>NC_063353.1:26440123-26578827 GCF_021869965.1 Rhincodon typus | reverse complement strand
GGAGCTGGTGAAGGGGGCAGCCGGTGGTGTGGAGAGGAGCTGGTGAAAGGGCACTCAAGTAATAAGCAAGCAGCCCAGCCCTGGACACAAACGTGGGAATTAATCTAGAGCACTAATCATTCCTGATGCCCACCTGTAAAAGAACTGGTGTGGGCAGATTATGAATGTGACTCAACACTCCAAAAGCAGTATCTATGTATTTTAATCCACATTGTAGAACTTCATTAGCTTTTGCAATGAAATCTGTCCGACTTTTCTAATACACAACATGTGTATTTTTATATTTATTAATATAAAAGTGCCAGCCATTGTATTTTTTTACACTGACTATCACTTTCTATTTATTTAAAACAGTAGTGGTTGCACCTTTTACAGCTGCTTGTGTATTCTTTTTAAATTTATTTTAACAGTATACTATTCTCCCAAGCTCCACATCTGGTACACTTACTCTGTTTGCTATTAATACAATTGGTGACATTTCTACAATACGTTCATTGGATTATGAAGCTGTTGATCAGGTATGACTATGATAAGCTGTTCACTTATTCAGCACATTATATGTAAGGGTGTCCCAGTTTGCTGGACAGCCATAATTTGCATGGTTACAAGGGCTAATTCTGAAATGAGCATGAAAACAGAAAGGAAGATTAATTTCAGCAGTATCATACTTTTTAAAATCAATTACAGATCATCTGCGGGCAGATGGGATTAATTTAGAATAGCATTTAATAGCATTAATTTAGAAGGGCCTGTTCCTGTGCTGCACTGCTGTATGTTCTATGTCCTAGTTGTTCAGGTTTCTATACATCCACTCTTCTTCCCAAGATAAGTTCTTCAGCAGAGATTTAATTAGACAAAATGCTTACTCACTGAAATGAAACAGTTATAATAGTTTTATCTGGTAATGAAAATGCAATTGTATTTTGTCCCTGTGTAGCTCTCGCGGTATCATGCAGTGGTTTCTGTTGCTGACTCAGGAGGAAATACCTGTACTGGCATTGTAACTATCCACATCACTGATGTCAATGATGAAACTCCAGTGATAAGGTTCGTTATTGAGCTTTTTTATACACAGTTTCAACTATTACCATGTTTAAGAAAAAGAATTCGCTTTGTTACTGCATATGTATATGTTCTGAGATTCAGCCATTCTGAATTCAAATGTATATGTACCCTCAGTAATTATAGAATATTTCTTTTTAATATGTTTTTTGTAAAAAAGAATCTGATCAGACATGTCACACTCACATGATTTATTTGTAGCTTTGTCTCTCTGGTTTTAAAATTTAGCCTTGGTTAAAATATAGGCAAGAGACTATGGATAGTAATCGAGGATACAACCAAGCTTAAAGAATAAGAGGGAAAAAGGAAGTGGATCAAGAGAACAATAATGAGGATACATCAAACCTCATTCTGAAACTCTATAGTTTTGTAGACTCAGGGATGTATGGAGTTCTCAGGTGTAGCAAACAATGAATGAAAAAGAATTTGATATAATGAGTTTTATGTTTAGTAAGGGTGCTTAGGGGAAGACATACAAGTATGAGAATGCATTCTAAGTTTCAGACAATAAGAGAAGAAAGCACATTACACCCTAATATAACAACTCACGATTGTGATAACAAGGTGTGGAGCTAGAGGAACACAGCAGGACAGGCAGCATTAGAGGAGCAGGAAAGCTGATGTTTCGGGTCTGGACCCTTCTTCAGAAACGAGGGAGGGGAAGGGGGTCTGAAGTAAATAGAGAGGGGGGGACGGTGATAGAAGGTGGATAGTGGAGCAGATAGGTGGGAGAGAAGACGGACAGGTCAAGGAGGTGGGGATGAAGCTAGTGAAGGGAAGTGTAGGTAAGAAGTTGGGATGGGGGTTGGTCACTGAGGATGGAGGGGCGGATAGGTGGGAGGGAAGACGGATAGGTCAGAAAAGTCAGCTTTCCTGCTCCTCTGAAGCTGCCTGGCCTGCTGTGTTCCTCCAGCTCCACACCTTGTT
Organism: Rhincodon typus; assembly: GCF_021869965.1. NCBI lineage: Eukaryota > Metazoa > Chordata > Chondrichthyes > Orectolobiformes > Rhincodontidae > Rhincodon > Rhincodon typus. Next base: position 26,576,838 of record NC_063353.1, on the reverse strand, counting down.
ATCCCAGACTCCAGCATCGGCATTTCCTACTATCCCTCATGATTATTGTGACTGTGGAAAGTAATTAGAAACATTCTTGTTCTGTGTAATTGGCTTCAGATTCGGGTAAACGTTGCGAATTATAGTCTCATTTTGGATCACATATCCTTTTTCCTGAATCGTAGAACAACACTCAACAATAACATAATGAAATATCCCAAAGTGCTCAGAAGATGTTATTAATTAAAGTACAGTATTACATTAAGGAAATAGCAGGTCAAATGATTAAAAGTTTCGTTCTCAGTCTTTGAACAATTATAATTGGGAATGATAGAGGTCAGAAGTAGAGGAGTGCAGGTACTGCAGAGGGTTATATGCTGGAGGAGATTACAGAGAAAGGAAGAAGAAAGGCATTGGAGGGATTTGAAAAGAAGGATGAGAATTTCTAAGTCAATATATCACGTGAGAGCCAATTTGGGTGATCAACTGCAAGGAGAGTAGGGGAATAGGGCCTACTGTTCAGTTAAGGCATCGCAGCAGAGCTTTGGATCACCTCAAATTTAAAAAGCATAGTATGTAAATGCGCCAATACCAGAACACATAAGAAGTGGCAAATAGGTTATGAGCAACAGATAGACTGCAATTCATGCCATTTCACATAATAATACTTTGCTACTTGGATTGAGCTGTACTTTCATTCTGCATTTCTGCAGTTTATTATATTTAAAAGTTTTATTAAACATACATTTGTTCAAAACAACTGAAAAGTTAGACCAAGATCAAAAGATACCATATTGCAACTTAACAATGAATTATTTTCTAGTTTATGCCCTTCGAGCGCAGTCTCAGTGGATGAAGAAGTAAATGTTGGCACAAATGTCGCATTTTTATCAGCCTTTGACAATGACAGCACTGACACTTTGACTTTCTCATTTGCAATCCCTGTATCTAATTTTGAAATTCATCAAGGTAAGGAGATTAACATCTCTTCTTGTAATCATTTCTGAATAAGTATTTGAAATGCTATTTCCTTTTTTTGCTCTATTTTACTTCTTCTTTTCTACCAATGATTTGTTGATATTGCTATATGCATTATATAATGAAAGATCAGAGTATGAATGTGCTGAGAACAGATAAAATAAAATGACCAACTGACTGTCCCAAGCCAAAATTGGGAGGCAGAAACCCTATTCTAATTATTCATGGTGACTCACTTCCTTTCAAAATACATCTTATGCCAAGGACACTGCAGCAACAGTTGTATCCTGTCTGGAATTTAAAATAAAAGCTACTATTAAAAAATTAAACATAAGCAAGGCATTCTCTTGCATTAATATATTAAGGAGAGTAAATTGAGAACATTAACACTTTTAGTAGAATGGTAAAAATGAACTTAAGTTAATTATATTGTCGTGATTCCACTGTAGGTTGCTTTCAATTTAAACAAAAACACTTCAGTAAAGTAATATCTTATTAGAAGCATAGTTCAATATGAAAAAGAAACACATTTTGTTAGTTTACTGGGGAGATCTTTTTGATACTTTACATCCAAAATAACTGGTATAAAGCACTATTACGAATACAACAGTGACAAAGCAATTTCTACCAGAGGAGGGAAGGTAGCTGAGTTTGTAAACTATTCTGAAAACAAATTAAGACAGAGAGAATAAAAAAGGTATGGAGTGACAGATCCCATTTATTTGCTGAGAAGTTCTTTTTAGTAATTCATGTGATCTGGGTTTTGTTGGCAAGGCCTGTATTCATTGTCCATTCCTAATTGTCCTTGAAAATATGGTGGTGTGTTGCTTTCTTGAATCACAGCATCCCTTTGGTGAAGGTACGCTCATTAGGGAGTGAGTTCCAGGATTTTGGCCCAGCGACAGGGAAGAAATGGTGATATAGTTCCAAGACAGGATTATGAGTGGCTAGGAGAGGAACTTGCAAATGGTGATGTTCCCATGTATCTGCTTACTTTGTACTTCTAAATGGTAGTCGTTGTAAGTCAAGAAGGTGCTGCCTAAGGAGTCTTGGTGATTGCATCACACAGATGGTACACACTGCCACTATTGAACATCAGTGTTGAAGGGAGTGAATGTTTGTGGATGTGGTGAAAATCAAGCAAGTTGCTTTGTCCTGTCTGGTGTCAAGTTTCTTGCGTGGTTTTGGAGTAGCACCCATCCTGATAAGTGGGGAGTATTTCATCACACTCCTGACATGTGCCTTGTCGATGGTGGACAGGCTTTGGGAAGTCAGGAGGTGAGTTATTCATCGCAAGGTTCTTAACCTGTGACTTGGTCCTGCAGCCACAGTATTTATGTGGCTAGTCTGTGGCAATCTGTGATCGATGGTAACCCTAGGATGTTGAAACTGGGGAATTCAGCAATGGTAATGCCATTGAATGTCAAGGGAAATGGTTAGATTCTGCCTTGTTAGACATAGTCATTATCTGACACTTGTTTGTTGCGAACGTTACTTGCCAATTTCCGGAGATAACAGTGTGGAGCTGGAGGAACACAGCAGGCCAGGCAGCATCAGAAGAGCAGGAAAGTTGACATTTCAGATCAGGACCCTTCTTCCCAACCCGAAAAATCAGCTTTCCTGTTCCTCTGATGCTGCCTGGCCTGCTGTGTTCCTCCAGCTCCACACTGCGTTATCTCTGACTCCAGCATTGGCAGTTCTTACTATCTCTGCCACTTTCCAAATCCTTGTACATTCGGACATCGCCCTCTTCAGTATCTGAGGAGTTGAAATGATTTGAACATTATGAAATCATCAGCGAACATCCCCACTTTTGACCTTAGAATGGAGGGAAGGTCACTAATGAAACAGTTGAAGATGGTTGGGTCCATGACGCTACCCTGAAGAACTCCTGAAGCTGATATGACTGACCTCCAACAACCCTGATTCCCATTGACTGTAAATTTACCCCAGTTCATTGATGACATACTCAGTTAAACACTATGTTGATGTCAATGGCAGTCACTCTCGCCTCATCACTGGAGGTCAGCCCTTTTGTCCATGTTTGAATGAAGGCTGTAATGAGGTCAGGGACTAAGTGACCCTACTGAAACTCAAATCGATCAGCATCAATGCACAGGTTATTGCTAAGCAACTGATGCTTAATAGCACTATTGATGACTTCTTTCTTTACTGATGATTGAGAGTAGACTGATGGGCCCGTAATTCACCGGGCTGGATTTATCCTGCTTCTTCTCTACAGGACATTCCTGGGCAATTTTCCACATTGGAAGAGCTTGGATAGGATACGGCAAGTTCAGGAGCACCAGCATACAGTAATCTTTCTGGAATGCTGTCAAGGCTCACAGTGTGTGCAATATTCAGTGCCTTCAGCCATTTCTTGATATCATATGGAATGAATCAAATTGGGTGAAGCCTGGTATCTATGATGCTGGAGACCTCAGGAAGAGGCTGACATGGATCATCCACTTGGCACTTATTTTTACTGTGAATGCTTCAACTTTAGTTTTTGCACCAATATTGTGGTCTCCCCCATCATTGAGGATGAAGATATTTGTGAAGTTTTCCCTCCAGTGAGTTGTTGAACTGCTCATCCCATTCATGACTGGATGTGGCAGGGCTGCAGAGCTTAGATCTGATCTGTTGGTTCTGGAATCACTTAGCTCTGTCTGTCTCTCGCTACTTCTGTTCGACATGCAAGTCCTGTGTTGTAGTTTTACAAAATTGACACCTCATTTTTAGGTATGCCTGGTGCTTTTCCTGGCATGTCCTCCTGCACTCTCCATTGAACCAGGATTGATCTTTTGATAATGAAAGAGCTGGGATTACACTGGGCCATGAGGTTGCAGATCATGTTTGAGTACAATTCTGTTGCTGCTGATAGGCCACAGCGCCTCAATGATGTCCAGACTTGAGTTGCCAGATCTGTTCAAAATCTTTCTACTTCGCATGGTGATCTGCCATAAAACACAACACAGGGAATCCTCAACGTGAAGATGGGATTTTGTTGGTGATCTCTCCTACCTAAACTGTTATGGACATGTGCATTTGGGGCAAGCACACTGTTGAAGATGAGATCAAGTCTGTTTCTCCCTCTAAATGGTTCTTTCAGTCCCTGTTGCAGACCCAGCTCTGTCCTTTAGGACCAAACCAATTTGGCCAGTAGTGGTGTTGCCAAGACACTCTTGGTGAAGTAAGGCTAATAGTTGGGACCTGAGGGGCAACCCTTCCATACAGAGAGGGTGCACGTATGGAATGAGCTGCCGGAGGAAGTGGTACAGGAGAGTACAATTACAACATTTAAAAGACATTTGAGAAAAAGTACATGAATGGGAAAGATTTCAAGGGATATGGTCCAAATGCAGGCAACTGGGCTTAGTTAAGTCTGGGATACCTGGTCAGCATGGATGAGTTTGACCAAAGGTCTGTTTCTGTGCTGTATAGCGCTCTGACCCTATGACTAGCACAGGTTAAAAGACAAAGGTTCTAGAAAGGCTATACAATTGGAATTCTGTAAATTAATTGCCTTCTGTATCTTCCACTGATTTTTCGTCAGCTTTATCCAGAGTCACTGCAGCCTTAACAATAACATTTCAGTGAAGATAAGACTGAAGTGATGACAAACATGAAGGATCACTGCACTTGAAACGTTAATGCAGTCTTTTTTCTCTCCCTTGTTGCCAGACCTGTTGAGTTTCTCCAGACTTCCTGTTTTTGTGTTATGGCAAGCCATTTTCATGTTGCATGTTAAACTTCAGCAGTTTCATAATCTATTTTATTTGAGAAGTATTAAAACTCTAACCTTTCCCAAAGGAAGTGCTGCTTTTTCAGTATGAAGCAGCATTGGCGCAATAGATATGGTCACAGTGGAACTTATTAACATTTCCAACAATCTAACCAAATGCAACATGAAAGTGCAAGAAACTAATTTCACAAAATATGTAGAGCTACTAGACCAAAATAACTTTAATAAACAGTCAATGTAAAAATAAAATGCATATTTTACTAAAGTCAGAAATATCATAAAGAAATTTTTTAATGAACAATATGAGCCAACTTATTTTTCACTTTCAGTTGGAAATGATGCATGGATTGTTACCAATTCCACACTGGATTATGACACGGCTGGTTTTACGGACTACCAACTAAATATTGTTGTCACTGACATGGCATCTCATACCACTACCTGTAACCTGACTGTGTCTTTAAAACCTGTAAATGAAGCTCCTGTTTGTGATCCTCTGCTTGTAGCTGGTGAGTGCCACTCAATTGTGACAAATGGAGTAACAATCAATACATTGACCAACAGTGTGTTATATGCCAGAGTAAATTTGTCTCTTTCGGACATTTTTGGCTCATATCTATGGTGTATCTACTATACAGTGGAAGGGCAAGTCTCAATTGCTCTAAGATGCTGTTGAGTGAAGAGGCGAATCCTGACACAAATATATGCTTTTTTATATTCATCCATATAGGCATTGCTAGCTGGGCCAGCATTTATTGACCCTCCCTAGGTTCCTTTGAGACGGTGGTGTTTAGCTGCTCTCTTGAACCACTGCAGTCCTTTTGATGTAGTTAGACCAACTATGCTGTTATAGAGGGGGTTCAAGGATTTTGATTCAGTGACACTAAAGGAACAGCAATATATTTTCAAGTCAGGATGGTGAGTTGTTTGAAAGCGAACTTGTAGATAGAGGTGTTCCCATATATCTGCTGCCCTTGTCCTTCGAGATGAAAGTGGTCAAGGATTTCAAACATACTGTTTAACGAGCCTTAAGGAAATTCTGCATTGCATTTTATAGATGGTACACATTGCTATTATTGAGTATTGGTGGTGGAGGGTGTGAACGTTTGTGGATGTGGTGCCAATCAAGCGGGCTGCTTTCTCCTGAATGGTGTCAAGGTTTTTGAGTGTTGATGAAGCTGCACCCATCCAGGCAAGTGGGGAATATTCCATTACGCTCCTGACTTGTGCCTTGTAGATGATGGACAGGCTTTGGGAAATCTGGAGGGGAGTTACTTGCTGGAGGATTCCTAGTCTCTGATCTGTTCCTGTAGCCATTGTGTTTATATGGATAGTCCAGTTCAGCTTGCCCTACACATCATCCATTTTAAAACCAGGTGAAGCTGGTAGCTGTGTTCATTCCGTAATGAATATTTGACAAATAGATACTACAGCTTCATCTTCATTCAAAGTGATCTGATCTTTACGAAGGCACAATGGTTTCTTGAAGGTAGGGCCTTGCCAGGTATTGGAGTTAAGTTTGCAACATTTAATTTGTTTTTAATTGTTTGAGATAGCTGCATCCATTATAATATCTAGATATTTTTGGGAATTCTATAATCAGCCATATGACAGAATTTTAACCGACTGCCTGTGGTTAAAAATATGAAACCTAGCAAAATCCCACATACTTGTGCCTCTTTTTAGTTTAAGGATGCTTATTTTAGGGATGCTTAAGTAGACTGTTTCTGAAAGTTGTGCCAGTGATTATAATTTTTGAATGAATAGGTTTTCTGCAGATTCTGGGAATCATTTCAATGTAATGGTTGTGGGGCCAATTTCAAATGCTTTGGGAAAACTGGAAATGGAAGGGAAGTAGGAGATAGCAGATCCAGCAGGGTACATGCATGTGTGTTGTGGTTTCTGGATCAAGAAGAACAGGAGGTCTTCTCCCGATCTCCCCAAAACCTCGGGGAACTTTTCTTCCAATCTCTCCTGCCCTGCATAACCTTTAAACCCATCTATATTATCTCTCTCAGCTTTGATCTTTCCTGTCTTCTCTCCTCACTTCCACCATCCAAAGCCTCCGGCTCCCACCAACCCTGAACATTTCTAGTTTCCAGGGACTGTTGCTGGTCGTCCTTGGTTACAGCCTGCTGTCACCTTTAGCAACCAGAGCTGACCAGCGTTTAGAAATAAACACAGCTTTACTGCCTCACAACTAAAACTTGGCTTCTCAAACCAATTCTCACAGAAGTCATCGCCTTTTGATTTTGAGAAAAATGTACTTAGGCCATAAAATTGTTTGTGCTCAGTCATTGAAGCAGATGCAACACATTGACTTGTTTCATAATGATTTTTAAAAATTCTTTCCTGGAACTTGTGCTTTGCTGACAAGGAATTTGTTATCTAAATATAGGTAATCTCAATGTCAATGGTAAAGTGACAATTTCCACACATTACTGAAATACTTCATCACTGGTCCATCTCAAACATAAACTATTGTATGGCCATTAATACCCTCATTTGTACATTAATACAGTATAATAATCATATTTCCTTTGGTACAGGACCATCTGTCACCGTTCTGGAGACTATTGCTAGTGGTACCTTTGTCTATAAATTAACTGCATCTGATCCTGACGGAAATACTTTACAAGTAAGTCATTACCAATGAATCAGCATTTCTGGCTTGGCTAAGCTTAAGGCGTGTAATCAAAGTTTTCACTTCACGTTAACTACTTTAGCCCTTGTGACAATTGCTTGTAAATGTAGGGAATTGCAGGATAGTGACAGGTGGTCCAATAATTACAGAGCATCCAGCCTCTGTGCTGCTTGTAGCCATGGTGATAATATGATTGATCCGATTTCCAGTCCGGCTATGGAGACTCCCAAAATGTTGGGGATTTGGTAGTTAGCACAGCTGCTTGCTCCTCCTCTTTTTGGAGATATCTATTGTCTGCACTCTTATCCTTTTCTCCGTTCTAAAAGGTCTTCCCTTTACTCTAAGGCTGTGTCCTTGGGTCCTACTCTCTCCTACCAATGGAAACATCTTCCCAACATCCACTCTGTCCAGCAGTATTTTGTCAGTTTCAATTAGATCCCCCCTCACCTTTCTAAACTCCATCAAGTATAGACACAGAGTCCTCAAACGTTCTTCATATTTTAAGCTTTTCATTCCTGGGACCATTCTCATTAACCTCCTCTGAACCAGCTCCAGGGCCAGTACATCTTTCCTGGGATATGGGGTCCAAAACTGCACACAATACTCCAAATGTGGTCTGACCAGAGCCTTATAGAGACTCAGAAGTACATCCCTGTTTTTATATTCAAGTCCTCCCAAAATAAATGCCAAAGTTGCATTTGCCTTCCTAACTACTGACTCAGTCAGCAAGTTTACCTTGAGAGAATCTTGGACTAGAACTCCCAAGTCTCTTTGCACTTCAGACTTCTGAATTTTCTCCCCATTTAGAAAATAGTCCATGTTTCTATTCTTCTTACCAAAGTGCATGACCTCACATTTTCCCACGTTGTACTCCATCTGCCACTTCTTTGCCCACTCTCCTAACCTGTCCAAATCCTTCTGCAGCCTCTCCACCTCCTCAACACTACTTGTCCCTCCACCTATCTTTGTATCATCTGCAAAAGTAGCCAGAATGCCCTCAGTTCCTTCATCCAGATCATTTTTCCTTCTCTCATTCTCAGTTTTAGGTTCTGAAATCTAATTTCACTTGATTCATAGAGTCAGATTTTGACTAAGTATCTCACCATTGTTGGTATAAAAGCGTTTAGACAATATTTAGCAATGTATTAAGTTATCAAAACAAGGACAACAAAAATTACACTTAGACAGGAATACTGACCTTCAGTTGGCTGGAGTGCTTCACTATTTTGTTTTCTTATTTCTGCACACACAACTGTTGAAAAGTAAGCCTTTTTACCCCTTTCCAAACGACAACCTATAACAAGATCAGAGATATTTATGAACTGTGATTGGTTTAGGCATTGCATGAACAGATTCTTAATTGGATAGGTGATGTATGCACAGTGAATGAACAGTTCATGGTCAGTCTTTGATTGGCTAGGGCATGCATGCCCAATTTCTGATTCCTTTACTTTTAAAGAAAACAATCTATTAAACATAACTTGCCATTACCTACTGCTTGATCTTTTAAGAGAACATTCACTGGCAGTGTTGTATTAATTCATTGCATTTTTACCTGTCATTTCATAAAATTTTAAAGCTTACCACTGGGATAAATAAACATTTTATGATACCTTCTTTGTCTATTTGTTCAGATTATAGGTTGTATACTATCTTGTCTGACCTCACTGTCTCAGTTTGGAATTTACATTTCATCAAATATAAATGTTTCTTTTCTAAATTACTACAAATTAAAACAAAGCTGACATATAGCACAGTTCTTAAATTTTCTATAGTCCTCCTTTCCCACTGTAACAAAATTCTAGCCTCCCTTTATTGATGATGCCAGAGAATTTTGGTAAAGATTCAATGAATCAGGAGAATGTGAGCTCATTCAACCTTGAGGGTTGAAATTAATTGAAATGTAGCTGTGTGAAATCCCATGGTGCAATTCTTTGTCAAACGAGGCTAAGCAGAGTCACATGATATTAAAGAAGTAAAGTCTACTTCGGTAACAGTGAGGCAGAATAAAGTCAGGTTAATCAACAAATATATTTTAATTGTGTGACCATATGTAAACTAATCATGAAGCATCCATCTCTGACTAATCCCAAACTATCACCAATCCCATTTCTCCACAGTTCCCTATCCTCCACACTATCTTGACCTTATCTGCTTCTTTCTTCCTCTTCTCTCCCCTTTCACCTCCAATTTTCTTTAACTTTCAGTTTTTCTTCTGTAATGTCGCCTTGTCTCTAGTCTCTTATTACTCTCTCAGCAACTCCTCTGAATTTGTTCTGCTCTCCTAACGTTGTCCCATCTCCAGTTATTTCCCATGCACTAATCTTGTCGGATCTAAACAATGCACAAGGTTATGCATTCTCTATACAACAGCAGCTACAGTAGATCATCACTTCTGAATTTCTTACTTGAGATTTGGTAGGCAACTCACAGTTAAATACATCCAGTTCTAAATCTGGAATAAACTTTAATTTGTGCTCCTTCTGTTTGCTTGCAACAAGTAAAAATTGCAACTGATAAGTTTACCTCACCAAAAGAATTAAATATTAGCTGATGGAAATATAACTTCCTGTTTTTTCTTCCAAGTATTCTTTTCTGCCGAGCTCCTCCACCAATACCACCACACGATTTAACCTGGGCAATTCGGGTCAAATTACCACAGCATCTGCTTTGGATTTTGAAACTGGCGACATGGTATGAAATATAATTTTTATTACTGAATATTGAAAATATCTTCCGCACAGATACTTTATTCCATTCAATGTACAGACCTGTGACATAGATCTCCTTAATTGATTTAATCCTGAGTTTGGTGCTTTGCCTTCAGCTTTTCTACGCTGTGGTATCTATTAATGACACTGGATCTCCAAGCCTCGCTTGCACAGGCACAGTAACTATCACAATTACTGATGTAAATGATGAAGTTCCCATTATCAGGTACATTAAACATTATTACCATGTTGACAAGATCAGTTCTTGTTTGCACTGATGGTTCTTTGATTTGCTAAATAAGAATATATCTCATGTTTTCAGCCCCTGTCCATCAAGTACCTTAACCCCTTATGAAGAAGTGGCTGCTGGGACAACACTGATCACTTTATCTGCCTCAGATGGTGATAGCAACGATAGCCTGACCTTCAGCTTTGCAGTAAATGAGCCTTCTTTTCAAATGACTCAAGGTAGGTCTTATAATTGTTGTACTGAGTATAAAGAGCAATGAACCATTTATCCAGGAATCAATTGTAAATGTAAGTGTTCCACTGATGAACATTCGTGGCTGCGCTGGAGAGTCTTTGATCGTTTATTCTGATAACATCCTAGGAAGATTTAACATAATGAATTAGAATTAAAGAAAGAGATTAAATTTTCACAAGCTTAAAGTGAGTTTATTCCAAATATCTGGGAACCAAAAGACAAGTTGAAAAACAAAATGTGTACAAACATAAAATATTTAAAATTAATGTAATGTTGTTTTGGAAAATCACCCTACATTTGTGAAGGAGAAAATTTGAATCAATGATGAAAAAATGAAAACAACATGTCAACTGATGCAACATGAAAGCATATCTCTAGTTAGTAACACGTTGGGATACTGGTGATGTTATAGAGGCATTTGAGAAGATTAAAGCAAAGTGCTGATTGACAAATAGTAGTTTCCTTATAGGCTCTGGCAATGAAGAGTGGACTATTTATATTATTCTGCGGGTTGGAGATGAAGAATTAAATGTATTTAACATAAGGGAATTCATTGAAGAAAACAACAGAAATCTAGCCAAATGTCTATGATTCAGCTCCCATCTCCAGCTAAAATAAAATCTTTAGATCCATCATTATGAATTTCTAGCCCTCAGACAGGAATTAGTTGAGCTTATTGGTAACTTCATATCAAGACTGAAAATTACATGCAGAAAATTCGAGTTTAAGGCTAAGAATCCAAGTTAGTTGTTCTCTATGAGGTACAGAAAGTGTAAATCTGAAAGGACAAGTTTATGATTTCACAAGCTGTAAACAGATCCAGAAGATATGAAACCACATGCAGATAGACGACAATGTTGACTATCCAACAGTTAGCCTTTAGTGAAGGCAACAGGCTCGATGCAGTGAAACAGCGCCAATGGAATATACACCTTGCAGAGAGAAAGATATGCAGGATCTGTGAACGGTGACATGAATTCATAGATTGAAGGAAATGTCTCACATATAGTCAAACTGCAAAACTTATGAAAAGGCCAATCATTGGGAAAACATATGCATAAGCATGGAAGAAGGTTGTTGATGAGTTTCCAGAGATAGGTCAATAGAGTGAATGGTGGAAAATAAATCATAACCTGAAAGATGCTCATGACTTTGAATAGGCATAGGAGCCATACAAATGCATGGAAGATCTGGATACAACAGTTTATAGAAAAGAAATTTACGCAACTTTTCTAAGCAGAAGAAGGTAAGAAATAAGCCATAATGATAAATCCGAAGGAGATGGTTGATACTAGAGCACAGAGTAACAACATCCCACTCAGACTGTACTAGAAGATCTTCCCTGAAAATTTAGAAGAAAATGGTTATCCAGGGAAAGGTGTTCTAAAACTGAAGGATTTCATGCCGACAGTATATAGGAACCGAGATTGAACAAATAAGAACAATCTAAATCAGGGGAACACAAAGGAAAAAAAGGTAACTACATGTTCCACATCACTGAAACAGATGATGTTGCTATATTGAGCTTGAATACTTGTGAAGAGCTGCAGATTCTTTCAGTAAACCAAGAGGTGAAGAAGGCAGTACTAAAGATTAAACAGAATACACCCATTGAGAAGCACCTTCCAAACAGATGCAAAAAAGATTTGATGCAAATCCACTGGTTTGATGAAACAGTTAGATGCTTTGAAGATTGTGTATTATATCAACATTAACCCAGTGATGAAATCAATCCTGCATCCGCCAAGTAAAGTCTCAATAGATCAAAAAAGAAAGATTGAAAAAGATCTCCAAGAGATGGAAGAAGCTAGGGTATTGCAGAGTCACAAAGCCTCAAAGCCTACACATTGGGCAAATTCAATCACAGTGAGAGAGAATCCAAACAGACAGCCAAGAATTTGCCTGAATCCCAAAGATCTAAACCAAGTCAGAAAGCAGGGTCATTACCCTATTTCAACACTGGAAGAGATCACACCAGCACTGGCAGGGGACAAAGGTTTTCAGCAAATCTGTTACTTGCAATGGCTAGTAGAATGTAACATTAGATGATGAATCTTCATTGTTGATATCGTTCAACACGCTCTGAATGATTCAAATTCCTACATCTACCTTTTGGCCTTTAAGTGATCCAGGATGCAGTCCAACAGAAAAAAGTACAAGTCATAAAGGGGATGCATAGCAGCAATCAGAAAAGCAGGTGATTTCTAGATGCAAGATGTAGATGGAAAAGATCATGACAGCCAATTACAGGAAATCTTGGTGGAAACATCTACAATAAGAATCTGAGATCAAGTCAAATACTGACAATTGCATTATGAAAGTGATGAAGTGCAAGTTGTTCGGAATAGTATACGCACTTGACAGAGTTCTGAAAGAATTGTGGCTATTTCTAGGATGGACGCTTGGATACAAAAAAATAGAGACATTCCTTGACTCCTTTTATACAAAAAGTATCAGGACACAAAGCAAACATGCAGGAGCTTTGAGAAAAGATCTACAGTACCAATCATTAGAGTTATATGACAGGAATTTCAAAAACTAAAAATGATAACCTACAAGGCCACAAGTCTGTCACACTACTGTTATGACAGCTACCTGTTTAATGATTTTTGTGGACTTGAGTTTGAAGGATTGTGGAGATACAAGGGCCTTTTTAAGAGGGCGATTGAAGAACTTTGTTTTTAAACAAGGCATTTCTTCAAAACCTCATGGTTTCAGGCAATTGTTCATCTTTGTTGTTTGACTATATTTTAGGAAAATCATCTGACGTTTTAATGATTGAATTTTGTGGCTGTTCTGTTTGAATAGTGTTTTGCAGTGTGGAGATGGTTTTTTTGATTTCAGTTAGGGAAACTTGCTGAAAGAAAGTAACTGCTCAGTTTGTGTTTCCTGTTTCAGGAGCACCTTTGTGGTGAATGCAGCCCAAAACCTGATTATTTTCTTAAAGACTTCTTGATATGTTTCATGAGCAAACTGCATCTGCCAAGATTCTAGGGACAACGGACTTTGTTGGTAATGTCCATCTACACAAGCCAGGATGCCAGACTGATTGTTACCTGAACATTGCACACCTTGTCTTTTTTAGCCTTTTAGCATTGAAGTGCAGAAGCATCCCATAAGTGGATTGGAGAAGTGCCATGAGGGTTCATAGAGGCTTGCACACGTCAGAGGCCAATGTCCTTGAACATGGGGTGTGTGCAGTTAGTGTCCCTGGTGGGTGCCTTGAGATATTGGTGACTGGTGCCCAACATGGAGACTCTTCAGAGCAAACAGTGAGCTGTACCTATTCTGATTTCCATGTCAAGTTTTCTTAACGTCAAGCTTGTTTAGTGAGTTTGATAAAATAGAAAGCTGAATATTAATGAGGCAATTCAGGGCATCAAAAAGGCATTTAACAAGTAATGATACCTCTTAATTGGCACCTCACTGCTTCCTAGCGAGAATCTTGTCATGCAGTTTCGTGAAAAAAGGTAGAGACACTCCCAGTGTTGAAACGTGCTTTGTCAGACTACTTGCCAGATTCTGCCACAAATCTCACCATAGCATGTTAGTCAGAACCTGTAAGATCCTGCCTATGGTGTCTATAACTAATATATGCCAGGAATGAAACACGGGACAGAAAGAGGATATAATAGCTACTAAACACAGACCATGCAATGTTATGGGAGTTGATTTATTCACAAAATTAAGAACAGTGTCTCATAGTCACAAACAACTATTCAAAGTTCTTTTTATCTAGAAGATAAAAGACTTGAGAGCAACAACAATCGTTTCAACCGTATGAGTTCATTTGCCAAGCAAGAGTTTCCTGGAAGATTAATATGTGACAATGGAACCCAGTTTACATCCAGCAAATTTAAGGAATTCACTGAACAAGGCAGTTAAACTTCATCATCTCATCACTGCATCACCCTTGGAGACAAAGGTTTTTAGAATGACATGTCCAAATTGCCAAAAGAGTCCTTGTGAAATGCTCATGCCAAGGAAGACCCAAGCCTTGCCTTATTGTCACTCCAATTCATACCTCTCGAGGCTAACATGAAATCACCAGTTGAATGAAAACAAATATCAGACTATTATACCAATCAAAATGCATCTTCCAAGTGATTAGGAGAAATTGAGACAACAATTCACTGAAGACAGGAATGAAGAAGTGAGCACTTCAAACTTGCTAAATCACCACTTGAGCTGCTGTAAGAGCAATATGCACAGTTACAGATATCAATCATAGAAACCTGGATCTCAGCAAATTTTGTTGCTAAAGCTGAGGACCCAAAGTAATACATAATTAAGACAAAAACCAAGAAGGAAATGAGAAGAAACAATAGAGTCCACATCTAACCTACACATGAGCTGGAAAATAAGAAAAGACTATCGACAAAGCACAGGAAACATCAGTGTCCATGGTCATAACATTAACAACAGAAAGCATGCCTCCTGCAACACTAGGAGCAACACACATACATCACCTAATACAGCATGCCAAAACATCACTGAGAACAGTGAATACCAAATCTCCAAGATGGAAGACTAGTATCTTACCACACAAACAATTCCATGAATAATACCTTCAGAGGAGAATATAGAATATGTGCTAACAGGACTATAAACGGGATTCTGTTTATTTTGAAACAAAAGTTAATTGTTGACCTTTTTAATCTTAGAAAAGTAAATAACTGGAACAGTCTTAGTGAGAAGGAGTATTATGTTTTAAAGGAAGAAGGATATTATATATTGGTGAATAGTCTTTTAAGAGTGAGGAACTAATTAACCAGGTACCAAATGTCTGTGTATTTGTTTCCAATGGGCAACATTCATGGTTGCACTTGAGAGTCAGCTATTGTGTAATCCAATACCAGCTTTTGGTAGTCATCTACCAAGTATGGAAATTTACAATTTAACAAAGTGATCTAATCTTTCCGATTCAACTTACTGTCTGATATTTTTAACATTTGGAATTCAAAAGACAACAGAACACATAACAGTAGGAACACAATGTTCTCGTCTGCACTCTAATGTCTGCCTCAATAATTGGATTTGTGGTTCTGATGTTTTCTTATACTAATTTTTGGTATTTGTATGTATCCAATTTTTCTTTTTGTCTATCAAGATATGGTTTCTGTAAATCTAACTCATTATGAGAACTGTTTTAATTCCTGTGTTCTCATATGTTATTTCAGTGCCATATGAACTATTTTTGTGTTTTTTTTCCACTTTGATTTGCTTTTCTGTATTGCAATATATGTTATTAATGTCTTGTGATTATTTGTTTGCCACTACTTCGCCATTTTATGTGTTGGTTTCTGTTCTTTTGAACTGTTATGTGATGGTGAGTGATCCAGATTAATATGTTACATGCTGCACAACACAAACTTTAATGGGCAGCTCCATAGAAAAGCATATCTGGGCAATAGTAATGTAAAACGTGGAAGTTCAAGCTATGGAAGTCAGATGTGTTTGTTTTCATGAGAGAGATTCGTATATCCCAAGTAAGGAGCAATGCATTTCACTTTCATGTTTGAGATGTAAATAGTAAATAGCTAAATGGTTAATCACTAACTGTTGGTCTTGCTATTAATATATTGCAGTTAATGTTTAAAACGGATGTGAAAAAAATGTGGCATAATGCTGATTTTACTAATGCTTTTCCAAAGATAATGGTTGAGGATATTATGGAAGATATTACTACAGTTGTTCCTGTAGTTTTAGCCATTGCTTTTTTCAACTTGGGCGAGTATATGCAGAGCTGAAAGAAATGTATCGATATTTTATCTTTACTAAACACATCTGTTAATATGTAAAGAATTAACCATTAGACAGTCGGTTGTGATATACGTGATTGCACGAGAACTGAACTATCTCGTGTTAAAAGAAAATTGTACAATAGCAGCACCATTTAAACAAATGGGGCCAGAATCGTGTTATAGCCAAGGAAAGTTGGCATTCTACAATAGCGGTCTAAATTCTTTAGTCGCAATACAGCCAATTCGTGTTGAGGAAACACGTGTTATAGCAGAACCAACTGTAATTTTGATAGTGAAAATGGGTACTTCTTTGAATGGTATTTACATTCCTGGTCCATGGTAGACTTTACTCCTCCCACACTATCTATCCATTGCTCTTTAGTGCTCATTGATTAGATCTATTAGCTGTTTCAAACTACAAAATGATAATGTCCAGTGATAAAGTATTATTTGCTTGAGCCACATTTCAATTAAATAGACGACTGTTTTGTCTTTCAGTTGGAAACACTGCAATAATCAGCAATACGTTAACACTGGACTACGACAATGTGTCTGCTGCTACATTCTATACATTATATGTGGTAATTACAGACCTGGGAGGTAACCAAGCAATATGCAACCTGAATGTTTCATTGATTCCGGTCAATGAAGATCCGATATGTGATGCTGTATTTACAGCAGGGACAGGTGAAGATATTTCAATTATTAACCTTGTCCTAAATTGAATTGCAATTGCAAAAAAAAAAAATTCTTCTCTCGTAACAAATTCTTTTCACTCAATGTCACTCCTCATTCACCAATTGTCAAATTACAATGCAAGTAGATCTTTTCCATTGGTGTTGTGGTAATGTGGCAGCCATTTTTACACGTATCAGGTCAAAAAGAGTAAAGAATCTGCTCCTTTGGAGCAAATGCAGTTTCTTCCTTGGTATGTTGCTAAATAGGTAGAGTTCTATCCAATTAAAACTACGAGTCATCCTCAAGAGCAACTAGGAAAGGACAACATGCTGCCCTAGCTTGGAATGCCCACACCCTAAAATGACCTGTTGGTGGCTATGAGGAAGAGTCCTTATAGAAAGTAGTACCAGCAAACTAAGATTAAAAAAAATACAAATTAAACATTTCAGCAATGATTGGTAATCAAAAGGAACTTGAGTCACAGATATATTTGAAAGGCTGTCATATTAATGATCCAATCCAGTGCCATTTCATGGGAGTGCGCAATAACAAATTAAACATTAATGACTGTGTGTTCCTAGGAATCAGTATATCTGCAAACAAAAAGGCAGAGTGCCTGACAGAGCAGGTAATTGGTTTTTCAGCATGGTTCACAGGCCCAAAAGAGCAGGAGCTCTTCCCCTTGGGTTTCCAGCAAACCTGTTGGTTCAAACTCTCCTTCTCCCTTCACAGCTGCTCCAACCTCTGACAAACTATACCAGCCTCTTCACATCCATGTTAAGAGCCTGCTCTATCAGAACCAACTCTAGATCTTCACTAACTGCCAGCTGCTATTCCCTACAGTTCTCTGTAATGTGTGGCACAGGTGATCATGAACAGCAGTTGACCAGTCTTCAAAATCCACAGCAGCAAAATAATGCAGGTGCTAAATCTCTGAAGTAGAAACAAACTCTGAACCTGCCATGTATTTCTAGCACTTTTTGTTTTTACTTCAAAATGATGTACAGTTCTTCAGCTTCCCCAACAAAATTATGGATTTCATGATGCCATTAGTTCTTTAATTATTGAAAAGAAATACAATTATGCATCATATTTTCAACTTTCCATATTCACAACAATTGCAATACGATTACTTTTTATATGTCAGGATTAATGCCGACACCAAAGTGAAATACAGCACTTAAACTTCTGAAACTTCATTAATGTGTCTGAAATATGAACTAATTGATTTTCAATGCTATGGTACTCTATACACCAATAAAACGCTGTTTACATTAAACAAATTTTTCCTTTGGTACAGGACCATCTGTCACTATTCCGGAGACTGTTTCTATTGGTGCTTCTATCTATAAGTTAACTGCATCAGATCCTGATGGAAATACATTAGAAGTAAGTCTTTTTTTTCCATGAAACGGCATTTCTGACCTTGGTTACATTTAATACATGCAAGCAACATTTTCACCCTTAGTTAGAATAATTTTAGTCCTTATAACAATTGCATGTGTATGATGGGTTTTGCAGGGAATTGCAGAATATTGTCAAGTCACAGCTGAAACACTGATGAGATATCTAGGCCCCTGCCTTGTTCAAAGACACAGTGTTCACATAGTTGATCCAATTTACATTCTGGTTAATTGATTCCTAAACAGTTACTGGTGGAGTTTTGTCAATCAGAGGAGCCGAGTCCACTTTTTCTTTTGGAGTTGATGAACCTCTGTGCACTCTTCTTCCCAATCTTCCTTCTTCCCGCTCCTTTATGGATCCATTGCCAGTTCACTGTTTCCATGTTCTTTATTCTCCATCAGCTTCCTTCCCATTCCTCAGCTTAAACTTTTCATTTCATTCTTCATTCTCCTTCCCTCATTATCCCCTATCTCACTCACTGCACACCTCCTCACATCATCGCCTTCCTTCTTCCTGATTTAACTGTATTCACTTTCTTACTAACCACCTCATTCACACCATTCCTTTACTCATCTCCTTACTCTTTACCCCCTTCTCTCCCCTTCCTCTCTCCCACCTGGCTTCACCACTCTAACTCCTTTTACCTCACTCTCTCAGTTCTGACTTTTCCCAGTTACCACCCATACATAACCTTGCTAAAGTAAAACAGTGCATAAGGTCTTGGTTCTCCCTGTACATCAGTATATTAGCATCAGCATCACTTTGGAGATTATTATAAAGTATCCAAGTCAGGGACTCTGATATATGGATCAAATCTGAATCCAGAAGAAATGACATTCAAATTCCTTTTATTCCATTGCAACAAGTTATAATACAAACATGAAAAAAGTGAGGCTTATCTCAAGCATTGACTATTGGACTGACAATAATATAATATTTCTCTTTTTCTAAGTATTCTTTTCTGCCAAGCTCCTCCACCAATACCACCGCACTATTTAACCTGGACAACTTGGGTCTAATTACCACAGCATCTGCTTTGGATTTTGAAAATGGTCACATGGTATGAAATGTATTTTTATTATTGATTAATCAGAGTATCTTCAGCACAGATACCTTATTCCATTCAATGTACAGACCTGTGACATAGATCTCATTAATTGATTTAATCCTGAGTTTTGTTCTTTGCCTTTAGCTTTTCTATGCTGTGGTATCTATTAATGACACTGGATCTCCAAGCCTCTCTTGCACAGGCACAGTAACTATCACAATTACTGATGTAAGTGATGAAGTTCCCATCATCAGGTACGTTAAACATTATCACCGTGTTGACAAGTCAAAGCTAGTTCGCATTTGCACTGATGGTTCTTTGTTTAGTAAATAGGAATATTTTGTACCTTTTCAGCCCCTGTCCATCAAGTACCTTAACCCCTTCTGAAGAAATGGCTATTGGGACAACACTGATCACTTTATCTGCTTCAGATGGTGATAGCAATGATAGCCTGACTTTCAGCTTTGCAGTAAATGAGCCTTCTTTTCAAATTTCCCAAGGTAGGAACACCATAACCTATTGCAAATTACACAGGGCATTGTCACCACGAGATTTTGTGCTTTTGTGTTATTTTGGTGTCAATATTTTTCTCCATTTTCTTCCTGGACCATAGGTGTTTCCATTTATTATGATTTAATGCCCGTTTTCTTACATTCGTTTCTTTACTTGGATCTAAGAATACCACGTCCACTTAAACAAAAGCTTGAGGCTTATGTATCTACGCAATCTGCTTTTCTGTCAACTGGGTTGTGAAAATCTAGCTCAGGGTTTCTGTGGAGTATAAAATTGTAACATTCATTCAATGAAGTCTTAAGTTATAGGTTATTAAGATCAGCATAGAATGAGAAAAGCCATAAAATATCAGGTGAGCTCACTTAGCTGGAGAATGATGTCTGCATTCCTTGCTATAATGACAGTTTGGAGACAGATTGCAATTTTGTTTTAATCAACCTGCTCAGAGATCTTATTACGCTCCTCTGAAGCAGGTAGGACTTGGACCTGGACCTTCTGACTCAGAGATAAGTTCACCACCAATGCACCACAAAAGCTGCAATGTCTTGTTTTGAAAGCTAGAGTTAAACCTTGAGCATCTGCTAAAAAAAAATTATTTCATCAGATCAAAGATGAAATTGTGAATGAGGGATAATTAATAAAATGTTGATTTGGGGATAATCCAGAGCAGTCTATGTCACCATGGAGATGGGCGGATCTTAGTAAGGCTCTCCACATTCTATTTATCTTGGTATTTGCTGGCAGCTGATTTTAGTTATAGTTTGGTCCGAATGTGGTTTGCAGTTCACCGAGAGAAGTTAGAAAAATTAAATGACAATTAGACAGACTTATCCTATTAAAATCAGTATCACATTAGCTTCATTGTGTGAAAGGCATGTGATACTTAATCTCAGTCTGAATCTTGAAGAACAAATGCTGGAAGATTTCTTGGTTTGAATTAAGTGGAAGAATCTAAAGAATGCCTCTGTTGGTATTCACTTCAGTGGCAGATAATTTTGTGTAGTTACTGGGATCTAAAATTGCCATATAGAACTGTGTATATGTTTACTGTATGAAAAGTTTTAAACTGCACGAGTCTTTAAAAGGATAAGTGGAGTTGCGGTTCAGAAGGAGCAAGACCAGTTGGTATTCCAGGACAATCTTTTCCAGATACAGTTGAAGCAGTAAGAAGGGACACAAGCTGATTGGCTCAATGGAAGTGCTCCAAGCAGCAAATTGTTGTGAAAGTCTATTAACACCTTTTCTGGTTGATGGAGAATTGTAATTATCAATTATGAGTTAAAAGGAACTCATAATCAGGAGTAACAGGAAGGAAGAAACAGACAGACACAGGAAGGCAGCAGCAAACAGTACAAGCCTAGTGAGACAAAGAGAAAGAAAGATTGCAGGAAGTGCGGAGAGTATAGCCCCAGCAGTAAATGTGGCTGGGAATTCCAGCTGTTGAGGTGGACTGTAAAATTAAACATGATTTTTCTTAAAGTTGTAGAGAAGATTGTTAAGTGAAGATACCAAAGGAGCAGCCTGAGTGTCCAAGAAAAGCTAGAAATTCTGAAACTCATAGGAGAGATAGAGCAATGTGCATTGAACTTCTGCATTATCTCATACCTCAACTGACAGGATATTAAGTATAGATAACAAGGTGTGGAGCTGGATTAACACAGCAGGCCAAGCAGCATCAGAGGAGCAGGAAAGCTGACGTTTCGGGTCTGGACCCTTCTTCAGAAGTTTTTCTGATGCTGCCTGGCCTGCTGTATTCATCCAGCTCTACACCTTGTTATCTCAGATTCTCCAACATCTGCAGTTCCTACTATCTCTGAGGATATTAAGAAACTCTTTTTCTACTCTGTGATAATTTACCCTTTGAGTTAGTGAATTGCCCTTTTTACAAGAATGGCAATTCCCCTAAAATAATTCTTGAGTTTAATATTATACCCAAAAATAAATCCCAATAGTATCAGCGTGTCATATCGGAAAAAGAAACTAACTGGCAGAGTACCTTGGAGATTTTGGTAAAATAACGACAAGGATTGAGACCTTCACATTCAGGAGAAGGCAAATGAAATCTTTGTCTCTGAGAATAGCTGTAGAGAAGGACAATTCTCTAGGCTGCTGTGACTTATGAATAAAAAAATAGTCCCTGTAGACGTAAATATCATTGTATTTTCTGAGGACATTTTTGAGCCAAGTAGGAAGTAAACCTGATGCATCATATATACAGGATTAATCTGTATTGTTACCTTAATAATGTTTGTTGTTTTTTTTTGTATACAATAGTTTTTTTTGTTTAAAAAGTGAAATTTTGTTCTGTTGGCTGAAACGAGGTGCTACAATTTCATTTTTAAATATTTACAGTCACTAACTGGATTGTAACAAAAATGACATGGTTACCTCACAGATCTCTTTCAATGGGAACTCTGCGTACACCACAATATAACTTTCTTCAATTTGAGTTTTTTTTTAGTTTTCTTTATTTATTGTTTGTATGCACTGCTTTTTTATTGTATTTTTGTGTTTGTTAATGCACGTTAGTACCGAGGACAGCTGTTTGTCACTATTTTTATAATTTAATGTTCGGCTCTGTTACTTTGCTTACGAATGAGTAAGAGATGAAACCTGATTGATTGATTATGAGACGTTACACATTTCAAAGCAAAAACCTTTATCAGGGGGGACCACCTATGAACAATTACAGGCCATTAGAAGGGGAACTTCAACTGCTTTCCCCGGATTGGCAAGTGTGTTCACCTTGCCAACAAAAAACAGTACCTCTTTAATAAATAACATTGCATTTCTCTGTTAAGCTTTATTCTCCCCTGCACATTGTTCTGCACTGTTCATCGCTTCAGGCCATGGCTATCAGCAATTTCAAACCCTCATGCAGTACTGTCTGGCAAGGAAATATTGTACATCTGTGACATATTTAGTAAAAATAAATGTTTATTTTATCTTTCAGTCGGAAACACTGCAATAATCAGCAATACGTTAACACTGGACTACGACAATGTGTCTGCAGTTACATTCTATACATTAAATGTGGTCGTTACAGACCTGGGAGGTAACCAAGCAATATGCAACCTGAATGTTTCATTGATTCCGGTCAACGAAGATCCGGTATGTGATGCTGTATTTACAGCAGGGACAGGTGATGATATTTAGATTATGAATCTGTATTGAAGTATTTGCAATGGAATAGATTTCTCTTACTTTACAAATCCTATCAACTCCTGTTTTAATTCATGAGTCAGTTATCAATGCATTTTAATCTATCACTGGGGATGTGGTGATGTGGCAATTATTTTTGCACACAGCACCAGTAGGTAGAACGCAGTGAAAAATCTGCCACATTGGAATACATGGTATGTTTGTCGCAGTCATTGTGCTATGTTGATTTTTGCTCGAGTTCTAGCCAAATCAAGGCATTATTCACTCATGTTGAAAAGGCTGAGACATGAGAAAAATGTTGGCAATAGTTGAGGGTACATTTAGGAGTTAATTACCTTCTGCAATTATCTGCACTCAAAGGAACTCAGGTCTAAGGCCAGACTGCAAAATTCTCATGCTGGCTATCCAGCTGAGTGCCATTTTCCTGGGAACATGAAATAATAAATTTAATGATTGCCTGTCTGATGCCCTAGGGCTCAGAAAGACTGGCAGCCACCAGGAACGTGGAACAAGCAGCTAAGTCCATTTCCAGCATTGACTGACGGCGAAATATAGGCCGTGTCCACCAAGCCACAATTTGTTTTTCAGGGCAATCCCCTAGTGGTGCCAGCTGAAGCCATCTGCCGAGGCTCTCTCAAGCCAAAAGACCAACTTTCAAAAACGATGCATGCTCCTCTGCCTCCTCATCCAATACTTAGTTTTTCAAAGAGATTTTTATGGAGGTAGTCATTTACTAGTAACCAGGAATGAAAAAAAAGTAACAACATAAAAACTTTAGCTCTCAGTGAGTATATACACATTGGGATTCCTACAGATCCACGGTCTATAAAATTGGCCATATTGACAACTCATAGGGGCCCAGCTATTTGCACAAGCTGAAATAGGGCATATCAAAGCCATCTTGCAGGGTAATGGTTACCTGATCAGATCATTTCTCACTAAATATTGTGCGAACTCATGAACAGGAGTAACTAAGACATCTCATTAATCTAAACAACCAATGAAACTAACCATTCCCCACACTAGTAAGCAGTAACAAGACGAGTGACATTTACCACTAACATGATTGTTGCTGTCAAGCCAAAAAGACATTCTGCCTATCACACAAATGAAGAATGTGGGACGTGAAATTGTATGCTGGTATGATGTCAGGTACATAGGCCACACTTCCGAAACACTGGTAGATGAATTAAATAGAATATTATTTGAGTTCTTCACAATACCCAAACAGCCTGTGCTTGCAAGATTTGAAACGTGGCCAACAGTAGATGTGATTCCATATTTGGAGCATTATTTCTGTTAATAGTCCTGAATGAGCTAGGAATTATGCTGATGACCAATTTAAGATTGTCAGTTAAGTTTGCAGTGTGGCACAGTTGTGTACATTGAAGTTATACCTATTAATACGCAGGGTCCTGTTCGATGCAGAGGACAAGACACGTACACAAATTTTGCCTGTTTTAACTTAACAAAACAGGTAACAACCAATGTCTGGTTCATTTATCAGGGCAACACAAAGGACAATCATAGTCAACCTGTCTGGTTTAAATTTTAAATAAAATTTGGCAGTTAACTGTAAGTCATCAACAACGTTGTTCATACTCCATGGCAATGTCTCTATCAGAGTCTACTTGCCAACCAATCAGTGCTCTCTTCTCATACAATGGAAACCGTTTATTTTGTATTACATCGGTAATTCTTACAAATTGTTCCGATGAGTGAAAGATGAAAAGTTTCAACAGGTTGCAATTTTTCAGCAATACTTAAGCTCTATATTTGTGAAAGATTACATTGATGTGATGAGGGCAATTGTCACGCATCTAATATTTGCATTGAGATTAACACTTGTGTGAAAATCTCTGACTAAACCATTAAAATACTTAAACATTGGTATTTTTGAAACATGATCTAATTTACTACCATTGGCATTTATAGATCATTTTAATATATTTACATGAAACAGGACCATCTGTCACAATCGCAGAGAACATTGTTGTTGGTACTTCTGTTCATAAGTTAACTGCATCTGATCCTGATGGAGATACATTACAAGTAAGTTCTATTTTTCCAATGACAAGTTGTTTTTGATCTTGGTTGAGCTTAACACATGCAATCAAAGTTTTCAACCACAGTTATACATTTTAGTTCTTGTGATAATGGTAAGCATGTGATGGTTTTATGTAGAGATATCCAGATAGAGAGGTCAAAGGTGAAGCAGTGATCATATAGAATCAAACTACTGTCCATGTTTATATCTACAGTATTAATATGGTTCATTCAACAATGATCTGTTGAAAGGTGATTTGCAATTTAATGATGGAGTCTTGATTGTTGGTGCAGTTGATTGTAACATCTCCTTTTGGAGATGGCTGTTCTGTGCACATTTCTGACCTTTCCTTTCACCTTCCCTCTCCCATTTCCATTTCTAAAGGCCTCACTACTATCCCTAGTCATCTGCCTTCATTGTCCTTATTATTCCATCTCTATTTCTTCTCTAATGAGCATAATCACTTAACCTCTTTCCTTCATCCTCTTTCTCCGATTTCCCATTGTCCCTTTGATTTCTTCACAGCTCCCTAGCCTTGACTGCTTAGTTAGCTCACTTCCTTTTTTATGTAACTCTCCACCTTCACTTTGGCATTAGCTTCTATCAATCAGGTTTACTCCTCACCCACTGTGTCTGCCTTTACTCCCTGTCCATTCTCCAAACTTCCTTCTCTCTTTAACACCTCTCTCTCTTTCACAGATTTACTCTAACCCATTTGACTTCAACGAATTCTTTATATAGCAATCCAACAACTTAAATACTACAAACAATCTTCACTTTCCATGTGAAATAACACAAGGGACGATGTTGTAGATAGTTGATCTTTACTTTGGAATCCATTAAAAAAGATCTAGGTAGGGGACTCACCAAATAACAGGAATCAAATCTGGAATAGGGAAGAAACTGGAATTCCAACTCCTGGTTTTGAACTCAAAAATTCAGATTCAAATCGGGCAGAGAGTAGAATTTATCTAAACATCACCTTAAGAATTGATTATTGCCTGACGGAAATTCTTTTCTGTTTTAAGTATTCTTTTCTGCCAAGCTCCTCCACCAATACCACCGCACTATTTAACCTGGACAACTTGGGTCTAATTACCACAGCATCTGCTTTGGATTTTGAAAATGGTCACATGGTATGAAATGTATTTTTATTATTGATTAATCAGAGTATCTTCAGCACAGATACCTTATTCCATTCAATGTACAGACCTGTGACATAGATCTCATTAATTGATTTAATCCTGAGTTTTGTTCTTTGCCTTTAGCTTTTCTACGCTGTGATATCTATTAATGACACTGGATCTCCAAGCCTCGCTTGTACAGGCACAGTAACTATCACAATTACTGACATAAATGATGAAGTTCCTATCATTAGGTACGTTAAACATTATCACCGTGTTGACAAGTCAAGGCTAGTTCACATTTGCACTGATGGTTCTTTGTTTAGTAAATAGGAATATTTTGTACCTTTTCAGCCCCTGTCCATCAAGTACCTTAACCCCTTCTGAAGAAATGGCTGTTGGGACAACACTGATCACTTTATCTGCTTCAGATGGTGATAGCAACGATAGCCTGACGTTCAGCTTTGCAGTAAATGAGCCTTCCTTTCAAATTAATCAAGGTAGGAGCGCAATAAACTATTGCAAATCGTGCAGGACACTTGTAACACATTAAAATTTTGGATATCATTTTTGTGCCTTTTGTGTTAGTCTTCCTGGTTGCTACTTGTTAGTGGTTTTTTTGAGTCTGATGATCGTTTCTGTATTTGGATGTATGAATTCTCTTACATTAGATCACTATATACACAATTGAATATCTATGCCATGTCTCATTTTGGTTTTTATGTAATGCCGCTTATATCATGTGATTCAGTGCACCCGATGTTTATCAGTGTACAAAATGCATGAGGATGGCGCGTGAATTCACCCAGAAAATCCCCAGAATACCCGGAAAAATTCAATCACAGGTAGGGTCAGAGAAAATTTCTACAATGGGATGAACTGAACTGGGAAGAAGTTGTTCCTGCAATCACAGAGCCATTTCTTTACCACTTTTGCAATAAATGCAGGACCAACACAGCCTGTGACTGGAGGAACAGCAAGTGGGTAAGTAAGAAAGAAAGAGAAGGAAATGACTTGCTGACCAGTCCTTTCACTGTGGGGCCAATGTCGGGGATGTGTAGACTGAATAACTGTCTGTTAGGAATTCCATCTGCTAGGTCTGTTTGAGAGTGGGCATTTACCAGGGTGGGAAGGAGAAAGAGGAGTTAGAAAGAAGCAGTGAGGATTGGTGGGGGTGATGGTAGAAGAAACTGCAAGAGGGTTAAGGAGAAGAGAAGGCTGCAACGTAATAAATAAGGTAGAGGGAGGTTGGAAGTTGAGGAGCTTCAAGTGGAATGGTGGGAGGGGGGAGCAGAAAGAGACCGTAAAGTTGAGGTGCAGAGACTGCAAGTAAGGTAAGGGGAGAGAGAAACACTGAAAGAGGAAGACAGTGGGGCTGCAAGTTGGCATATAGGAGGCTACAAGTGTGCTGGTGAGAGAGGAGAGTGCTGCTTGACAGGAGGAGACTACAAAGGAGAGAGAACAGTTTTAAATGTGACAACAAAAGAATAATGAGAAAACGTCAGATCAGTGAGGCCATTAATTCACTTAAAATGATCGTGGAATCTCTAGTTCAAGTCTGCATGTGTTCAAAAGGTACTGTATGAAAACAAAAGTGATGTGGATTCTACAGTAATGAAGACTTTGTCAATTGTTAACTTTAAATCCGAGGTTGTAATCTGAGAGGCAGTAAAAATGGTAATAACTACCTGGTTAAAATATTAAAGCTTTATGAATATGAAATAGTAGCCAATTAGCTTCAACCTCACTGTGAAGGTATGTTTAAGTTGATTGCTCTTCTGTGCAGATGTATGTCATTTATTTTGAAAAAACAAAAGTTACTAACTTAGATAACAAGGTGTAGAGCTGGATGAACACAGCAGGCCAAGCAGCATCACAGGAGCAGGAAGGCTGACGTTTCGGGCCTAGACCCTTCATCAGAAATGAGGGAGGGGAAGGGGGTTCTGAAATAAATAGGGAGAGAGGGGGAGGCGGATAGAAGATGGATAGAGGTGAGGATAGGTGGAGAGGAAACAGACAGGTCAAAGGGGCGGGGATGGCGCCAGTAAAGGTGAGTGTAGGTGGGGAGGTAGGGAGGAGATAGGTCAGTCCAGGGAGGACGGACAGGTCAAGGGGGCGGGATGAGGTTAGTAGGTAGGAAATGGGGGTGTGGCTTGAGGTGGGAGGAGGGGATAGGTGGGAGGAAGAACAGGTTAGGGAGGCAGGGACGAGCTGGGCTGGTTTTGGGATGCGGTAGGGGGAGGGGAGATTTTGAAGCTTGTGAAATCCACATTGATACCATTGGGCTGCAGGGTTCCCAAGTGGAATATGAGTTGCTGTTCCTGCAACCTTCAGGTAGCATCGTTGTGGCACTGCAGGAGGCCCAGGATGGACATGTCATTTGAGGAATGTGAGGGGGAGTTGAAATGGTTCGCGACTGGGAGGTGCAGTTGTTTATTGCAAACTGAGTGTAGGTGTTCTGCAAAGCGGTCCCCAAGCCTCCGCTTGGTTTCCCCGATGTAGAGGAGGCCACAACGGGTACAGCAGATGCAGTATACCACATTAGCAGATGTGCAGGTGAACATCTGCTTGATGTGGAAAGTCCCTCGCCTGTTGAAATTTTCAATTTGAATAAGCATTGATATCCTGTGATTGTTTGGATGTGTTATTTTTTTCATTTGAAATGCTATGTTTTCTTTGAATTCAATGAGTAAGAAAGTAATACACATTAATCGTGTTGGCCTAAATGTTGTCCGTTGGAGGTTCCACACAGATACACATCCAGGCAATGGTGAATTAAAAAGAGAAACTTCAGTTGCCTGTATTGGTACTTAGATGTATCCACCTTGATAAGAGAGTTTGGTGTATCCTAATTGAAGGACGTTCTATTTTCTTTCATGGTAAAGGTATACCCGTACACCATCTGCTCCTCTCTGCTTTTAACTTATAGATCTAATGTATCAGCAGTTCCAACCACACATGATAATGTCCAGCAAGAAATTAATATTTGCCTGAACAACATTTGGTCAAAATAAATGTTTATTTTGTCTTTCAGTTGGAGACACTGCAATAATCAGCAATACGTTAACACTGGATTACGACAATGTGTCTGCAGTTACATTCTATACATTAAATGTGGTAATTACAGACCTGGGAGGTAACCAAGCAATATGCAACCTGAATGTTTCATTGATTCCGGTCAACGAAGGTCCAATATGTGATGCTGTATTTACAGCAGGGACAGGTGAAGATATTTAGATTATTAATCTTGATTCACATTACAATTAGTTAGATTTTTCTTGATTTAATAAATTCTGTCTATTCCTAGCTTTGTCTTTGTGTGTCACTTAACAGCACCTGTAAATCCACCATTTTGAGCGTGTGATGCTGTCACAGCCATTTTTGTACATGACACCAGCAGATACCAAATCAGCGGAAAATTGCTATACTGGAATAAGTGCAAACCGAAAGAACGGCGGATGCTGTAAATCAGAAACAAAAACAGAATTTGCTGGAAAAGCTCAGCAGGTCTGGTAGCATCTGCAAACTTTTTTTTATTCATTCATGGGATGAGGGTGTTGCTGGCTCAGCAGCATTTATTGCCCATCCCTAATTGCCCAGAGGGCAGTTCAGAGTCAACCACGTTGCTGTGGGTCTGGAGTCACATGTAGGCCAGACCAGGTAAGGATGACAGTTTCCTTCCCTAAAGGACATGAGTGAACCAGGTGAGTTTTTCCCCTGACTCTTGATCCTAGATATTTTATTGAATTCAAATTCCAAGTTCTGCCATGGCAGGAATTGAACCCAGGTCCCCAGAATGTTATCCAGGTCTCTAGATTAACAATCCAGCGATTATATCACTCGGCCATTGCCTTCCCTGAGGGTCTGAGGAAGAGTCACCTGACCTGAAACGTTATCTCTGATTTTTTCTTCACAGGTGCTGCCAGATCTGCAGAACTTTTCCAGCAACTTCTGTTTTGGAATAAATACAGTCGATATGTTGCAATTTTTACATTGTGTTAATGTATCTCTAAGGCCTTGTACAAATGGGAATATGAAATCAGTCATGTCCAACAGGCAGCATTGTTCGTAGAAAAGATGTCAGTATGTTACGGTGAGGTTTCAAATCAGGTTTACAGGAGGAGCAAGATCTTTTCCCTCAGGTTCTCAAGCATAACCTCTGCTAGAATCACTCCCTGTCCCCATGATCTCTCTGCTTTCACCTGAAAGCCCTCACTCCTGCCATCTCTTCCTGCCTCCTCACTTCCACGTAGACCAACACACTGTCCCCAGCAACTCTGATTTTATCAGCTTGACAGACAGCAACCCCAGAATTCCTAGTTTAGATCTGAACAACTTTTAAATTTTTAAATGTAATGCTTTTCTTCCTTCCCAATCCACTATATGACTTACCAAACAGCTTTCCAATGACAAAAGCAGTTCATTTGTTGTCAAGAAGGAATAGAATAGGGCACAAAGCCCTTCACTGTTTAATTATAAATCATTTATGGTATATATTGGTATTAAAATCAATGTGAATGTCAAATTCCCTATTTAATCTGTTGAAATACTTGATCATTTGTACGCCTGAAAAATCAACTAATTTATTTCTATTAATACCACCATTTATACTTTGACATAATACATTTTAGATTAACCACATCTCTTTTGGTGTAGGACCTTCTGTCACAATACCTGAAACTGCTGCTATCGGTACCTCTGTCTATAAGTTAACTGCATCGGATCCTGAAAGAAATGATTTACAAGTAAGTCCTTTCCAATTAGAAGGTGTTTTAATCTTGATTAAACTTAAGGCATTGCCATCAAAGCCTTCACTCTCATTTGGAATTACTTTAATCCTTGTGACTACAGTATGTGTACGATGGATTATGTGGGGAATTGTAAAATATTGAGAAATTGGAACTGAAACACTCATCATAATATAGCCAGGCACTTGTCCTGCTTGTATCAATAGTATTAACAGGGACAATCCAATTTATGTTCTAGTTAACGGAGATTCCCAAGATATTCATGGTGAGATCTTTTCCATCAGTGCAGCTGATTGTCTGTCCTTTTTTTAACAGAACTCCATTTTCAGCGCAGTGCTCTTCCTCACCTTTCCCCTTATATTTCTTCTGGTTCCCTTCCTCTCCCACACTGAACTTTCTCTATTCTCCCAGCAGAGGTCAAACCATTTCTTTTCAAACGTTCTTCTTCAGAGTTGCATAAGTGCTGCCTTTTGATTTATGGGGATTGCTTTTTTTGATTTTTCAGGGCTTCTTTCTCATTCTCACTAACACATTCGGGGCGGCATGGTGGCTCAGCGGTTAGCACTGCTGCCTCACAGTGCCAGGGACCCAGGTTCAATTCCACCCTCAGGTGACTGTCTGTGTGGAGTTTGCACATTCTCCCCATGTCTGTGTGGGTTTCCTCCGGGTGCTCTGGTTTCTTCCCACAGTCCAAAGATGTGCAGGCGAGGTGGATTGGCCATGCTAAATTGCCCATAGTGTTCAGGGATATGTAGCTTAGGTGGGTTATAGAGGGATGGATCTGGGTGGGATTCTCTGAGGGTCAGTGTGGTCTTGTTGGGCCAAAGGACCTGTTTCCACACTGTAGGGATTCTATGATACTTATTAGGTAATATAGTATTGAAGTAACAAACATAGTGTTTACATGTGGCTTATCTGGACTCAAGCAGAAGCAGAATTAGAATCCGAAGAATTTATCAGCATCCTCAGTTGTCATCCCTTCTACAAATGTGAGGCCATGACAGGCAAGGGAAGCATTAATTGCCCAGATGCCACAGTATTTAAATTGGCACAAGAAAATAGGCATAATTTGCCACAGAAGTTTATCAAAACAGTTGAAGTGCACTTCCTCACAAAAACTCACATCACGCAAGACATGTTAGCTGTGACTTCACTAATATGTTCCCACCACAAATGCACAAAGCGAAAACATTTTAACCAGATTCTCTTTTTACTAGATCTCAAATCTCGGTCTCCAATTTAAACATTACAATTGACACAGTGTTTGTTGCCACATTGTCTAGCACGTTCTTTCCCTCATCAAAGCTCTTGAACCTATGCAGCGTTAAGCTACAGATTCCATATTCATTTTGAAGGAATTCATCACCCTCGTGATTTCCAGGTTTCCTTGCTTCCAGTTAGGTGATGAGTCATTTACTGATAGGTTTAAAGCTGTTCTCTCTCTTTTGCCATCTTCTCTGACTGCTTCTTGCACTTGCAGTCTCCTTCTCCAGCCTCACCTGCAGTTGTAGCTTTCCTCTTTTTGTAACCCATGGAGTTAACAGCATATGATGTTAGCTAGACTACGTTATTAGTGACAATAGATTATAAAGAGTTAGGACCAGAGTGGAGAATGTTCTAATGAAGACCTGCTGAATCATGCTTCCATTAATTCCTAAAACTAAGCACAAAGGTTTGCACGACATGCATCCTGTACTTATTTGTCTAAGTCTTTCAAAACTTGGCCTGTGATATATCTACACTCTAAGTTAAGTGGTTGATGCTTACCTGCCCTCTGGGCAATCAGGGATGGGCAATAAATGCTGCCTAGCCAGTGATGCTCTCATCCCATGAATGAATAAAGAAAAAAAACTCTGCAGGTCCCATCCTTGCATTTGCTGCTTCCTGCTACCCCAGCTCTGCCCTTACAGTCATTTCTATCTTACTCTGCTGCTTTCTTCCTCTCTTCCTCTCTCCAGCAAACTCCAACTACCCTCCTACCCAGCTGCCTCCTCCTTTCACCTTCTTACCATAACACCCAGCAGACAGCACCTCCAAACCCATCGCACGGCAATCTCAGCAACATGCCCCCAGCAGCCAAACTACCTTCCAGCTACTCAAATCAGTAGCCGAGTGGTTCTCTCCTGTATCTGCTGCTGCTAAGGTCACTGCTTAGCCTATCAGCTGCAAATGAGTGAGATATAATCTGAGTTTGAAGGAGGAGCAGCTCCTCACTGAAGCTGTCTTTCCCTCTCTGTCTCTCTCATATGGGCTGACTTTTCTCTGGTTACCCTTGTGATATGATTTTCCTCAGCATTTTCAGGCCTTTTGGTGGTGAATTCATTCACTGACCCCTATATTTTGAGCTCTGCTTTCCAGTTAAATTTTTACCGTCCTTCCTTCATTCTCTTTGTTTCATTTCCCATTCTATTTCAAAAAAGGTGCTCCTTTTCTCCACCTTCCCTTTCTCATTCCCCTTTATTCTTCTGTTTTTCTCCTCTGCTAATTTCTTCTTTTTTCTAATCCTTCTCTGACCTTTCCTCATCTTTCCAAATCCTCTGCCTTTCCTTCCACCAACACATTTCCCATCTTCATTTCACTTCACTCATCTTTTCATGGAGTGCAGTTAGCTCATTTGGCTAGATGGTCAACAGATTAAAACCAACAGCATGGTGTTCAATCATGGATCTGACTCTGATGTTCAATGGGAGCCTAATTCCTTGTCATACTCTTGGCTCAAAACAAAATAATGGATCTTACCCTGTGGTTCTCTGAACATTTGAATTGCCTCTAGAGAACTGAATAGAAGCAACACAATTCTCCCTCTGGAGTTATCTTGCTGGGTTTAGACTTTCCAAATACACCAGCACAAGGGATGGTCTAGAGCAGACAGTTGATCTTCACTATGGAGTTTGTTAACGAAGATTGAGGTGGAGTCAATCACTGGACATTAAAATCGGAATCTGAATCTGGAAGAAATCTGAATTCCAATAGGTCGTGTTAGATCTAATAAACAAAAAGATTGAAATAGAACAAAGAGTGAAGTTTATCTAAATGCTTATCTCAATAATTGAACATTGGACTGACAGAAATATAACTTCCACTTTTCTTTCCCCCAAGTATTCTTTTCTACAGAGCTCCTCCACCAATACCACCGCACTATTTAACCTGGACAACTTGGGTCTAATTACCACAGCATCTACTTTGGATTTTGAAAATGGTCACATGGTATGAAATATAATTTTACTATTGATTAGTAAGAGCATCTTTAGCACAGATGCCTTCTTTTACTCAATGTACAGATCTGTGACATACATCTCATTAATTGATTTAATCCTGAGTTTTGTTCTTTGCCTTTAGCTTTTCTACGCTGTGATATCTATTAATGACACTGGATCTCCAAGCCTCGCTTGTACAGGCACAGTAACTATCACAATTACTGATATAAAGGATGAAGTTCCCATCATTAGGTACGTTAAACATTATGACCATGTTGACAAGATAGAAACAGTTCTCACTTGCACTGATGGTTCTTTCATTTACTAAATAGGAATCTATCTTATGTTTTCAGCCCCTGTCCATCAAGTACGTTAACCCCTTATGAAGAAATGGCTGCTGGGACAACACTGATCACTTTTTCTGCCTCAGATGACGATAGCAATGATAGCCTGACCTTCAGCTTTGCAGTAAATGAGCCTTCTTTTCAAATTAATCAAGGTAGGAACACTATTAACTATTGCAAATTACATAGGACATTTGGTACAATGAAATCTGGTGTATAATATTTCTCTCTGTGGTGTCAGTTTTCACGCTTTTTTTTGTCTGTTCACTGATGTTTCTTTGTTCAAAGTCATGTTTCTCATTTCTCTGATATTTGTGTGCTTGATTCTGTGAATATGATGTTTTCTTACTTCAAGTCTCATTGTTTTGTGCGTGGATAAAATCATTCTTACTATTGTTAGGATATGGCTCCTGTGGCCATATCTGTCTTTCTCTCCCTATGACCAGTGCTAATCAATCTGAGCTTTAGTGTTGTTTGATCTCTGCAATGAGTATGTGTCATACAGCTCAGATTTGTCAGTTTTTGCATTAGTTTTATGGTTTCTTGCAATGCTTTTTCTTCGTGCAACTCTTTTATTTGGTTAATGTATATTTGTATAATAAATTGTGGTAATTTGTGTGCCATTATTTTGCCATTTTACCTATTGATTAGTTTATTTTCTTGTAATGAGTTAGAGAGCTATCAAAATTAATTATAATGTGCATGTGTTGTACAAGGCAGACCTTTTCAGGAGCGTGCTCAGAGAAACATATCTGAGTCAGAGTGATGTAAAAGAAGCAATTCAGTCATTTGTTCTGAAGGGCAAATGTGGTTACCTTGACAACAGTGATCGTTGCAAACATTTTGACAAGCAGTTCATTTCTCTTTGATGGAAAACCTCATTCCCCCGACACAATCTGACCATTGCTTTCCATTGCTCATGACTTATTGACAGAATCTACCAGTAGTTTCAAATCCTCACACAATAATGTCCAATAATACCTGAAACTGATGCTTCTTTGTCTTTCAGTTGGAGATACTGCAATAATCACTAGTGCTTTCACACTGGACTATGACAATGGGTCTGTGGCCACATTCTATACATTAAATGTGGTAGCTACAGACTTGGGAGGGAACCAAGCAATATGCAACCTGAATGTTTCATTGATTCCCATCAATGAAGATCCAATATGTGATGCTGTATTTACAACAGGGACAGGTGAAGATATTTCCATTAT
The DNA here is from genome assembly GCF_021869965.1 of Rhincodon typus. NCBI lineage: Eukaryota > Metazoa > Chordata > Chondrichthyes > Orectolobiformes > Rhincodontidae > Rhincodon > Rhincodon typus. The sequence continues at coordinate 26,541,071 of NC_063353.1, read as the reverse complement.
TACTATTGAGAGATATTAAATAGTGATTGTAATTAATTAGATTTACATTCACTCATAAATTCTGTCTAATCCAGGTTTTGTTTCTCAAGAATCAATTATTGATTTAGAATGCATGCAAATCTATTCATTTCTTCCGTGCCATTCTTACATACAACAGAAAGAAGATAGAAATCTGTCACATTGAACTGCACTCATATTGTTGTAATTCTTGTGCTATGTCACTGCATAGCAGGAGTTCCCTGTCATAATGGGAACAAGAGTCTGATTGTGCATAAGAGAGAATGACCTTGAAAAAGATATTGCTGCCAGTATATTAGGAGAAGTTTACAACTTAAACATTTTCAGCAAATATCTGCACTCAAAAGAAAATCAAATCAAAGATACAGCTGAAAGACTCTTGTATCAATTATCCAGGCCAATGCAAATATATATGTTTAATTTAATGGCTGGTGTTCTAGTGTTGGGGCAGCATGGCAACTAAAGGGTAGCGCAAGGTGCCATTTTGAGAAAGGAGATAATACCATGTGGAGATGGAGGAGCAAATTGGGCCAGGCAGGATCAGAGGATCAGGAACGTTGACATTTCGGGTCGGGACCCTTCTTCAGAATGGGTCCTGATCAGAAACGTCAACTTTCCTGCTCCTCTGATGCTGCCTGGCCCGCTGTGCTCCTCCAGCTCCACACTGCGTTATCTCCAACTCTAGCATCGGTAGTTCTTACTATCTCATTTTGAGAAAGAAAGTGTTTTTCCAGTATTAAAGGTGCGGACCAAGAGAAAGCAGCAGTTCCTCCCTCCAGCCTGTCAAAAAAAATTGGCTGTTGTAATATTTCCACCACGCTGTCCTCTCCACAAACACTCCTCCTTCAAGGATCCTTACTTCTGAGCTCTGAGCTACACACTAACTGCACACCTTGAATTTCTCTCATTGCAAGTGCCATCCCTGAACCCAGCCCTCTGCTGTAGATATTTCTGAACAGCAGGCCACCCAAGTTCAAAACTAATACATTTCCCTCTGATCTACATGGTGGCTATTCATGAAGGCAGTCATCAAGAAATATTAAATCAGGCCACAAAATCTTCAATCCTCAATTATTATGGCAAATACTTTTTCCACTGGGATAAATGCTAGCAAGAAAGTGAAGACCTCTGTGAGGTTATTAAAATATTTCATCATTGAAAATCAGAAAAATAATCAATTTTACTGCTATTAACATATAACTTAAATATCAATATAACACTGTTTACATGAAGTGTATTTCGTTTGGTACAGGACCATCTGTTACTATTCCAGAGACCATTGCTATTGGTGCTTCTGTTTATAAGTTAACTGCATCTGATCCTGATGAAGATCCTTTACAGGTAAGTCTTTTCCTTTTAAATAAGTAGTGTTTCTGATCTTGAATAAGCTTAAGATATGCAAGTTAACTTTGGAACCCTTTTGGGGCTTGTTACAATAAGATGTATGTGATGGTTTATGGAGGATAGTCAGAGATTAGAGGAGAATCAGGGGTATACACTCTCACAGTACTGGTGTTCATGTTGTTTAACATTAAATTAAAATTCTGTTGAATGGAGATCTCAAACATTTGATTGTAGGGGCACTGGTTGAGAGAAACTGATGTCCTCCTCTTCTTGGAAATGACCATTACTCATTAGTTCTTTTTCCTTGTCTTCTTCCTCCTCTATCTCTTCTGCTTGTCTTCCTGCCCTGATAGCCCGTTAATTCTAAACTTCGACTTCCATCTTCTTCACTCTCTTTCTCTTCCGCATATCTTCCCAATTTAATCTTTGAACAGCCCTCCCTCATTCCCTTATTGTCCAATGCCCTCTCCATTCACCCGTAGCCCCCTCTCTACTGCACCACCTTGAGAAGTCATTTCCTTTCTTCTCCTTGTTCTTTTCACATTTACCTTAAACTTTGCCTGTTTATTTACTTTTATCTGTCCCAGTTTGCCCCATCACTTCTTCCGTCTTCCTTTCTCCCGCATTATATACTTTCCCCAATTCTTGTCCCGCTGTCTCTATCCTCACTTTTCAATTACACCTTTGTTAGCTTCTCAAACATTGTGAAAACCTTGACATTCCTTAAACATTGGCATAAGAGATCACCTCATAGACAGTCGACTTTCACTTTGGAATTGATTTTCTGAGATCTTGGTGGGAGACTTGCAGATAACATGGTGCAAATCCAAATCTGGAAGAAACTAGAATTCCAATTCTGTTTGATTTGAACAAATCTGAACAAGAGTCAAACAGGGCAGAAAATGAAGTTAATCTAAATGCTCATCAAAGAATTGAATATTAACCGACAGAAATATAACTTTCTCTTATTTTTCAAGTATTTTTTCCTACCAAGCTCCTCCACCAATACCACCGCACTATTTAACCTGGACAACTTGGGTCTAATTACTACAGCATCTACTTTGGATTTTGAAAATGGTCACATGGTATGAAATATACATTTTACTATTGATTAATCAGAGTATCTTCAGCACAGATACCTTATTCTACTTGATGTACAAACCTGTGACATAGATCTCATTAATTGATTTAATCCTGAGTTTTGTTCTTTGCCTTTAGCTTTTCTACGCTGTGGTATCTATTAATGACACTGGATCTCCAAGCCTCTCTTGCACAGGCACAGTAACTATCACAATTACTGACGTAAATGATGAAGTTCCCATCATCAGGTATGTTAAACATTATTACCATGTTGACAAGATAGAAACAGTTCTCATTTGGCGTGATGGTTCTATGATTTACTAAATAGTAATCCAGCTTATGTTTTCAGCCCCTGTCCATCAAATACTTTAACCCCTTATGAAGAAGTGGCTGCTGGGACAACACTGATCACTTTATCTGCTTCAGATGGTGATAGCAATGATAGCCTGACTTTCAGCTTTGCAGTAAATGAACCTTCCTTTCAAATTTCCCAAGGTAGGAACACCATAACCTATTGCAAATCACACAGGACAGTGATAATGATGAGGTCTTCATGCGATGTTTCTGCCTCTTGCATTATTGCATGTTATTATTTTTCCAGGAATTATGCATCTCTTTACTAGGCTGTTTGTGTTTGGAAGTTTTCTTATATTATACATTTTTGTTTGTATGTGCGCATGTCAACGCACATGATCACTCTTTATCATGATATGTCTGATATTTGCATGCTATACCATTTCATTTGATACTTCAGTTTTGTTTGACTCTGGATTGTTCTTGCAAATCTATGACGTTGCTCTTTATATATGAGGTTTTTTGCAATCATTTTCCTTTATGAAACTATTCTGTGTCATGATGAGAATTTATGCAGATCATGCAGCTATTTTTATACCTTTATATTGCACTTTAACATATTGGTTGTATAAGTTTGCTCCAATATGGGTCAGAGAGGGAACCAGATGAATTTAAATAGGCTACATGCTGCAGAAACCTACGGGAGGGTTCACAGATTAACAAAACCAGGCCATTAATGAGAGCTGTATAGAATCTTCAAGTGCTTCTTCTAGAGGAACATGCATCCCTCTTTTGTAACATTTCATTTCTCATTCAAGATAATCCTTTGGCTTGCTCACACTCTGTCTATTGTTCTTCACTACTCATAATTTGCAGACCAGCTCAACCAGCAGTATCAAACTGTCATGTGGTTATGTTTAATAGGAAATACCATTTTCCTGAGCTTTTACTGGCTGAAATACATCTTTTTGTTTTGGTCTTTCAGTTGGAGACACTGCAATAATCACCAATACATTCACGTTGGACTATGACAATGTGTCTGTGGCCACATTCTATACATTAAATGTGGTGGTTACAGACCTGGGAGGGAACCAAGCAATGTGCAACCTGAATGTTTCATTGATTCCGGTCAATGAAGATCCAATATGCGATGCTGTATTTACAGCAGGGACAGGTGAAGATACTTAAATTATTAATCTTGGTTTTTAATTGAATAATGATTGCAATGAATTGGAATCTGTTCTGATAACATCGAGTCAATATTTTCCAGCAACAGTCTGTCCTCAACATGGCTTCCAGGAAAAATACAGTATAAGATTGTGAAGTTCAGAATCTGCCCTAGTGGAGTTATTTGGTAAAATGTGGCATGAGTATATATTTTTTTCCTGCTAAGCTAAATGGTACTCATTTATATTTTTCAGTTTTGGGAAATCAAAATGAACATGAATTCTGTCACACCATAAATATTCACTTTGTTTAATCCTGATGCTAAAACATTTAATTATGCGTTTGAGAGGAATATGTGCAAAGCTCAAGGAACAGATCTTTATCTTCCATTGTGACACTCTCCAGTCTTCTAGGCTTAGATTCAACAACTTTCATAATCACTGTCTTCATTTGTTTGTGTGTTTTTCACATTACAACCATATGGCTGTTTTTTATGTTCACGTCCTTGTTAAAGACAGAACCTGAATATGTTTGGAAACTCATCACCATTCTCTTTTCTTTCATATCACAAAATGTTTTGTTGATTAATGACCCTTGACCTCCCTCCCCCCACCCCCCCACAATATAGTCATTCCCTTTTGTTCTTTCTGCTCCTCTCCCTCCAACACACATCCCACAAACTGGCTTCAAAACTGTTGTGATTCTATCTAACAGCTGTTCTGATGAAAGGTCATGGACAAAAAATCCTAATACTGCTTCTTTCCACAGATGCCTGATCTGCTGAGTGCCAGCATTTTTTTTTTGTATTTAGGGAAGAAAAGCATCTGGCTTAACCATTACACTATTAGGTACATATTGATCAAAATATTCCAACCCCTGAAACTAAAATCCAGGCCGGAGGATCTTTGAAAGCAGAGGTCTGGTGTTTAAGGTGATGTTTTGACTCATTAAGATGACACGACAAAGAAAAAAAATTGCACCTGAAATAATTATCCAAGGAGCACCGAAGCCTATCTACAACTAAAATGCACACAATGGATATTATTTGAGATGAATGGAAACACTGTTTCTAATATTAATGTTGAGACAAATTACTTTTGTACACTATTTTACCAGATATTAATGCATTCACAGCATGAACAGTTATAATTGTAGGATAAATAATTTTCTTTTTATTAGCTGTTGATTGCAGTCTTACATTGATAACCCACATTTCAGAAACTATATTATTTCTTCATTATGGCAAACAATTGAAGAAAAGTGAAAAGAAAATCATCATAGAATCCCTACAGTGTGGAAACAGGCCCTTCAGCCCAACAAGTCTACACTGACCCTCAGAGCATCCCACCCAGACCCATCCCCCTATAACCCACCTAATCTACACATCCCTGAACACTACGGGCAATTTAGTATGGCCAATCCACCTCGCCTGCACATCTTTGGACTGTGGGAGGAAACCGGAGCACCCGGAGGAAACCCATGCAGACACTGGGAGAATATGCAAACTCCACACAGACAGTCGCCTGAGGCTGGAATTGAACCTGCGTTCCTGGCGCTGTGAGGCAGTAGTGCTAATCACTGAGCCATTGTGCCACCATAGTTGTTATACAGTCTCTACTTGACTCAATGGAATTCCCAGGGCTCAAGGAGAAATAACAATGAATGGTGTTGCATGATGAATGCTGGATCAAACATTCTCTACCCATACTGTCTAAAGATGTGCAGGTCAGGTGGATTGGCCATGCTAAATTGTCCTATGGTGTCCAGGAATGTGTGGGCTAGGTGGTTTAGCCATGGTAAATGTGAGGTTACGGAGATAGGGAAGGGGTCTGCGTCTGGGCAGGACACTGTTCAGAGAATTGGTGCAGATTCAATGGGCTGAATGACCTCTCTATGCACTGTAGAGATTCTATGGATTAGTTATCTCCCAGACTGGGATTATATTGAGTTCTTCTGGCATAATCAGTGTCCAGAACTACAAACATCAGCAACTGAAACTATATCCAGTTCACAGAGTTGAAGCATTTCAAGGTCTGTATGCAATCCAAGCCAAGAGGCCTTGGACCAGACCCAGAAATGTTCACCAAGATTCTCTGGTTAAATCGACAAATACACAGCCCTGGTGTTTTGTCCACAGTCTTCAAGGGAGCAGATAATAATCAAAAGGGCATTTGTTCAGAACCCTGATAATAGTATCACTGTTCCAATGTACAATACTCTTTATTGATGAAGTGTACCAGAATGGCACTGGGGGGATGTAATTACTGAAATTCTTGAACCAGATCAGATGTGGACCAAAAAAAAATTCCTCTTCTGTCACCATTAAAATAGCAAGCAAATTAACATTGCATCCGAAATTATACTATAGGATTGTGAACATATGTTAAATGCAGAAGCATCAAGAGTGAGCAGAATGCTAATCTTGTTTGTTCTTCAATTGCAGCATCAGTAGATATTAATGAGACACATGATGTCCTAACAGCCATCTACCAGGTTTCTGCAACAGATCCCGATTTTGAGGACTCTTTAACAGTAAGGTTTTCCTTCTGTGATATTTGCTACAGTATTAAATTAATTGCTATATACTTGAAAACAATGATCTATAGGAATTAGTGGTGATTGTGTCAATTAATGAAGACTGTTCAGGATAACAACATGAAGGGAACCAAACTTATGTCACTAACTTGATTTCAGCACCTTCTTTGTGGAATAGCTACGCTCCCAGTAAGATAACCAACCATAGATGTCAGAAAGGATTCTGATCCAGTGGGACATAGAAAAGGAATAAGATGTTCTATACATCGAGCCTGCTCTGCCTTTTAATACAAGACGAGTGAGGAAATCAAAGAAAAGTAAAAAGCAAAACTGGAAGGCGGAGGAAATGACAGTGAACAGTTATCAGGGCCTTTGGACACAAGAAATGTAAAAATGTCAAGAAGATTAGTCTAAAAGGTACTATGTCTGACTTCATGGAGCATTCTCAATAAGGTAGATGAATTAATGGTATCTACAGTTGTAACCAGGTATGGTATGATTTTGAAAATGGAGAAATGCTAATGGGGCAACCAAAGCTGGGAATTTACCATCCAAAGTGATTCAAACTCCAGGAAGGACACGCAAAAAGGACAAGGTGAGGTGGCATGGCTGGTAAAAATATAATCAGTGCAACAATGAGAAAGGGTTTTGGCTGAGGAAATTATCAGCCTTGTAGGAGTGTGTATGAGATATCTTTATAGACCAGTATGTTGTGGAACAAATCAGGACACATGCTATCCTAGGTTTGATTTTGAGCAATGAGAAGAGCCTATTAAATGATCCAGTTGTGAAAGAGCCTCTGGGGAAAAAGTGACCCTAACACATTAGAATTCTTCTTTGGGATGGAAAGTAAAATAGTTCAATTCAAAATTAGGGTCCAAAATTTTTTTTAAAAAAGGATACTATAAAGGTATGAGTAGTGAGTTGGAGATAGTAGGAACTGCCGATGCTGGAGAATCTGAGATAACAAGGTATAGAGCTGGATGAGCACAGCAGGCCAAGCAGCATCAGAGGAGCGGGAAAGCTGACGTTTCGGGTCTGGACCCTTCTTCAGACCCTTTTTCTGAAGAAGGGTCCAGGCCCGAAACATCAGCTTTCCCGCTCCTCTGATGCTGCTAGGCCTGCTGTGTTCATCCCGCTGTACACCCTGTTATCTGAGTAGTGAGTTGACTGTGATAAATTATGTAATTTCATGAAAAACCATGATATTTGATTTGCAAAGTCTAACATTTAGGGAACAAATTCAGGCATTGCAGTTACCCATTCCTTTCAGTTGAAACAATAAAATTGGAAAATGATCCGACCATGGCTAAGTTAAGGATTGTACTGTATTCAAAGAGGAGGTATATAAAGTTACGAATCAGTTAGCTGGACAGCTGGTTTGCAATGTAGAGCAATGCCAACAGCATGGGTTCAGAACCCACACCAACTTGAGGTTACCATGAAGGATTCTCCTTCTCAACCTCTGCCCTCACCTGTGGCGTGGTGACCCTCAGGTTAAACCACCTCCAGTCATCTCTGTCTAATGAGAGAGCATCCCTATAGTCTGCTAAGACTACAGTGACTTCACTTATGGTGATTTTATATCAAATTTGTAGAAAAAATATCAAGTCTGAAGATTGGGAGCAGTTTAGAATTCAAAGGAGGACAAAGAAGTTGACTAAGAGAAAAATAAAGTATGAGAATAAACTTGTGACGAACAGAAGAGTGGACTGGAAGAATGTAAAAAAGAAAAGTTGGTGCAGACAAATTACAATCTGAAATGGGAGACTTGATCATGAAGAACACCAAAATGGTAGCGCAATTAAACAATTACTTTAGTTCTGACTTCACGGAAGAAGAGACCAATAACTTTTCAGAAATGCTATGGAAGGGAGGCTCTATTAAGAAGGAGGAATTGATGGAAACTAGTATATAAAGAGAAAGTACAGGACAAATTAATGACATTGAAAGCTGATAAATATTGCGGGTCTGATATTCTATGCCTCAGGCTACTGAAGTAAATTCCTCAGGCTGTGGAAAAAGGGGATGCATGGGTTGTCATCTTTCAAAATTCTGTAGTTTCTGGAATAGTACCGGCACATTGGAATGTAACAAATGTAACCTCAATTTTTTTTTAAATGGAGAAAACCAGAAATTACAGATCAGTTAGCCAAGTGTCAGTAGTATGAAAACTGCTGCTCAATTGTAAAGGATGTAATAACAGGACACTCAGAAAATACCAATGGGGATTACATAAAGTCAACATGGATTTATGGAAGAAAAATCATGTTTGATAAATCTATTGGAGTTTTTTTTTGAGTTGAATAGATAAGGGGAACCACTCCATGCAACATATTTGGATTTACAAAAAGCTTTTGATAAAGTCCCACATAACATGAGATTGTTGGTAATATGGTCAAATAAATTGAAAATTGGTTTCCAGACAAGCAAAAAGAGTAGAAATAAATGGCTCAGTTTCTGAGTGGAAGTTGGTGACAAATGGAGTCCTCCAGGGATTACTATTACAGTTACCTCTACTCATAATATAAATCAACAATTTGGATGAGGATATAAAATGTAATATTTCTAATTTTGCTGATTACAAAAATCTAGATGGAATTGTGAATGGTATGAAATGATGTAAACAGGCTTCAGAGCAATTTAAACAAATTAGCTGAGTGGACAAATGCATGCCAGATGCAGTTTAACATGAATAAGTGTAAGATTGTCCACTTCAGTAAGAAAAACAGAATGGGCAGAGTGTAATTTAAATGGTCATAGATTGGAAAATGTCGATGTACAAAAGATCTTGGATGTTACACAGGTCATTGTAAGCTATTGTTAGGATGGCAAATGTTACATTGGCCTCTATTGCAAGAGACTTTGAGTACAGGAATAAGAAAATCTTACTGCAGCTGCGCAGAACCTTGATGAGACCACATTTGGAATATTGTGTGCGATTTTGGTCTCCTTACCCAAAATATAATAGGGAGATTGCAGCAGAGGTTCACCAGTCTGATTCCTGGGATTGGACGTTTATCGCAAAATAAGGCATGAGTTGACTGGGTCTGTATTCATTGGAGTTTGGAAAAATGAGAGGTGATCACACTGAAACATCTAAATCTCTGTCGGGGATGGGCAGACTGCATATAGAGTTGATGTTTCCTCTGGCCAAGGTATTTAGCAGATGGGAGGATTGTCTCAAGATGTGCAGTAAGCAAAAGGATATACAAATTAATGACAGAAACTAAGGTAAATTCAAGGTCATGTGGACTTTAAAGTAGTTTGGGGAGTGTGTGGCAAGGGATGGGGATCAAGGGGGTAGCAGGGCTCAGGAGAGGTAATTAAAGTTTCCAGAATAAAGACTCGGACATAAAGCATGGAAAGAGTCAGGAATCTAACTTCAGGCACAGCAGATAAGGGGTCAACTATAATGGGGGAGTGGGATGGTGGTAAATCCATAATATGAAACAAAGTTAATGAGCTTGTAGTACAGATTGAAACTGGTGGGTATAATGTTGTGGGCATGGCAGATATGTGGATGCAAGGGAATCAGGGTTGGGAACTAAATATTCAAGGATATGGTCCTATCTAAGGACAGACAGATGAGCAGAGGGGACAGTTGTCTTGTTAGTAAGAAACATAATTGAACTGATAGCAAGAAGCGATTATAGGATTGGAGGCATAGAATCTGTGTGGGTAAAGTTGATGAACAGCAAAGGAAGAAAAGACCCAGACAGGAGTTACATACAGGTCTTCTAGCAGCAGTCAGCATGTAGGGAAGAAAATAAAAGGCACTAAAAAATAATCGTAGGGAACTTCAATATGCAGGTGGACTTGGAAAATCGGGTTAATAGCAATTCGTGAATTTTATACGAAATTTTTTTTTTGGGAGTAACTTGTGGTAGCACCCACTTAGGGGACAGGCAATTCTGGATTTGGTGATGTGTAATGAGGCAGACTTGATTAGGGAGCTTATGGTGAAGGAATCTATAGGGAGCAGTGACCATAATGTGAGAGTATTGGATGCAGTTTGAGAGAAAAGCTGGAATCAGATGTAAACAGTATTACAACTGGGTAAAAAGCAGTTACAAAGACATGAGAGGGAAGCTAGCCAGAGTTGATTGGAAGTGGAGCCTAGCAGGGAAGAATGTGGAGCAGAAATGGCAGGAGTTTCTGGGGGTAATTTGGGAGGCACAGCAGAAATTCATTAAAGGAAGTTGAAACACACTGTGCAAAGGGGAGGAAGAGATAGCCATTGCTGACAATGGAAGTCAGGGACAGCATAAAAGCAAAAGAAAAAGCATACAATGTGGAGAAGATTAGTGGGAAGCCACAGGAGTGGAAAGCCTTTAAAAACCAGCAGAGGAGACTAAAAAAAGAGTAATATGGGAGAGATGACAAAATATGAGGCTACCCTAGCTAGTAATATAAAAGAAGGTTGCCAGAGTTTTTTTAGATATCTAAAAAGGTAAAAGGAAGGAAAGAGTGGACATTGGACCACTGGAAAATAGCTAAGGAAGTAGTAATAGGGACAAATAAAAAGCAGAGGAAATTAACAGGTACTCTGTATCAGTCTTCATAGTGGAAGACATTGGTAGTAGACCAGAAATTCAACAGAGTCAGGGGGCAGAAGTGAGTGTAGTAGCCACTACTTAGGAGAAGGTGCCGCGAAAGCTAAAAAGTCTGAGAGTGGATAAATCACCCAGTCTGAATGGACTACACCCCAGAGTTCTGAATGACCTAGCTGAGGAGATTGTGCAGGTATTGGTGGTGATCTTTCAGGAATTACTAAAGTCGAGGAGGGTCCTTGATAAGATTTTAGAGCCCATTACTAAGCATGAGATTGTAGAGTACTTAGATGTGCATAGTAAAATAGGACAGAGTCAGCATGGCTTTGTCAAGGATAGGACTGACAAATCTGTTAGAATTCTTTGAGGAGATAATGTGCAAGTTAGACAAAGGAGAGCTAATGGAAGTGATCTATTTGGATTTTCAAAAGGCCTTTGACAAGGTGCTGCACAGGAAGCTACTAAATAAGGTAAGAGCCCATGGCATTGGGGCAAGGTACTGGCATGGATAAAGAATTGGCAGACTGGCAAAAAGCTGAGAGTGGGAATAAATTATTCTTTTTCAAGATGGCAGTCAGTGACACGTGGAATTCTACAGGAGTCAGTGTTGGGACTGCAACTATTCATGCTATATATTAATGACCTGGACAAAGGAACTGAGGGCATTGTTGCTGGGTTTGCAGATGACACAAACATAAGTGGAGGGACAGGTAGTGCTGAGGAAATGAGGAGACTGCAGAAGGATTTGGACAGGCTAGGAGAGTAAGCAAAGAAGTTGCAGGTTGAATACAATGTGGGAAAGTGTGAGGTTACACTTTGGTAGTAAGAATAGAAATGTAGACTATTGTCTAAATGGAGAAAGGCTTCAGAAATCTGAAGAACAAAGAGACATAGGAGTGCCAATTCAGGATTCTCTTAACGTTAACATGCAGGTTCAGCTGGCAGTTGGGAAATCAAATGCAATGTTGGCTTTCAGTCCGAGAGGGCTAGTTATACAAGAGCAGGGACGTACTATTGAGGTTGTAGAAGGCTCTGGTCAGACCACATTTGGAACATTGTGAGCAGTTTTGGGCCACGTACCTAAGGAAGGATGTGCTGGTGTTGGATGGGGTCCGGAGGAGGTTTACAAGAATGATCCCAGGGATAAAGAGCTTGTCATATCAGGAGCAAGTGGAGACTCTAAGTTTGTGGTTGATAGAATGTAGAAGGATGTGAAGGGCAATCCAAATGAAACTTACAGAATTGTTATGACACGGAGGTCAATCCTCCTCTGATAACTAAAACTGAAACACCCAGAGAGGCTCACCTCGCCTCATAATCTGTTAAAAGAAGTGTGAAAAGTGGTATAACCTGCCTCTCGCTCTACAATCTTATAAAGGAGTGGTTAAATATAGTAAAATACTTTCACTCACTTAATAACCAACAAGTAACAATTAATTTATCTAACTCTAACAGTGAACAAATTAGCAAAACTACTCATAAACTGAACAATTCCTCCTTAACTTCTAATGAATCCTGAATAAAACAAAATTCTAATGCTATGATGTTCCAATAAATGCAAGTCGGACTTTTATAAATAATAATAATAAAATAAATTAAAACTTAATCTCTCAAAATTACAGCCAGGTCTCCACACCCTGTCCTCTGATCTTCAGCCCAGAACACCTTTCTCTGTCAAATTTGTGTGTCAGGAACGCCTCTGTCCCTTGAATTCTTACATCACGAATACTAGCTAAGAGTACCGCTTTACCTTTAGTTAGATGATGGTTACTCTGAGAGTTCAGAGAATTCTGTGAAAGCCAGTGGTTTTCTCTTTAGAGGTGCCAGTGTTAACTCTAACAGATGGCAATTGCTCTCACAAAGATTTGCAAATGCCATCTTCTTTTATACCCTTGATGACCTATTAATTTCTTACAATAGGTTTGGTCCTCGGTTATGAAAATCATCAGATTTAAACTTAATCAGTTTTTAGTCTCTAAGTGCCTGGTGTAAATTAATTGGCTGATTTTCAAACTGGTTGCCTTAATAACAAAACAAATTTACTGCCTGGGTTGTTAACTACACAGCCTTTTGATACAATGTTTCAATTTCAGGAGCTCTCTGCGTACATTTTTAAAATCTCCAAACCTAGAGTAAACATCATCTTTTAAAGGGACCATGCACTCTTCCCCCCCTCATTTTACAAACATAAAATACTCTACCCAACTTCACAACAGAATACTGAGAGGCTTTTATAAAAGTGGACGTTGAGATGATGTTTCCAGTTAAAGGAAAGACTAGGACTCACGAACACAGCCTCAGATTAAAGGGATGATCCTTTAGAACTGAGATGAGGAGAAATATTTTCAGCCAGAAGGTGGTGAATTTCACAAGATCATAGAATCTGTGGAATTCATTGCAAATCAGAGTGTATTTAAGGCAGAGACGGACAAGTTCTTGATTAGTCATGGATCAAAGGTTATGGGAAAAAGGCAGGAGAATGGGGTTAACAAACATATCAGCCATGTTCAAATGACAGAGCAGACTTCGTGGGTCGAACGGCCTAATTTTGTTCCCATGTCTAATGGTCTGAGAGGAGGATATTTTATCGCTCAGAAGTTGGTAATCCTGTGGAATTCTCTAAGACAGGAGGCTGAGGAGGCCAACTTACTGAACAAGTCTAGGAAATAAGTAAAAAGATCTCTAGAAGTTAAAGTTGTCAAGATAAATGGGAAGAGATAGGTTAATGGCATTGAGAGAGAGGATAAACCTTCATCATGTTGAATGGCAGAAATGGCTTAAAGGATTGAATGGTCTTCTCCTGCTCCTATTTTTCTTAAATAATGACTGGTGCCATAATGTAAGAAAAATGGTAAGGAAAACCGAGGCAACTATGGACTAGTGAGCCTTACACTTGTAGTGGGTAAGTTGTTGGAGGGGATTTACATGCATTTCGAAAGGTAAGGACTGATCTGGGATAATCAACATGGCTTTGTGCATGGGAAATTGTGTCTCACTAATTTGTTTGAGTTTTTTGAAGAGGTGACAAAGAAGATTGATGAAGGCAGAGCAGTAGACATTGTCCCTATGGACTTCAGCAAAGTATTCAATAAGGTTCCACGTGGTAGACTGGTTAGCAAGTTTAGATCACATGGAATCCGGGGGATCTAGCCAATTAGATACAAAGTTGGCTAGAAGGTAGGAGACAGAGGGTGGTGATAGAGGGTAGTTTTTCAGACTGGACCCCTATGACCAGCATTATGCCACAAGGACACTGGTGCTGGATCTGCTGCTTTTCGTCATTTATATAAATGATTTGAATGCGACCATAGGAGGTATGGTTAGTAAGTTTGCAGATGACACCAAAATTGGTGGTGTAGTGGACAGTGAAGTAGGTTAATTCAGAGTACAAGGGGATGTTGATCAGATGGGCCAATGGGTTGGCGGGGGAGGGGGGGGGAGGTGGGGGTGCTGCAGGTCGAGTTTAATTTAGATAAATGTGAGGTGTTGCACTTTGGAAGGCAAACAGGGCAGATCTTATCCAGTTAGTGTTAGGGCCCTTGGGAGTGTTGCTGAACAAAGAGACCTAGGGGTACAGGTGCATAGTTCCCTGAAAGTAGAGTCGCAGGTAGGCAGGATGGTGAAGGTGGCGTTTGGCATACTTGGTCAGTGCCTTCATTGGTCAGTGCATTGAGTATAGGAGTTGGGACATCATATTGTGACTGTACAGGACATTGGTTAGTGCATTTTTATAGTACTGTGTTCAATTCTGGTTTCCCTTCTATAGGAAAGATTTTGCTAAACTTGAAAGGGTTCAGAAAAGACTTACAAGGATGTTGCCAGGATTGGAGGATTTGAGATATATAAACAGGCTGAATAGACTGGGGCTTTTTATCCCTGGAGCATCGGAGGCTGAGGGGTGAACTTAGAGATTTATGAAATGATGAGGGGCATGGATTGGGTGAACAGCCAAGGTCTTTTTCCCAGAGTAGGGGAATCCAAAAGTCAAGGACATAGGTTTAAAGGTGGAGGATTCAATAGGGATCTGAGGGGCAATTTTTCACTCAGAAGATGGTGCATGTGTGAAACGAGCTGCCAGGGGAGCTGGTGGAGTTGGGTATAATTATAATTTTTAAGGCATCTGTATATGTACATGGATAGGAAGGTTTTAAAGGGATATGGGCCAAATCCTGGCAAATCAGACCAGATCAGTTTAGGATATCTGGCTGGTGCAGACAAGTCGGACCAAAGGGTTTGTTTCCGTGCTGTATAATCTGCGACTCTAAGTGACCAATTAAGGACCGCTTACCATGACCACTGGTGTTTTGAAAGTGGCAGGTGGGTCTTCTGCCATGTGCTCAGACCTCTTGGTGAAACATGGTTCCGTGCCTGTGAGATCGGTTGGGAGGACCCATGTATTCAGACAAGATGTGGCCCTCTGGTAATGCAGGCTAATTCAGTGGTAACACCTCCCTTGTCCTCAGTAAACCCAACTCGTCCATCTGACTTCCATCAACTCCCCAGAGCCCTCTGATGAGAGTGGCCTATTTCCATAGGGTCCTTACCTTCCAGGTGCAGCTCCAGCAGTGACCACCACCCTAGATGGAGCTACTGTGACTGTTGATCTACTGGTCATCCAATTGGTCAGCAGCTCCCGTGGGGTGGGTGCCTGTCTTTTAAAGGGACTGTGTCCTGATGGGAACTAATTAATGACCAAAATGAGCCGAGGGTCCCACAAATGGCCAAGGGTAGGGTTGCCCCTGGCTGTCAAGGTCATCGTCAAAGTTACTGCCACATTGGTCACATTACTCAATGTGCACTCTCATTGGATAGGAGCAGGATCAGGCTTCACTGGAAATGTTAATACTTACATTTCCACTCCAACATGAAGAGCGACTGTTGGGGAGAGTCTCATGTGACTGCTGTCATCCAAACAAAAGTTGCTGCCTTCAATTGGGAAAGGGAGAAAATGTGGGTGTGAGAAGTGAATGCATCCAATAACATAAGTGTCCTTTTGAAATTTGCAGGAAAGAAAATAATTCTCTCCTTCTGTTTCTTTTCAGTTTGATATTAAATCCCTGACATCAGGCCCAGTTACAGGAGGAAATTTCTTCATTATTAATTCAGCAACTGGAATTGTCTACCGAAATTCTTCAACATCACTGGATTATGAATCTGGATATCACGTAAATTTCCTCAACAGTTAAAGTGACCATGTTTGCTGACCACAATGACATCCTAAACTAATCCCACCTCCTGCACATGGTCTGTGTCCCTCTATTCTCTGCCTATTCATGTGTCTATCTAAATGCCTCTTAAATTTGCAACGTATCTGCTTCTCCCACTTCTCCTGGCATCACGTTATAGGCACCTACCACCCTCTGTGTAAAAAAGAAAACTTTCCTCACACATGTCCTTTCAATTTTCTATGACCTATGACCCCTGGTGTGTGACGTGTCCACTCTGAGAAAAAGACTCTGACTATCCACTGTATTCATGCCTCTCAATTTTATACACTTTTCAGGTTGCCACTCAGCCTCCAATGTTCTAGAGAAATCAATCCAAGTTTGTCCAACCTCCCCTTGTATTTAACACACTCCAATCCAAGCAACATCCTGGTAAACGTCTTTTGCACCCTGTCCAACGCATCCACTTTCTTCCCACGTTGTGGGGAGAGAACTGCAACAGTACTCCAACTCTGGCCCAATTAAAGTTTTATAAAACTGCAACATGACTGACCAGCTTTTATATCCAATGCACAGACCAGTAAAGGCAAGCATGCTGGATGCCTTCTTTACCACCTTATCCACTTCTTATCCCTTTTAGGGAGCTATGGACATGCATCCCAAGATACCCCTACATATCAATGCTTTTAAGGGTCCTGCCATTAACGGTGTACTTGTCTGTTGCGTTTGACCTCCCAAAATGCATTATCCCACACTTGTCCAGATTTAACTCCCATCTGCCAATTCTCTGCCCAATTTCCAACTATCTATATCTTGCTGTATCCTTTGAAAACTTTCCTCATTATCCACAATTCCATCAATTTTTATGTCAACTGCAAACTTATAATTAGACCATCAAGCTTTTCATCCAAATCATTTATATATAGTGCAAACAGCAGAGGTCTGAGCATTGATCATTGTAGAACACCACACTTCACAGACCATCAACCAGACAAACACTCTTCCACATCTCTGATCAACGCATAGTGTGGAGCTGGAGGAACACAGCAGGCCAGGCAGCATCAGAGGAGCAGGAAAGCTGACATTTTGGGTCAGGACCCTTCTTCAGAAGTGGGCTGCCTGGCCTGCTGTGTTCCTCCAGCTCCACACTGTGTTATCTCTGACTCCGGCATCGGCAGTTCTTACTATCTCTGATCAACCCAATTTTGTATCCAACTTGCCAACTCACCATGGATCCCATGTGACTTAATCTCCTGGACCAGCTTTCCATGAGGAATCTTGTCAAATGCTTCAGTAAAATCCATGTAGACAACATCCACTGCCCTACCCTCAATCATCTTTGTCACTTCCTCAAAAAACTCAATCAAGTTTGTGAGACAAGACCTCCCCTGCATAAAACTATGCTGAATATCCCAAATAAGTCCATTCTTCTCCAGATGTGAGAAAATCCTGTTCCTAAAAATCTTCTCCAATAATTTCCTTACCACTGTTGTAAGGCTCACCTGCCTATAATTCCCTGGATTATCTCTGTTGCCCTTCTTAAACAAAGGAACAATATTGTCTATTCTCCCGTCTCTGGGATCTTCCATGTACCGAAAAAAGATACAAAGATTTCTGTCAAAGTCCCAGCAATCCCTTCCCTTGCCTCCTCAGTAACCTGGGATAGATTCCATCAGACCTTGGTGACTACTTATCTATCTTAATGTTTTTGAAGACTCCCAGCACCTTCTCCTTCTTAATATTAACATGTCCTAGAAAAATCAATATCCCCCTCTCTAATCTACCATCATCCGTGTCCTTCTCCTTGTTGAATACTGATGCAAAGTACTCTTTAAGGACCTCACCCACTTCCTCTGGCTTCATGCATAAATTTACTTCTTTGTCCTTGTGTGAACTTACCCTTTCCTTAGTTATCCTCTTGCTCCTTATACATGTATAACATGCCTTATTCTCCTTAAATCCTACTTGCCAAGGGTATTCCGTGGCTGCTCCTATCGTCCCTAATTCCTCGTTTGAGTTCTTTCCTGTTTTCTTTATATTCCTCAAGGGAATTGATTGATTTCAGGATTTTTTTATAGTTATTTGTTCATGGGATATGGCTAGGCTGGCATTTATAACCATCTTTAGCTGCCTTCTGGGCAATTAAGATCAACCACATTTGCTGTAGCTAGTCTAATTAAGTATGGTAGATCTTCTTTTCCCTAAGGGACATTTGGATAAATTGCTTCAACAACATTGCTTACCTCAATGCAAAACGAACACCTGCTGAGTTATTTCATGAAGGGTAAATGGAACGATTCTGAATGGATTTGTTGAACTTTTCTTAAATAGACACACCGTAGCAACAAATGAACTGAGTATTTTTCTTTCCCTTCTCAATCTATTGTTTCATTTATGTTAGAAATCAGGAATTCTGCGAACATTGAAGGCAAGAGTGAACAAACACCGAATTAGTGAGAAACTAGAGCTTTGAGAAAAGCATTGATGGAATGATTGTTTAGGAAAATATCAGAGCAAGTACAATACTATCGCGAGTAACGATAATGGCCTGGATACTTCAGTGGTAAAAAAACAGCACTTGTCATTCATCATTTTTAGAGCTATCCATCGACTTTTATACATTTACAAAAATAACTAAAGAACTGCAGATACTGGAAATCAGAAATGCAAACAGAAATTGCTGGAAAAACTCAGCAGGTCTGGCAGTGTTCCGAAGAAGGGTCACTGGACCCAAAACTTTAACTCTGCTTTTTGTCCACTGATGCTAGAGTTTTTCCAGCAATTTCTGTTTGTTCTAAAATTCTAAAATTGTTTACACCAATTAGACTGAATGCACCAGCCCTAACATTTCTGGCACGCTTAGTGGGTGATTAGTAGGTGATTAACGAGTGAGTACCACAACATAAAACCATGGATTTTAGTGTGGCATCTGTCAGCCAGATATCAGTGTACCACAAAGTGGAGGAGCAAAACAAATGTGACAACAATGTCCGGATTCCAACATTTAGTAATCCATTTTAGACCCTTTAAATTATCGTCAAATTTACTCTATAAGAATGTTGAATGTTGATAGCCTCAGCATTATTTTGATGCAAAATCCAGGCTATTAACTACTAGTCAGGTCTAACTGTCTGTAATAACATAAAAATCTACCACTGGGAAAGACTGTTAAAAAGAACGATTGGGTTAAGAGCCTGATGGAAGTGATGCTGGTGGTGTGACCACTGCACAACATGACATTCAAGAATCCCAAAACACTGTTGTTTACACTGTATTGTTGGTCTACTTACATTTCCTCAATAAACTACCTGAAACTGTCTGTTAGTCCACTGAGGAGAAACATTGGCTGCCCATTGATTACAGCTGGCTGGCAAATAAGGATGTAGCAGGAGTCAGGGACAGGGTGTTGATAGCAGTTTGATGCCATGCTAGAAGATATTTATGCAATGTCCACAAACAAAAAGACTCTTTGAGGTAGGTGTCCAACAGTTTTGCAGGAGTTCTGCTTATACCTTTCAAATTTTGGAGAACTTGAATTTAGTGAGCCACTGAGGTTTCCCATTTTTCCTAAAGTCACAATTGGGATCATCAACTGGATATGGACACTGATTTGCATAATTAAACATTCTTTGCCTAATTTGTCTGCCAATCAGTTTAGCAACTTCATACAGAAAGAACTGTATTAGAACAAAAGCAGCAGATATTTATGCAAGCAAGAAAAATAATTTGCTTTCGCACCCATTTCTTTAGCTATCTCCAGGCTTTTAATCTTCTCCTCCTAGCAAGTGATTCTCCAAAACATAATTAGTGTTTGAAGTTTTCTAAACAACATGAAGCAAATTTTGTCTCTTAGCACAGTGTGAAGGCTGGGGTAAACTCACAATATATTCCATTACATGGACAGTTAATATGAGGCAGAGACTTAGAAGTTGTCGAATTTGTTAAGTTGAATTTGAGTTCAACAGGTAAGGTTGGATTGTTTAGCAGCTGTTTTGCTGATCACATGTAGGTCTTCAAGTTGGAAATTACAGTGAAAGACAAAGGAATCCCAGCTCCACAAAAGTCCTGTGAAGGAACTCTGACCATTAACATCATTGACGAGAATGATGAACTCCCTGTTGTGAGGTAAGGTCGATATTGAAAGGCTTGAGTGCACTAGCTTCTTAGGAACACAGTCATTTATAGCTGAAATTATACCTTAAGTATTAGAATAAATTACTTGCACTGTCAAGTTATTCTTTAAAAATAAAAATGTTGTTGAAACTCTGATCTAGCAAAACAATGTGTATTGTTAATCTCAATGAGTGAATGTAAGAATCAATCCTTAATCTTAAGTTTCAGCCCTGAAAATCCAGTCAATGTCACAGATGATATTCTGAATGGAACAGTGGTACTGCAGATGAATGCCAGTGATAAGGATGCTGGTGACATTGTGTCTTTTAAGTTTGCTAGTCCTTCTGACGAGTTTTCCATTGATCCAGGTAAATATGTAATAAACATATACATGCACATAAGTATATTTATTTAATTTGTAACAGTCAAATGATGGGTGGGCCAGGCGAGGAGTTGTTCCACTATATTCCAGCCTGATTCCCTATGTGTACTCTCATTCATCTCCCCAAGGCTATCCCCATTCAGTTACTTCCTGTCACCGTGGCTCTCCTCTTCTAGTTTTATCCTATCACTTGCAAGGATGAGACAGCATTTTTTATCAGCACCTCATTGTTGCTGCTGTTGTATGAGCAATCTTCACTTCTGACCATTGTTTTGTATGATGCTGTTTACAACATTGCTCACTGTGGGAAGGTTTGTTGCCACTTTCCTCCTTTATGGTTGGGACCTTTATGGCTCACTTGGCCTGGTGTGAGAGAGAAATAAAGCACTTGCTGGTCTACCGAGTCGCAAATTCTGTCATAAATAAGATGATTTTTCCTTGCGATAATAACAAGTATAAGGTACACAGATATGATGGACATAGCTACAGAGACTATAAGGAGGGCTTAAACATTGGGTCTTAATCCTTTGAGATCCTAAGCTGTTATCTCACAGGTCTGTATGCTGAAAATTAATATTTTCTTTTCTTGTCTTTAGTCACAGGGATCTTGACTACAATAAAAGTATTAGATTATGATAGCAGCACTACCCTAAGATCCTATCCACTCCATGTGTTTGCCATTGACAAGGGTTTCAACACTGTCACTGTGACACTGACTATATTACTACAACCTGTTAATGAACCTCCAGTGTGCATCTCTCCACAGTTTGTGCAGGGAACAGGTGAGCAGAAAGATAACTTGTATAAATTTTTGGTTTTAAGGGGGAGAAAGATGTTGCCACCATTCCTCTTTCCATGACTGCGTGGAAGGACCTAGCTGCTTTACAGTGATAGGGGAACAACCATTAGTAAATCTTTAGAAGAGGGTCTCATCTTAACAAGATATGTTTTATTGTATGGTAACAATAAAATACAAGTTTCATTAGAATTATAGAATCCCAACAACGTGGCAGCAGACGTTTGGCCCATTGAATCCACACTGACCCTCAGAAAAGCATCCTACCCTATCCCTGTAACCCTGCATTTCCCATGACTAATCCACCCAGCAAGCATATCTCTGGACACTATGGGCTATTTGCCATGGCCAATCCACCTAACCTGCTCAACCTTTGGACTGTGGGAGGAAACAGGAGCACCAGGAGGAAAACCACAGAGAATACAGACAGTTGCCCGAGAATGGAATCAAACCCAAACTGGCACTGTGAGGCAGCAGAGCTTACCACTGAGCCATTCGAAGCAAAGTCCATGAAGGATCCCCTTGATAAAGGTGACACAAGAAGGCCAGCAAGATGAAATTCACTATGACAGTTCAGGCCAAAGGGAGATGATGGTGATGAGAGGAATGAGATGATGACCACTTTGTGTCCTGTAAAAATAACCATTCCACATATAATTCCACAATGTTATATGCATTTAAGTTGTCAAAAATTGTGGTTATTTTGCAGCCACAGTGGATATTGATGAGAACTACTCAAATCTGAAATCCATCTACCAAGTTAATGCTACAGACCCTGATATGGACGATTCAATGACAGTAAGTTTTTCCTGATATCTGAATCTTATAAATAGATATCCACACAGGACAATTTTAGAAATGTAGCCCACGCGCCTTCCGAAAATCATACCAAAAGTTTGCATCTAAAGCAGTAGTTTACACAGTTTCAAACAGAACTTTGAGCTTAAAAGCTCATTGCTCAAACCTCAGGTGTGCATGCTGGTGTGTGCGTGTGCGTCACACACATATAAAATACACTGCATCTGGACTAACGCAAGTAACATGATTTATTCTGAATAACAACTAATGAGTTTTTTTTTGTTTTTCTATCAGTTTAGCATTGAGTCCCAGGAGTCTAGCCCTGTTACAGGAGGGTACTTATTCAGCATTGATCCTGATACTGGAATTGTGTTCAGAAACTCTACTACAGTATTAGACTATGACAACACATATCATGTAAGGAAACATTAATGGAGCAGTGACAATAATTAATTGTTGTATTATTTACTGAATGAGAAGATCGAATCCTGAAATAAACCATGGATTCTTAATTTTTGCACATTAATCAAAACTAAACGACAGTAATGAGCAATCAGATTTATCACTTCAACTTCAGGACTATACATAACTAACTAGAACTGTTTACATTAACATTTTTTTTAAAAAATGCAATTTAAAACAACTGCACACTTCTGACAGAGGTCACAACCAGCCTTTGTTTTATAAATTATGAGTGAATATAAAAGGTCAGAGATGCTGGTAGAAGTTTTAAGGTGGCACTGCTCCTCTGGCTGGAATGACAGGGGCAACCTCAACTGAATTTATTCTGAAAGTCCCTTCTAGATTTGACATTGACCACCCAATGCCTACCATTGTAATTTCTGTTCCTCTAATAAAGGATGTCCCTTTCCCAAGAGCTGTAAGGCAGAGGGTCAACAACTCTCTGGTCTCAACTGCAACACTGAGAGTGGTGGCCACAGCTGGAATGGCAGCAGGTCATGTAGATCAGCCAAAGGAGACCCAGGGACCTGTTAAATGGAATTGGGGCATCAGTGGGAGTAAACATACAGGCCCCAGTGAGGGACAGGGCATTGATAGTGAAGGCAGAGGTGGTCTTCCCTGAGAACAGCCCTTGTTGCTGGAGGCATAAGTCCCTTGGTAGGGCACAGGCTGCCCACTCAGGAGCCTTGTTCCCTATCTGAGCCCTCAACAAGGTCCAGGGTATAGTTGGCAGCCTCCCCAGGTGGTAATGCCTGTCCAGTGCACCCCCATTATCACACCTGATTTTATGCTCTCCTCAATTTCCAGTCCACTCCCAATGTTGGGTGAAGAACATAAATGTAATGTTAATATTTTGTTTGGGACATCATCAAATGCTTTCTGAAAGTCCAGGTAAACCACATCCACTGGCTCTCCCTGATCAACTCTACCAGCTGTATCCTCACTAAAATTCGAATAGATTTGCCAGAGATAGTGGATTTCCCTTTTGGAAGTCCATGCTGACTCTGTATAATCCTGTCACTATTTTCTAAGTGTTATGCTATTAAATCTTTTATAATTGGGTCTGTACTTGATGGAGTTTAGAAGGAGGAAGGAGTATCTGGTTAAAACATACAGAATACTGAGAGGCCTGGACAGAGTGGGCGTGGATAAGACGTTTCCATGAATAGGAGAGACTAGGATCCAAGGGCACAACCTCAGAATGAAGGGATGACCCTTTAGAACTGAGATGAGGAAGAATTTCTTCAGCCAGAGGGTTGTGTATCTGTAGAACACATTGCTACAGAGGGCTGGGGAGGCTAAGTCATTTTGTGTATTTAAGACAGCAACTGATAGGTTCTTTATTGGTAACCGGATCAAGGGTTACAGGGAGAAGGCAGGAGAGTGGGGTTGAGAAACATGTCAGCCCTGATCGAATGATCCAAATTCTGCTCCTATATTTTGTGGTCTTATTACTGGTAGACCAATAAAACTGTAAGGACACAGCACCACATATTTCATAATCCACTGAACAACAGCGACAAGACAGCTGTGCAGTGTCACAGTGCTGCTGCATTTCACAAAACACAGAGAGACACGAGGCATAATTTAATGCCATTCCCCATGGCAGGTTTGAAGGCTGGGTGGGCACCTAATCGGGTAAGACAGCAGCCATTTTGTTGGCAGTCTCAGCAACCGTTTTGCCTCAAAAGCAAATGAGCAAGATGTTGAAACTGGAAACTGCAAAGTGTTAAAAGCAGCATATAGCAATGATTCATTGTCAAACAGCAATATCTTTTGCATCATCTAGCCTCAAATGCAACTAGATTTGACTGGTATCAGTTTAACAGCTGTAAACTTTAAATAAGTCTGATTGATAGAACAGATATATGGAATAAAGCCACAAAGCAGAATGTTTAAAAAATGCATATTGCTTATTCTTTTACTATTGGCTTGCGTAGCTTTTCACACTAAAGATTGTGGTAAATGATGAAGGAAGTCCAGCTCCGCAGATGTCATGCAAAGGAATTCTGACTATAATAGTTAATAATTTGAATGATGAGGCACCCATATTTACGTAAGTAAAACAAATGTAATCTTAATGTTGCTTACTTACCAATTGAAAGAAATGACTACACCAGCCATAATGCTACACTTAAATGTACAGAGTATGATCTGCTTATTGAATGTTATGGTGTCTACAGGAATTAACATCACAGTAACAAGTACTGAACATGAAAGAGGCGAATTTTCTACAGAAAAGCTGAATTGAATTATTTAATGAAGCTTTGAAATGTTAACACTAGAAATTGTATGAGATTGAAGATTCGATTGTACAGAGGATAGCTCTCAACTGATCAACTGTTTATTATTGTATATCATAGAAAATTTACAATACATAAAGTGACCTTGTGGTCCATCATGTCCGTGCCTGTCATTAAGAACCTATGCAGCCTCACCCCACCTTCCAGCAATGGGTTTGCAGCCATGCAAGTTACAATTTTTCAAGTAAATATCCAGAGTACTTTTAAATATAGCAAGAGTTTCTGCTTCTACCAATGTTTTAATCAGAGAGATTTTAATGCAAAGAGACCTTAGTTAAGCAAAGGCTGATTTCAAAAAAAGTTTGTTTACTCTTCTTTGACTCACTCTGGGGTCTCAGGATGAGCAGAAAGACAGTAATTCTACAAGCATATGACTGAAACTTGCTGAGATCCAAGTCTGTTTCACCAATACACCATTACAAAGGAAAACAGCTATTGAGAGCTAAATTGTAGTGATTGCAGAGAGTTTACAGCCTTGTCCGTTCTTGCTTAAATGTAAAGCTATTCAAACAGGAGACATAAGTGCCTCAGTGATCAGTTACGTAATGTGTAGCCTAATTGCACCAGATTTTCCTGTGGCCTGAAATGAATCATTAACTAAAAATACATCTACATTACAACACTGCAATTAATAATGTTTCAAGTTGTTAGAATGGTCTGGCTTGTCAGCAGATTTCACCCAGTAGTCTTTAACTCCTTTAGGAGGTGCTTTTTCAGAGCTTCCACAACCTGCAACTGTACATGAAAGTTGTGTGCAGATGCAAATACAATTTTCTGGTGGTCCTCAGAAGAGATGTATTTGCATTTTGCACCCATTTTCCTTCCCAATCTACAGAAAGGTCACACAAAAATGGTACTGGGTTGGAAGGTGAAGGAAAATGATTTCCCAGCAAATGTAAGTTCGGCTTTTTAACATTAAATTGTGTCTCCAGTAGAAGATAAAAATCTGGTTCACTATTGCAAACTAGACAAAATAGATTGCATTTCACTTTCTAAAAGCTGCTTACTCTGACACTTGAATTCTATTAGGCTGCTTGTAGCAATGTAAAACTGCTTTACATTGCTAAGTCTTGCTGTAGGGCTATCATGTCTACTACAGACAGAAATGTTACAAAATGAGGTATTGATAAATCAGCAATACGTTTGTTGAGGGCTTAATGTTAACTGTACAAAGTTTAATTTTATTAAATGTTTACTTTTGGAATGCTTGAAGCTTTTTCTTATAACAGTCCAGTCCCCTCAGATACAATTCGTACAAAAGAGGAAGTGATTATTGGAACTCTGTTGGTGAAGATGGAAGCTTCTGACTTGGATGAAAGTGATAATGTTTTCTTTGAGTTTATTGATCCTCAGCCACTTTTCTCCATAGATGTTGGTAAGTCTCTCTGAGCTTGCAGCAGAAACATGAACACCAACAAATCAATCCCACATGGAAAGGAGCTGAAACATTGCTAAATAGAAACACAAAGTCAAAGCTTTTTTGTCTTGCACTCATTTGGACTTATATGCAAGAAACTAAACTTGGTAAGGCAACACCAATTTAAAACAGCATGACAAAAGCATTACAAAAACAACCACAAATTGTTGCACCATTATTGGCATTGATATACAACAGGAACTGTCATTCATAATTCACTAGAAAAATTCAAATCAAGGCAAGTAAACTCTGAATGAGAAATGCAGCAGAGATTGCCAGTCTCTTTGAACCTTTCCTCACTAAAAATACATGTGGACAAATTCCTTTTGCTTACGCAGTGATATACCTTTCCATTTGTGATTATGAAACCAATTTTAAATGAGTTTTCCACACTTTTCCTTCATTTTTTGTTTAAAAGACTGTACAAGGCAAACAGCTGAGAGCAATGCTGGGTCCATGTGTTTTTACATCACTTACATTTGCACTATACTACTACAAGCGGTCCCTGATTTACCAATGTCCAACACTGGAGTCCTCATACTTAACGAATGAGATCCTAATACAGGGGTAAATTAAGATTAAAGATCTGATATGTGAACATTTGCTTGTATTTAAACATTAGTTTATATTGTTCTGTAGTGTTCTGACTTGTGTACAAATCAACTTACAAACATACTCAAGAACTGAACCCTTTTGCAACCTGGGGATTACTTGTATAACATAACAATATAGATGAGTTAGGATGTGTAAATCTGTTTTCATTTTACTTAATAATTCATTCAGTTAATTTCAGTTTCAATGGCAGCATTTACACTCAAATGGTGTTGCCATGGGATCCCCTCTAGATCCAACTCGTGCTAACATCTTCGTTAGTCACTATAAGAAATGCATCTTCAATAAAATGACCACTGACCTTCTATCCCTAACATACTTCTGGTGTGTCAATGACACATTTGAGAAATTTGATTTTCTAACCATCATTCACTATACATAACACATACTATTGAAACTCATCAAACACCCACTTTGTCCATGACCAAGTCAACCTTAGATTATCCAGGAAAAAGAAGGTATCTCAACAATTTGAAGAACAGGTGAAGCTAGCCATCTCACACTATTACTTTGCAGTAAAAACATTTTGCCTAGTAAATAATTGCGTAATGTGATTCATAAGTATCAGTGACCATTTGATGCCAGGTAATTACAAAGTTAAGGGAACTATACAGTCAACCACACCTCCATCTGCCTGCTGAGGTGTGTGCAGAAAGATTCCATAGGATAATTTTGCTAGAGTACAGGGTAAGTCTCCCTGTGTCCTGTACATATACATCAACAAAACAGATTCTGTCTGATTTATTTGCTATTTGTAGGATCTTGCTGTGCACCAATTGTGACCCCACCGAAACAAAGTGTTGAGAAATGCTTTAAATTTCACTTTGGGAGGCCTTGAAAAACTGGTCAACAGTAATTCAAATGGGCAGAGTATATGACACACAGTCCATCCAATTTCTACCTAAAGAATCACAAGATTAGCAGTTTGATCTTTAACAAATGTCACTTCTCATTTGTCAGATTCTGGCGATATCGCCTTACAGATGCGGCTAGACTATGACAGCCCTGATGTTGCAAAAGTTCATTTATTACCCATCAGAGCATATGATAACAATCGTACACACTCGTCCACTTACACGCTGACAGTGTCAGTGGATGATGTGGACGAAGCACCTGTCTGTGATCCTGCATTCACCGTGGGAGCAGGTATGTACATCTTAATTGTAAATTTCAGTAATAAAACTATCTGAATTTCAATAACTAATCAAAGAGAAGATCTGGAATTTTAGATTTGGGTCAAAATTCCAGCTGTTGACCTGCAAAATTTAAAATGGGAAAAGAAGCCAGCAGAGATTGTGCTTTTGTGTCACATAGTTGGATTGAAGCCTAAATTAATTACAAATGGAATTCAAGTGATTAAAGGAAAACATTTTCTTCAAGGCAGGAAAATAATGGATTTACTTTTGGTAAAGTAAGTAGAAAATTTTCTGCTTTAGATCAAGATTTTATCTGATTGTGCTTTGTCAATTTAAGTATTTTAATTTAAGCCAAACATCATTTATGTACAGTGTAGTCTGTAGGTCAAGAGTGATTGATCATTGCAGTCCTCATTCAGACTCCATATTAATTACTAGAAGATGAACCAACAATCAAGGATAACTCCAGACTCCTTCCTTTCTGGCAAACCAAATCCTAATTCTACATAAATTCCAACTTGTCCCATATGATATATTGTTCATTTAGCCTCCATGATCTTCATTTACTGTCAGTTTTGACTCCTTGCCGACTTTGCCTCTTTCTAACTCTGCAGCCTTCTCCGTCCCAGTGCTTCCCTCGGGCCCTCACTTGAACACTGGCCTGTTTGCAATCTGACCTTCCTTAGAGCCATCACTGTAGCTGAGATTTCAGCCATTTGGGTTTTGCTCACAGACATACTCTCCTTAAACCTTGCTATTCCTTTTCCTTATTCAAAAATAAAAACACCTTAATGACTGCCACTTCAAGTTTTTGGTAACTGTGCTAATCTTTCTGTTGTCCCAGTTCAACATTTTGGTTCCAGTGTAAATACCTGTGAACCACCCTTGATACAGGACTCAATATGACATGCTTCTACTGAGTATGTTTCAGAGGGTGTGCATGGAAATTAGGTCTGGTTGTTAGCCCACTACCTTCTCACCAACTCCTGAGCTCACATCCCATAACAAAGAGGATGTTGGCTCTGAAGTCAGCTGTCCTACTAACACATGTAATAAATGAAAGGTCCATTGAGCTTGTTAAAAGCTATGCTGCCGATGGTTGAGGATGTGGGGTCAGGGAGCAGCAGCTGACTTATTTCATTTACAGAATTGTAAAAGGGTGGGCAGGAATGAGGTTACCCTCTGCAGGACAGGCACCTCCCCACATCCCCACCCCCTCAGAATCAGGAGCACATCACCTTCCTCCCTACCTGTTCTCCAAATCTTGCTCCTCGATTCATCTTCCTTCACCTGTCCCCACTACTAGTATGCACTTAACTCCACTCAGGATCCATGATTGCCTTCTTCAGGAGTGGCAGGGGTTTTGCTTGCTGAGTTCATGGTGCTGCTGGTGGAGTGATAGCAACCAGATCCAATGGCAGCTCCTATGGGCAGGACTTGTTCCCTTGTGTGGGACAGAGGTGCCACTCTGCCCAACTTGTGTTACTGTCACCAGTTTCTGACTGGCTTTTTTGTTGGGAGGGTGAATAGTCCTTATCTCCCCTCCCCTCACCTTCCCAATGCCATCTAGCCCCATATTGTTTAGCATCTTCTCGTGTTGCTCTAATCAATTTTCTTCTCTTTGTGTCTGTTCAACAATTGGCTGATTGTGAAGTGGGCTTGTGGATAAAATTGATAGTCCATTCATGTTTAAGTGTTTTTGAATACATGTGGATGTAAATGTTTTTTTGATTTAGTTTTGCAGAAAGTTGACATGAATATAACACACAAAATTCCATCTTTGCTAAAAATATCAACAGAAGAATTTAACCATAAAGTGATTAACTGCCTTACTTACAGATTGTATGTTTAAGAATTCAAATTTAATAAATAGAAGTCAATAGCTTATTGACTATAATTTATTAAAATTGATTGACCTGGTGATAACATTTTCCGATTGATTAACTCCTGTAGTAACCTCACTAACCTTATTGAAAAAACTCATTAGAGCAGAGACACATTACTGAAGAAAGAACAGGGTGAACTGCCAGCATATTGCTAAATTAAACTCAAGGTGTCACTGTGGAATGGGGCTCTATTCTGCATTTAGATTATCCGATGGCTTTTCTATTTAAACCAGGTGTTTCTCTTGTTGTTCCTGAGAATTTTCCCACCTCTACATCAATTTATCAGATCCTTGCTGCTGACCCAGATGCCAATGATTCTATTCAAGTAAGTAAGCTCAGATTAATATTCTTACTTGAACAATAAGGAAATATAAATTATGATGAAGAACTGACGCTTATTTATTGGTTATAGAAAAAAAAAATGGAAAAAATCTTGTAATAGTACTTCTGTATATAGATCTCCATGGGCCCTCCATTTAAACACAATTTTCTCTCCCTGGATCCCTCCATCTTTCCTACTTTGACACCCACCTTAAAGCTTAATTCTTTGACCAGGTTTTCAATATCCACTTTAATGTTTTAATTTGTTGTCTATATTTGCCAGATTGCATGTTTGAGGCACCTTGTGACATTTTGCTATGTCACAGGCACAGCATAAATGTAAGTTGTTGCTCATGTTTCAAAATTAGATGCAACCAATTTCAGTGATGCTGCTTGGCCTGCTGTGTCCATCCAGCTCTACACCGTGTTATCTCTAGTTCTATTAGCCAGGTTACTTTAAAATTAACTAACAGATATTTACAGTTAAAAAGTAACTCACTATGAGTATGCTAACAGCATGCTAATTTTCTGACCAAAACCACCAATTATAAATATTACATTACAGTCCACAGAAGCAAGTTGGAAGGATGGTAACATCTAATTATGCTCATGCCTTGCACTGAATCATACTGTACACTCTCAAAACAAAAACTGGCTGTTAGAAGTGAGTTCAAGGGTGGACACAGTAGGAAATTCACAGAATACAGTATTGGGTTGGGATCCCTGCATGTTCCTGTCCTCTCTGGACTTTTCTGTCAGGGGGTTGGGGTGGGTTTTGGATGGAGTGGGGCTGTTGGAAGATTGAAGTTAATCAGGAACTCTCTTGGATACATTAAGTAAGTAATGAAGAATTCCTTGAGATTATGAAGCCAATTATGATGGCCTCCAGCTTTAGACCTTGGTCTTCCAAAATGTAGAAGTTATTTCTTTGCCAATCAACTTCTTGCCAAGGTCACGGAGATGAGAGTGCAGTAGCAAGAGCTGTTTCAGTGAAACTGATCTGCTGGGAAATCTTTGATCAGAGAAATTGAAAGGCTCCAACTTTGGCCAGTGGAGGTTACTGTTCACAACACTTTGTCTTTTAGTAGTGAGTGTTATCACTTGCTCTACAGCTGGTTGCCAATTTGTTGGAAAGCACTTCACTGGCCTGCACCCACTCTTAATCACATCAGCTCCTCTATTGTAGCTTCATCTTCCACCTCTGACGTGAGACAGCGACACAAGCCACACCACTTTCAATATGAGCAACATGCCTTCTTTTTGGCTACCTATCACTCCACAGGGCAGAGGAGATGACCATCAAGGTCCTGCTCAAAGGAAAGAAGATCCCCAACACAGGATGTAATGACAGGGTAATGGTTCACCCAATATGCCAGAGCACCAGTGCCTCTAGTGGATCAGGCTCTCTTTGCAGATCACCTGCATCCTCTGGAACAAGCCCTCCCTCCTTTTGGAGCAGGTGGGAACACATTCCCAATGGCCAACAAGGTGCCTGTCACTGTCAGCAACTTTCTTCCATGTTTTAGTTCGTTGGAGAAGCTCCTGATTTCCTCAGATTTCACAGGACTTAATGGAGATAGCAGAGCAAACATTACTGCACTTGAAGCAGCATCAAAAATCCCAATCATAGTGATCTTTACTGAAACATACCAAATTCCCTTTAATTAGAGATTGACCCCATGACAGAATCATCCCGGTCTTGGACCCTAATTAGTGAGGGAGCTCAGAGGTGAGCTTTTAATTTGTTTATGCTGGTAAAAAGCAAGTTGTCGGTGTTGGGAGTCAGATATAAATTCTGATAGAGGTTTCACCCTAATACCCAGTTCGTAAGATTTCACTTCCTATTGCAGAACAAAAAGCTCTTGAGGCTATAAATCTGAGACAAACGCAAGGTTTTTTTTAAAAAAATTGTATTTGTTAAAAGGGCATGGTTGTACATGGCTAGGTCAGCATTAATTACCATCCCTAATTGCACTGGAGAAGGTGGTGGTCAGTTGCAGTCCCTGAGACGTAGGGATGCCCAAATCACTGTTGGGTATGGAGTTCCAGGACTTTGACCCAGTCACAATGAACAAAAGGCAAATATAGCTTCAAGTCGGGTTGGTGAGTGGCTTGGAGGGGAACTTAAGGTAGCAGTGCGTTTTTATTTCTGCCACCCATGCAGGTGGGAGAGGTTGAGAGTTTGGAAAGTGCTGTTGGAAGAGGCTTTTCAAGTAACTGCAGTGCACTTAAACATTGCTTAAGAAGGAAATAAGTCGATGTTTTTTGTCTTGCACTGATCAAAACTAGGTCACAAGAAACAAACTTGAAAAAGGTGCGTCCAATTTATACAGCATTAGAGGAATGTGCTGTTTTGTTTTTAAGCTGCAAATATATATTTTATTCATAAAAAGTCATGTATAGGCAGAAGGTACTAAAACAGTTCTGTAAACTCTTAGCATTTATAAGAAAAAAAACTAACATTGAAATTTGACATTCCCTGCAGTTGCAAACAGAGGCATTTCCTACTCTTGCAGGATACCACTTATGTACAATTTGAGGCAGAGAAAGAGTCTAATAATTGAATGGCCCTTTGTACTTTTGGCAGAAAAACCTTAGACAGTTCTCTATTCCCATTGCACCTTTACAGCAGCTGCTCCAACCTTTAGTGTATTTATTACCATGTAGTCCTGGACTTTGCAACGTGCCAGTCTGCAACACTCGGTCAAGGTCAACGCTTTCCACGGAAGAACAATACGTTTCAGGCAGACCAAAGGCGCGCGCGCATGCGCGCGCACACACACACGCGCACACACACACACACACACACACACACGCTCTCTTGATGGTCCCCCAGGTGTAGTCAATTTATGTCTCAGTGGATGTTCTGGAAAACAGACTTAGAGCACAGAGTCCAGGAGGATCCTCTTCCTGAAAAAGGCCCAATTGACCAGAGCTCTTTTTTCAAGTTTCTTTACAGTCACCCTGACTGTGTTCTGGTCACCCTGGCTTGAGGTGCAGGCATTTGCAATGGCCATAGCTGTACATGGAATTGACATTAGGACAAAGCCAGTAAAAGATCCACCAATAGCAGCTCAGTTCAAATGACGATCCTCCAACATCCAATCACAATCTGGCAATGAGTCGCAACTTGGAGCTTACACTTGGTCTGAGCTAAAAGGCCAAGAAGAGGAAGGTGTTAATTGGTTGGACCATCATGGGCCTGAAGGCACAACAAAAATTGTTAACTGTCAATCTTTGATCTCAGGCCAGGCAGGTAAAGTCTAATTGGTCAGGGTGATGCTGTGGGAATGCAGTTTGGCATTTACAGATTTTCCATGCAAAAAGTGCATTGCCTCCATGAATTCTGTTATAACAAAGCTAAATATCAGTGTATTCTTTGATTATCTGTGTGAATGGTCATAAGAGATTGTCTAGTATTCTATTTGATAATCATCCACTTCCTGAGGGAAGTCAAATAGCCAAGGAACTTATTATTCCCTTTGTAATTGAACAAAATACCAATAAATTATAACTCTGAAAATTAAGACTGAGATTTTATTCTGAATTTTTGCACCATTTACTTATTCTTTTACTTATACACACGTTCCAGTACAGTATTACCGATGAAACTACCGGAACTGCTCAGTACTTCACACTGGATTCCAACAGTGGATTGATTTCTAGAAGTTCAGTTTCACCCTTAGATTATGAAGATGGTTTGACGGTAAATGACTAGGATTTGACTAATTATTGTGTTGTAAATGTCTTGTTTATTCTAACAATAGTTGTGATTAAACCAGTTCAGTTTTGCTTCACTTCTGGAGCATTTATAGTGTGAAGTTCCATCAGTTTAGGTTCACGGATGATGAGTTGCCTGGAACATTATTGGGGGCATTGAGTAGCCTATTCCTGTTCGTATGTTAGAGATGCTATATAAATGCAAGTTGTTGAGTTTTCCATTGCAATAATTACTTCTGCTGTTCTTGGTTAGGTTGAAATTTCTATAAAAAGATTGTTAATTTCTCTTCGTGGGATTTGGGTGGCGTTGCCAACACCAGTATTTGGTGTCCTACCCTAATTGCTCTTGACCTTGAGTGGTTTGCTTAGCTTTTTCAGAGACAACTATGTTACTGTAGATCTGGAGTCTGTTAGATTGGGTAAGAACAGTAGATTTCCTTCCTTTAAAAAGGACATTAGTAAATCAGATGTTTTTTATGACAGTTGTCATGGAGACCACTAGCTAATTTATATATTCCCAGTTTGTTAACTAAATTTAAATTACATTGTTGCAGTGGGATTTGAACTCATGCCCCCAAGCCGTGAGTCACACACATGTAGGTGTGTAATATTCTGTGTAAGATCTTCACCTGGTCCAGGCTGATGTGGCAGTCACCCACCCCACTGTCCTGCACATACACAACCATATCCTTGAGGAAAGCGAGACTCTCTGAGATCGTCTTGCCTGGTACAGCACAGGATTGGTCAGAGTGAATCACCAAACCCAAAACAAACCCTAATCCAGTGATATGTAACACTGTGTTACCATCTTGAATGATAAGAAGATTAATGCTGTACCTTTTAAAATTCTTTCTACAACAGAGATTTCAGATGAAAGTCGAAGTAACTGAGGTTGGAAAGAGTAGCCCTAAATCTTGCACTGGCTCCATTACAATTAATCTTGAAAATCTCAATGATGAATCACCTCTGTTCAGGTGAGTAATTTTGATTTTGTATAATGGGTATGTCACAATGAATTTGGAGCTAGAGATTGATTGAGTGTGCTTATTTTAAAACTGCTGCAAAGATTGTGCATGCAAATAATTATTTGCAGAAAGATGTCCTTTGTCTTCATGGTGCCTTTGCTTAAAAATCTCTGCCGCTTGAGTAACAGCCACCCAGAAAAACACAGACAGACAACATGACACAACTTTCACCACTCACCAATGTTTCATTCATTTGCATTTACTTTTTATGAACTGCTTTGAACCACTACCATTCACTTTTAAAACTAAATTTTCAGCCACATATTCTTTGCAGTGTCAGAGTCGTAGAGTAGAGTTATACAGCGTGGAAACAGGCCCTTCAGCCCGAACTGGTCCATGCTGACCATGGGTGCCCACTCAGCTAGTTTCAAGTGTCCACATTTGGCGCATATCCCTCTAAACCTTTCCCATCCATGCACCTATCCAAATATTTTTAAAAATGTTGCTCGTGTACCTGCCTCAACTGCTTTCTCTGGCAGCCCATTCCGTATACACACCACTCTCTGTGTGAAGAAGTTGCTCCTCATGTCCTTCTTAAATCTTTATCCTCTCACCTTAAACCTATGCCCTCTAGTTTTCAAGTTCACATCCCTGAGAAAAAGACTATATGTATTTGTCCCATCTACACCCCTTATGATTTTATATACCTCAATAAGTTCACCCCTCATTCTCCTACGTTCCAAGGAATAAAGTGCTATCCTGGCCAACCTCTCCCTATAACTCAGGCCTATTAGTCCTGGCAACATCCTCATCAATCTTCTTTGCATACTTTCCAGTTTAAGTATGTCTTTCCTACAACAGGGTGAACAAAACTGTACAGAATACTCCAAGTGCGGCATTACCAACGAACATATACAACTGTAACAATGTCCCAACTCCTGTAGGCAATGCTTCGACCGATGAAGGCCAACACGCTAAATGCCTCCTGCACCACCCTGTCCACTTGTAACGCCTCTCTCAACGAATTATGTACTTGTAATACTAGGTCCCTCTGTTCTACAATGCTCCTCAGGACCTTCCCATTTACTGTACAAGTCCTACCTTGATTTGACTTGTCAAAGTACAATACTCACGCTTATTTATAGCTTAGTTCCTGACCTCATCATAGATAGCTTTGGTTTAAGCTTGGACAAGAGAGCTGAATTTCAGAGGTAAGGTGAGAGCGATTGACATTGACATAATGGCTGCATTTGACAGAGTGTGGCTTCCGGGAGCCCTCACAAAACTGGAGTGACTAGGAATCTTTGTTGACTCATACCTGTCACAAAGGAAAGTGGTTGTTGATGGTCAGCCACCTCAGCTCAGCTCCAGGACATCTCTGCAGAAGTTCCTCAATAGCATGTCCTAGGCCAAACCAACTTCAGCTGTTTCATTAATGACCTTACCTTCATCATAATGTTAGCAATGGGGATGATTGCTGATGATTTACAGAATGTTCAGCGCCTCAGATAATTAAGCTGTCGACATTCAAATGCAGTAAGTCTTAGACAATTTCCGGGTTTGGGCTCACCGGTGGCAAGTAATATTTGTGCCAAACAAGTGACAGGCAATGACCATGTCCATCAAGTGAGAATCTAATAGTCATCCCTTAACATTCAATGGCACTATCATCACTGAATTCCTCACTATCAACATCCTGGTGTCTACCATTGACCAGAAACTGAACTGGACTCATCATATAAATAAGAATAAGGTAGGTAGGAGTCCTGCAGTGAGTAACACAAATTCTGACTCCAAAAGCCTGTCCACCATCGCCAAAGCACAAATCAGGAGTGTGACCAAACATACTCCAATGGCCTTGAGTACAGTTCCAACAACATTCAAGAAATTTGACACCATCCAGGACAAAGTGGCCCACCTGACTGCTTGTGGGCATGATGCCAGATTCTTCTTCCACCGTTGAAATTCAGTAGCATTAGTTTACCATCTACAAGGTGGATTTTAGAAATTCACCAAGGCTCCTTAGACAGCATCTTCCATACCCATGGCCACGCTCATCTAGAAAGACAAGGGCAGCAGATACATGTGAACACCATCAACTGCATGCTCCCCAATAGGCCACTCACCATATTGACTTGGAAATATAATCGCTGTGTGTTCACACTTCTTTATTTTGATGACATTTCTGCACAAGAATAAAATCAATTGATTTGATGTGATCATAAACTAAATTATCACATCAGTTTAAATTATCACATAAAATGGGCTAATATAGTTGATGAATTGTGCATTCAATCTTACTGTCATCTTCAAGAAAGCTTTTATAACTTATACTGAGCATGCCTAGGTGGTTCACTGTCTTATCTCACTAATAATAAGTGGAAAAACTCTATTTATCCAAAATGTTTTATTTATTTTTGATTGATTCTAATGGTTTGTCCAAAGTATTGTCTCTAAGAGTGTTTAATGATAAAAATTGGTTTAAATCGAAGGTTTAGCTACATCATTCCATGCCCAGGAGAATTAAGCCATTTTGTTGTGTCTTTCAAGTGCAATCTCACCAAATCCATTAACCATTAATGAAAGTCTGCCCAGGGGAACATTGGTAATAAAAGTTAATGCCACAGACAAGGATGCGGATGATGTCATTTACTACGAATTTGTGAAAACTTATACTGGCTTCCTGATTGAAGAAGGTAAGATCAAATACAATTACTTAAAATGCACATCATTAGGACGCTATGATTATTTGAACAAAAATGTATGGCTGAAGGATAAACCTATCATGCTGCACTTTGAATGATGTATGACAGAACCCTAATAAATTTTAATGAGGCATCTGCACCAATAATTCATAAAATTTAAGTTAAGAATTACCAGGTAAATGCAGCAACATCTAAAGCAGAAAGCACTAACGGCTTAGTGAGTTAAGGGCTTGAAATTTGCAGTTAGCAGATGATTGTTGAGAGATGTTCATTAGTTTCATACATGCCTCCAAATACTCAGAGTGTTTACACCAGAAATTGCAGCGATTAGAAATCTCTTTCAGCACAAAGCCCTTCTGGGTGATCCGAGACTCAGAAGAACAGGGCAAGCAACGTCAGGGGTTAGATTTTATGGCTCCCTCTCTCCCCCTCCCCCACACACCCCGACCTCCAACGAGATTAATTTTTGGGGAGGAGCAGTGACAGCATTATTAAAAGAAATCAGTTAAAAGGTCAATTCAGCTTGTTACCAAACCAAGTATTATACTGGTGTTGTCATGAAAGGTTTATTTAAAAATATAAAGCTCCACTAATAATTTAAATTTGAAAAAAAGAGAAAAAGATTACACAAATGTGAAAGTTAATTTAAGGCCAAGGGGGTAGATTGACAGAAATTAAGACCATCATACTGTGAAAAATTCACTTCGCTTAAATGGACAGGTCCTAATTTTGATGGGTATATTCAGTGGTTATTATTTAAGTACAATATCTGCACACTCTTTGAATGCCAAGCCCTTAATGAGCATTGTGCGGCTTCTTTGGCATTGATCACCTTTGGCAACTATGTTCTATTTCCCACGTCATCAGAAATCACTGTTCAATTCACACTTTAACCATGGCAAATGCTGACCAAAGTTACTTGAATCATGTTACTTATTGATGTGTGTTAACATTGCAGGCATCTATAGACATTGAACTACCTAAGTTGAAGTTTAAACCAACTTTATAAGGCAGTTAATTGACCATAAAAGGATAATCAAATAAAGAGAGATTTAATTATCTGATTATTTAAAGACATGCGCAAATCACTAGGCTTCATATATTCAAAGTAATTTTACATTTCTACTTCACATTATGCAGGCCTAAGAATAAATTAACAAGCTTTGAACATTATAATTTGAGATTTCAATTCCTCCTCAATGATTATACCATTAAGGAATGATTTTGAGACTATTTTATAGATAAAAAGTAGTTTTATCACCATTTCTGAATTACTTAAGGCTTTTCACTTTTCATGTAAAGCAATGCATTGATTAGAAATTCGTTTCACTGCAGACCTCATAAGCCTCTTTTGCATATTTTGGGTGCATTTTGTCATGATCCTTTATTGACCCTTGTTTTATGAGCTTATAAATTCTAGTAGGGGGTCTTGTGGTGGCCGTGGGATTTTCTCTATCATTGAGCCAGAAGGTCAGGACTTAAATCTCACCTGCCACAATACACTTGAACAGGTTGGTTAAAATACATATAATTTCTAGCTGATTGCGGTTTTTTGACCAACATGATAGTGTACTTTTTCATGAATTGAGGAATTGTTTTGAAACATATCATTCAAAAGCAATAGTCACTGATCGACCATGGTATTTTAAAGTTCTAGCTGCTTTTAATGCTATCCAGTTTTCTTTTCGATCATTGATGTACATCAAAGCAGAGGTAGCCCCCATAATGACCTTTGCCATGCCCACTGGTCACCATTTTGTGAAAATTATTCTGAATTGCTCATAAATGTGTTGAGGAGAATCGATGATCTCACAAAGGGTATTGTCTTAGAAGAGTTATCAAAGCAGCAATGCAATGAAAATTTGCATTTGTTGATACAAGCATTAAAAACAGACAGTTCAACAACTTACTTCTTTCAGTCATGAATCTCTTGTGCAATTTAGGTTTGCAAAGCAGAAATAGATATTTTAAAAACCATGTTAAATTCAATTGCTTCATTTTATTAAATCGAAGTCTATATTTCTTCATGGAGGTCTGTAGTAGTACATTGTTACTGATGTTAATAACATTCTGCATTATAATTAACGAATAGTTATTTTGTCTTTCATATCAACTCTTCAAACAATGTGCAATTTGAAATGTGCCATTAATCTTATTGATTCACAAATAATCTACTGCTCTATTGATACTGATGCATCAACAATTCAATCACATAATAAAGCAGCTGATGTAAATAATATCCTGAAGAAAGCACTGCATGTGGCAAACAAGATGTCGATATTTATTCTGGATAAATAACCTTAAATGGTTATTTTTATACAAATTTGCCACCAGTTTAACATTTTCTGCTTTTGTTCCATGTTACAATAAAATTTATGCAATTCCTTTACAGACACAGGTGAGATCAAAGTGGCTTACCCCATGGATTATGATGATTCCGACACGCTGACCACTTCAATCCTGGAAATAAGAGCTTATGATTTAGACAGAGTTCATTCCTCCACAGCCACACTTACAGTCCACATTGCAGACATTAATGATAATCCTCCTCAGTGCTCCAGATATCTCTATATGTGAGTACCATTTTAACAATTATTGAATTTGCATTCAGAGGTCTGAATTTTAATTCCAGCATTACTGCCTGTTAGACAATAAGCCTTGTTAGTATGGAAGGAACCATTATGAGATTGAGAGTAAAGAGGAAAATGGGACCTGGCCTGAGAAAGAAGCACAACAAGGTATTATTAGCAAATAACATGACATTACATGACTATGAGGATTTCTACAGGATGAACGGTCGTACTCCTTACAGAAGATACACACCTATGAGTTAATGTGACATATGTGGAGAATGTAGGTAAACCTCCTGATTATTGGTGTGATATCCCTTTCAACTCATCGCAATATTGCCAAATAATGTACTATTATGTTTCTTTTCCGGTCGTAGCAACTCCTACGACGATATTACACAGTATCAGTTCTGCCCACCAATAAATTACCAGCAATGTAATAAAGAAATCAGTTCAAGTCACTTATCTGCAAGATTTTACATGAGACAAGAAATAACTTACTTTATGTTGTTTAATGCAGTATTTTACCAGATAAGTGCTTCACATCTCTGCTTGATTTAGCCCGAAACAAGGCCTATATTGCATTATGAGCAATTAACTTGGCTATATTCAACATGAAACCAAAGATTCCCTATGATGGTGCCTACTTATATAAATCTACTAATATAAATTAATCTTGTAACTTTTTTTCCCATATCATAACAACAGACAGAAATACCAATCGATTCAGTTTTGCATTGAGTGAATCTCGTTCTTTCATGATACAAAGAGTACCAATAGAAAGCTGGCTAATCAAAACTTAACAGCAACGCTGATTACATTCCACTCAAGCTGCTTAAAGCACCTACCAATATTTAACAAGAACACTAATCAAGATTGAGAGTAGGAACTGTAAGACATTTAGTACAGCTACAATTTGTACATTGCAATTCACTGACTATAGTCATTTAACAAAATTTGAAAAGAGCAGATCTGTTAGTTGTTTTTATGCATGTAAGTTATTTCTAAAGATTGAAATCACAGGCATAAACTATAAATTCAAGTTGTGTAAACTGTATGAATCATCATTGTTGTGTAGCTGATATTTAAAATTATATCTTAATTAACTTGCAATTAATTCTAGTTATTCTTTTCCTGGAAATTTATCTGAACATCTAGATTTTAGGACCTTGTAGGGAATACACCTGAGCAGGTGGATTTACTGCTGACTTGATCAAAGTGCTCTCAGCTCAGGAGTGCTCAGCTGATTCTAGTGCACCATGGTAGTTTGTTTTGGAAACTGCTGTAAATTGATGTTCTCTGTGGAATCTTTGTTCTCTAGTGGCAACACTGAAGTAGCTAAAGTGCCAATTATAGCAAATTGTAATAGTATACATGCTACATCATTGAATTAACTCCATATCAGCCAATGTTAGCTACTTATTTTAATTTCCCCCAGCAGAAAAGTACAGTTCCTTTCACTGAACATTTACTAACAATGCTTTAACACAATACGAAAAGGCTTTAACAAGGTATTATTACAGTGTTAAGAGGGAAGCCATTAAAAAATTTTAATTTGGAGTTAACAAGGCATTAACCCATTAAGAAGACATTCAGTGCAAAACAAATCATTAACAAAGAATTAACCAGACATGGACAAGATATTAAAAACCGAAAGAACTGCAGATGCTGTAAATCAGAAAATTGACCCAAAACGTTGACTCTGATTTCTCTTCACAGATGCTGCCAGACCTGCTGAGCTTTTCCAGCAACTTCTGTTTTTGTTCCTGAGTTTCTCGTGCGATTTCTGATTTTGAAGCACAACCAAAATTAAATCTCTGCTATTGTTATTATATCTGAACTGTGTGCTATTCAGTTAAGCTAATGTACCCCATTCCTACAGTATGATGATGGTGATGATTCTGTTATTGTGGCAAACTATTTATCCTGCAATCTTTCAATGGGAGGATGTATGGTGGGGTACATAATCATAGGTCTAATGATTGAAAACTTTGAGGAAACAGTAAACCCAGTAGTAAAAATCCACTTATGGAAGTTAAAAGTTAGTGGTTATTACTTTCAGAATTATATCTTCAAACATGTCATATTATGGCTTTCCATTGAATCAAAATGGTCTGATTCTGTTCCTTTGGGACAAAAGTGGGGACTCTAACACAATACGTGAACCTCCGTTAGTGTACCTTAAAATAGTATAAACTCAAAGCTATAAAGCTTTGAGTTGTAAAGGTAAGAGTCCTGACTGTATTGAAATTGAAAACAGTAGGATGTGTATAAACGAAGGTAACTTCATTATTGTGGTAATCTGTTTATGCTGCAATCATTGGGAAGGGTATACATTTGTTATTCTAATTAGCCCCATGTTTCTGCACACAGCAAATGTCTACATGCTCATCTGAACAAGTGCTAAAGATGAACCTTAATTATTAAAGATATAGATCAGTTTTTACAAGGTACAAAGCTCAGAAAGAGGTCACTTGGTCCAACAGATTTGCTGTGTATTGCATTAAGACAATTATGTGGACACACAACAGGCAGCCTTTATTAACCAATTTGAATAGCATTTCTCTAGCAGTGAGAGTAATATAACAAAACACTCATATCTTGTAATGTACTACCAGATCATACTGGATTTTATATTCCATTGAGCCTCCTCTGCCTACTTCTCTTCGTGCCCCCTTCCCCCTAAACCCAACAGCATATCATCTATTCCTTTCTCCCTCACATTTATTTCCTTTTGATCGTATCAATATTATTCATAACGAACGATGGTGATATAGTGGCGAACATAGCTGCCTTCCAAGCAGTTGACCTAGATTCGATTCCCAGCAATCGCAAGATTCCAATTTGAGGTGGCAAGGTGGCTCAGTGGTTAGCACTGTTGCCTCACAGCACCAGGGACCTGCGTTCAATCCCAGCCTCGGGCAATTGTCTGTGTGAAGTTTGCATGTACTCCTCATGTCTGCATGGGTTTCCTCCAGGTCCACCAGTTTGCTCCCACAACCCAAAGATGTATAGGTTAGGTGGACTGGCCATGTTAAATTGCCCATAATGTCCAGGGATATGCAGGCTAGGTGGATTGGCCATGGGAAATGCAGGATTAATGGAAGGTGGGTGGGTCTGTGGGGGATGCACTGCAGAGGGGCGGTGTAGACTCGATGGGCTGAATGGCCTGCTTCCACACTGTAGGGATTCATGATCTCAATTTTCAAATCACACATTCAAACTACTCTCTGAGTAAAGAGGTTTTTTCCTGAATTCTGTACTGAATTTATTCTGCTTTTGCCTGCAACTAAGCAAGCTTTTTTTCCCATCTGAGCTATTTTTAATTTTCTGATTCTGATATGTGTTTTAGTTAATGTTTGGATTCAAGATAACATTGAACTTATTATAAACACATCTGTTAACTTGTTAAATTCTTTATTCTTATTTCATTTTTCAGCACTGAGCTTGCAGAAACCTCCCCAGAAGGTACACCAGTTGTATCACTTAACTGCTGGGATAATGACCGAACAGCAGCTAATAATATCCTGCAATTCACAATGATTCTGGATACATATTCACCAGGAAGGTTTAATATTACTGACAATGAAATAACTGTAAGTACGATTAAAGTTTACTGAAATGTTATAGAAATAAGCTTAAGTCACCATGAGTGACTCTGTATGAACTGAAAGGTATTTCTGCTCCTTAAGATGATAAAAGGTTAAAAGGTATTATTTTCTGTTGAATAAGATGCATCAAAGCCTTCTAATAAGGTTGGCTGAATACTCGATTTCATTCCATGTCTCATTGACTAATTCTTAAAACTTTACAGGATTTCTGTCAAGCAGAAGCCTTTTGCACTAAAGCAACAAATAATTTCACAACTAATGAGAATAATATGCTTCAATTTTGAATTAAAAATAAATAAATATGGCCAATGTGGACATCAAGTTTGTTTTAAGATCACAAAATTAGCAGTTATTACAAAAATCTAGAGACTGGAAGTATTGTTGCTTCCCCTCCACATAGTAATATATATGTGAAACAGACCCCTAGCACAAATACCTAATGCTGGCTACTACCTAGACGGTCAAAAGCATTAAAAATACAAAAACC
This sequence comes from Rhincodon typus, assembly GCF_021869965.1. Classification (NCBI taxonomy): domain Eukaryota; kingdom Metazoa; phylum Chordata; class Chondrichthyes; order Orectolobiformes; family Rhincodontidae; genus Rhincodon; species Rhincodon typus. The sequence continues at coordinate 26,496,631 of NC_063353.1, read as the reverse complement.
TTCACTTACAATTTTTTGTTTGAGTCGCACATGAACTGTCATGAATTAGATCACCACGACATCCCTCCACTTACTGTGACTGTCTCAAGATACCAAAACTCCCAAACTACTTCCATGATAGAAGCATAATCATGGACTGAAATATTCAAAACACATGTTAATACCACTTTCAGAAAACAACAAAGAATGGACAATAAATATACTTTTTAGGGTCACGTCAAACACACATACAAACAAAATAAATATGAATGAGCTTTCACTTTGTCAACGACTTTGCACGGAGAAAATCTTCCCTTAATATGTTAGTCAACCCATTGTACAAAATACTTTAATAAAATATATGAGAAATAATTAATACGAACTTTACTAAGCCAATTAAATCCATTCCTGCTAAACTGTATGATCTGATTCTTCACAGATTTGACCTAATCCAGTTTATCTTCTGAGGAATTGTTTTCCATACAAGACACGAATAGCCTCCTTATGAACCGTAACAACCCAGGACACTGTGGTTCTGTGAATTCTTTTTCACAAAAGTCAATTGTCAGTAGATTATCATGACCTGCTTCTTGCATCCTTGCCTTCTCGGGTTTGACATTTCTAGTACCTCTAAAGATGTTTCAACACCATTAAACAATTAAGTCCTTAAAATAATTGATTTTCAACCCAGCCAAGTTTTGAAGAATGAGTCACTGTGAATAAAATACAAAGAGCAAAGAGTCATGTTTTTTAAAATATTTTGTATAATCTTGAAGTTAATTATGTTCATGTACAATATCAAAGGTTAGAATTTCATCTGTTATTCAAGGAATTCTGTGAAGTAAAGATCTATTTTTAAACTGCTCAATTCTCAAATTCTTGAAGTTTCTTTATTAAAATGCATTTGGGTTGAAAATTAAAATGTTGTTCTGACAGTAAAACCCCTTTCAGTCAGGCTGTATAAAGGAATGTTGCCAGCTCTCACTGTATCTGTGCTTCATTTTATCAGTTTGGAGACTGGTTGTAAATTCACTGCGATAAAATGAAATGAACCCAAATAATCCAAAGTTTGAATTGAAACTGACTCGTCGCTTTTCTAAAATTAAACCTTAGATTAAAAGAAAACTAATACAAGTGTAATCTCTTCCATACGATGTCGATTCACTGACAATGACCCATATGAATAAGTAAACCCAGAGAATGCTGAAGAAACACAACAGGTCTGGCAGCATTTGTAGAGAGAGAAACAATTAATGCTTCAAGTTCAGTATGACTCCTCTTCAGACAGGGTTCTGAGTTCCGAGGAAAAGTCATGCCAAATTTAAAATGTTAATTCTGTATTTCGTCCACAGATGTTGCCAGACCTGCTGAGTTTCTTCAGCTTTCCCTGTGTTTGTTTCAGATTGCCAGCATCTGCAATATTTTGCTGTTAATAACTAAGCATCCCAACATTATTTATTTTACAGATTGGGAGCTCACTTTTGCAATATGATGATAGCTCATTCGGTGCAGTTCATTTTCAACATGTAATATTTGTTAAAGTGGAGGATAATGGCATCCCTCGATTGACAAGTAAGTCTGAATGTACATACACTTTACTTGACAGAAAACCTGGATTACTGATGCAACCATGAGGTTACATGACATTGCACTAACCATTTTACAAACTATTTGTTCAGGTACCTCCACAGTTATAGTGAAGGTCACACGAGTGAATGAGCAGAATCCTTCCTCTGAATCAAGAACATTTAACATCTTTGAAGATAGTCCCATTGGAGCTCTCGTTGGAACAGCTAAATTTACTGATGGTGACCTGCCAAATAGCAATATAAAGTATTCTATTGTCGGAGGCAACAGCGATGTCCCACCCAAGTTTTATATTGAATCAAACTCAGGTATTGTTATAGTTCATTGCAAGGTTTCTGTTCCTATTTCTCATTGAAAAGAAATTTACATCTTTTTTCAGTGTGGATGCCACTTAGTGATCATTTTTGGTCACATGTTAAATATAAAACCAATTGGTAACCCCAATAGAAAGACAAGATGTCTTCGGAAGTTTTATAAACTTTATCGATCTTACTTAGACGTTCTGTCCTGCTGTGATTTTAATATTTTGGTTTCATCAGCAGAATGGATAGTGACAGGTTGAAGACAGACTTCATTGTAAATGGACCTGTCAAATTTTCACCTGAATTTATTCGTAGTTTTAGAGAGATGAGACCAACAGCTAAACAGGGCCGTCCTAAAATTAAAAGACCAATTGTGAGAAGCTTTAGAGACCCATTATCAGCTTTCACAACAACTAACACACAAAAATAGAAACCTATCTTTCAGGATCACTAACTTCCTTAAATCTTGCTTTGATTCCATTGTTTCAAGAAATATTCAACATACAGCAATGAATACAGCATGAGGACTTTGATAAACCTCAACGTGAGCCCAGATTCCAGACTACTTTATAAACAGAGTGGGGCATCTACTGATATATTTTGTAATATGTTGGATGCATGGCTGTGATACAAAAGCTGCACAGTCATTATCAGCCACAACATTACTCCATTAAGGTATTTCATCCAGTAGATCAATGGATTGCAATCATTGCCAAATAAGTCAACATTATATTTCTCAAGGTTCAGTTCTGAAATAACCAATCATCATTCTCTTCAGAAACATTCACTCATATTTATTTGTATTTTATTTTTATCTTTTTGCTGCGTGTCGAGGGGAGGACTACTATGGAGAACCTGACCTTTTAAACTTTTATCATTTCAGTGGTGGTCTTATACTCTTTCAGGTCGGATAAGGCTTTTAAATGCACTGGATAGAGAAACTCAAGATATTTACATACTCACTGTGAAAGCGGAGGACATGAATAATGATCTACAAACTGATCCACTGAGGCAGAGAAGGAGCTCAGCTACAGTAACTGTTAATGTCATGGTAAGACATCATACTTTGAAAACTCAACTTTAGGTATAGTTTCCGAGGCATTTCAAGCAAAACATTTAAACTGAAAGGATTCATTGTATTGTTTCTTGTTACATAGTTCAATCCATTTTGTTCTTTAGTGACAAGAGTTTGTTATAAAGATTTTGTGAGACCCTTTTGAATATTTTTCTCAGTATGCTTCCAACATATAAAGTGAGTATTATAGAATATCACACCAAGAGGCACAAACCAATTGTGACCTTACATCAACAGTATTGAATCTAGTTCAGAATGCAGGAGTTTACTGGGGCTTCTAAAGGATCTGAGAGCATTCTTCTAACATATATGTCACCTCTACGTGAGACTGTTTCTACAAAGACAAAATAATTAAGAGGGTTAATATTCACCTAGTGACAGCTAAGTATATCATTGCCTTAATAGGGACAAATACGCAATCGCATTATTCTGCACATAAAAAATTGATTTCTGAAAGAGAAAATACATTAAGGCATCTGTCAATTCACTCAGATGTGGTGTGGTTGTAAATTATGTAATTACAACAAATACATGAAGCTTAGTTCCTGGATCTAAGGGTTTGATTAAAGATAACAACATCAATAAATTACAATATCTGCTGCTGAACCACGGATATGAATAAGGATAAAGGTAGAGGTGAAGGCCTCTTAAGAGGAGTGGTTTCCCAACACATACCCCGCAATCTATTTTACATTCACAGACCTTGAAGATGTACAAGCATCCAATTGCTCAACTTTTCAATTCTGTACCATCGCATACTTACAGTGCCATCTAGTGATAACTCAGCACACCAACATGCCAATTGCTCCGTTAAGCATTCTTTCAATGTCAACAGTTCACAGAGCAGGGGTGTAATATGTTGCAAAATGAAAATAAATAATAATCAGATTCATTCAAATGAGACCCAGGCCTCAAACTGGCACTGGCTGCTTTATCAGAGAAGATACGGACTGCCATCTTCACAGACTAACTGCCAGAAGTGAACCTTTTGGATTTAAGGAACTGTTTTACGTACAATGATAGTGTTTTTGTGAATGAGACTCCCTCATTCCACAGCTAAAGCATCCTGAGAAGAAAACTTGTATTCTAATACCAAATCAAAGGGAATTTCTCTTAATTCTAAAAGGACTTCAAAGTAAAATTCAAATATTATTTATTCTGATAGGTAAATCACTAGCAAGGGCACATGAACCCATGTGTGGAGATCATGTATTCAAAACCATGTATAAAATTACCAAATTTTAGAAATCATTATAGGAGGCAGAAACTGGAAGTTAAAGTTGCATGTCAATAAATTTGCCTGGCATGTCCTCTACTTTCTTCTCTCCATTGATAGCTGTCTGTCCTGCTGAACATGTCTGATATTTATTTAATTTCAGATTTCCAGCCTTTTGGACCTTCTTGTGGCAATTCATGGAACTGACTTCAGTGAAATTGTTCAGTTCTGACGGGTGCAGTAAAAAAGAACAGATAAAAAGCATGCTTTCTTTTAAAAAAGAGTATTGCTTTGTTAGGAAAGACTCGACTTGTCCACTGACATCTTTCAGGACTGGGACCTGCCTTTTCTGGTCTGGTCTATAATATTGATTGATTCTTGGTTCTGCCATGGAAACTAGGGATGAACATTAAAGTCATAAAAACCAAAAGAACTGCACATACTGTAAATCAGGAAGGAAAACAGCGTTGCTGGAAAAGCTCAGCAGGTCTGGCAGCATCTGTGAAGAAAAATCAGAGTTAACGTTTCGGGTCAGGTGATCCCTTGTGAGGAAGGTCACCAGACCCGAAACATTAACTCTACTTTTTCTTCACAGATGCTGCCAGACCTGGTGTGCTTTTTCCAGCAACTTCTGCTTTTGTTCCAGCATTAACGTAATACCGTGCTATTGTCACCCACAGCCCAAGGGCAAATATAAAAATACACAGAAGCATAAAAATTACAATACGGAATGTGCCTCATCATTGCTAATCAAACGTAACTTTTTCAAGGATACTAAACATACCTTTGAAGAAGAAAACTAACAAAGGGAATAAGAACTACAATGGGGAACTAGAACTGGTATTGTGGGCCAAAGAGCTTCCTGCTGAAGTTTTCTAAGCTTGATTCTGCAGCCACTTAGCTCACTGGTGAGTTAATGAACTCAGTTATGGCATCATTGGGAAACACTGAATTAAAGGCAGGAGCTCCTGATTGTTGGAAAGTGAAGATAATTGGGATTTTACTCTGCTACCACACTGAAAATTGGGCAGGACAGTGTCAGAAATGGCAATAAAATAGACAATGGGCAGTCTATTGCTGCCTAGCTGGAAAACTGTCCTCATGCACCTGTTGGAAGTGCGATCTGAACCTGTTTGACATTTAGTCTCCTTGCTGAACAACAGAAATCCTGACAGGAGCACAGCGTGCACTGGAAACCATGCTCAACGCAGGAAAATGGGTTAAGGTTACAGTGGAAGTTCGAGGGCCAGATGATATCCTTGAGAACCAGTCACTAAGAGAAGAATCTCAGCCAGTGTGCCCAGCACTTATGAATTATAACAGGTCGACAAAAGCCAGCTGTCACTTCCTCATCTGGACTTTATATGATGCGGAGAAAGACGTGAAAAGAAAGGAAAATAACAGAAAGCAGTGTTATCCATCCCAAAAATAATCTTTTCCCTTCTCAAAAGGAGAAAGACTTGCATTCATGCCTTTTATAACCTCAAGACATTGCTGAAACTCTTTCTTTGTTCATGACCTACAGTCACTGATGTCATGTAAAATACAGCAACCACATTTGTTGTAATTTCCATTCAGAAGTCCACACCGAGATTCTATAAAATCATGTTTACATGACGAGAGTGGGACTTTCTCCTAAGTTTCCATCCCTGCTGTTCTAAATCTGTTTACATAGGGGTGGCCTGTTGTGGTTAACTGATCCGGTTATTTGTACATTTTCCTTGTGAAGGTATATTTGACTTTGTTTCTGCACCTTTTAACTATTTGTACAATTGGCATGCACCAAACTGGGGACTCTACAATCTCACCTTCTAAAATTATTCCGTTTTTATTCTAAATCAAGAGATGTTTTAAGGTTGTGAGCAGAAGTGAATGCTTCTGTTGCAAATTCTTACGAACATGATCCAGTTTCCCTCAGTAGTAAATGCAAAAATTCTAAATGTTAGATAGTGTCTGAATAGAAAACATATGAAATCTATTTGTACTGACCTCAAATACTTAAATGTGCACTCTTAAAGAAATTATTATATAAATAGCAGTTACATCATCTAGCATATTTAAAACAATTCTAATAACAATCAAAAATATCTCATAAGTATTCCAAAACACAAATTTTTACTCTTATGAGGAAGTTTAGGGATTTGAACTGGCAGTTCGTGGTATATTGTAAGATAAATTACATTTTGAAAACCCATTATATCTTTACTTCAGGGCTATAGAATAGAATGGGGAAGGGATGTGTCTGGAATAGTCCATGGAGAGCTGGCACAAACTGGATAGGCCAAATAACCTGCAGCTGTGCCATTATAACTCTCAAAGTATCACTCTTTAGCCTATGAGATTAGTTATGTAATATGTATTAATGAGCTGCTCTTTGCTTGATGAAATTATTGCAGGTGAATGATTTGAAGCTGCTTAATTTATAAAGAGAAACTTTGCTTTTGATTTATTTGTCTTCACTCATGTTGAAAGACAATTCTGTTCCGTACGTAATTCATCAATTCTTACACCTCCATCGTAGCTGCTTTTGCTAATTAGCATTTTGAATTTCAGAATGTGAATGATGAGCCTCCAGTGTGTGACCCAGAATATTACGAGCAAACCATCTACTCTACTATCACCTCCCCCTTTATCCAGCTGCAATGTTCTGACAAAGACTCGCCAGATCATGAACTTTCCTACTCAATTGTGGGAGGTAAGCCTGAACTTTATTTCATTTTAGAGATGCTGTTTTGAGATTGAGGTTCCTTGTTTTACTAAAAGTATACATCTACAAAAACAAAAATTGTAGTTTAAAGGCAAAGGACTTACTTGAAGAAATAGTGTGGATTTTTTTCTTATTCCCTTTGCAGCAAAATATAATTGAAAAGGTTTATCAATATTCATCCAGTTGATGGGAACATCTTGCCAATTTTCCCAATGAACTCGGTGGCTGCAATAGAATATAAAACACCATAAAGCAAGGGACAAACGTATATTTTCTACCAATAGGGATGATTATGAATGTACACCCACCTTTGCAGTGATACTTTGAGAATCTTAGGCCAAACTTTTATCAAGGAAATGGATATCAGGAGGTGGCTATTTTCCCAACTCTGCAATCGAAACTCTGTTCTGGAGGAGCCCCATTCTTATTCAGGAAAGTGGGAATAGACTGGAAACAGGATCAAGGCAGCAATGGAGTTCAATGGATGGTGAGGCAGACAAGTTAGAAAACCCATCACCATTAATTGATGCATTGCTCCAGATATTTCCATTAGTGTTAGGCACTCTCACCCCGACCCCTTAACCCTCATGAAAAGCTCAGTTCCCTGGCTCTTCCAATGTCCCTCAATGCTCACTCATATCCATCATGCCTTCTTAAATCCCATATCTTTTCAGATCATCCATGCCCTTTTGTAACTCCCCTAACTCCTCCATACCACATTTCTCATCCACCCTCCATGGTCCCTCATATCTCCCATATCCCTTTCATGTTACTTCCATGCCTATTCACTCAATCACCCTGTTGGGACTAGGTACAGAACCAATGAAACATACAATAACACTGGCAAGTCACGAAATTTCATGAAATAGAACTTTTTTGTGACTTAAACAAGAATTATCAAAAAAATGCCTTTGCAAAACATTTCCACTCTGACCATCTCATAAGATTGTCAGACAATCACAGGCAGTGAAAATTGCATTGGAAAAAAAGCATTTAATCATATCCAAATAAACACCCAGTCATTGAAAAACCATTTCAAATGAAGTTCAAATTATTATAAGGTAAAAAGGTTGCAATCAAACAAAGATAACTCTTCTCTTTGCAATTGTATCAATAAACCTCTACTGGGCTGATGATATTAGTCCCTCTTGGAGTACAGCCAAGCATTCATAATGAGATCATCTGGCAGCTGTAGCAACAAAATAAGCTGAACAAATGGCTGGACATCTGTTTTCCCAGATATTCTTATAATGAATATATTAAAAAGATGCTTATTATGGAACTCATTATAGAAGCTTAGATCTTCAAAGGTAGGTAAGCAGGTTTTGAGAACAATGAAACCAACAGAACTTTGGTTAAATATAGTTCAGGTTTTGCCCACAAAATTATGCAGGAAATTACAATCAAACTTCAGACATCAATCATTTTGTTACTAAGTCACTGTACATTCCAAAGCACCTTCATTTTTGGGCATAATCTGTGCTAATGTGTTACTGATGTTAATATAGGAAACCTTCCAAGGCAGATCTTTTGTATTCATGACTGAAGCTATTTAATTTCTCTGGTGAACTTATCTCGGAAACATTCAAGCAAACATGTATATTGAGGTTTTGATGTAAAACTGGCATGAACCAACTTTACAAAATCTTGACATTAAAATGACAAATACCACAAAATGTCAGATCAATGTGTCTTTGACTATAGAAAAGTGTACAATTTTGGGCATCATTTAAATATTAATTTCTGTCAAGTTCAAATAAGATTTCAAAACAAAACTGATAAGAAATAAATCACTTTTCAGGAGCATTAACTTATTAAAACTCTGGCAACATTAAAAAAGAAAGATTTTAGTGTGTCATTTTTGATGACTGGAATTCTCGAAGTTCTTTACAGCCAATGAAGTACTTTGTGAAGTATAACCACAGGCATAATGTAGGAAACGCCGCAGTCCAATTGAGTGGAGCAAACTCACAAAAATGACAAACTGATACTGATTGGATAAACTGTTTTTTTGTGGTCATTAATTGGCCTTGGACATTGAAGATTTCACTCTTCTCAAAATGATGCTATATGATCTTTTACAAATGAGCAAGTTATGAACCCTGGGTTTGACTCATCCAAAAGATGACACTTCTGACAGAGCAACACTCTTACACTGGAGTGCCAGCCCTGATTCTGGTGGAGAAGTTCCAGAGTGAGACTTGAACCTAGTGACCATATTACAAATAAAGTCATTTGTTTTGTCATCTCCAACAAAATCCTTTTTAGAATCATGGAATCACTACAGCACAACAAGAGGCCATTCAGGCCATTGAGTCTGTATCGACTCTCTGAAGAGCAGCCCAACCAGACCCTATAATTCAAACCCGCATTTGGGTTTTTTTTACCATGGCCAATCCATTTAACCTGCGTATCTTTGGACTGTGGAAATGAGTTTCATAATAAGCATGTTTTTAATATATTCATTACAAGAATATCTGGGAAAACAGATGTCCAGCCATTTTTTCAGCTTATTTTGTTGCTACTGCTGCCAGATTTCTCATTATGAATGAGATATGGGGAGAATATGAAGACTTCACACAGGCAGTCACCTGGGGCTGGAATTGATCCCAAGTCACTGGCACTGTGAGGCACCATGTGGCAATGAGTGTGAAATGCAGAAACAGGATGAGGATGACTGACAATGGCCATTGGCAAGTAGATGTCAACTGGAGAATGGATCAAAGGCACAAAAGGCACTGTGCTGAGATGGCAAATAGAAGACTAAGGAGTAGTGGATGGGGTAGGACCATTAATCAACAGATGGAACTGAGGGTGATGCAGAACAGCTGGAAGTAGGACTCTAATTACATCTTGTCATTGTGGAATCAGGGCAGCACAGTGGCTCAGTGGTTAGCACTGCTACTTCAATGCCAGGGTCCCAGGTTCAATTCTACCCTGGGGTAACTGTCTGTGTGGAGTTTGCAAATTCTCCCTGTCTCCGTGGGTTTCTGTCGGGTGCTCCGGTTTCCTCCCACAATCCAAAGATGTGCAGGTTAGGTGGATTGGCCATGCTAAATTACCTACAGTGTCCTGGGATGTGCAGGCTAGGTGGATCCATCATGTGAATGCAGGATTCAGGGGATACAGTAGGGGGAGTCTGAGTGGGATGTTCTTCGAAAGGCCAATGTGGGCTCATTGTTTGCTTCTGCGCTGTATGGATTCTATGATTAGGAATCTAATTACATCCTGGCCAGTGGAGTCAATTTTCAATTTGCCAAACTGTAATGTGGATCAACCACCCAAATGCAAAGTGCCAATTTACATTCCACTGATTTCAGTGGAAATTGAGAGATTTCTATAATGGAAGGTCTGGTTTTACAAATTGGCAGCAAATAGAAAATCTATCCAAAAAAAATTCTAAATCCATGTCTCTTGAACCTCTGTGATGTTTTGGTAAATATTCTGCAGAAAACACACAAAATTTGTTTGAGCTTCAGAGGCCAGACAACAATCCTGCAAAGGTGGCCTCCACGCAAAGATTTCAGTTTGACATCATTCAAGGAATTGAACATCCCAGGGAATACACACTGCTGATCCAAGTGACTGATGAGTTTGGTCAGGATAAACATCAACAACTGACTTCTACAGCAACTGTGGTGATACATGTAGTGCCATGGACAACCACTCAACCTACAACGTCCACTACTACAGAGGTAACATTTCCTTCTTGTAATCATTTTCAAACTACTCTTTCAGGTAAACAGAGATAACAAGGATTATTGTACAGTTACCAAGTTCCTGTACGGAGTTCAAATCTAGTTTTTTTCTGTGACCTTGACAGAGAGATGTTGCAACTACTTTGCACCATAATTTTATTCTGATACTATACAGATTACCATAGTGACATGTAGGATTAGACCTGGATAGGAAGACCTTATTCCACTTAATTCGGGGTCTACAATCAGGGAACATAAGATTAAAGATAACAGGTAGGAAGTTAGGAGGAGAATTGGGGGCATTTCTTTTACCCAGAGGATGGTGGGAATCTGGTACTCACTCCCTAAAAGGATTGAAGAGGCAGAATACCTCGCAACATTTAAAAAGTACTTGGATATGCATTTGAAGTGCCGTAATTAACAACACTATAAACCAAAGTCTGGAAAATCAGATGAGGTTGGATGGCTCCTTGTTGGCTATTGCAGATTCAATGGCTGTGTTGCAAATTTCTATGATTCAAGGGTGACCTGTGCACTAGTACTTTGCTCTATCATTGATTTAATTTAACTAGCTGTTCATCTGGCAAATCATTTCTTGTATGTTTCTGAAATTCCCACATTTTCCATTTATAAAAATCAAATTTATTCAATGGTTATAGATAATACTGCACATCAAGACAATTTTGCAAGACCGCTTTAGATGACATTAATCTGGGAATAATTTTTGTACTTTAAATACCTGAATATAATGCAATAATCTAAATGGATTCCGCAGTGGAGGTAGGAACTGAGTGATGTACAAATTTATTTATTACTGCATATCAGGAATATTGTAAAAGTTAATTGAGCTGAGATGCATTCACTGCGTTAGCAAACTTTCTAAAAGTTAGAACTTTGGGTATTTTATAAGTTTGCATGTTCCCTCAGTCTGAAAGCAAAGGATTCAGATTTTATTTCTCAATTTAGTTCTATCTTGACATTACAGACTGAAACTTTTGGACAGATTGGTCCACTTTGCTTTGCTGAAGGATTTTTACCAGTGAGCCCTAATAGGATATTTGTCCTCTTCATTTTTCCTCAGTTCACCACCAGTGTGTTAACATTAACTTCATTTTACTGGAGTCCAGAGCGATGGTTTGTTGCAGTGCTGACTCTTGCTGGAGCCCTGACAGTGCTCGCTGTTTCTGGTATAGCCTGGGTGTGCTATCAAAAGTAGGTATTACACTATTACATTTTTTTTCCAGGTCTGCAACATTTCTGGAGATGCACAGCATCTAAGGGCAAACATAGGTTAAGTTTTGGTGTAATCATTTGTCCAAACTGTTAAATTTTACAGAAATGTTGCAGCTATCAAGCCAGCCCCAATCATTAGACAGTCATGTGTTAATCAATACTGTATGGTACTAATGACAAGATTAACTTAACATAGTTGTTTGTGATGGAAGTTGTCTCTTCTGTACCTGGCATGGAATGACTTCTGCATATTAGGATCCATGTTCTTTCTTCACTGGAAGGTAGTTAGACTGTGGCTAGCCAAATTGTGTTCCATCTAGCATGACCTGAACTCATCTAAATTTTGATAGAGCTTGACATGGTAGGTATGGTTGTTTTCCTTTGCTGCAGTATCTAGAACATGGGGGCACAACCTCTGGATCAGTGATCAATCATTTGGATGGGAAATGGGGAGAGCCTCCTTCACTAGAGTATTATAAATCTTAGGAAATCTGTAACCCAGAGAGTATCAGTGTTCCACTGTCAAACAGATTCAAGATTGAAATTGCAGGATTATTGATTTCCCATGAAAACAAGGGATGTGGAGAATGGGCAGAATATCAGAGTTGGTATAGAAGAAATGCCATGATCGTATTGGGTGGTAGAGCAGGCTTGAAGGGCTAAAAGGCTTATTTGTGTTGCCATTTCTTATCATCATCTGATCGGGTCACCAATTCGATATTCTCCCAGCACTGACCAACCTATTGAAAAACCTTCAAACAGGTGATCCAAGTCAACCTCCTTTATCAGTTAGAGAGCCCAAGAGGATTGATAATACCTTCCTAGCTGGTATCCAGAAATCGTGGCCAAAATAACTAGCTGTGGTGTTGCATTGGAGAAGCTGTTCGAATATATTAAATGGGGACCAACCTTTGGGTCCTGCATATCTTTTTGCTGCATGTCTATTTCACATCTAATAATATAAGTGGAGCAAGGTGAAAGAAAGGCCTAAGATCTACTTCTTCATGGTTCATCTGACCTATCACGTGTTGAGAGAAAAGTGAGCTGGAAGATGCTGTATATTCCTCCTGCCTCTCTTCCATGGTTACATCTGCGAGAGGACTAAGCACTCCTTAACACTTGTGAGATCCCAGAAAATTGTAACACACTGCAAAGAAACTCAAGAGCTAGAATCCACGATTTCAATCAATTTTCCTTTGTTTTAACTCGGGAATTAAGGATTGCTCAGCAACAAAGCAGAGAAAATGTGGCCACTCTGTGTTTCATTCTCTTAGTGAGCATTCCCTTCTCCCCAGCTACATGACTGCACTATTCTTGTGAATTAATAAGTGAGAAGGAAATTCCAAAATGCTATTATTTAATCAGAGCAGGTTCCATGGAATATTATCTTATATTAAAAAAGTCCTTACATATGTCGCCACTTGCATCTGCAAAACATTACTTCATTCTTTTCTGTTCCACCCATCACTGCAATTCAAAGCTCTGGTCACCTTGTTGCTTTTACTCACAAATTTTCGAAAATGGAACATTTTCAGAACGTTTGTTTGAGAGTCACCAATTTATTCTCAGTACTTGAAATTCAGTCCTGGAATGTTCTCTCCAAATCTGTCCCACTTCAGGTACTGCTACCTTTCTTAAAAATACCTGTTAGGAATTCAGTTACCTGCTAGACTGTCGTTGTCTGCCTTGCTGAATGTCAATGAAAGTAGGTGGATGTGGTCTTGCACTTACCAGAATCTTCCTTCATTCCAACCCCAGGAAATTCTCACTTTATAAAAGTGGTGATGTTGATTTCTATATTGCAGCTTAGGAACCAAAGTGGACAATGTAATGTGAGCATTTCTGTGAATCAGGACGGTGTTTTTAAAGGTGTGAACGATTGAGTATAATTTATAAATAGATTTGTTGGTATCTATGTTTTCAGAATGAACAGGATTCTGGGCAAACAGATTGGATGATTTGTGAAGATGCTATGCTTCCCATTAGTTACAGTAAGGAAGTCACTCTTGACTATAGCCAATTGGTCTCCATCAGGGCCATTATCTTGTCAGTAGATGATTAGGTATCAAATGAGCTGAATTTATTTTTCTCCTCAAACTTCCTGGGGAAAAAAAATAAATCGACCCAAAATGTCAACTTTCCTGCTCCTCTGATGCTGCCTGGCCTGCTGTGCTCTTCCAGCTCCACACTGTGTTATGTCTGAAATCAACTATAAGTGTTTTGTTCAATGCTTCAGGAGGGAAGTCAATCATTCCCTTCTGCATCTGTATGCACATCACCGCAGAAGCTGCCATGTTTCTTTTTGCTCTCCACCAATCAAAGATGGTGCATTTTTCAACCAGAGCATTTGGATGGGATGGTTGTCTGGATGCATTAGGGGTTGCAGGGTGAGATCTATTTGCTTCAACCCTGAGTAATGACTTCATCCTATATACCAAGAACAGATGTGAACCATTTGTTTTACTCCCATTTCACAATGGCACTCCACCACAAGCATCTTTCTCCTGAGGAATTAATCTTCAGCAGCAGACTCAGCTTCCTTGCTATTAACTAAGAGTGACTTTTAGTACTTAAGAAAAGTGAAAATTTTTAAAGATATTTGGTATGCTAAAAGCTTCACCTGTTCTATTATGTTTCAGTGATGTGTGCCAGTACCAAAATGTGCTTTGGTTGTTCTTTAAAATAATAGTTTGTTGCTACTGTGGTTGGTTTCTTCTGATTCTAATTGCTCATTAGCAAATCAAGAAGTTGAACTGGCACAGTTTTCCCCTTCTCAAATACTCTGTGCTGTCGACACTAACAATCAGTAGCACCAAAAAATTGTTCTCCATCTTCTTAGACAAAGGGCAGTTCCAAACCCATATTAAAAAATGGAAAGAAAAAAAAATACATTCCCACACTATAAAAATCACTAAACACACCAATAGGCCAAATTATCCAACATTTACTTTCACTTCATTGTGTCCTGCCATAATTTGTTCTCACTATGTCTATTAAGCATGAAGAATCACCTGTAAATGTAGTCATTTACTCCTTCATGTACTTGGACTTGATTATTTTTTCACAGACCATAACATTGTGAGCCCAGTTTGACCTTTGCAGTCTGTGCATGTGAGACAAGTCTAATTTCCTCTGAAATAGTTGTATCAGTCATGCAGCCATGGCAGCAGAATATTTGCTTCTATTAGCAATCTGTGTTCTTCCAAATTATTTGAAGGAAGTTTTATTGATGTACATTTTATTTTGAGTCTATTTAAATTAACAATATTTAGGTTATGTGCTTGTATCCATTAGAACAAACATGCATTTAATGGAAACTTGTTTGGAAAGTTGTAGTATTGCATTGTCTCCATCAATAGAATAAAACCCTTTAAGCCTTTTAAAAAACAGCTCCAAATCAAATTGGTTAAGCAGACAGATCTTAATGCATGAGTTTATTGGGCTGAATCTTGCTGCAAGGCCTAATGTGTTTTCTCACTGTATCTAACAAAACGGACATCACTGACTACCTACTCCACACCATGACATTCCTCATATCTGATTCCAGTCCCACCTTAACACACACTTTCCTGGATGACTGGCCACTGCCAGGATATCCTAGAAGTAACTGAAATCCTCTTGTACCTAAGCCTTTTTTAAAACCCTGTAGTGCACCCTGACAAAAACTGCCATCCCAGAGCCCTGCACTGTTCCTGACATTTGCCGCAGACATGCCAGACAGGGCAAGTTGGTACACGTTGTTGTGGGCAGGGAACTGGAAGTCCCACTGCTGCTGGAGCACAGACTCTCTTCCTCTTCCCCGAGGACCAGGAACAGAGGCCATGACACCAGACCCTGTCAGCCTGGCTGCCACCCAGGTCAGTGCAGTTTCAATTGTCTAGAGGAATGCTGTGAACTGCAGGAAGAAGGTCAATGATGGCCTTAGTGCCATCTTCTCTCTGAAACCTCACTGGTCTACCCACATTTCTTCAAGGCACAGGCTCTACCACACTCCTTAATGCCTGCAGCATCTTCCCTCACTCACCCTCACCCACCCTAAACCCCGACACCAATAATCCTGCATGTCCTCTGTTTTGCCTACTCAATCTCTCCAGACACGTCCTCAACTATACCATGAGTAATAACTGTGCTACCCATTTTCATCTCCCTTAATCCCTGTCTCTGTCTCATTCCAGTAGAAGACAATTTTTTAAGTAGGACAGAATGAGCCAAGACTTTTGTTGGGCTGTCCAATATTCTGCTCCTCATCCTTTATGATGATAGAATCCTAACTCTGACTGTGCTGAGTAGCTGACAGACCATGTCCAAGCCCCTGGTCTGGTATAGGTGGCTGTCCTTGACTTACTGTGCCAAGAATACCCATCTCCTTTGATTTGACTAAGGACTGCTGGCAACAATGACAAGCTTCCTGGCTTTGTGTCTGCACTAAATAGCAAAGCAAGACAGGAGTAATATAAGCCTGGTATCTCAGGCTCAGGCAGCAGAATGCACAAAGACAATGAAAGGCAGGAATGCTGTGCGCATCAGGATAGGCGCAGAATGAGTGAACACTGTAACAGTGAGTGATGCAACCTGGTCCAGTCCATGAGCTGGGTGTGTTCCTGAGCACACTGTTCTTGCTGCACATTATAATGATACTTGCTGGTACAGCCCAAGGTGCACCATTGAAATGCAGAGGCACACTGCAAATGGATCAGAGATGTGCTGTTAGAGTTCTTTGAAGCTGGCATGTGTCAGATGCCAATGTTAATGGATTTAGGGTGGGTGTGGTAAATGTCCAAGGTACATGTCCTGAAATGTTGGTGTCCGATATCCGACATGGAAGTTCTTTGGAGCAAGCGGTGAGTTATGTTTACCTGGTGCCTGCTCCGATTTCCATGTCACGTTTTGTTGACATCTAACTTCTTTAGTGCATTTGGTAAGATAGGAATCTGAATATTAATGAAGAAAGTTGTGCTGTTACCTAGGTGTTTTTAACAGACACCAATGGCCTTCATTGGTAACTCACTGCTGTATAGTGTGAAACATGCCATGTCCCTTGTCAAAAATACAAACCATGCAGCTCAATGCTCTGGACATTGAAATAGGTTGATTCTACCACAAATCATATCACAACCCACATCACCCAGCTGCCCGTAAGATTCTGACCATTGTACAACTATAGATATGATTGAGTAAAGAGTTCAACTGTAACAAAAAAAAGAGCAATACTCAATGCCTAGGTTTCTACTCAGGTCACCCGACATCCTCTTCAATATTTTTGTTCTGTGACCCTTCTACTGAACTTAATTTGATGATTAACCTCAGTTTAACAGAATTCATTGATTCAAGCATGGTGGCTCAGCGGTTAGCACTGCTGCCTCACAGCGCCAGGGACCCAGATTCGATTCCACCCTCAGGCGACTGTCTGTGTGGAGTTTGCACATTCTCCCCGTGTCTGCGTGGGTTTCCTCTCACAGTCCAAAGATGTGTGGGCTAGGTGGATTGGCAATGATAAATTACCCGTACTGTTCAAGGATGTGTGGATTAGGCGGGTTATAGGGGGAATGGGTTTGGGTGGCTGCTCTGAGGGTCAGTGTGGACTTGTTAGGCCGAAGGACCTGTTTCCACACTGTAAGGATTCTATGATCAATTGTCCAGACGATGCCTAATCAATAATTTATAAAGAAGTAGCATGACTTCCCGCTTTGTATTTCCTGTTTCTCTTGATAAAGTGTACGTTTTTGAACAGCTTTTTTAAACATAGCAGATGTTTTCAAAGATTTATGTAAGTAGTGTGTGATGTTACAGATGTTCAGTCTGTGATAAAATATTGGATGCTGAAAGACATTTAACTACCCTCCTTCATGTCTTCCCTGAAAGATTTACTCTGACCTATGAAACACTCGTGAATGCTCAGTGAGGTTTTGTATTTCAGGGCTCAATCAGTCACAAACCAACAAAGACCTATCCTAAAACAGTCTCAACTTTCAGAAGAACAAGACAAGGTAATGTTATAAGTGCAGTATCATTAAGCAAATTCACTCATTTCTGTACGATAAAGGAAGATGTCTTCTGCATGTGTGTATAAAAGAAAGAATGTCTGACTTTGCATTTCTTAGTCCACAGACATCTCAATGTTGATTCCTGTATTAAGCATATTAAATATTAATTCAGCAATTTACAATAGATTTCTATCAAAAGCAAATAATAATGCAATGTTTTCTCTGAAAGAGTAGTGCTTCTAGACTCAGTTGAAGATTGCTATTGTTATATATTCTGGTTCTGTGCTCAGACTTCAAGTAACCTATTTACATCACCATATCTTTCCTTGCTGAATTTTGTTCAGATCTTCCTCTATTATCTCATAAATTCTGTATTCTCTCAAACACATTCCAATTTTAGGGCCTTGGGACATTGACAGTAATAAAATCTGGGTTGGCAGAGCAGAATTTGTAGCAGGATCTATTTGCATTTCTGTCCTGCTCTTTTTTTTAAGCTTGGCAAAAATTGAAATCAGAATGGGAGCAGCTCCATAATGCACCTCCCCACGAATAGGCTGACAGATGAGGGGGGGACAGCACTGGATACAATCAGTGTGTCCCAGTAAAGCTGGATGTAGAGAAAATGCATTGTAGAACAGCAAATGACCTGTAGGAAAATTGGATTCATTTATAAGCATCTATAATCTCTTTGAGGCCTGTTAATGTACTTAGGATTTGGAAAGACACTGGACTAGATATTTTGGTCCTTTGCTTTTATGAATAAAAGGATCTCTGCATTTCTGAGAGGAGGTTCTGCTCAGGGTTCACTCAATAATATGAAATTGTACTTCCACTGGTAGCACAGAGCAGTTAGAGGAAGGTGAGCCATGCTCCTTTTTTACAGCAGTCAGCTACAGCATTCTCACATATAAGGCCCTGACAGCTGCTGTCAAACTGTAAATACATGAGGGAAGTGAGATGGTGGGGTGCCAACGGGAAGGGGGTAGTGTGCTACGTTAGTAGGATAGCAAGGTGTGTGGTAGTAAAGTGAGGAGGTGCAGGTAAGTGGTGCAGTGTTTGGGGTGGGTCAAAGATATTCGGTCCAGCAGGGAGGGTGGGTTTCGGGTCTGAGGGTTCTGCTCCCACAGTGGGAGGGAGAATGGGGTCCTGTGCAATGGTAGAGGGGACATGGGAGGATCAGGTTTGCTCAACTAAGGCAGGGGTTTTGGCTGCAGAGTGGGGGCAGGGAGAAACATGTCGGGCAGCAGAGGCAGGGTTGGGCCTTGAGACAGGTCAGGTCAGGGACGGATGAGGGGATGGGGGTGGTTGGGTCATAGGGTGGTGTTGATCAGGTCTGGGGGGCGCGGGGATAGTTGGTGATGTGTGCGGTAAGTGTGGTGTCAGTTACCCTAGAGTTGACTATGTATTTAATAGTCTAACCTTTGCTGAGTAACTATTTTACTCAATTTCATTGGATCTCTCAGAATTTTCCAATTTACATGGAGACTTTTCTGGGGGTCAAGATATAGAGGAATTGCCCAGTGGGATCTTCAATATTCTGGGCAATACTGACCAAGTCACTCTGTCTGGGCAGGAGATCTCCCCACCAGATCCTTATTTAAATTATAGAGACAGTTCAATAAGAAATGATTCACACAGGATTGGTGTGAGAAGATCGTTCTTTAATTTTGATAGTATGCATCATCAGATGTAAATATCCAGAGAAATGACGGTGAGTCAAAAAGCGTATAGATCAGTTAGTTTAGTAATTAATCTTTTGCTTTTCATTGCAGGTATTGTTTGATGGACAAGCAAGAGACCCAGGTAATTACATCATGTTATGCAAACTGTCAATGACAACAGATGATTTTCTGTAACTTTGTACACTAGTAACAATTCTATTTATCAATTTGCTTAAAGATTAAATACAGGAGTACATTTGACTTGTATGTCTTAGTTTCAGGAAACTGGTACGTGTACAACAGTGAGACAGGGCAGCGTAAATGGATGAACAATGCATAAACACCATTGGGATTTACTGGGTGATGAGATCATTTTCTCTCGTGAGCATTAAAATGAATTTACATATTTATGATGGATTATTGTTTCATTCAGACTTTCAAGATATGATGTAATTGCATATACAATAAAAATTGCATGTTCACTTATACTTTGCTGATGGAACAGAATTATTGGTGTTTAATTTGGCAGCCTTCTCAAAGTTTTCAGAACGTTCAATCTTATCTGGACATCTGATCAGTCTTGTATAAACCTCTTCCACCTATTTATTTAGATCTATTATTTCTCTGCTGCTATAATCCATCACAGAATGGTTGCCAACAAAGTATAGCTTGTACATGTGAGGATAGCGCAAGGTGGATGAACATGGTATACCATGACAGCAGACTTTCTGGCAGGACTACTTGCAAGCAACAATACAATTCATCAGTGAGGACAAATGAAATTAGATCTCCTATATTAAAAGATTCCAACTGGTACTGTGTTTTTGTCCTCTAATCCACTGGAGGAAATGCTCTGATCTGAAATTACATCCATTGTATAACAGGCACCTGATCCCAAATTTTCAGGTTGACAGCCCAACCACAGTTAATTTGCCTCACCGTTCACCACCTATAGGGAAGGTCTCTGGCCAATGGAGCCTTGTGTTGCTTTTCGTCTTTAATATTTTTTAATGTAAATGTTTACTATTGTTCTAGAAAAACACTGACTTTAAAAAGCACCTCTTCAAAGAACATGTTCTAAAGATGGTTAAACACAAATTATTTTCCACAAGTAGTCTTATCTCATAGCTTGTCAGTAACAAGGCAATTCTTGGTTCAATGCTTCCAGCATTTAGAATGCAGGTCTGAATTTTACTAAAAATTCAGAAAGTATCAATTTTGGGCTGTTTCAAGCAGGGTTTCTCTCAGTGAGCGCTCATGAGTATTCCTGCAATTCTTCTGTGCTGACCTTGTCCTGTATGCAGCATGCATCTGCGGTATTGGAGAGAGTGCAAAAGCAGTTTGTAGGAATGGTTCCAGGGATGAGGAACTTTGATTACAAGGATAGATTAAAGACTGTTCTGCTTGGAGCAAAGAAGGCTGAGAGGAGATCTGATAGAGGTTTTCAAAATTATGAGTGGACTGGATAGAGTAGAGAGGGGGAAACTATCCCCACTCAAGAAAGGAACAAGAATAAGAGGGAACAAGTTTAAAGTGATCTGCGAATGAAACAAAGTTGAAGTGAGGAGAAACGCTTTCACTCTGAGTAGTTAGGGCATGGAATGCACTGCCTGGAGGGTATGGTGAAGGCAACTTCAATTGAAGCATTCAAGAGGGTATTGATTGATTATCTGGATAAAAATAATGTGCAAAGCATGGGGAGAAAGTAAGAGATTGGAGCTCGGTAATAATGCTCATTTAATGAGCCAAGACAGACACAATTATCCAAATGGCTTCCTTCTGCTCCGTAACAATTCTGTGATTCCGCGAGTATCAAAAATGAAGAAAAAGCAAACAAGAAAAGCTGCATATGCTACTGGAAATGAACAGCAGCTATTTGCCCTCAATCAACAACAAATTTACAGTAAATTAATGATGAACTCACCTAACTCTCCTCTATTGGAACCCAGTGTCAGTGTCTGGCTTGTCATGCCTGATACTGCACTGCTGTATTCAGGTGAAGGAGACGTTCCTCCTCCATTACCTTATCTTTCTCTTCACGACTGCTCCCAGTCTCCCAGTTCATCAGCCTCCAGCAGATTCCCTCCTTTGCCTGCTCCAGTTGTGCAGCCCGCAGCATTCATGAATGATGTGACACACTCTGTCTGGACTGTACTGCATGACCTACCCAGACTGACCTCCACTTCAGCGGGCCTATCGCCTGATCCACCAAGCCCATAGTGCGAGAATGAGATATCTAGGTCCGGGTTCATTCAGGGGGTTGCTAAATTGAGTATTTAGCCATGGTTGCATGTTATTTCTAAACCAATTTGAGATTTTTGTGCCTTCAATAATAAAAATAAGTTAATGGGGCCTTAAATTGCAGCCTTGATTGGTTTCCTCTCAGGACATGACCTCTCTGCCACAAGATGTACCAGCTTAGGGTGACAATTGAGTAGGGAGTCTACCTCTGCTTGGCCATCGTCCTGCCCCTCATGCACTAATTAGCCATCCAACATTTGATTAGGCAAAAGGGGAGGACCCATTGATTTCCATTTTGTCTCCCTCATTCTGCAATAGCTAAAATCCAGTCTCCAGAATCAAACCTGGTTCCTTCCTGGCTTATATAATTCTGAATCACACTGACACGGTATTTAATAACCAAGTGGATCTAGCTAATAGAGTGCACATCTTACTTTAAAATGTAGATGCTGAATCTCACGTGAACCTGTCTCAGAGCGCCCTTAAATTGTAATACATATGCCTACTGAGCAAGAAGCAATTGAGAACACAATGTCAAAATCAGGCCAGGATTCCTTTCAAGATCTTGGGCTGATGTAGTTTTAAATTCATTGACATCAGCAGTGAATCCCTCCATACTTTGGCTGACTTCTTATAGAATATGTTTTAATACATTAGTGTTTTTATTATGTGAATTAACGTGAGGTCTTTGAGCTTAGTGGGAGGACAGATGACTTAAAGAAGTCTTATTGAAGACAGATGGAAATGATGGTAATAGTTATTCCTGGAAATGTCATTTCTTGTCAACTTGATCTAATTTAACCCATCTCCTTTGTCCAGTCTGGCTGTTGAATAAATATGCTTTTCCCAACTCCAAACAAAAGGGAAGGAATGAACTTAAACACTCATTATTTATTATAGATAGTAGGAACTGCAGATGCTGGAGAATCCGAGACAAGGTGCAGGGCTGGATGAACACAGCAGGCCAAGCAGCATCATAGGAGCAGAGGCTTTACCTAATAACATGACTATTTTAGAGCATTCTCTAAGAGTTGAGAAAAATGAAAGTTTGAATTTATTCAAAATCCAAATGTTTACAGAGCTCAATAGGTTGGATGCTGGAAAACATTTCCTCTGACTGAGATGTCCAGCAACAAGGGATTCAGTCTCAGAAGAATTGATAGGCTGTTGAGGTCTGAGACAGGAACAAATTTCATCATTCAGAGGGTGGGGAGTCTTTGAGAATTCTCGACAGCGGTGTGGTTCAGTCTTTCAGTATATTCAAAGACTGAAATCAATAGACTTCTAAATATTAAAAAAAATATATCAAGGGATTCAGGAATAGTGCAGGAAATGCCACTAAAGTAGAACAGGGCTGGCCAACCTTTTCACGTGGAATAGGTGAGGAGCTCCATTTCAACTTTTCTTCTCCTTGGGGTCTGAAGAGCAAATTTCAGAAAGTGCCACAACATTAAACATGAACTTCATCAAAAGCAACAAATTGATCATTTAAATCAGTAATTAATAGAAGTGACTATTTAAAAAGTGCCAAGTGGCAAAGCCTAATAATAAAGCCAATTTTGCCTTTTTTTGGTTAAGAAGCAGAGCTAGAAAAGGAAGAAAAAGAGTCAGCTCTAGTCCATGGTCACCAGGGAAGTAGAATAGTGATTGGGCCCAAGTTAAGGAGTTGGGTTTCACTAACACTGACCTTGTGTCACCTCTGATGGGAAACATTCCAAGCTGGCCTTGGTGAGAATTCACGAGATTGGAGCTTGGAAGTGAGCTGACTTTCAGCTTGGGGGAATCCCTCTCTCACAAGTAGCTCTCTCTCCCACACATTCATCTTTTTCATTTTTTTATCTCTCTCTTTCTCAATCCTTGCTCTTTCTCTATACCCTCACCCCACACCACTTCATTCTGTTGGTCTTATTCTTCCCCCTATAACTTCAAGAAAATTATCCACAGAACTTTGCACTCAAGTTTCCACCACTAAACATTTTGCTTAAAAATGAAAATGGTCAAGTATTCTCTGGAGACTTCAATGTAACTTATTAAAAAAACAACTAGAAGCCCAACTATCATTCCCTGTCCCCTCACTGTAATAGCCCAGGTTGCAGTTCCCCTTTGCCATCTGAGTCTCCCTGAAAGCCCCCTATTCCCAGAGTCATCACCATAACTCCAGTCCTGGGGCTGCTCACTGCTCCTCCAATCACAGACTGCTTCTCTCCCATGGTTGCTGATGGTAGGCTCATCTGTGAACCTATAGCAATGCACAAGGGAAAGAAAGGACATCTTCGTTTGTACTTAACATGGTACCCTAAACAATGAGGTGTCCATCTGTCTACCATTAAAGCAGATGTGGGTGGTTAATGGGCTGCAGTTTGGGCACCAATAAAGTAGAAGATTAGCAAGACTTAATGGTGGAGTGGCCTTTAACAGCTGAATGGCTGCTACTTTTATGATAACAGAAGTTGTAGGAAGTAAGGAAGGAAGGAAATTGCAAGACCACTTGCAGAAATATTTGCATCATCTATAACTACAGGTGAGGTTCCTGATGACTGGGGAGTGGCTACCATTGAAACCTTGTTTAAGAAGGGTTGTAACAAGAAACTGGGGAACTATAGACCTGTGAGTCTGACTTTGGTTGTGAGTAAATTGTTGGAGGTGATTTTAAAAGATTGGATTTATGGATGTTTAGAGCAGCAAAATTTGATCAGGGATAGTCAGCATGGTTTTGTGAGAAAGCTACCAAAAACGTTGAGGGCAGAGCAATTGATATTGTTTAGTTGGACTTTAGTAAAGTGTTTGACAAGGTTCTGCATGGTAGGCTAATTAATAAAGTTAGGTCACATGGGAGATTCAGGGTGAGCTTGCAATTTGGATATGTAATTGGATTAATGGCAGGAGACAGAATGTGTTGGTGGGGGGGTGTTTTTCAGACTGGATGCCTTTTGCCAGTGGTGTTCCACAGGGATTTTTTTGACATTTTATATAAATGATTTGGATGAGAAGGCACGGTTAGTAATTTTGAAGACAATACCAAAATTGGTGGTATAGTAGTCAGTGAAGAATGTTTTCTAAGATTCCAAAGGGATCTTGATCAAATGTGTCAATGAGCTGAAAAATGGCAGATGGAGTTCAATTTAGATAATGCAAGGTATTGCATTTTGGTACAGTAAACAGGGTAGGTTTTCTACAATTAATGGTAGGACCTAGGGTTGTGTTGTAGTGCAGAGGGACCTAGGGTTCAGGTACCTAATTCTTTGAAGTTTGCATCACACATAGACAGGGGTGGTTTTAAAAAAAAAGGTGTTTAGCATGCTTGCCTTCATTGCTGAGTCCTTTTGAGTGTAGGAGTTGGGAAGTCATGTTGAGGTTGTACAGGACATCGATGAGGCCTGTACTGGAGTAATATGTCCAGTTCTGGGTGCCCAGTTATGGGAAGATTATTATTAAGCTGGACAAGGTTCAGAAGAGATTTACCAGATATTGCTGGGCATGGAAGGTTTGACTTATAACGAAAGGCTGGATAGGCTGGGACTTTTTTCACTGGAGTGTAGGAGGTTGAATGGTAACCTTTATAGAAGTTTATAAAATCATGAGGGTTATAGATAGGGTTAATGGTAGTTGTCTTTTCCCTGGGATGGGGCAGTTCAAGACTAGGGGCCACATTTTTAAGGTGAGAGGAGAAAGATTTAGAAAAGACATGGGGACAAATTTATTATACAAAGGGTGGTTCGTATGTGGAATAAACTTCCTGAGAAAATGGTGGATATGGGCACAATTACAACTTTTAAAAGACATTTGGATAAGTACGTGAATAGGAAAGGTTTGGAGGGATACGGGCCAAATGCAGGCAGATGGGACTAATTTATGTTTATGTTTGGCATGGACTGTTTGGACTGAAGGGTCTTTTCCCATGCTGTATGGCTCTATTACTCAATAAAAGTTTACTAAATTGCATTGATTCTTTATGGAAGCTGGATAATCTCATGAGGGATAAAAGAATACAAGAGTTTATTGATACTATTTAATGAATAAGGGAGAGAACAGGCTTATGAGAACTAGGTGATCTGTTTGGCCAACTAAATGGCCTGCTTTTATGTTGTATGTTCTATGCAATTAAATAGAAGAAAAAGGAATTACTAAGTGAGGAGTGAGCAGAGAGGATTTTATGTAGCATTCTAGTTAATGCCAAAGCTATTACGTCACTGA
This sequence comes from Rhincodon typus, assembly GCF_021869965.1. NCBI lineage: Eukaryota > Metazoa > Chordata > Chondrichthyes > Orectolobiformes > Rhincodontidae > Rhincodon > Rhincodon typus. The sequence goes on along the minus strand of NC_063353.1, from coordinate 26,470,754 downwards.
TACAAATAGTTTGCTTCTTTAAAGGCTTAAATACAGCATTTTATGTCTAATTTTCCATCAGCTAGTAAATGCAGAATTTTGTTTCTTACTTTATTTCTTCTTCTGCACTGTCAAGTGGCCCTTTAAAAATTTAGAAATTGTTGAATTCAAATGGTTTTATCAAGAACTGTTGGATAACCAGTTGAAATTTGGGGTTTATATTTCTTACAGTCTGAGACTAGGGTCTGATTTGGATGTCCTCTTACTATTGTAAGAATAGTAATGCATTTCACTGTGATTCATAGCAAATTGCTTCTTCAAACTTGTCAATTTTAGTGACAGTTTAACTATCTCTGTTTAATTATTTGGAATACACAAAATCTTGTGACTGCTAATTTTGTCCAGCAGGGACAGAGTAACATTAATCAGATGTCAAAGATAATTATTAGCATAAAAACTGTATTTAGTCATTATATAATTACAACCAATACTTCTTCCTTTGTATGAAGTACTATTAACCATTACATTTCCCAGCGCACTTTTTTTAGCTCATTGATATGTCACAAGGTCACCTTCTGTACTCAACTTGTTCTGACAGCCATTAAAAATAAATCCTTTCATTAAAAGCAAGAAGAACCATGCAAAATGTATTACTATCCAAATCTATGAATTATCCAAAACAAAGATTATAAGGAACAATTAAATGAAGCATTCATGGCACCCCTTTTAATACTAGAACATACTTGAATTGGCAACACGCAATTTGCGAGTCAAATGAACAATGGTAAAATAATTTTCATTGTGAAAGCGTGCCAAATAAAAACATGTATTAATAAAGCAGTCTCAATGTGATTGTCTGTTCTTCATACCTTAGGCTATTTGATGACTTTCTATGGTGATGACATTGACGATACACATCATTAGTCAACACAACTTTTGTATCCACAAACAATATCAATACTTCTCATCAATCTGTTCAGATAAAAGTCTTGAACTGGTGGGATGTGTACACAGGGCTCCTGGCTCAGAGCTAGGGACCAATACTAGTGCACTACAAGAGCCCCTCACACAATCAATATCCATTAGCAAACTTGCATTAACTGTTTTTCCAGTTAGCTCAATTGCTGCAAAGCATGTTCTCCACAATGTCATTATGATTGTGTTCAAACAAACACATTTTAAAAATCAACTATCACTGTATAAGAACAGTATAGTTAAGATCCACAAGATAGACTTCATGTTCAGTGTTCTGAAATAGCACCTTAATGAAGTGGGAGTTAAGTATTCCACATGTCTTCATTCATGCTCTGTTTACACCAGATGTTAAGAGTTAGATAAATAATCAAGTTCAGATGTAAAGAAAGATGTGTTTACATGGGATATTTTATCCCTTGGTGGTTAGGTCCCAACAGAGGAAGCATGAATGGTAATTAGTCTATTGCTCTGTGATGTGGGTTTGGACTATTTTCACTTTGAACTTGCCCTTCAAATGAATTTTATTTCTCTAAACTTTGAATGATTAGTGATGTAAAAAGTCGTTTAGGGGAAACTTCTGTGTCACATGAGGGATGATTTGAAGTTAATCAGTCCTTGTAACAACTTGATTTTTGAAAAGGTTGTGAATGGAAGGCAAAATCTCCTCCTGGACTAAGATCCAGTGAAATTGTAAACCAGTACTTGAAGCACAAATTTTGCTATGCTGGGCACATTGAAGATAGATTCACCTATAATGAGAGTTACTTTTTTAATTCTATCATGGTGATTCAGTTTTTAGCAGGGCAGCATGAAATATTAAACAGTAACCAATGTTTACCTCCTATAAAACTGAACAGTAGATTTTTGACCACAGCATCTGGGTTTGTATTGATATGGCCACAGGTGCACAGTTGTAGACTTGAAGCCCAAAACTGAAGGAGGTTCATTAAGTGTCTGTTCTTCAGCAAGTCTGTTAGCAACAATGGAGAGAAAGCAGAGTCAACGTTTTGGGTCCAGTGACCCTCAGCAGGAAGAATGGATCCTTCCTGAGGAAGGGTCACTTGACCTGAAACATCTCTGTTTTCTTATCAAATGTGATCAGAATTGTTGATAATAAGTGATTAAACTGAGTGTTTTGTAAGGTTGGTGAAAACTTAATGTAGCTAGCTCATTGAAAAATTGGCCAGATCACACATAACATGAATTTTGCAGACTAAATAATTTTGCATTCCATTGGATGTTAACAGGCGGTGAATGTTTTAAATCAACATTTCACATGATACAGTAGACTCAAAGCCCAAGCGGCTGGGTTAAAATCTCCCTGCCCAGCACCACCTGCCCTGATTTCAAGATGGTTTCCCATTTGGCATAATATCCCATTTTAAATACAAGGTTAAATTTGTCATTCTGGCAAAGGTTTAAAAAAATAATAGAAAATTACCAAGGTCAAACACATCCTAACACTAAATCTAATTTTCAGCAATGAGGTCATAACTTCTGCCAATTCTAAAACCAGTATTAGAAAGCTGTTCCAGTTCAGGAATGATGAGAGCCAAGAAATGTATGGCAAAATTGACAATAACAATTTCAAGCATGGAGTGTAAACCAGTTCTATTGACCTGATATAACAGAAGAACAATGACTTGAGACTTAAACTTTGAAACAAAAAGCTTGTCCTGTGCATAATTCTGCTTTCATTTCATGGATATTTTCATCCATTTGCTAGAATTCAGAAAACATTGTTCCAGATGTTTAACAATCATTACAAATATTGCTCATATTGATGGAAGACATTTGCTTTGTTAATTATCTTACCAAAAGATTTTTTTTTGAAACCCCTAACAACATGAGCATATAGCATGAATTCCCCTCTGTTCTTTATATGTATATATCTTTTGGTGATAAATCTTAGTTGATGTTTAAAATTATGTGCAGTATAACAGTACTGCATTAATATCCAACAGTAAGGACAAGGATGACATGGAAATCTCTCCCCAAGGCTTTGCATGTTAGGACAGTGGGCAATATGAAACCCTATGGCAGAAAGAGGTCAATGGGCGGTGAAATTCTTCTTGGATTTTAGGGCAGAACAAGCAGACAGTCAGCAGCTTGTTTTATGTTCTGCCAAATTTACTCTTCCATTGAAATAAAACAGAACTAAATGGATAAAAGCAACTTACCACAGATTCTGGAAATCTGAAGTATGCACAGAGCATGCTGGAGAAACTCATTTGTTCTGGCAGCATCTGTGGAGAGAGAAAGTTAACGTTTTGAGTCTGGAATGACCTTTCTTATTTATCTTCGTCTTCATAACATGGAATCAGAATGTAAAATAGCTACAGACTTGCCACCTCTCAATGTGTACAATTGCCCCCTAGTTGAATTTTACTCCTACATGTTCTGGAGTTGGGAAGTTTGCATAAGAGGAGGAAATGGGAAACGTAATGTCATGACTTGGATTTCTATTTATTTTCAGCAATTAGTGGCTCTTAGCAGATAACAACACGTCCCTGTTGTTTGCTTTTTTTCGCTGCGACAAGGGATAGATTTTATCCCTTACTACCTAAGTGTTGAACATTGGAGTGAATAGTATTGAGTAGTTGGACTCCACCGCACCTGCCCCACCCCAAACCATTAACTTCAGTAAGAGGGAATGCAGGTGGATTCAGTTAGCATTGTGCAATCTGCTGTATCAGCTTTTACCTTTCTAGACTCTTTCCTGACAATGTTCATTGGCCCGTCATAGCACTGCAGTTGTGTGTCAAGCCCATGTGGATATCCTGACGCAGCTGACCCCTGGGGAATTGCCCAGGACGTTTAAACTACCCAGCATCTGGAACCATCTGAAAGATTGTGGAGGGTGGCACTCACTCACTTGAATTGTTAGCCAGAAAAACCAGATGGATCCAAAGCCGGTCTAACTCTCTTGGTGAATTATAAAACTGAGGTCCATCTCCCAACAATGCCCCCACCTGACCCAACATAGACACCTGGCTCCCCCATAAACTAAGCCCCTAAACCTCCATAGGCCTATTCCATAATACATCCCCACCATCATCAATTCCCCCCCCACCCCGACTCCCCCCATACCCCACCCCACTGATGTTGAAAATTAGTCCACTCCAGCCCCTGCCTCACTGAACAACACACTCTGACATCCCCAGACCTCCCGCAAGCCCTCATCCATACTTGCCACCTTAAATTTTGCAGTGAAAATATCCTCCTCTTGGAACGACATTCCTTCTGCAAGGTTCTCACAAGTAACAAATGCAAACCATGGTGCTGCTTCACTTTCATGACATTTGCCTGATTTAAGTATTGCCCATGCACTTAACATCATTTCAAGATGATGAATACAGAACAGCAGTGTGCAGAGGGTAGCAGAGAGTTTTGTAATGTTGACCAGCTTCCTGTCATCAGAAGTTTCATAAAATAGATTAAAATGGCTTTGCTGAAAGAGATCCAAATTCCAAAAAGGGACAATTAATCTGGCAGGAATTTTTCCAAGCATCTCCCTAATCAGAAAGATCGACACTGATTACAGGCTGCAGATAGGCTAATCAAAAATGTACTGCCAAATAGGTCACAAAAAGAGAGAGAAATTGATCTCGTATGTATGGATAGTGTTTTCATCAGCAAGATAGCCACAGACTCACACCCCTCTGAATTCAGTAGTGTACAAATTGGCAATAATCTTTACTGTAAATGCGAAAAGAAAAACTCCAAAACAATGCAAATATAACATAACTGGAATCTAATTACATTCATTGAATTGCCAGGGAGCAGTGTTGAGTTGCTTTTCATTTTTGATTCCTTAGTAACTGGTGCTGAATTGCTCAGCCAGAATAACAAATATGTCATTCATTATGTGATTCTAGCATTTATTACTTTCAAAGATCAATTAAGAATAAGCATTACCTTAGCTGGTTTTGGCCAGCCTCAATGACATTAATTAAATGTGTTTTTTCAGCTTTCTTACATTTGGGATGGCTGTCAGAAAACAAAACATATGCTGAAAGATGGTGATAAGCTGCATTTTATCCTAAATATATTTTCACAGAATGTAGAACACGAAGCTAAATTTGATGCATGTAAAAATTAGCTCTTACTTTCTGAAGATAACCTAAGCTAGTCCACAGAGTGCTGCCATTGCCAACAGTCCAGTTAAAACCAAGAAACCATCCCTCTGGATTCCAGGACTGTTGTCCATATTAGCACATCAGTAGTAAACTATCCTGCACTTTCAGGTTTCACAAAAATAAATGAAGACTTAACAGCTCATCTCTTATTCTGTCAAATTTCTATCTCATGCTGGGCAGATGATGCACTACATACTATTCACCTCATACTGTTCTAAAGTGACACCTATGAAAACCATAGGGTCAGACTGCTGTACTTAGCTGGGCTCACTTGCCACCCAGCAGTGTGTCCCACTCCTTGGGAATCTTAAACAAGTGGGAAAGCAGTTGTTTCTCACCATTCTCAGGACATTGATGCCCATTTCCACTTAAAATTGCCTCATACCATTACTGTTTTAAGATTAATACCCACTGAACTTTTCCAGCGTTACATATGCATGTTGCAACCAAACTTCAGCTCTTATTGCAGAATTCGCTCCATTCTTCTATTGTTATCAGAATACATCTCTTCAGTATGAATTGTTTTAATCAAAGAACTGATTTTTATACATTACAAATTGAAGTTCAAATTCTACTGTGAACAATAGTTTATGAAAAATGAAGGATGTTGGTTTTATTTTTATGCATACCATTGCACTGTCTTTCTGAATAATTAGTTTTTGTTTATTTAAGATACACGAATAATCATCTCATATTGATACATATTTGAGCAGTCAAGGTCTCTGACAGTGTAGCACACCTTCAATACTCCATCCCAGTGTCAATATAGATTTTAAGCTAAATATTTCCTGAGTGGGATCTGAACCCACAGCGTTCTAACTCAGAAGCAGGAGTGACGCAAGTTGAGCCTGAAATTCCTTCAAGAAACCTGTATTCAGTGTAAGAACTCTCTAACAATGAAATCCATGACTGTTCTTTATGGTAACAAACAGATTGAGCACAAGGATATACCTTAAATTGGCTGCACTGCATTCAGGAAGCTAAACAAAGTTTCCTGGAAAGAAATTATTGGGACTGCACACCAATTCCTTGTAACATTAGACTTTTAAAAGCTAGCTAATGTATTTGTTCTCTTCTAAACTGTCTTATCATTTAAACCTCAAACTTTCTTCTTTTTATGAATTGTTCTATTTTGATGTAAGAAGGCCTATGTTTGTTACAGTTGAATTAATCATTTTTGATTCAAGTTCAAAAAAAGTGATTTAAACAGCAGGAAGTCTAATGTTAAATTTGACTTCAAACTGTCAAAATAGTGTCACACTGATATATCATAATGCACAATAATGTTACTGTAGAAAAAAATCAATGACATATTGTGGTAAGCTATTGACTGGCGTGGCTGACTCTATTCGTGTAATCCCACAGAGAACTAACAACTGTAGCTGTGGCAGTCAGCTGGTGTGCTTTGATTCTACCAAGCTCATCGCTGACTTAAACTAACAGTCGATAGTCTTTCGGATCCTGTATGTCTCTCAAGATGTCAAACTGGAACTCCTGAGTTCTAGTCGCAGATGGTAGAATGAAATTTATTCTCTGGAGCATAAAATGATCGTTCGTATTGCCAAAGAATAAGAACCATTGAAAGTAAAATTAACAGAATGCAAAATAAAATGCCTGATATTCTAGTTCAGACAGTTTCCATCTTTAGTTCATGTTAATGGTGCAAGTGTTTGGCAATATAACTTGTTGTGTAAAAATGCAGTTCTGTTCCTAGTCTATATTTTCAAAGATGACATATTTGAAAATACCATAAAGGCACAAAGTGTATACTGTCCATAAGCACCAAAAACTTAATTTTACACAGTAGACCAGTCCAGTCCAAACATCAGTAAGGCAAAGTCTAGGCGACTTAGTGCTTTCCTGACATGCAAGGAGATATTAAAACACTGAAGGTGATCAACAGTGAAGTCAGAAGAACTTTACCAAGCATCAGATATCTTAGTTATCAGGTTTCAGAAAAAAGAAGAAACATTGCAATTTTAAGAATATAATTTGTAGCTTTAAAATTAGAAGGTCATAGATTTAGTCAGAGAAATCATTTTAGTAATTTGTTTTCAAAACTTTGTTCACAGGATGTGAGAATCACTGGCAAGGCCAGTCTTTATTGTACATAGGGTCACAGAGATGAGGTTGTAGACTTTCTCACCTAGCCGGTGTGTTTAATTGCAGATGTTTCATCACCCTGCTAGGTAACATCGTCAGTGCGCCTCCGGTGAAGCGTTGATGTTCTGTCCCGTTTGTTATTTATATGCCTTGGTTTGCTGGGGTGGTTGGCATCACTTCCGGTTCTGTTTTCAGTGGTTTGCATATTGGGCCCAATTCAATCTATTTGTTGATGGAGTTCCAGTTGGAATACCAGGTCTCCAGGAATTCCCTGGCACGTCTCTGTTTGGCTTGTGCTATTATGGATGTGTTGTCCGAGTCGAATTAGTGTCTTTCTTTGTCCGTGTGTATTGAGGCCAGTGAGAATGGGTCATGTCTCTTTGTGCCTAGTTGGTGTTTGTGTATCGTTATCGTCAGTTTTCTTCCAGTTTGGCCTATGTAATGTTTCTCACTGTCCGTGCATTGTATTTTGTATATTATGTTAGTTTAATTAGTTTTGGGTATGGGATCCTTTAAGTTCGTGAGTAGCTGTTGCAGGGTGGTTGTTGGTTTGTGGGCTACCTTGATACTTAGGGGTCTGAGCAGTCTCGTGGTCATCTCTAATATGTCTCTGATGTGCAGTAGGGTGACTAGTGTGTCTGGCCATGTTGTGTGTTCTTGTTGTGGTCTGTTGCGGAGGCAACAGCAGATTGTGCTTTTTGGGTATCCATTCTTTTTAAATACTCTGTATAAGTGCTCCTGTTCTGCTTTGTGCAATTCCAGGTTGCTGCAGTGTGCTGTGGCTCATTTGAATAATGTCCTGATACATATAAATAACAAGCAGGACAGAAAACCAACACTTCACCGGAGGCGCACTGACGATGTTACCTAGCAGGGTGACGAAACGTCTGCAACCAAACACACCGGCTCATCGAGAAAGTCTACAACCTCATCCACAACCCGAGCTACAAATCTTCTCAAACTTTAAAGTCATACAGATATACAGCACAGAAATGGACCCTTCGGTCCAACTTGTCCATGCTGACCAGATTTCCTAAATAAATCTAGTCCCATTTGCCAGCATTTGGCCCATATCCCTCTTAAACCCTTCCTATTCATATACCCATCCAGATGCCTTTTTAAATGTAATTGTAACCCTCTGGTTGCCCTTGAGAAGGTAGTGGTGAACCACTGCAGTCCATGTTGTGATGATACTATGGCTTTAAGAAGTGTATTTTGTCCCTTCTTTTAATGAAGAAAGATTGAGACAGAGGCGTAAGGTGTTCTACTGGGCCACTAGAGTAAACAGTTTGAGAGGCATTGGGTTTTCTGTTTTTTGACAGTTGGAACAATATAGAAACAGCCTGAACAGATGGGATCAAGGTCCCACAGAACCAGCATTTTTAGTTTTAGTTTTCATGTAGCAGTTTCTGGGATCTTGAAGCTAGATTTGGAAGCTACAGTACATCTCTCGCTGCTAATCTCTGTGTTTTCATTTGATGTTTTTCCTGCTGGACTATAGAATTGCATGTGAGGCAATCTGATTTATTGAATTTGCCTTTTACCAATGCTGTGTTTACAGGATGTTACTATATTTAACTACTAAACAGTAAATGTTCCAATAATCTATTATTCTGTTAAGTTTTCCAGTAGAGTTAAGTTTTCCCAATTTCTTCTTTTTTTTGTTGTATTTTAATTACAGTGTATGAATAAAGTGTGTTTTGCTTCAAGACTGGTAGTTTGACCAATCGATTTGCATCCAGAATGCAACACCTGGCACTTACCTTCAAAATAAGAAAAGGTTAGGGTCTAGGCTACCTTCTTAATATATTTTTGAAGGGATTTGGCCTGGTCCATAACAATGTGATAGGAAGGCAGTTGTAGGTTTTAACTTCCTTCTTCAGTGACAATGAACGAAAGATGACATAGCTAGACGCCATGACAGTGTGTGGTTGGAGGGTTCAGAGTGTCTGCTGCCTTTTTTCTTTAAAAGGTAGTAGGGTTTTCCAGTTTGGAAAGTTCTGTTGAAGAGGCCTTGATGAATTGCTAAAGTGCATCATGTAGAAGGAAAGTACTGCTGCCGCTGCGCACCAGTGGTGGAGGGAATGACCATTTAAGATGGTGGATGGATTACTCATCCTATTGGCAGGTTTTGTTCTGAAGAGCGTTGAGCTTCTTGATTGTTGTTGGGGCTGCACCCATCCAGGCAAACGATGACATTGCATCATAGCCCTCACCAGTTCCTTATAGACAGTGAACATATTTTGCTAAACTAGCTTTGCTAATATATGATACATGCATAAGTACACTATGTGCTAATATACCAACCTCGCACATGTTATGTAATTAACAATTTATAAATGGTATTACACATTGAAACTATTTAACAACTAAGTAGCCTTGATCAGAGTATTTTGAGTGATCAGAGGTTCCCTTCATCTTTTAAGCTTCTCCTCAGGAATGGTTAATTCAAAAAAAAACAATGAGTTTGTTGTTTGAGAATATTTTACACTGATGTTATAAATAATGCATTGAGTGGTCTGTAATTTTGACTTTAAAGAAAATTAATCATATGTCTACCTTGAATCTACAAGTCTGAATAAAAATGATGGATTTTTAGGATAGAAATGCAATACTATTCTAACATACCTCATGTGACCTCTAGCAAAAGGCACTATTTGGAGACATCCACATTACAGCCAGTCCAATCAAGGCACTGCAAGAACTAGCCCCTGCGCACTGCAAGTTTGTAGGATGGTGTCAGAGTGGAGCTAAGATTGAATGTTGAAGAGCTGTATAGAAGTACAACTATTAAAAGGCAGATGCAGGAATTTTAAGAGCCATGAAGTCTGCTAAAAATCTGCTGAAATAACTGAAATGGAGCAAGGAAATAGGCCAAAGTTGAAACTGATTTGCAAGTTTCTACATTCTTGCATTAATCAAAATGAAAGATCGTATGAAACAGAAATGGCAGTTTTCTTTCCCACTTGCAATAGCAAAACTACAGAATAGCAACAGATTTAATTAACAATTTAAGAGCTACACTTTTATTCATGTTGGGAAGAAACTGTTTCAAAGTGTATTCCACCCTAAGTTTCTCCTAGGAACTGAAATTTAAAAAAAAACCTGGAGAAATTTTGAAAACCTTGAAGACATTCTTAGAACACCAACTGAATGTAACTTGTGAATGGAATTTGTTCAATATTAGGGCCCAAGACGAAATAGAATCTGTCAATAAATGTGTGACTGTATCAAACACCTTGCAGAATCCAATGAAGTCTGAAGTAGTAAATAACAAAAGTGAGTAACAAAATCAAGGTTTTAAAAAAAAAAGGCAGAAAGCCAAATGTCATTTTGACAAGACTATAGATCATTGCCAGAGTTGAGCACAGGATCTTCAACACTCTCTCAACAAAAGCCAGCACAAGTGGCAACTTGGGGGTTGCATGGAGCAGTTGTCATCTTGAACTGAATGACCAGATATATTATCACAATTTCAGGCACACATGCACAATTAGAGAAGCTGTTCCTCATCTGCAAGTGGCTAATCAGGAAGATATTAACTAACCTTCCAAACAGACCACAGACTAACAATCAGTCCCAAAGGCCCACAGCACTTTAACAATAGAAATGAAACAACAGTTAGTGAAACAACAACAAATGACATGGGAATGACACAATCTAAGGAAGGAACATCACAGAGATGAACAGCCAACAATCATACATGCACATACCATTAAGAGACTGGCATGGTTTAAAGACTGTGTGCAATGCCTGTACAGAGACAAATAAGGATAATAAACTGATAATATCTGAGTTGTGCAGTGAGTAAGGTGGGCAACTTCCAATGTAAAGCGTACAATTTTTTTCTGTTCTCTGTATAAAAAGATGTTTAAAATAGAAACACAATACCATACTGAAGTGCCTCCTGACTTCCTGCAGTCATATGACCTGTATAATAAAGCACCCGCTAGAGGCATCCATCTTACAGCTAGTTCAATAAAACAGTAGAATCTGGACCATGTGTAATAAAGAATTTTCCTGTAGTTATGGTGAATAAAGGATACATTATATCTTGGATGGATCTGGTTTAATAGACTGTCTATCTGGATTCAAGCAGTACTAAAAGACATCTGGCAAAAAGTGAACAACAAATAAAATTTGAACCATTGAATCCATTCTTACATCCCACAATCACAATGAAGTTGGTCACTTGTAGAATCTTTGTCTGAACAGTAAAGCTGCAGAAACGGAGATTTAATTGTGGAGTATGTGATAATTTCATACGCTGGATTGCAGATTAGAGGCACCTTTACATTCTACATAGAAGCATAAATAGAAGAATGTGACCATTCTAAGCTGGACAATTATCTGTGACATGATGACGTATAAAATTCTTTTGACTATGGTTTTGTTATGAAGATGCAGTGCTGGATCCACTGCTTTTTGTCATTTATACAAATGATTTGGATGTGAATCTAGGAGGTATGGTGAGTAATTTGGCAGATGACACCAAAATAGATGGTGTAGCATACAGTTAAAAACGTTACCTGAATACAATGGGACCTCGGTCCATCTGTTCAATGGGCCAAGGGTGGCAGATGGAGTTTAATTAAGATAAATGTAAGGTGTTGCATTTTGGTAAGGCAAATCAGAGCAGGACTCATTCAGTTAATTTTAATGTTGCTGTAAAAAGGGACCTAGGAATGCAGGTGCATAGTTCCTTGAAGGTGGACAGGTAGACGGGGCGGTAAAGAAGGTGTTTGGTATGTTTGTCTTTATTGGTCAGTGCATTGAGTATAGGAGATGGGATGTCATGTTGCGGCTGCACAGGACATTAGTTAGGCCACCTTCAAATATTGCATTCAATTCTGATCTCCCTGCTATAGGTAAAACATTGTTAAATTTGAAAGGGTTTAGAAAAGATTTACAAGTATATTGCTGGGGTTGGAGATTTTGAGTTATGGGGAGAGGCTGAACAGGCTGGGCTTTTCTCCCTGGAGCATCGGAGGCTGAGTGCTGACCTTTATAGAGGCTTCTAAAATCATGCAGAGTCATGGATGAATAGCCAAGGTTGTTTTTACCAGGGTAGGGTCAAAACATTAGACAGCATAGGTTTAAGGTGCAAGGACAAAGATTCAAAAGGGACCTGAGGGGTAACATTTTCATGAAGTGGTTGGTGAGTGTATGGAATGAGCCACCAGAGGAAATAGTGGAGTACGGTATAATTACAACATTTAATAAGCATCTGGATGAGTACATGAATAGGAAGGGTTTAGAGGGATGTGGGCCAAATGCTGGCAAATCGGACTTGATCAGTTTAGGATATTTGGATGGGTTGGACTGAAGAGTCTATTTCTGTGGTTGTACAACTCTATGACTCCATATAGTATTAGATTTCAATGCGCCCCTTTTCCACAAAGTTGTGTTTCATTCTCAGTTTTCTTTTTGCAAAATAATGATTCTTTTGATTTAAATCAACGCTCAATTTAAACCGTACTATTCATTTGTAGAAATAGATATTAATATTAGCATAATGTAAGATAGAGTCGTCATTGCCTGACTGGACCATAGGACTGCTCTCTCATTAGAGAAAGACAGACAACTGGTGATGGTTTACCTTGCCTCAGGCAAGAGGAAAAGTTGACAAGGTGAGTCCTTCACGATAACCTCGGTCAGTGCAAGAACTGAACCCACACTGCATCACAACGTCATAAACCAGCCATTCAGGTTAACCAACCCCCATTCATAATGTACAGATTAGTACTTAAAATAATACATTCTAATTTTTGTATAAAAGGGGTGCTTTGATTAGCTTTCTGTCCTCTGTAAATGTATTATAAATGTATACATTAAATAGGAAGTTACAGAAAAAGAAATTAGTATGACTCATACCTGAACTTGGGTAAGAGAAAAACATTGCTTTTATAGAACACTTAATCACAGATTGCAAAACATCCCAAGCTGGTTCACAGCCAATGAAGTAAAGTTACTACATGGTTCAATGTAGCTGCCAATCCTTCATTTTTTTTTTTAAAAAATGTGTTTATTCTTCTATAGAATATGGTGTCGCTGAATTTCAGATGTTTTACCAGAATTCTCTCTTTCCTAGTTGCCTCTGAACAGTGTGGCTTGCTTGGTCATATCAGAGAGCAGTTAAGAGAAAATCCCATTGCTGTGCATCTGAAGTCATATGTAGGTCAGACTAGGCAGGGACTGCAGATTTCCTTCCCTAAAGGACATGCGAGAACCACATGAGTTTTTAATGATTAATGAGAATTGTTAAGCCATTGTGGGATTCCAGGGCATTTGGCTGGGCTGGTGGAATACTGACCAAGTGACATTATCATTATTGTGCACATGTTGCACAAAGAAGTTGAATGACCTTTTTGTTTTAGAAAAGAGGTGTTTGTCTGTTGGAAAAATGTTGACCTGAACTACATTTTAGAATAGTGCCATGGCATCTTTAAAATCCTTTGTTTACTGCTTCACTCAAATTATATCATACTGCTATTAGCTGATTTTATATTGGTATGGAAATAAATGTGGTTTCAAAGATAATTCAATGATTTTGTTGATATCACACCAGTGCATTTTAAAATAATCTATTGAATGAAAAATGTTTCAGCATAAATCTTCATTTAAAAACAGGAGTAAGTTGATCAGCCCCTCAGATTTGTTCTATCATTTAACCTTATCAGGATAATATGTGTCTGATATCATTTTATTCACCTTGGACTCAAACCTTTACTTTAGCATAATGGAATTCTATCATCTTGTTCTTGAAAATTTCAATTGAGCCAGGAAACCCAGTGTTTTGGGAAAGCGATTTCAGTTTTGAAGACCTAACTCTAACTTAATGATTGTATCCCTTACTAGGGAAAGTAGTTTCGCTGCATAGTCAATTTGATTAAAACATCCGTCAATGTCCTAAACTGAACAGAATGCAAACCAAATTTATGGAATTTTTCCTCCTCGTTCAACTACTTAAGATTTACCTAAAACTGTACTTTTGTCCCTCAGGAAGATCAAAATCTGTCAATGTCCAGAACTGAATGCAGTTCCCACACTCTCCCTATTTATTTCAGAACCCCCTTCCCCTCCCCCTTTTCTGATGAAGGGTCTAGGCCCGAAACGTCAGCCTCTCTGCTCCTATGATGCTGCTTGGCCTGCTGTGTTCATCCAGCTCTACACCTTGTTGTCTCGCAGTTCCCATGATGGTGTTTTAACTAAAGGCTGTTTGCAACTGAATCATCAATTCTTCTTTCTTTTGTGCTTGTAAGTCCTCAGAGACCATAGTTGAAGTTTGTAGTTACTGAATGTAATAGATATAGTCCATTCAATCTCAATGCAAAAATTGGTTGTGGCAACAAGATGTTTTGGCAGGAATTGAATTTCAGATGCTTTACCAGAATGTTCACAGTGACAGTGGTGAAACTGGTTTTCTGCTTTGATAGATCAGACTCAAGGTCATTATTTAGATCAACTGCCTAGATGATCAGTGAATAGTGGCCCATAGTTTCTGTATATCCAATAAATTCAAAAACTTAAGTTGTCCTGGAAAACTGAAAGTTTAAAAAAAAATCAATTAATTGTGTTAAAAATGGAAAACAAGTTACATGTTAGTACCTAAATGATTCTTGATATTAATTAAAATGAATGTGAATAACTTAAAGATTAGGTTAAACACTGCTGCATTAGGAAAATAATATGCCCAAATTTTCTGAGAAGTGCCAATTACCATTGGATTGTCATTCCACTCCAGCCTTTTTTTCACAGTACAACCAATTCCTCAGAATGTGAAGTGTAACTGAGATGTAACTGTTCTCTCGTAGCACAGGATAGTCAGGCTAAACCAAGACACACACCTCTTTTTACAGAACAGGGTGTTCTGGTAAGAGTTTAAGTATTTGAAAGGTTGAGTCAAGGTGCTATTTCCAGATCTGTTTTGCAGTTAAAAATATTTCCAAAAATTAATGTCTACAATTACTAATTTCATTTAGTTGTTATTTATTTGTTTGGCATTTTGCCCCTTCCTCAATCCCTGAAAATGTTCTCCTTCATCCCCCAAAAATATACCCCCCCAATATCGCAACCCCCACAGTGACAATGGCAACTCCTCTGACATTGGTCAGACAGGATTGCACTTCCCCAAATTAAAAGATTTGTGCCATTTCTTTAAAAAAAAATTCCAGGTGTTCAATGCTAATTACTTACATAAATGGTCTTGGATTCATGTCGTCATGGTTTTTACATACAAAAAAAACACTTTGAGATTGGAGAATTTGTTGGTTGTAACTGATTTCAGGAGTCATTTTGAAGAGACATTCACTGATTAAAAATGAGGACCTCCAATAAAAATGAACCAGTCATTTCTCAGAAATTAAAAAGTCTGCTTTCCAAGCCAGTTCTGAGGAAGACTCCCATCTGAAAATTCTTTCTAAACAAGCTATTGTGCGTAAGGAGCATTTTTTTTATTTTAGTTTCATTATCCCAGTAAGGTTAGGCCAAACATTTTGTTTATTTAATGGGCTCAAAGAGCTTTTGGCAGAAATGTGGAATCATTTCAGTGAACTCGTGGGCCCCATGACTTTTTCATAAATAACAATTCCTTCAGTAATTAGGAAATATTTTCTAAAAGCAATAGAAAATCTCTACTGGATGCCATGTAAAACTTAGGAGAGAGATCATCATTTTCATCAGCAATGCTACACTTAATATGCACTTCAGCATTGGAACAAAAAGTACACATTTCTCATCTCGCACTCATCCTGCTGATAGTGCAGCAACACCCTTTCAGGATTATCCAGACAACCACATTGGGATAGCCAGTTGTGCTCACAGCTTACATGTATGTATACTGGAAGCTAAATATAATATGCCACATGGCTCTGTTCTTTGCAGACAAAAATATCATATGTACATGCATTGCACCTATGTCAACTCAACAAAATAAGTGTCAGCTATTCTCTAGTTCATTTCTCAGAGCCATTCCCTGAGCAGTCAGAGTCAGCCTAGCTGTTTTATTCTTTTTATTTCTTTCTTTCTATCCCAAAGTGTTCTTACACACAACTGAATGTTTGTTTATGTTCCCATTACGAAAATATCTGTGGCTGTTTTAAATTTTAAATGAAACCTACCAGTTAACTGTCAGTCAGCATTAATGGGTGCATAATAGTGCCTCTACCTGAGTACATTTGCCGACCAATCAGCACTCTCTTCTTCTGTAGGTATAAATTTTAGTTTTCCCTTTGAATTGGCATTCTTGCAAATTGTCCTGATGAGATGAAAAGATTCAATAACATTTTTTTCAGCGAGAGAATGGTTTTCAATTTAATCACAATAGATTCCTAATACCTAAAAGGATTATCAATTTGCCATGCATGGTGTTAGATCATAGCAAGATAATGGCTATTAAATAAATGTCAGACAAAAGTTATAAATGGAAAATCTTTGCTTAGCTTTCCTGTTAAAATTGGAGATGTTCATGCTTATTATTATCTGCATGATATTTCAAGAGTGTGCAACAGGAGATCATCACAAGTTATAGATTCAGTATAGCACAGAAGGAGTCAATTCTATCTTTGAGCCCATGATAATTCTGTAATCAGTCAGTTCAATTCACCCATACTGTTCTTAGAGCCTTACAAGTATATTTCCTTCCGATTTCCTATTCAATTTTCTTTTTGAAATAGCTGATCATTTCCAATTCCAACACACATAGGCCACAACTTGTAAATCATTACCATTCACCGTGGAAAAAAGTTCTTCAAATCCTTCTGTACTTATTTACTTAAATATCAAATTGGCCTTGTACTAGATGGTCAGCTAATGGAAACTGCTTTCCTTTTCTTCTACATAATCTAAACCAATCATAATCTAAATTTATCATACCAAATCATACTTGAATCTAATTTTCTCCAAGGAGAACAACCCTTACTTCTCTAACCTAACATTGGAGATAAAATCCCTTATCACTGGAACTATTCTGATAAATTCCTTCTGGGGTTTCTCGGATCTTCATGCTTCCACAATTAGTGCCTAAATCTGAACATAATACTGTAGCTAATCAAAACTTTAAAGATTCAGTATAACCTGCTGGATAATACAATGACATATGAAGCCCAGAATCCCATTTGCTTTACTAACCACTCTCTCAAGGTCCCAATACCATCAAAGATCTGTGCACATGCCATTTATTGCCGGAAGTCCAGCCTGCAGATTACCACTGGAGCCATGGAGGAAAGATGAGAGAAGGACGACAGAGATCACTCAGGCAAGACAGGGAGGCTCCAGTAATACAATTGTGAATGTCAGTTTAATGAGAGGGTTGGATCTTGTTGCTGGAAGGTGTCTCTGTTAGGCACAGGCTTCTATATTGTAGTGACAGCTATCCCTCCCACCCTTCAGCCAATATCAGATAACAGGCATATCTTTATGTTTTCCAATAGGGTGTGGATACTGCCATATCCGTGGCAGCAGGATGAACTGCTTAAAACACTAAGGTGGACAATTAAGAGGCTCAATTGACTGCTGTCAATACCCAGATAGGAATGTGAGTATACACACCCACCATCCGCCCCCCGCCCCCACCAATCCACTGCCAATAGCTTTGTTTCAATGAAATTTATGGGATGGAATTTAATGTTAAGATTTATTCTGGCCCTCAAGATTCATAAATGCCTCTTTAAAATCTTTATTTTCTGTCTCCATATTTGCAATGATTCAGTCAAAGAATGACTTTAGGATCCAGAAACCACTGGTGTCTGGCTAGCAGCCTCACAGCATTTAACATTGTCTATACCTAAATTAGATCTCCTCTCCTTAAATCTTCAAGATCATCAGAGGTTCTGTTAAGATACATGGAAAAAGATTGGTTCCATTGTTACTGAGATGGCAAAATTTCACAAGAAAGAATTAAAGTTTATAAAATAAAAAGTGAATCCTTTATGGGGAGACATTCAAAGCTTCAACAACAAAAATGGCTATTTACACCATTTCTTCAAGGGTTCTATCAATTGTCTGAAACTCTGGTGGGAGATCGAGAGATTGCCTCATATTTTGCTGATATGGAGTTCATGAATTCTTCCAAAAGGGGCACTAGATGTTTGTTTGCAAATACATTGCGAGTTCCCAGGGTAGTGACATTACACTGGGTATCTTTTTGTAGGAAGACACCACTATAGCAACAGTTAATCAGCAGAAATGGCTGAAACCATTCTTGTTTAGATATTAAAAAATAATGATTGTAGGTCCAAATTCTGGATCTAAAAATATAAAAAGTAATATTCCTCTTCATCAAGGGTGAAACCTTGTGGTTGCTGGCAAACTCAAAAATCTTTGATATCTGCATCATGGTCAGTTGCTTATGAACTTTGCAACAAGAATTCCCACAGCCTGGCTATCAGGTGCATTTATAACATCAGGAGGATTTCTTATGAAAACAAATCAAATGGGCTGAAGTATATTTGATGATTTTAATTATTATTATCTAATTTATATAATTAAGAATAGCCATAGGTGCATGATTTAGCAACAATAGATATTTAGCTATACTGTTTCACAGAAAAGATACATGTAATTCAAGAGATTGATTTGAAATTAGTAATATGCTAAAGAAACAAGCAAATCATCACAAGTAATGAAGCAATGTCATATTGTTAGTTTGTTCCTTCTTAGCAAGTTTCATAGCAAGAAGAAGCTACAGCAAGATGTCACTTAATTAAGTTAATGTTTTCATTACCTCAGGAGTGGGTAAATATTCTGGGCCAGATTTCCTGGAGGAGTGCACTCTCATGCAGAAGTGAGAAGTGAGATTCAATATGCCAAATGGCCTCCTGCTGTGCATTACATACTTTATAACTCGGCTATCATATCCACTATGTTTATTGCCTCACTCTACCTTAATCATGGTACATTAAATCCAGAATTGAAAGGCAGTCTCAGTAATGGTGAACGTGAAACTATCATCAATTGTTGTAAATAACTTATCTCGTTCATTAATGTACCTTAAATGAAGGACATCTTTACCTGGTCTGCCCTAAATGTGATTCCAGATCCATAGTACTGTGATTGGCTTGCTAGGGCTGTTAAGAGTCATTCAGTTTGATAACAGTCAGGGATGGGCAACAATGGGTCCACATCCCATTTTTAAAAAAATACAAGAAAGCTGATGCAGTCTGTCATGCACTACTTCCTTTGTTCTTTGATTGTTGCTGGTACAAAATACCTAGAACACGTTATCAAAGAGTACTGTGAGAATAATGGATCAAGTAGTTCAACTTCTTCTGAAGAGGCTCAAAGTTGGGCAAGAAGTTTGGATATTGCCAGCACTGCCATATATTGGGCATTAATTTAAAAAAAGGAAAATTGTGTTGAGGCACATTGACCACAAAGTAGGAACAGAGGACCGGTGGTCTTTATTTTGGCATAACACAGTGGCGTAGTTACACCTTGTTATAAACATTTGCTCATTATTATGGTCTAATGTGCTCTTTCAAGAACAGTGAAGCTACAACTGAAACCAGACCGTAAAAATAGCAAATATAGCAATATAACAAGATCCAACTGCAGAGGTTTAAGGAAAAACTTGCTATTCAAGTCAGATATATGAACTTTATCTGAACAAAGTGTGGATGTGGGCAAATTGTTTCCAATTGTGAGTGATTTCAAAACAAGGAGGGCATACATCTAAGACAGCCACTGTGGGGTGGAAAAACACCTTTAAGCTTGTGAAACTAACACTTGGAGTGGTCAAAGCCAATAGAATTCATATTTAAGAGTAGACTTGATGAGTATACAAAGGGGGTATTGAATAGAGAGACTAAAAAGTCAGAGCAGAAAGAGATTATGAAAATGAGAAAAGACACAAAACAATTGGGTTTGAATGGTCTGTTGCTGTGCTGTGGCTATAAGTAAGTGACAGGAGACAGTTAGTTATTAAAATACTTTCGTTTTGTCTCGGGGCTACATTTTTGTTGGTTGTAAAAAACCAAACTACAAGCTGAGGCAAGTTCTGTCATCTCTTTGAACTAACCAAAATGTAACTGAATAAATGTTATGAGCTTCTAAATGGTGAAATGTTACTCACTGTATACTGGTGATTCATCATTGATGTTCCGAATATTTGTGGTGATACCTGTGCAGGACTTTGGAGCCATCTTTCCCAGTTTAGTGACAGAAACTATCATTTTGCATTGCTACTACAAAGAAAATTCACAGTTGTTTACGCTGAGAATAGATACATTTGTGATCAGGTTATTCATCTTCAAACCTCTTTAACATCTCTTTATACCTACATTCCATCGTCATAGTCAATCGGTCCTGGAGATGACACCACTATTAGCATCGAATTGAAAGTACTTCACATCTTCTTTTTGATCACATATTACAGGAAACTGCATACAACATGACTGCTAATGAACTCAACTGTGACTTAATTTGGTTCATATGTACAACCAACATGTGGTAACACAAGCATTTATTCGCCACGCCTCTCTTTACCCACATTTCTATGATCTTCTAATGTGTAGTTTAAAAATAGAATGTAGAAAATTTATACACACTGACATTTTCATCTATAGCACACAATTTCAGGTGACACAAACTTTGAAAATTTTGAGGAAAGAAGGGTGATAATCTTCACATCCAGGATGTGTAGTCAGCTCAAGCAGCGTAATAAGTCTCGGCTGAGGGAATGCAAAGCAGGTATGACGAGAGAAGGACTGAGTAATGAAATGGACACAATAAATAGGGGTGCGTGAGATGAGGAACAGTTGGAGATGGCATTTTCCTTTTCAGTGTCATTTTACAGATTTCTTTCTCGACAGATCATGAGGTACATCATAGGGATTATGGCTTCCACCCATTTCACAATTCCCAGAAGTCTTTCTCAATGTGGGCCATGAAGGGATTTGGGAGATGGGGATTGAGAGAAGGGGTCACCGATTGGTGGTCAGGGATCAATAAGCCTTTCCCTCCAACTCGACATTAAACTTGCTCACAGCAGTAATTGGGTGGATTGACATGTGAGCCAACCTCAAACTGACATTTAACCACCTGAAAGAAGCAAGGTGATGAAGCAGTGACTGATGGGCATGGGGTGAGGGAAAAGGGGTGGAAATATCCAGCACAGTGAAACATGTCCTCAATGAAGGACCCAGTGGAAAGAGAAATGCTTTTGGCAGTTGGTGTAAGGTACTGGTCAAAAGGCCTAATATGTTGACAAGGGCCATCAAACACCTTCAGGAAGGAAACACAGTTAGGACGGTCTCTCAGGTGTGGAATAAATGGAAAGGATAGCGCACAGGGGAACATGGGTGTTCTGGTTAAACACTGGAGAGCGTGTTGGGAAAAGATGACAAACAGCACTGTGGGATTGTTGAGGGTATGTTATGGAATAAAATTAGAAAAAAAATGAATCAATCTTCAAGATAAACTCCCCTGTGGGAATGCACAGTCACAGAAGAACAGCCTTTTAAGTATTACTTTAAATAACTTCTGGTAACTACTTTTGCTCCATTTTATTTAGCAATTTCAGTGCTGCTTTTAGCAGGCTGCATAGTTAAACTGGTGACAGATAGGAATCAAGCAGGAATGGGGACATAAACCTATAAATGTAATCCAAGCACAGTTCCCATTTAGTTTGCAGTGGTCAGGGAGAGAAAATCAGTCTCTATTGATTCTCGGTGTCACTAGGAAGCCACTTGGATTCTTGTTGGGTCACAGGCTGCAGGTGATTGGATTTAGTGGGTTCATGGGTGGGTGAATGTCAAAATCAATATCAGGTTGGTGTCTCTAAGCAAGCCCAGGCCCTATTGATATCAGGGTCCCTCAATCTAGCAATGTGTACCTCTGAAGGAGGAACCGCCCCTCAAATCGCTCTTCACAAGGAATCCTGGATGGGTTTACTTCACATGCTACCTGCATAAACGGTGAACACCCCATCCACTGTTGAGCTCATACCAGGATTCATGAGGTGATGCTGTTAAGTAAGTTATAATGGGGCATTTCAAGGTCTCACTTGGTAGCAGAATGGGAAGACTGTTCATGAGCAAAGTCCCCATCTGTCACCCTCCTGACTAGTGAAGGTAAGGTTAACCCTTTACTGCACAATGATAGCTATTGAGCAATTAGCTAGGCTGTGGTGACATTCGATCGTATGGAACTGGGACCTAGGTCTGTAAAAATTCAGACACATCCTTTCTTTATATTTCCTTAACTTATAATATGTCCAATAAAGGCAGCTAATGTTCCTGCACCTGAATGCAGACCTGATCTTACTACATGGGGACAACAGTGACCAGACACAAGGAACTAAAGGCAGAAAAGAAAGGTGCTAACAATGAAAGTGACTAGCCAGAAGAGGGCATTCTTGTGCTTAGTTTGTTCCTTCTAGGCAGCGGGCCAAAGAATGAACCTATCAGTTTCTTGTTGATTCGTGGAATTCCTGAATCCTTCTGTACATTTGGATTCAGGATGTGCTGTTTATGAAGTTTCTGCTGTCTGGTTTTGAGATGAATCATTCTTTTGATCAAGGGAGGTAACAAAGAGTCCCATCTGTCCACTTAATTCCATTGACTCCATCAATGACATGCCCCATAAGCAACACAGCAGCCACAGTTAGATAAGTTTATCCTCCCTATGATCCAGAGGACGACAGAGAAACAGAAATTACTCGGTACCCTGATGTCTCAGCAGCTGTCAGCAACACCTCCACATCAGTTAGAGAAGAACTGGACCTTGGTAAGGTTTCTGGCAATTCAGCTGAAGCGAAAGGACCTTCTAGAGCTGCAGGTATATCACAAACTGCTGCATCACAAACAGGCACAAATGGTTGATGCTGTTTGATTTGAAGTTGAAGGGCCAACAGCTAAAGAAGAGCTTATAATGCTTCAATCACAAACAAACTTAAGCAGAATTTCAAAATATACTATAGCCATCAAAAAAATGGCCACAATATTGGAGAAGGCTCAGGTTACAGAGTTAGAAATGGATCATCAGTCATGCATAAAGGATGTCTCAGGGCTCTGACACAGATTAATGGGCATAGGAGTTTGGGGCAGGATGGAGTATTGTGGAAAAGTGAAATTTTGTTGATGACGGAGATCACCTACAGGATGCCAAGAACCTTTTGAAGGAAAGTTTAGAAATAAATGAGAAAAAAGGGGGAACCTGAACCTCCTGGTTGGTCTGCATATTTAGTGGAGATTGAGACTGGTAGCAAATGATGCATTCTGAATGTTTTGCTTTGTCTAACTTTCCATCCAGCTTACAGACCACATTTCTACACAGGAACATCTTACAGATCCTCGCCCAGGTATCTCTTTCCATCTTGTTGATGATACAGTTGCACAGATGTCCTTTTTTACTGGAAGCTTTACCTACAGAAAGTGAAATTCCTGCTGTCGGGATAGTCCTCATTCTCTTATCTCCAGACTTGTCTTTGTACTGCTCTTTGGTCTTCCTTTTGTTCAAATGATTTATCCCTGGCCCAGTATGTACCATCGATGGACATGAGAGGGTAAAATTCAGGTTGCCATCTCCCTCTTCAAGGGCTTGTGGTAATTTAGGTATTGGAGCTTTGCCTCATCAATCAGTTTTTCCTTCACTGCTGTGCAAACTAGGAACTGACTATTGGGAGAAGATTCCACCCCCATCTCCTACCTACTAACCTCATCCTGCCCCCTTGACCTGTCCGTCCTCCCTGGACTGACCTATCTCCTCCCTACCTCCCCATCTACACACTCACCTTTATTGGCTCCATCCCCGCCTCTTTAACCGGTCTGTCTCCTCTCCACCTATCTTCTCCTCTATCCATCTTCTATTCGCCTCCCCCTCTCTCCCTATTTGTTTCAGAACCCCCTTCCCCTCCCCAATTTCTGAAGAAGGGTTTAGGCCTGAAACGTCAGCCTTCCTGCTCCTCTGATGCTGCTTGGCCTGCTGTGTTCATCCAGCTAGTTTTGGGTTACATGGAATGTACCTTACTTGTTTTTTTAAAAAAAGCAAACCTCCTGTATTTGCGATTGCTGCAACTAAAACATTGTTTTTTCAAAACAGTAAAATAGAAGCTATATTTCACCACAACATGCTTAGAAGATTTTTGAAGAACTTTGAAGAGTTGCAAATGTAGACAACTTGTCAACTACTCTCTAGTCAAAATGTAATTCCAGACTGCTAGCTTCAGTTTTGTTCTTTTGGGCTCCATCTTTAAAAAAGCAAGGCCATTGTTAAAGAAATATTCTTGGTTTGTTCGATACTTAAACTGGTACTAACTGAATAATTTATTTATTCTTTCTGATTGCATCCTCATTGTTTAAGAATAAGGGGAAGTATTAAATCACAAGCTGATTATGGATATTGGTGAAACTAGGGAGGGAGACTAATTTTTCAATTTGTAAACTGTCCATGATAACTCAAATGAAACAATATTTAATAATGGTTCAATATTGTGCTAATAGCCACTATGAGCTGGAACCCATTCTGGGCTAAGAGCTTTTCTAAATAGTTTTCTACACTACATCTGGTGTTGCAATATTAAGCATCTGGTTCTAAAATAGCAAACAATACGTATTGGAAAGTGGAGTTGATTCGGTAAGTTACAGTTGGGAAATAGTCATGTTTAGTGTAAAAAGTTAACATTATTTTCTCTCCTCTGGAAGCATAAGAATGAGGTTGAATGTAAAAACTACAATGATAAAGGAAGTCTGTCCAAGTAGTGATGACTTAGACCTCATATCAAACTCTTGAGAATAGATTTGTTGTGGAAATTAACTGGACATGTTTTCTTATCTGCTCTGGACTATAAATTATCTAGGCAAAAGGTTGACTAAATTACAGCCAACACACAAAGACTTCTGAGTGATCCTTTAGGCCATAGTTTGTTTACAGTGCATAATTCAAAATGATTCCCTAAGGTTTTTGAAGAAGAGGTTTTGAAACAAATTTAATGATACAATTTAATCCTATGTTAGTTGGTTCCAGCGGGGCTGGACAAAGTGGGACTGGGTGTTTGTTAGGTATTTTGAATTTATGCTTTAATTATCACTAGAAAACATTCAGTAATTTTAAGAAATGTGAATACCAGTTCATACTGTATTTACTATTTTAAAGAGAATTAACTCTGCCTTTCTAATTCTTCTGTATTTCTATTTTGACATTTTGATTACACAACATGCATCAATTTAGTATACAAATATTATGTAAAAATATAGTACACAAAAATGCTTTCTATAAATCCCAATTCTAATTTTATACTTGCTGTATATTGACATTAGTGTTCCCTGCTACCGTTAACCATAACATCTGCACATTATAAACAGGTGCCTCAACAACTATTCCAGAAAACTTTCCTGCTTCTGAGATAGTCTATAGAATTACTGCAAAATATTCTGACCTTAATGACATCATTAAAAAGTGAGGAAAAAAACATCAATTCTTCAGCTAATTTATACTTTAAGTTTGTAGCTTCAGTTGAGATAATGGACAGAATTTGCTTTCTCCCATGGTGAGTTTCATGGGGATGAGTGTTTCATTAGGTGGTGCAGTAAGATCAGGTCTACACTTTGGTTAGTGAACATTAACAGGATTGAGTCTATATTCAAGGGATGGTCAGAGAGGGCATCTCTGGTACCCTACAGACTAGGATCCTGGTTGTTGTCAATAGGACATAACTTCTAACGCTTTTGAATTTTCATTGGTGAACAACTGTCAGCCCTGTAGGGAACCGCGTACCATCAGTGCGGTGCCAATGGTGTCCACCATGAGCTACATTTCCTGCCTTTATTTTCTGTTTTCTCAATGTGAATTGCTACCATAAAATGGCAGGGATAATGCCCAGGGTGAGCATTGGCAGTGTCACTTTGGGCGGGAGGTGGGGGATCCATGCTGACTGGACATGAGAGCCAAATAAACTCAAGATTTGCAGAGGTTTACCTGCTTCCTGTGTAATTGCAGGATCACAGACTGATGCTTCATCCACATTGTCCACTGAGACTGTCAGAGTGTAGGTGGTTGTGTGTATGCAATCTTCCTCAGATGGCAGTCCAGGTAACAGGTAAACATTCCACAAATCAGGATTGGCATAATCTAAAGGTTGGTGAAGCCTTATGTCACCAGCATCTGAGTGGGAAAGATAAAGAAAAATTCATTATGTAGACATTTCTGTCAATTCTTCTTCAACATGAAAAAAGCTCTTGTCACAAGAGCTGTCTGATGTGTTTCGTAATTTAGGGATGCTCTGTGTCATCATTCATCAGTAGTTGGGAAGCGACAGTATAATGATAATATCCAGCTGCTAGAACAGAACTGGGTTTAATCTTTCTGTTCCTTTTAGAGTAGCTCCTCAAATATTGCATGTGGAGAAAGAAGCATGGCTGTTTGTTGTAACTATTTGATAAGTCTCAATTAAATAGAATCACAGAATCCCTACAGTGCAGAAGCAGACCATTTGGCCCATCAAGTGCTCACTGACCCGTTCTCCAACCCTATCCCTGTAACCCTGCATTTATCATGGCTATTGCACCTAGCCCGCTCAACCCTGGACAATACAGGTAATTTTTAGTATGGCCAAGCCACCTAACCGGCACAAATGCAGTGACATATAAATTTCTGACTCTCAATTAAAGGAAGGTAGGCTCACGACAACAAAAAACAGAAAGGTAGCGAGAACAATGGAGGGAACTAAATCAGAATTGTGTTGGTGGGGGAAAACAATGCACCTCAGCCTCCACGATGTCCAGCTCTGTCTAAAGGCCTCAAGGCACACTACCTGTTACCTCTCCAAGGACATCTGGATACAAACATAGCCACAGAAGAGGCAACCAGTCAGGAATGAGGATCTTCTCCACAGCCCCCTACCTCAACCAAGAAACCAGCTCCTTTTTGATTTTATACACCCACTACCAAGTTAACCAATCCCCCCATTTAATCAAGTTACAAACAAGAACAAAGTAGCACCAATGAAAATTCAAAAGCAAGGGTAAGAACCGAGCTTGATATGTTTAAAGCATAAAATGCGTTCTGACACATAGCCAGGGCAGGTGGAGCTGGAAATTGGATTTTCTGGCCCAGAGACAGGGACAATACCAGTCTGCCACAAGTCCATTAAGAACTCAACTTTTCTTTTGAAATACATACCAATCACCTGTTTGACAGATTAAACAAATAATTAGTAACAAGCAACATCCACTAGGGGCAGTGCAACAAGGTAGGAAGAGAGGGAGGGAAATAAAATTGGAGGGATGAAAAACTCAGGTCTTTTCTTTAAATCCAGAAGTGCTCTTACACACAACTGAACATTTCTTCTTCCCCATCACCAAATCACCTGTGGTGCATTTTTCTTCTTCGATTAACCATGACCAATCACATATTTTACGTGCAAACCCCATTAAAAGCAATGGAAACCGTCAGAAGGTGAGAGAGAGGTGTGAAAAGGGGCTAAATCGAAATGGAGTTGGGGGATGGAGGTAAATCACTCTACCCCTTGTGATGCCCACTTCTCCCCAAAGACAAAGAGTATTGGTGGACATGGCATGCTCCTTCTGCAAGGACACCCAGGCACAAGGAGCGTGGCAGAGTGACCCCCTCCCCAGCCCACTGCCGCACTGTTTCAGTGAGACATGACCCCCTCCCCAGCCCACTGCCTGGACCTGTTAATAGCTAACCAGGCCAGCCCAGGAACAAACCCATGAGGAGGTCCTCAAGAACACCACTGTTTGTTTTTCTTCTTCTTTTCTTGATACTCAGAAGTGTTAGCACACGCAACTGAGTGACTTTCCCCATGACCAAAACAGTCGTCACTGTGATTTGTTTTTTCATTTTTCCTTCTAGCTACCACCAGGAATCACCTGTGTAGCACATCACATATTTATGGGATCCAATTCTTACATAGATAGTCCAATGAGCATCATCTGCTCTCCATCTACTCAAGCTATTCTGTTTGACCCTTGAAAGGCACCTGCATTTCTAACTCTGAAAAATGGACTAGGAATGGACCAATTAACCCCTCAAGCCTGTTCTGTAATGGGCTCCTTGTGAATGCCAGTCCTCCCAGAATCACTTCTATTTAAATGAACTGTGACCTTTGTCATAAACCTACTCAATACCTGGACCTCAAAAACAAATGAGGGAATGGTACAATGGCTACCACAGAAAGGCTTGATCTTAATATCACCTGAAATCCACAAACATAAAAATTTCCACAACTTATCAGTGCTTCGCTATCAGGAATAGTGCAAATGTTAAACTTTTCTCTTGTGGAACTCAGGGTATAGCAACCGACAATAATGGTTTTACCACTTTTTTCAGCGGGATCAGCTCACTTAATGCAAACCTCCAAGTGCACATAGTTCAGGTTTTTGCTGGCTCAATTGACTAAGTTTGTGAGGATGTAACTCCAGATGTACCCTAAATACTTAACTCTCCCAGGCAGGACTATTCAGTGATCTTCATTTTCAATCTAATCTTTCTCAAATAGTGCATCAACCTGATTACATGCAAAGATGTCGAGTATACATTTCTTGGTAACCCCTCGAAAATTGAAGGTTGCTTCTTCGTGTTCGAAAAGAAATAAGAAGGAAATGAAATAATGCAGGAAGCATTTTACAGCTAAGATAACAGGGTGTAGAGCTGGATGAACACAGCAGGCCAAGCAGCATCAGAAGAGCAGGAAGATTGATGTTTCGGGCCTAGACCCTTCTTCAGAAATGGGGGAGGCGAAGGGGGATCTGAAATAAATGGGGAGAGAGGGGGAGGCGGATAGAAGATGGATAGAGGAGAAGATAGGTGGAGAGGAGACAGACCGGTCAAAGAGGCGGGGATGGAGCCAGTAAAGGTGAGTGTAGGTGGGGAGGTAGGGAGGAGATAGGTCAGTCCAGGGAGGACGGACAGGTCAAGGGGGCGGGATGAGGTTAGTAGGTAGGAGATGGGGGTGCGGCTTGAGGTGGGAGGAGGGGATAGGTGGGAGGAAGGACAGGTTAGGGAGGCGGGGACGAGCTGGGCTGGTTTTGGGATGCGGTAGGGGGAGGGGAGATTTTGAAGCTTGTGAAGTCCACATTGATACCATTGGGCTGCAGGGTTCCCAAGCGGAATATGAATTGCTGTTCCTGCAACCTTTGGGTAGCATCGTTGTGGCACTGCAGGAGGCCCAGG
Organism: Rhincodon typus; assembly: GCF_021869965.1. Taxonomy (NCBI): domain Eukaryota; kingdom Metazoa; phylum Chordata; class Chondrichthyes; order Orectolobiformes; family Rhincodontidae; genus Rhincodon; species Rhincodon typus. The sequence continues at coordinate 26,441,430 of NC_063353.1, read as the reverse complement.
ATGGACATGTCATCTGCGGAATGGGAGAGGGAGTTGAAATGGTTCGCCACTGGGAGGTGCAGTTGTTTAGTGCGAACTGAGCGTAGGTGTTCGGCAAAGTGGTCCCCAAGCCTCCGCTTGGTTTCCCCAATGTAGAGGAGGCCACAACAGGAACAGTGGATGCAGTATACCACATTAGCAGATGTGCAGGTGAACATCTGCTTGATGTGGAAAGTCTTCTTGGGGCCTGGGATGGGGGTGAGGGGGGAGGTGTAGGGGCAGGTGTAGCACTTCCTGCGGTTGCAGGGAAAAGTGCCGCGTGTGGTGGGGCTGCAGGGGAGTGTGGAGCGGACAAGGGAGTCACGGAGAGAGTGGTCTCTCCGGAAAGCAGATAAAGGGTGGGGAGGGAAAAATGTCTTGGGTGGTGGGGTAAGATTGCAGATGGCGGAAGTGTCGGAGGATGATGCGTTGGATCCGGAGGTTGGTGCAGTGGTACGTGAGGACGAGGGGGATTCTGTTTTGGTTGTTACTGCGGGTAGGGGGTGTGAGGGATGAGTTGTGGGAAATGCGGGAGACACGGTCGAGGGTGTTCTCGACCACTGAGGGGGGATGTTGCAGTCCTTGAAAAACGAGGACATCTGAGAGGTACGGGAGTGGATTACCTCATCCTGGGAGCAGATGTGGTGGAGGTGAAGGAATTGGGAATAGGGGATGGCATTTTTGCAGGAAGGTGGGTGGGAGGAGGTGTATTCTAGGTATCTGTGTGAGTCAGTGGGCTTGAAATGGATATCGGTTTCCAGGTGGTTGCCGGAGATGGAGACAGAGAGGTCCAGGAAGGAGAGAGAGGTATTAGATATGGTCCAGGTGAACTTAAGGTTGGGGTGGAAGGTGTTGGTGAGGTGGATGAACTGTTCGAGCTCCTCGTGGGAGCATGAAGCGGCGCCGATACAGTCATCAATGTAACGGAAGAAGAGATGGGGTTTAGAGCCAGTGTAGCTACGGAAGAGGGATTGTTCCACGTAACCTACAAAGAGGCAGGCATAGCTTGGGCCCATGCAGGTACCCATGGCCACCCCCCTTGTCTGTAGGAAGTGGGAGGAATTGAAAGAGAAGTTGTTGAGGGTGAGAACGAGTTCGGCTAAGCGGATGAGGGTGTCAATGGAGGGGGACTGGTCGGGCCTGTGGGACAGGAAGAAGCAGAGGGCCTTTAGGCCATCTGTATGGGGAATGCAGGTGTACAGGGACTGGATGTCCATGGTAAAGATGAGGTGTTGGGGACTGGGGAATTGGAAGTTCTGGAGGAGGTGGAGGGCGTGGGTGGTGTCACG
>NC_063353.1:26395820-26425123 GCF_021869965.1 Rhincodon typus | reverse complement strand
TTCCTGCTCCTCTGATGCTGCTTGGCCTGCTGTGTTCATTCAGCTCTACACCTTGTTATCTCAGAAAATGGATTTAAATCTGCAGAGAATTGCCTTTAGAAGAAAAAACATTTTTGGCCAATGATGGATAGTTTTTGAAGGAATCTTGAAGGATAAGGCTTGAGTTATTCAGATAGCTGTTGATTTGGCATTCGACATACATCGACATATCAATAGACACGTGCAACTATTTCTGGGGTTTTAATGGACTTAGCTTGTTCAGAAGGCGCAGTATTGAAAAGTTGGCTAGATGCTCTTCAAAGAGGACAACTGGGGTTCATACTGAATTCGAAACATGTAAGGCAGGGAGGTGAAGCGAGCTGCTTATTCCTCAGCAGTTCTCTCCTAACTGTAAATCAAAGCAATTTCCAAACCTGCAAAACACCGTCCAAACAGAACAGCCATAAAACTAAGTCAAGCGACCTCTAGAAAATAAGACCAACAATTAGTTGTAACCATCTGATTTCCCAGAAGTCTCTTTTTAAGAAACAAAAGTGTTCCAACGTGTCTTTTCATTTGACCTTTGTTAAAAAATCCCCATTGAATTTGAAGTAATTCAAATTTTCCACATTCTTTCAAAACTAAAGCCTTCAAAATGAATTAAATGTGAAGCCTTCCTAACAGTGCTTGAACATGGTTAGAGAGTGTCCTATTGTTCCTTAGGAAAATTATTGGGGCACCTAATTGCTTCCAGTTTGGTCCTGTTCAATTTGTTTCCAGAAAGATTGAGTCACACATCAAAACATGTTCAACTCAAGACTTCAGTCAACAGTGATTTTTGAGGGCAGATCTTTCAATTGACTAAAGATCCTTATGCAGCTCAGTATCTAAAGGCCAGTGAGTAAAACTGAGACAATTTGTCCATTGATCTCAGTCTGACTACCAGAGAGCTATAGACATCAGTCACAGCCCCAGAATTGGTGCCCAGGAACCAGCTGAGGAGCCTATTTGTCCAGTTAAGACACCAGCTCACAGTCAAAGGCATAACAGGAGTCCAGGATCATGAACTGGGGATGAGCAAAGATGGGGATTCTTCTCTTGACTCCATATTAATGCACATAAAAACCTTGAAACTTGAATTTTGGGTGTCAGCTTCTAACTGTGAGAGACCAGGTTCATTCTGTGACAACCCAGACAAACTCCAGTTTCATAAAGGGACCTGAAACACGGATCCCTGCTGGGAGCCATCGCTGAATCATGGAGTTACCTGTTGGAAGGGCAAAGCTGGTGCAAGAAAAAGCTGATTTACTCTGACGTGACACAGTCTTCCAAACGTAGCTTTAACAATCACCTTAAAGTTTGTATTGGTAACATTCTCTCCAAGACATGCATGTTCATAGCCATGTGGCACTCTGGAATGTTACACCTATTGAACTAAATGAACCTCACATATTTGTGAGACTGTCAGGAGAAATTTCTTGCATAGTATAAATTCTGACTTTTAAAACTGGCCGTGGGCTGAATGGTAATGCAGTTTGTAGTCCACATAAGACAAAAAAAATTTGGAGTCACCCTTACTGCCCAATAGTGTATCATTACAGATAGTTCTACTATAACATGTGTTTTGCTAACGCGAATTAGCTGTAAAACAATTGATGAATATTGGGTGCTGTTTGGATAATGAGCTTTCTGCTGTACAGGTATAACGGTTTTCTATAGTGATTTTCCTACAACACAACTTTTAACAGTGATTTTCTATAGCACAATGTTACGTAAGAATGCAACTATCATATTAAAGGAGAACTACCTGTATTAGAAACTTGTTCATTTGCAATGTTTTCACAGCCCGTGTTCTATTCTTGGACACAACGTAAACCACTTTTGAAAGGAAGAATAGATTATGGACAGGAATGTGAAAACATACATTTTATGCAGATTGAATTTAAATACAGCCATAGACATAAATGAAGCATTTACATGTGCATCAACAAATAACCCCTTATCCTATCAATTTGGTGCTACTTTTAAATTTTGGATAATGTTAATTCAATTGAATGAGAAAATTCAGATAAGGAATCATTGAAAAATGCTCCAATTATCCTTCACTGATTGGGAATACTTGGGCTAAACGCTTTGAAAGTGCACTCTGTTTATGGAGAACAGTCAGCACAGATGATTAAACTGGAACCAATAATTGGTTTCAGAAAGGAAATGTACTCATTTTTTGATTGTTGAAAGTTCACAGTTAATACATTATAAGTGATCACTGCAGTGCTGCGTATAATCTCCTGTCTGAAAAACAATAATAAATGCATTTGGAGAAGTTCAGAGAAGGTTCAATCATCTCCTTCCTGGGCAAATATCCTTTCTAATAAAGAAATATTCAACAGCTTGAGCCTATACCGATTGGAGTTTAGAAGAATGCATGGTAATTTTATTGAAACATGTAGTATTTTACCCTGAGAGTGGTGGATACTGGAAGGATGTTTTCTCTAATGTGGGAGACTAAAATTAAGTTCCACAGTTTAAGAATTTGAGGTTTTCTTTTTAAAACAGAGAGTAAGAGAATTTTTCTTTTCTCAGTTGGGTCATTAGTACATGGAATTCTCTTACCTGAAAGCAGTAGAGGCTGATCATTGAATTATTTAAGGCTGAAATAGATAGATTTTTGATAGGTGGTGGAGCCAAGGGTTATGGGGCATAGGGAAAATCGGAAGTGACACCGCGACCAGATCTGCATGAACTTACTGAATGGTGGGACAGGTTCAAAGGGCCAAATGGCCTAATCATGCTCCTAAGTCCTAGGTTCATATGTCTTTCCCCATGAATATGTGCACAAATTGAAGAAAAGTACTGAAATCTACAGCTGGAACAAAAACAGAAGTTGCTGGTAAAGCTCAGCAGGTCTGGCAGCATCTGTGAAGAAAAATTCAGAGTTAGGAGTCCCGGTGACGATTCTTCAGAACGTCTTATAGCATCCGCAGTTCTTTTGGTTTTTATTTTGAAATCTATGGCTGTCTCACTTTAGACCCAATGGGAACATTAGGGCTGTAAATTAAGTAAAGGCCCTTGCTGTGACCCAGCCTCCTTTGGCAGCTGGAATGGAACTTTGATTGGGGCAGAGCCTCGCCATACCCACCCAAGGCCACACATGTCAGAATGGTCATGCTAGGCGCTGGGGAAGTCTTGTTGAGAATTTCCTCACTCCCAAAGCAATGGAACAGCAGTTTGTCCTTGTGGGAAGAAAGAATCAGAATAGCCAAATCATCATCTGAAAGAGCTGGGTTCTCATCAATGAAACTAGGCCTCGGATGTAGACAACATCCTCAAAAATGTCACAAATTTCTAGATTGTTTATGCTTTGTAAAAATAGTAAAAAGCTACACTGGTCATTTGTATACAGGGAATCATAGCATGTCACCGGGTCCCCTCTCCCTACCACCAAGTCCCAAGGCCCAACATCCTACTTCAGAACTCTTCAGCAGTTGTCTGACTAACTAGATCTATTGGCTTTATTTAAATTCGGTGAAAATCTCACCATTCCCCAGTACAGTGCACTCCATCACATATCTTGGCAGTATCAATGTCAGAAGTCATTGACATCCAATAGATTTTCATATCATTAAATGTCTGCCCCTCAAACACCAAAATACACTATTCAAATCTGCACGTCTTCCTCTACAACATACAGTCAGATATACTTTGTTATTATTGCCCTTTTCATTCACATTTCTTTCAAAAACTAAAAGAAGATCCATCTGTTCCTGCCACAAGCACTGGATGTTCACATTCAGGAGGCTCGTTGATATTTTGAATGTAAACTCGTAGGAATTTCCTGAGATTTCGATCAGCTGCACATGAATAACTCGAATTTCGAATTGATAGTCAAACATGTTTCCTGTTGTGATTAGGCCATCATCTGAAATAAAGACAGATATTTATAGCACTTACATTTAGAACAAGTGAGGGCTTGTTGAAAGAGGTATTACAAGTGATACGTTGCTCAGCATTCTAATGAAGTTGTGAATTTTAAGTATACTGAATGAGAAAAGTCCATAATTATGAAATATAGACTGTGTTAGGGCTAACCAATTAATAGTGCTACCAAATAACTTTAAATTTTTCATAATGCCAACTACAAGTACTATGCAATAATCATAAAAAACTGAAACAACTTATTTTAATATAGCTTCTTTAACTTTAAACATTCTTAGGCACTTCAAAATTGTGTTATGAAACAAATCTAATGCTGCACCACAAAATGAGCCATTAGGACGGCTGATCAAAATCTTGGTCAAGCATAAGTTTTAAGGAGCATCTTAAGGGCAGTGAGAAGCCTAGAGAGGACATACAGAGCCAGGTTCCAGGAACTGAAGGCACTGCTGCCAACGATGGAGCAATTAAACACCGAGTTTAAGAGGCCAGAATTGGAGGGGAGCAGAGATTGCTAAGGATTACGTGGCGGGAAGATTACAGAGATAAGAAAGGGTGAGGCTATGGAAAGATTTAAAAATGAGGATGAGAATTTTAAATTGGAGGTAGTGCCAGTGTTGGTCAGTGGGCAAGTACAACATGCACTTCTATCACCCAAACAGCTCTAACACAAAACATACCCCAAATTGATCCCACTGGAAAAACAGACAGCACACAATGACAGAAGAATTTGAAATGCCACATGAAACTGTAATTATATATTGCACTGAATAAAACATGCTGAACTGCAGGGCAGCCATGATTCAACTCATTTTGTTTGCATCTCCCCAACACACCAGGCAGCAAGCAGCCAGCACATTATCTCAAAATGCTCAGACTTTGCACTCACCACAATAGTTGACCAGCAAAGTTTTGAGGAAACATGAAACTTGGAGACAAGAAGCATGGCAGATGATCTTAAAGAAGGAACTCTAGAGCTGGATGTAGGTGGTCGCTATAATTAGATTTAAAACAAAACTCCAGTTAAAAGAATACACAGATTGTATGGCTTTTGATTCACCTTGAGGAAGTGACTGGGAAGGAGTAGAAGGAGTACTGGGAAGGATATGGGTCAAATGCAGGAAAATGGGACGAGTTCCATTTAGAATACTGGGTCAGCATGGACGAGTTGGACCAAAGTATCAGTTTCCATGCTGTATGACTCTGGTGGTTCAGTAAAAAGTACAAATTCAATGGTTGGTGTCAAATAAGACAATTCTTACCAATTCTGATTCATCAAACACAGATCAGGGCATTTTGATACACAAAGCCAAAACAATACCCTCAACAAAACCTCCAATCTATCCCTTTTTGGATTAAAAGATGTGGGACTGGGCATACAGGAAGCCAGTTGGTTCCCTCTCAGAAGGCAAGTTGCGAAACTAAATATTTGACGGAGTCCACCAGACTCTGATGTAAATCACTCTGCTGTTTCAACAGTTGATGGCTGGTCCCTCTAGGTCTCAGGCAAACCCAGCAGCTGGAAGGTGCTGAGAACAAATTCGGGGAGAAGGAAACTGTCTTTACAGCACAGCTTTTGCAACAGACAGAGCAGGACTGTTTACTGCCACCACCAACTCGAGCTGCACCCCTGCACCAAAGATCAGCCCCCTCCATTGCAAGCATTCCTGAGCTAGACTGGATATCCCAGTAGAATCTGGGACCACAGAGGGATCAGGGATTTGATCCCCCAATGCACATTAGGATCAGACATTTTAACCAAAGGTCAAATTATTAAGTCAGCTTCACATATGGGATAAATTCTATTCAGGAGATGCAGTCAGCACTTGTTGAATTAGCCATTTGTTCAAAACAAGTCCATTAGTTTTATCTAAGGTAATGGTGATGATAACAAGAGGTTCAAACTCGTCAACCTATTATTTGTTGCCTTAGCTACTGATGTTCCAGTAGGTTCATTTTCATTCAACACTACTGGATTGTTGTCAAATATCATTTCAGCCTTTTTGTTTTGAATAGAAAAAGGGCATCACACCTAGAAAAAAAATATAAAATGAATTCCAATTAAACAAATACAATAACATGGAGTACAACTCACTTTGGTAAATAATCAGGATCTTAAAATATATCAAGTGATGATGGGGAGAAAACATCACAAAATAATCCTGAAAGCAAGAATAAGCTCCAACTGATCTTGATGGTGAGGGGGTGATTTTTACTGAGACGGTCTAGTAAACACGTAGTTGCTATTTTGGACTTTACGAGGGTCATTTCTAGAGATGAAATAGAAAGATTTGGAAGGTGGTTTTCTGTTTGCACAGGGAATGTACATAGAGTTACAAGTAGCTGGAATCACATAACTGTTTACATCATGTGAATTCTGGTATCTATTAATTCTTGTGTCTGAAGGAATTGTGAAGTCAGTTAGGTTATCAAAGAAAGGAAACAAGTTCTGTCAGTGGTAGAAAAATCAATTAGGAAAGGAATATTCTGAAAGATAGCCTTGATAAATATTTCATAAAGACAGGAGTAACTCTCCATGTTACAGGGTCCTGGCTGGTAATGACAGTCCCACTATTCAGTATAAGCTCCCCAATTATTCTGACTCCCAAAGTAAATAATGCAAAGATGGTGAAGGTATGTCGGGCCTTTTTACTAGATCATTGGTTCAAAACAAAAAGGATTGATCATTTGAGAAAAATACGCATGAATGGCTAACTGAAATGAAGAATTTTGAACACAATGTAAATTGAGAGCTCCGAGAAGGGCTAGAACCTGATAAGGTAAATCATAGTACAAGGCAGACCATTCATCCAATTGGGCTTGTGGCAATGGTTACTCAATCACTACTGGCCTTGTCGCTCAATCCATTGACAGTTTCTTTAGCCACAAACATCACCATTATTATTATTGTCTTCATTATTCCAATGATAATCTTAAATTTATACCATATTATTGTAAAGCAGTTTTGCTCACTTATCAATACTTCCCACTCTGACTCGAGAGTTGTGCACTTTGGCACATAATGAAGGCTACAGACTATACGTTTGGGAATTCTGCTTGAAGTAACAAGTCCTTCATTGTTCACTCTGTCCATCCTCTGGGTTTTAGGGTACCGAAGGCAGCCGATAGTATCAGGTTCCTTTCAAAACCTATGAGCTAGAGCACCAAAGACAGGATCTTCAATAAAGTGTGGCATACAGGTTGAAAAGTCCTCTCCTAACCTGTCAGGATAACTGTGCTGGTGACACCAACAACATGTTGAAATGTGGTACCTGTATAAAGTCCCCAGGATTGGGCACATGATGTGACAAAGAACAAACTGCATTGTCAGCATGATGCACACATAGATCAAATACTCTACAGCTAGATGCATACTAAAGCTCACTTTGCTCAGAACTATCAATGCTTCTCTGGAACAAAACCTTTGCTGCAGCAGTCTGACTTTTTCCAATTCCCTGACCTGTGAAGTCACATGACTTAACCTGTCCAAACCTATTCAATTTTTTATTGAAATGTTAAAATGATACATGATTCTTAAAATAGAAAATCCTCAATGTTCTAGTATTCTCTACCGTTTATAATAACCAATAATTGCACTCAAGTAGATGTGGACAACTTCACTTTTTAATTATAGGGTTTTTTTCGTGCCGTATTCTTCACATCCTTCAACCTGTCATTGATGACGATAAGCGTCTCACCAAGATCATCCCCACGCCTCCACTTCTCACCTTCAAAACAACTGCCAAGCCAGATCATTGTTCGCAACAAACTACCCAGCCTTCAGGACAACTGCTAGAACGCCTCAGTTTTGAGGAAGGGTCACCGGACCCAAAACGTTAACTCTGGTTTTTTTTTCTTCACAGATGCTGCTAGACCCACTGAGCTTTTCCAGCAACTTCTGTTTTTATTCCAGTCTTTTAGTTTGTCTCCAGCACCACCATAATTTTAATTTTTTGTAGTTATCTTTCTGCCTCATTTAATCAGGGATTATAGGGTCATCCCTTTGTTTGTTATTCAGCTGTTGACACTTCACTCACACCATCTAACACTCTTGCTCACCTGCAGAGACTTATTATTCGACACTTCACTCACACCAGTTGTATGATCTCTTGGCCCTTGATCTCCCTACCTATAAATTCTGTGTCTGTGTGCTCTACTCTCTCACTTCACCTGACGAAATGGCTGAGGTCCAAAAGCTTGTAATTTCAAATAAACCTGTTGGACTATGACCTAGTGTCATGTGACTTCTGACTTCATATAATATGTGTATCATTGGTTAGCCCAGCACCTATTGTCCATCTTCAATTGCCCATGAGAAGGCGGTAGTGCGTAGCCTTCTTATAACTTTGCAGTCCCTGTAATTTATGTACATTCACAATGCTGTCAAACATTTTGATCCTGCAAAAATGAAGGAAAGGGTGTATAGTTCGGTCAGTTCTGCGTGTGTCTAGGTGCTGTTTCAGGTGGTGGTGTTCCCATGCATCTGCTCCCCTTTCACTCCTAGATTGTAGAGGTCGATGTTAGGTACTTCGAGTTTCTCCAGTGTACTCCTGAGATCACATCACTTTCTGCAGTTGGAGTGAAAGTAATTATATGCATCAAAACAGCTTACCAATTTTCTGATCCCTTGAGCTCCCAGGAATTATAGATTGTAATTATATGCAACAATTGAAAGCGCTGTTCTGGCTGAATGCTCATTTTGATTAGCAATCATTGCACTTTGCAATCATCACTATCCACAAATTCATTGAACTCTATGTTGAAATTCTAAAATCACATCAAGTATTTTAATTCTTTACACAATGCTGATACTTTGTGCCCCTCATCAGAGAGAACAATATAGAAGACACTGAAAAAAATACATCTATAACATACTAATTACATAATGTATTGTCACAGTCACCTCCTGAGCCTTGATTTTACCATGCTTGTACATGTTTCTGTCATACCTCAGTAATACCTGGCTACCTGCTGTGCCTAGGTACCTGCTTAACGCCTAGCAACACTTATGATGTGGTGGTGCTGGTGTTGGACTGGCGTGGACAAGTTCAGAAATCACACCACATCAGGTTGTGGTCCAACTGGTTCATTTAAAAGTAAAAACCTTTGGTTTCAACTAAACCTGGTGGACTATAACCTGGTATCGTGTTGTTTCTGACCTTACATACTTGCTATTACTTACTTTTCAGAGCTTCTCCTTTGAATGGTAACTTCTAACTCCATTTGTATCAATACCTTTGCAGGTTTTGGGTAAACCATCTTTTGTCAAATATGCAGATCCTGCTACACTCAAATAATGAAAATCGACAAGTATGAGATATAAACACAGGTAAGACAGTGATCTGGGTTTTGATTTCAAGCATTCAAAGGCTGCCTGTAGTCTATAGACTGTGGACAGCCTGACCTACTGAATCAATGCAGTACAATGGTATTTACTCTGAAATGTCAGAGATCTTTTTAAGATCATTTTTATGCTGGGTCGTTAATTGACCCAGACTTTGCCATAGGGATTAACAAGGAGGTAATTGTCACTCACTGGTGTTGAGGAGTAATTTTAACAGCAACGTCTTCTGTCCCAGCATGCACAGGTAAATCCAAAACTGAGCAAGTAGTTGTTTGCGCTTCCAGCACTTTTACAAGCTTGTCTGCATTGGTACCTCACCAGGAGACTTGGAGACTTTACGTACAGGTAACAATACTTTGAATGCCCATTCAGGTTTAAGTTAATTGTTAAACACTAGCAACTGTGAATTACAAAAAGCAACCTCTCTGATACTGTTAGAGAGATAGTACGAACTGCCGATGCTGGAGAATCTGAGATAACAAGGTGTAGAGCTGGATGAACACAGCAGGCCAAGCAGCATCAGAGGCATTTTCTTCATTAATTTTCTGAAGAAGGGTCCAGACTTGAAACATCAGCTTTCCTGTTCCTCTGATGCTGCTTGGCCTGTTGTTCATCCAGCTCTACACCTTGTTATCTCTCTCTGATACTGTGATTGCTTTTATAAGCATGGAGTGTCATTGCTCCAAATTTTACTCATTGCTAGAGATTTTTTTTAAAAATGAAACCTTTTTCATTTCTTGATTTAAACACGTTTTAGTAATTACTTTCTCCAATTTGATTGGTTGACCCATCGCACATTATTTGTGCTATTCACAAAACATCTCAGATCTGTTCTAGACAATGTCACAATATTAAAGCTCCCTAATTACTGCAAATCACCATTTAAAAGCCCAAAAATACAATGGCAAGTACAAGTGTAGTGACCATCAAATGCCATTTGTTTTCCACCGAATGCAAGATGTTCACGTATTTTAAGGAGATATTATCATCATGTGACTTTGGAAGAGCAGTGCACTTCAAACAAGAGCTTCCGATTTATCCATTTAACTTTGTATATGCTGTTTCTATCAAACTTTCTGAAGCCTGTTAACACTATTAGTCTTACCATCACTCCCACTAGAAAATTGAGCTCATTGTATTTTAGACATTTAATTTAGCAGTTTGAAATCCACATCACAGTCTGGAAGATATCACAGATGTTAAAGATCATTATTTTCAAAGTGTTATTGTTTGTAATGTATAAGCTGGAAACGAGCCATATGATTGCGCAAGGGATAGGTCTTGCTCAGTAATCTGAAAGTTAATTGAATTGAATTGGCTTTATTGACACATTTACTAAAATGAGTACAGTGAAAAGTCTGTAGGTCACCACTTACAACCATCTCAAGTACAAATATACCCAGGTACAATCCATAGTTGTGGAATACAGAAATAAAGAAAAAGAAATTTACATTAGTTATATAGAGTAAGACCATAGGTCAGAAAAAAACAAGAAGCAAAGTTAAAAAGACAAACGTCACAGTTGTTTACAAAACAAAACGGCTGCTTTGGTTTAAAAGGTATCAAAATAAATCCTGGTAAAAGAAAGGCTCAGACTAACCATTTTTAAACCTGTTTGGCTTCATCTACACAATTTCCAAGATTAATTGGTGTACGTCTAAAGTTTCATTCATTTAAATGCCTTAGCAAAGCATCTGTTGAATGATAAAGGGCCAAGTTATTAATATCAAAAGAACCCTGAAAATATTGGACATTCGAAATAGCACAATATGCATTTGGAAAAAATACTAGTTAATGTTTTAGATGTGGTTCCTTTATCAGTCCTAACAGGCAGATCCATTTTACACATTGTATTTGTAAACCTTGTTAATTTCTGTGTGGGAGGACTCATTGAAGAGACAAAGGGATATATTTGCCTTTTGACCATAAATTTAGAAGGCTTTTTGTTTGCTAATCTGTCTTTTTTTTTACACAGACATTCAACACAAAAAATAAAAGTTTCATATTGGGTCTATATGCATTTTACATTTGCTCATTGGGAAAGTTACACACCCTGATGCAGATTATGGTCATGGAAATGATCAAAAGTATTGCACAAAAAAATGAACACAATAAGCCAATGCTCCCTGAGGAATTAATGGCATAGTTAGAGAGTTGTTTATTTGAATATTTACCAAAATTGCAGCCCTGTTTTACATTTATATTGTGCCCACAGACATTGAAAGCTGGTGAACTATCATATAATTAGCAGGACCACATTTGTCCTTATGTCTTGTCACAGCTCCTTGAATGCATTCCAGTAAATACCACTACGGAATCAATAACAGTTATTTATATGATGTTTTTAAACTTCGAAAACATCCCAAGCCCTTTATAGAAAGTAACAGAAACATATCAAACATTGTGGAGTTCCAAAGCAAAGTAGAGCAATGAATTTGAAAGTAATTTCTCGATACTAATTAATGTGCTTAAAAAGTGTTACACATGCTAGAATTTACAAATTAGTCATGTTTTAAACTGTCTCCTTTAAAACAAGATAATATGCAGTGATTTGGAGAGGTGAAATGCAACTCATGTGGAATCTGCTTGGAGACAAGTTCACTTAACCTCTGACATAAATCAGCCAGGTGGTAAGCCTAGGTGACCTGGGTGGCATAGAGACAGGGGCCCAGTTAAAAACATAACAAAAGTATTCCCAAACAGGAAAAATGTACTGTTTTCAGATTGACTTCCAGGTTGCTGGTAAGGCTAGATTCCTCCAATCAAAGAAAAACACCTCAAACTTTAAATTTAATGTTGATCTCACTCTTTGTGCGCCTTCTCTGCAGCCATAACATTATATTCCTCGCTCTGTTCAATTACCTTCATGTACTTTGTACAGTATGATCTGTCCGTACTGCACACAAAACAAAATGTTTCACGGTATCTAGGTACATGTGACAATTATAAATCAAATCAGATAAGGCAATTCAAAACATCTTGAAGAGAAAAAGTTCAGTAGTTCAACAGAGTGTGCTTTCCTACTGCTAGTCCGTTTGAGTATTGGTATGACCTCAGCTGATGGCCATTCTGGAAATGACAGATCCTAGAGTTAAACCTGGCTTGATAGATCATAAATTTGATTTTCGCACTCAGTTACCATGGTGGTAGTCTCTGCATAAATTGGCATGAGACTGCCATGAAACGTATTCAAACTCTCACAACTTGGAAACTCGATTAAACCCAACAAACTACCCTGCCGCTTCTATAATATTACTCTTCTTGACTGAAAACTTTGTTCTTCTGCTCAGATGAAACTGAAACCTGATTCATCTGAGCTGAACACAAAACAAACCAAGTCACCAGCGGCCCCAGTCTTTTACTTTTTTCTGTTGCAGTGTTAACACTTCATTAATTAACACCACAGATACTTTGTTTGTCACTTACCAAGTCACACACTTTCTCGGAAATAAGGTCATCCTTTCAAATGACTTCATGACATCTTAAAGAAAAGTTATTTCCACAGAACTGAAACCAAAAGCCATCTGTCTTCATTCACAAAAAAGTTTTCCCAGACGATAATAGTAACATATTCTATATACATTTATTACATCTCCCCAAAGAATAAATGAAAAGGGATCTTTAAGAGGTATTTTCCTTTTCTAACAAATTGTTTTCTTATCACAATTTGTATTATTGACAGTAATAATATTTTTACATTAAACACTAGGATTTCCATAATAACCATCTTCTACAAAAGCCCATTTTCATCACAGTATTGTTTTCCTTCTATATTTTAAAAAGCATCCACTGTAAGGTTGACGCCCCCCCACGAAAATATAAATGGTGTTAAATTATGTTATTGTGTTGTATTGTATTGTTGTAACATGTTGTCCCAAATCACTTGCAAAATGGCAGTAGATCGGGTCCCATTATGAATCACAGTTTCTAAAGAATTATTGGAAATGTAAACATCAAAATTGCGTGGAACAAACATGACTCGGTGCTCCTTTCTCCACCATCAGTTATTCTGTTGACTCAGATTTAACTTTTTGGAAAAATAACTGACTGCCCATTCATTGTTGGACTCATCTAGAAGATAGAACAGTACAGCACAGTACAAGCCCTTCAGCCCATGATGTTGTGCCAAACTTTTACCCTAAACCTAAGGTCTAGTAACCTCCACCCATACTTTATACTATCATCCATATGCCTATCTAATAGTCACTTAAATGCCCCTAATGAGGCCGACTCCACCACCCTCTCCGGCAATGCATTCCACACCCCTACCACTCTCTGAATAAAGAACCTACCTCTGACGTCTCCCCTTATATCTACCTCCACTCACTGCATATCTGGCAAGATTTGACTACATATTTATGAAAACCTGGCTAGTAAAATACTTTCATGTGTTGGCCTGTAATTTCTTACCACCAAAATAACCTGCCATGAGAATTTCATGAGCCGCTCATAAAATTTGGTATTGTAATGATCACCGGATGGACTATTCCTCATTAACTGCTGTTTGAGGTGATCTCCATTTATCTTTTAACTAATAACACTGAGATATTGGTTCTGATTTAATTTCTGAATAGGTACTTGGTAATAACCTTTCAACTGAGAATACATTTAATGCATTTCTATTAAAGGCAATTGGCTAACCATATCAGCATTATTCTCTTTTGCTTCATTGTACTTATTTAAATTTTCAAAAATCATGTCAGCTAAATGAATTTTGATGTCATATCACTTTTCATAGACTTCTCTTCTTCCTGTCAAATTCTATGTGCCTGAGATCTAGTCACAACACAGTCAGAAATAATCCAGGATGTTCCTCCTATCCACTTGGGTTTTTTGTTTATTTCTATTGGTTGTTCCAACATCCTAGGTGAAACCAACATTTTTGAATTAAACAAGTCTTTCCACAAGATAAAACTAATTCCTTCAATAGGCATTTGTTGCATTACTCTGACTGCAATGTATTCATTTACTAAGTCACTCTTTAATCTAACTCTACCTAGTGGGACAAGTTTACCTTTAATTCATACTTTATCTTTCCTTATCCCCAAGGCAAATTGTTTCATCAGCTGATATCAACTCGCCTCAATGTCTCTCATTACTGTTATAATTTTACCCTCTTGATAAGAAAAATACTGAAGGCTCTGATTTACAAAAGTGTGATTTATGAACACAATCCATGATAGAGATTTAATTCTAAAGACCCAATATCTAAAAATTTCCTGCAATTACAAACTTTAACCTATGCCCTCTAGTTTTGGATTCCCCTGCCCTGGGGGGGTTAAAAAAAAACCTTTGCTATTCACCTTATCCATGCCCCTCACGATTTTATAAGTGTAGCTCAGTGAAAGGAAATAAGCCAACTAGATGTCATGAATTAAAACAGTGGAGTTAGTTTTATAACTAAAACGCACTCAGATAAAACTTTAGAAAATTATTACAATACACACCTGATTTTCTGAAACACACATATAAGCAGGCAAAAATACAAGGCACAGAGGGAAAAAAAAAAGATTGATTAAAGTTCAGATCGCAAGTGAAAGAAATGTACAAGTCAGAATCTTCAATGATCTGTTGTACTGGTTTAAAGAGTGTCTCTTCAATTTGGGAAAAAAAAATAAAAGAAATGCAGATGTTGGAAATCTGAATCAAAAACAGAAATTGCTGGAAAATCTCAGCAGTTCTGGCAGCATCAGTGGAGAGAAATCAGAGTTAATGTTTCAGGCCCAGTGACCTTATTTTATTTTGTGTTATTCTCCTGAAAACATTAGCGTTGGGCTGACAATGCCCTTTAAGAATCTAAACATTTTCTAATCAATCTGTTCGGAGATACTATTACACACTACTGGAATAGATGGGACTTGAACTTGGGCCTCTGGGTTCAGAGATAGGGGCACTACTACTGTGCCATAAGAACCCTCCTGCCTTTTCTGTACTTGGTAGTAAACAGAGCTGCTGTTATGTGAAAATCTCTCAAACTGCTAAGTCACGGGCCCAAATAATCTGACTTCCCAGAAAGAAAAAACAGTGAAACTTGTGAATGACACATACAGGTTCTGACCTTTTTTTGTATGCCTCAGTGATCCAGTCCATCAATGCCTTCATTTCCAAGTGTTACAGTTTTTTTTAAAAAACAGTTTGTTCCCTCTGGGATATAATTCCATTCGGTAGTTGGAGATTTTCTCTAACTTACCCCACCGTCCCACCCCTCCACACCACACCACCCCACCCCTCCACACCACCATCAACACCACCCCCACCCACCCCCAATCTGGAAAGAAAGCATTTGTTCTATAACAATGAAGAGTGCAGTGCTATTTTGTTCCACACATGTTTAACATTGAGTTAATATTAGAAATCTCATTGTTCTTGAAGTCTTCCTCTATGTTAACAATCGTGAAAGTCCCCAAAGTCATCTACGTGTCTTCCTTTATGGTCTATTTTTAAAATTTACAGAGGCTTGACAAGCTTGAACCTGCAAAAGGTCTGGCATCTAACTCAGAGCTCATAAGATCCAGTTTTAAAAGCAATTACGTCAAAAACCAGGTTATCAAATTAAAAATTGGTATGATATACAGCATATCTTTGTAATACTGAGGATGTGTGAATAGCATTGGACATTGTGCAATCATCAGAAACATCATCAATCCTGACTGCATGACTCAAGCAGTTAATTGATGAAGTAGCTGAAGATGAATGATCCTAGGACACCACACTGAGAAATCATTAGGCGTTTGTGATGCAATAGTAGAATCCCTGTCTCTAGGCTAGGAAGACCAGGGTCAAATCCCACTTGTTCCAGGAGTGTGTACTAACTTCTCTGGACAGGGCATTTAGCAAATATCTACCCCGAGAGATCATTATGGCTCTGGGATACAGTGGTAGTATCTCTATCTTTCAGTTTGGAGCCTGTGTTCAAAATTATCCACCCTGAGGAATTCTGCAGTCATGTCTTGAATCTGAGATTAGTGACCTCCAACAACCTCACCCATTTTTCTTTACACTAGGTTGGACTACAACCAGTAATGTTTTTCCCTACAATTCCCATCGACTTTAAGTTTACTCAGTCTCCTTAATGCCACATTTATCAACTTTTGGCCTGCCAGGCTCATCTCACTTCTGAAATTCAGCTCCATTTTCCATGTTTGAATGAAATCAGGTGTGGAAAAGTGTCAGAAGACCAAAATCAGAGCATCAATAAGCAGGTTACAGATGAATAAAAGATGCTTGATGACACTGTCAATGACACCATCCATCCCTTTGCTGATGATTGACATTTGACCCTCTGAGCAGGAACTGAATCATGGACAGCAGATACTTGGGCAATTTTCCATTTCTTTCAATGCTGCTTCAGTCTTTGGAAAAGTTAAGTATGACAGAGGCGTAATATATCCTTTAGGAAAGTTCACATTACATCTGCTTGCTTGACTTACATATTATTGCACATGCATCATTGTGCAATGATTCATGACTCACTGCTAGTCAATATGAGATGGTGATCTAGAGATTAACTGATGCATTACCATTACTTGTATGAATGAAACGAATATTTACTTTGCTTCACTAAACACCAAATCATTCACCTGAGAGAAATTGGTGTTTGAAGAATGAATTTAAAACAATTATTTCAAGTAGATCTTAACTGAATTTTCACTGGGAAAAATAATACACAGTGTAATTAAGTAATTTCACATGCAGTGATAATGTATTCATGGTAACATGATGTATAGATAAGAGCCATGTTAAGGTGATATTCTAAAGGAAGACATGAAAGCAATTCAAAACAAACAGTCATTCACCACTGAGGAGCATAATATAGTTTTCAGTGTCATATTATTAAACAGCCACAAATAAAATTAAAAGAAAAATCCAAGCTAGAAATTGTTCTGACTCATTCAAATCTACCACCACAAAATAAATTAAGCATCTAACAGAAGGGAAGTACATGCATGTGCTATCAGAGGAGTTAACAGAGTCGAACGATGAGTGCTACTCAACTTTATGATGTTGCCATTTTGTTCTTGCTGACAAC
This sequence comes from Rhincodon typus, assembly GCF_021869965.1. Lineage (NCBI taxonomy): Eukaryota > Metazoa > Chordata > Chondrichthyes > Orectolobiformes > Rhincodontidae > Rhincodon > Rhincodon typus. The sequence goes on along the minus strand of NC_063353.1, from coordinate 26,407,838 downwards.
CTGCATTTATATAGTATTCTTTATATAGCTTTGAATTTATAAATTTAAAGTTGCTTTTTTCAGGAAATAAGTCAAAGATACTAGCATCAGTGTTAATGCTGTGTTAGGAGGAAAACACTGATAATCAAGCTGCAACATTCCACTAGTCACATCCATTTGTATAAATAAATATGTTAATTCAGTCAGCAAAAGGGCAATTGCTTCTCTTTAGTATCCAGATATCTTCTATCTAGAATAGAACAAACTTCCACCAGGTTTCTTCAATTAACTAAATAAACTAATGAACTAAAAAAAGTCAGTTTATAATAAACAAAACTTAGTCTTAAAACAACTGACAAATACAGGTTCATGTCCAACCTATAAACTGAAATTAGAATTGTATACCTTCACACTTACACAATCCAGAAAAGACAATAATCTCTACACAGATTTTTTTTTAAACACAAAAATAAAGAGGAAAACACACCTTTTGACCAAGGGCCTAAAAGCAAAGGATTGAATGTAATGGCTTCTCATAGTCAACCAATTTTCCTGTCAACAAAATTGAATTACTTACATTTGTAAACCGATCTTCATTTTGCGTTGAAATTAAGATAAAGTCGAGCCTTTGGAAATTGGCAACAGTTTAGCTCATAAAGGTATATAAAAATATTAATATCTGCAAACTTCATCACATTTCCAGGAAGTTTTATGAAGGGAATTTCAGGAGAAAGTTAATTTTACTCCATTTGACATTTTGTCCCCATGACTTGTGTGTAAAACAGAAATTTAAATCCAGAGAGGATTGGTAGGCAACTATTAGTGTAGAGACCACCACAGTCTTTTCAAAACCAGATTTTCTTGTAATTAATAATCAAATTCCATCTCTTATCTCCTTTAAAAGCTTTCTTTGCCTACGCTTCAAAGTCAGCTTAATTTCAGTAAAAAGCTTTTCAATCCAGAAAATATTCAAACAGTTCCACATCTTACTTTTTTTTCTTACTTAGTCCCTAAATATATATACAGATTCGCAACACCAGAAATCAAACCAGTGGCTAGACCACAGACTCGAACAAATTAACAAGTATTCAGTCTTCAATAAGTGTTACAACATTGAAAGTAAGCTCCCCAATTCATCTTCACTTTGCGATACAGGATGTTTAGAACCACCTGAGAATTCAGACAGCGTCTTCCGAAGTCATAACCTTTGAGCCATGGCTGAAACATGGTCAGGAAAGTTTGAAATGGTAGGGTGCCAGATTCAATATTTTGTCTCTAGCACAGTAGTAGAAATGTTGCTTCTCTGTTTTAAAACGTTAGAACATTGACTCACAGTTTTACATCTGGAACAAGTAAAAAACATATGTTTCATGTTGTCACGCACAATGTGAAATATAGACCAGACCACAGAATAAGTGAAAAACAAAGTATTTAAAATCAAACATCATGAAAATTTCCACATTATTTTGTAATTGGCCACAATAGTTTGTCATTTGGTGAGTATATAATGCATATATGACATTTTAGGAATTAAAAAATTATTCATAATCATTACAACGCAGAGTGAATCACCTTAAACTGCAATTCCTAATTTAGAAATGTTTCAAATAACAATTACCTCAATCACTGTTATGACATGAGAGATCATGAAGTTCATATGGCAAATTCAGTGGGGATTCTATAACATGCTAGCTACCCTTCTAGAAAAAAATAATCACATGACAAACCGAAATGACATGAAGTTTAATTGATGAATACAGAAGTTTAAACTAACTTTGAATTGTTCTTCAAACATGGTCCACATCTTTTGGGGGATCTTTTAGCTCTTCAACTTTGGACCTGAGATATTAAATGTGTGTAGACATTCAATTCCAATTCTGAAACACATCTCAATGGTTTGATTTCAACATACTTGATTCTAAAAGCCATAGCTCTAAATGTTATTTAGAAATTTTGAATTCTGTTAGGAGGTCTGTTGTGTCTCAATTTAAACTAAGGAATTTCGTGGTATTTCTGCCAATATGACTTTGACCTTCCCTTGTTTGCTATTGATCCAGTTCATACACTGATGTTTTTTGCTGTTGTCTTTAAAAACTTTTCTTCTTAAACAAAGCTGCTATATTTTTAATGTATTTGAAGCCTCAAACTTCTTAAATGTAACAATATTGTTGGATTTGCTTTAAACTATTTTAAAGATTCTAAATCTCACTTTTCTTAAAATATCAGAGGAATGCCATTCTTACTTTCTCCTTAATTTTTAACAAAATGGTGGATTCACACTTTTTGTCCAAAATTGCATCTCACAGATTTTCTGATTTTTTTGCTAAGATCTCTTCAGAACTCAAAACTGTGTTCCTGGTCTGATTGGTTTCTTTGAACATTTACAACAGATTCCTACAGCTCCCATTCAGTCAATTCAGTGTATTGCTTCCAATGTCTATGCTGGCTGCTGTATTCAGTTTAAACACTTTTTTTTTCCTCCCTGGCTTCAGTCTATTCTATAAACAATACACTCACTACTCTGCAGAATATTCTTCTGCTATGCCTTTTTGGATTTTTCATGGATTCTTTATATTTTTGGCTGTTTCAAAGTTTTCAATAATAACATCCACCTCAGGCACTTCTGAAGAAGGGTCTAGGCCTGAAACGTCAGCCTTCCTGCTCCTCTGATGCTGCTTGGCCTGCTGTGTTCATCAAGCTCAATACCTTGTTATCTCCTATTACAGCAGTAGAACTGGTTTGCACATGCACAGCTTCCACTTCTCAGCCAGACTGACTAGGAGGTGGAGTTGCAGCATTGTGTATAAGCAACACCTGCAGTCCCTAAAAGTGAAGTCTGTCAAAGGCAGGCTGTTTATACAACAGACTCCTGTATAACTTGAGATATAGATATGCATAAGCAAGCAATGATTTCATTACAGAAAACTAGTGTTGTATTTTATGAGTCTTTTTTAACATTTGTGTCTTAAGTGCATTTTGACTCTCAAATCTTAGATCATTCTCATGGTGAATCCCAACTGAAAAAGATCTGTGATTATCCAACATTACCTCGAAATGCATCTTGATAATTTTGACAATGCATCTACTATAACAAACAGTCACTGATCGACTGCATCAAATTACTTTGTAAAGACTAATGCACTCCTTTTTCTCCTCACTATCACATTTTCTGCCTCCATAAGACAAGATTGTGGGTGTGGCATCTTCTGAAGAAAGTGACCTTGATAATTTTGATCATAAATTCACACTCTGGCCCTGAAAGACTGGTCATTTGTCCATTCTGTGGTAATCTTTGTAAAGCTGTACCTGATTGGGACAGTCCTCACATGGTCCAAATCTGCTGCTGTTATACATGGCAAACATGAATGGAAAAATAACAGGAGCCTTTACTATCAGCAAGCACTACCTCTTATTTAAACATGGGAAATACTAACTATGTCAAGATCAAAACTCACCTCCACCATGAAGCTGATATAGAGAACCAGCTCTTAATAGTCATGTAATCTTACATCACTTCCCATCATGACACAAACTGCCTTATTTACATAGACACATTAACTCTTTTCACCCCAGGCATCATGAACATTATGAATTTTCCTAATGCTTCTGTGGGTAAATAGACTAAAGTTGGCATGATACTAAGACATAAAGGCCAGAAAGATCGCTGTTTGAATACCCAACTGAGAGTAAGTTGTAACTCCAACAAAAGACAAGGCACACTAGCTCCATTATGTCCTGTCCACATTACCAAAAAAGGCAGCAGTGTTCATGACTCTTCCTGGAAGAGATTACCCTGGTTTTAAAGTACGGCATGGTTGAGAAGTTAAACGTATAATGTTGTAGGAGAGTAAATAGTGTGTTGATTTGTATGACAGAGTTTAAACATTCTAAAACTTTTCAGTGTATGGGTGAATATATACCAGAACATGGTAGCTAGTACCATAAAAAAGGGGCACAAACTGATTTTGTTTCCCACCACATCCCCAACCACCAACCCACAGTCACAATCAGCAAGATGACAACTTTCTGATTAGCCCCTGGGCAGGTGAACAGCTTGTGTGTTTAAAGTACAGGAAGAGAAGCCTCCAAAACCTTCCAAACAACTGACATGATTTGTACTTAGCCAAAGAGAGTAAGGCTCAACCTAAAGTATCTCTCTCTCTCTTTCTCTCTTTCTGCAGTGAAGTAACCAAAGTCTGGAAGAGAGCTCATTATTCTTTCTCATCAGTTGCTGTGAGTTAGTTGTTCCAATCAGAGACTGAAATACCCTGTGTCTTCCACAAAGAATGGAAAGGATCTGGAAAGAAGTAGATTAGGGAATAGAAGTTCTTTAGAAGCAAAGTGTGGAAGATTTATTGAATCCTGTGGATTGATGCTATTGAACTTTGTTTCCCTAGTATCTTGAGTATAATGAGTGTGTGAATACTCCAGAGAATGTCAATAAATTGAGGGAGGAGGTTTTGGGTATCCTAAATTGCATTAAGGTAGACAAGTCCCCAGGGCCAGATGGGATCTATCCCAGGTTACTGCAAGAGGCAAGGGTAGAAATAGCTGGGGCATTGACAGATATCTTCCTATCCTCTTTGACCACTGGTGAGGTTCCAGAGGACTGGGGATTTGCCAATGTTGTTCCCTTGATTCAGAAAGGAAGCAGGGATAATCTAGAAAATTATAGGCCAGTGAGCCTGACATCTGTGGTGGGGAAGCTGTTGGAGAAGATACTGAGTGTCAAGATATATGCACATTTGGAAGAAAATGGACTAGTCAGTGACAGGCAGCATGGTTTTTTTATGGGGAAGGTCATGTCTCACCAACCTGATTGAATTTTTTGTAGAGGGAAGGGCTGTGGATGTAGTTTATATGGACTTTAGTTAGGCATTTAATAAAGTTCCACATGGCAGATTGGTACAAAAACTAAAATCATATATGAATCGGGGTGGGCCGCCTAGATAGATACAAAACTGGCTTGGTCATAGAAGACACAGGGTAGCAGTGGAAGGGTGTTTTTTTCAGAATGGAGACTGGTAACCAGTGGTGTTCACAGGGATCAGTATTAGATCCTCTGTTGTTTGTAGCATATGTAAATGATCTGGAGGAAAATGTGGGTGGTCTGATTCATAAGTTGGCGGAGTTGCTGATATTGCCGATGATTGTGAAAGATACAACTGGATATAGACAGATTGGCAACTTGGGCACAGAAGTGGCAGATGGAATTTAATCCTGACAAAACAAGGTGATGCATTTTGGAGGATCAAATTTAGGTGTGAATGACAGAAATGGCAGAACCATTAGGAACACTAACATTAGCAGACGGATCTGGGTGTGCAGGTCCACAGTTCCCTAAAAGTGGCAAAACAGGTGGCCAAGGTGATTAAGAAGGCACATGCTTGCCTTTGTTGGCCAGGGCATGGAGTGAATGAGTTGGCAAACCATGCTGCAGTTATATACAACCCTTCTTAGGTTGCATTTGGAGTATTGTGTGCAGTTTTAGTCACCACACTACAAGAAGGATATGTTAGCTTTGGAGAGAGTGCAGAGAAGGTTCACCAGGATGTTGCCCAGCCCCGAGGGCATTGGCTATAAGGAAAGGTTAAAAAGACTATGATTGTTTTCACTGGAAAGATGGCAGCTGAGAGGAGACCTGATAGGGGTCTCCAAAATTTTGAGAGGTATAGATAGGATAGATAGTCAGGGACTTTCTCCCAGGGTTGAAGTTTCAATTACAAGGTGGCACGGGTTCAAGGTGAGAAGGGGAAGGTTTAAGGGAGATGTATGAGGGAACTTTTTCACGCAGAGTGTGTTAGGAGTCTGGAATGCAATGCCAGATGAGGTGGTGGAACCAGGCAGGTTGGTGTCATTTAAGAGGCATCTGGATGGTTACAAGAATGGGGAGGGGATAGAGGGATACGGACCTAATAAGGGCAGGAGGTTTGTTTTTAGTTTAGTTAGGGCATGATGATCGGCACAGGCTTGGAGGGCCGAAGGGCCTGTTCCTGCGTTGTATTTCTCTTTTGTTCTTTTTTTTCTTTTTGTTCTTTTCCTCCACCCATACAACTCATGTTTGTTTATTTGTCTGAGTCTGTTTGTGAGTGTATGAATGGTTTATAAAGGGTCTTGAGAGTTTCAACAGTAGAGTGACACAGATAATTCATAATTATGTTTGCCTTCCATTAGAACTGATTTATTTGTAATAAGTAGTAATTCATGTTAAGTACTGAAACCCCATCAGTGTTTTATGTTGAACCGTGTCTATCAAACAGGTAATTTGGGGACTTTGAGTAGTTTGCTTCAACCTTTAACTTTTGTGATGTCAAGAGGAGTAGTGGGGCTCAAGTATCAGTTTAGTCTCTCAGGTGGTTCAAGACATTATCCATGAGTAACCTTCAGCCCAAAGTAAACTTCATCAAATACCTTTAAATGATAACTTCCACTAACTCACATATAAGAAGTACACTGTGACTATGGACTTAATGCTAGATATGTTTTTGTGATGTTACGGATGTTTTGATCAGACATGTGAAGAGTCTAAGCAGATTGATATGTCCAGTCAGCTGTTACCTAACTTGGAAACAATAGAAGTGCCATTCAATGTTTCTTCTTCATCATATGATTTTCTCTGTGCACTTTTCAAAGAATAAGGATTACCATTGAGAATAAAATTCTCTGTCATGTTTTCTCAGTTTATCTGCTCTTCACGTGATTTCTAGAATGTTTTCTTTATCGTTGAAAAAGATAGGATTCTTGGAATTCAACACATATATGCCAAATATCCAAACATTACCAATTAGTCCCTGTGGCTTGAGGCAGATACCAGGCTTAATCCTATTGCAATCTTTAAAGAAGTAATCTTAATCATTGCAGAGAATAATTAAAAACTAGTTTGTTTCCTTGGTCTGTATGGTTTTCATCTATATTATCATGCTCCCGTAATTTTGCATAAAGGCCATTGTTTTCACATGGTCTTCATCTTTACTTAGCTGCCAACAATTGCACCAGCTAACCTGAGGATGATCAACGCAAAAAGAGGCATGACTGCATTACATATTTGCCCTCTGTCAGCCAATGCCTGGTAGTTCTTGCTAAACCTCTGTTAGTTCTTGGACTTTGACATAAATTTGTTAATTATGCAGTATAATTGAAATTTATTGAAAAGCATTAAAAATTACCATAATCCAAGTCGATGACTTGTTTCCAGTTTTCAATCATCTCACATGCTATTTTCTGCATCCCCATTGTTGACTTCTTTCACTATCTAATTGTGAAACTTGTGTGAAAAATGATAAAAGATGAATTTTATGATTCAGTATGTGGATGTACCAACTAGAGAAGGTACAAAACTTGACCTACCAGTGGGAAATAAGGCAGAGCAGGTGACTGAGGTGTCAGTGGGGGAGGCCAGTGACCGTAATTCTATTAGTTTTAAAATAGCGATGGAAAAAGATCTAAAAGTTAATGTTCCAAATTAGAGGAAGGTCAATTTTGACAGTATTAGGCAAGAACTTTCAAAAGTTGATTGGGGGCAGATGTTTGCAAGTAAAGGGATTGCTGCAAAATGGGAAGCCTTCAAAAATGAGACGAGAGTCCAGGTACAGTATGTTCCTTTTAGTGTCAAGGGCGAGGCTGGTAGGTGTGGGGAGTATTGGATGACTAGAGAAATTGAGGCTTTGCTCAAGATAAAGAAGGAAGCATATATCAGGTATAGACAACAGAGATTGAGTGAATCCCTAGAAGAGTATTAAGGCAATAGGAGTATACTTAAGAGGGAAATTAGGAGGGCAAAAAAGGGACATAAGATAGCATTGGCAAAGAGGGTTAAGGAGAATTCAAAGGGATTTTATAAATACATTAAGGGCAAAAGACTAAGTAGGGAGAGAATAGGGCCCCTTAAAAATCAGCAAGGCTGCCTATGTGCGGAAACACAGGAGATGGGGTGATACTAAATGAGTATGTTGCATCAGTCTTTACTGTGGAGACGGAAGGTATAGAACATGGGGAAATAGATAGCGGCATCTTGAAAACTGTCCATATTACAGAGGAGGAGGTGCTGAATGGTTTAAAATGCATAAAGGTGGATAAATCCCCAGTACCTGATCAGATGTACCTTTGAACTCTGTGGGAAGCTAGGGAAGTAATTGCTGGGCAACTTGATGAGATATTAGTATCATTGATAGCCACAGGTAAGGTGCCAGAAGACTGGAGGTTAGCTAATGTTGGCTATTTAAGAAAGGTGGGAGGAAAAAGCCAGGGAACTATAGACCAATGAGCCTGACATCGGTGGTGGGCAAGTTGTTGGAGGTAATCCTGAGGGACAGGATTTACATGTAATTGGAAAAGCAAGGACTGATTAGTGCTAGTCAACATGGCTTTGTGCATGGGAAATCATGTATCACTAACTTGAATGAATTTTTTGAAGAAGCAATGAAGAGGATTGAACGGTGGATGTGATCTATATGAACTTCAGGAAAGCATTCGACAAGGTTCCTCATGGTAGAGGTTAGATCACATGGAATAAAGGGAAAACTAGCCATTTGGATACAGAACTGGCTCGACAGTAGAAGACAAAGGGTGGTGGTGGTGGGTTGTTTTTCAGACTGGAGGCCTGTGACCAGCGGTGTGCCACAAGGATTGGTGCTGGGTCCACTGCTTTTCGTCATTTATATAATGATTTGGATGTGAACATAGGAGGTATGGTTAGTAAGTTTGCTGATGACACCAAAATTGGAGGTGTAGTGGACAACGAAGAACGTTACCTCAGAGTACAATGGGACTTTGATCAGATGGGCCAATGGGTCGAGGAGTGGCAGATGGAATTTAATTTAGATAAATGTGAGGTGCTGCATTTTGGAAACGCAAATCAGGGCAGGACTTATACACTTAATGGTAAGATCCTGGGGAATGTTACTAAACAAAGAGACTTTGGAGTGCAGGTTCATAGTTCCTTGAAAGTGGAGTCACAGGTAGATAGGAAAGTGAAGAAGGCATTTGGTATGCTTACATTTATTGAACAGTACATTGAGTATAGGAGTTGGAAGATCATGTTGAGGCTGTACAGGTCATTGGTTCGGTCACTTTTGAAATATTGTGTGCAATTCTGGTCTCCTTGCTATAGGAAGGATGTTGTGAAATTTGAAAGAGTTCAAATATGATTGACAAGGATGTTGCCAGGGCTGGAGGATTTGAGCTATAGGGAGGGCTGAATAGACTGGGCTATTTTCCCTGGAGCATTGGAGGCTGAGGGGTGACCTTATAGGGGTTTATAAAATCATGAAACACATGATGGGATAAGTAGACAATGTTTTTTTCTCTGGGGTGGAGAAGTCAAAAACTAGAGGATTTGGGTTTAAGGTGAAAGGGGAAAGATTTAAAAGAGAACAAAGGGGCAACTTTTTCATGCAGAGGGTGGTGCATGTATGGAATGAGCTGCCAGAGGAATTGGTGGAGGCTGGTACAATTACAACATTTAAAAGGCACCTAAATGGGTATACGAATAGGAAGGGTGTGGAGAGATATGGGCCAAATGCTGGCAAATGGGACTAAATTTATCTAGGATATCTGGCCAGCATGGACGAGTTGGACCGAAGGGTCTGTTTCCATGCTGTACATCTCTATGACTCTATGAAATTAAAACATTGTAACATTTCATTTCAACATCATTATATATTATTGTAGATGGCTATCAATTGCAGAATTCTGAATCATCACAAGGATTGACTGTAGGAATATCTGGACAAAAATATAATGTTCCTATTGTTTCTTCTTAATAATCCCCTTTTAAATTAAATTTTACTTGACCTTTCAAAGACATTTATCCACTTGAACTACTGAGACTCCTCCTACTAGATGTTCTGGAAACAAAGATTAGAATCTATCAGTTTGGATGCAGCCCCACACAGTAAAATTAAAGCACAGTGGAGGCGGGGCGGGGGGGCGGCACAGTTAATTCAAAAAGGAGAAAAAGGGCATCATTAGTGGGAAAAATTGTCCAAGGAAATATTTCACTTATTCATAGATTCATAATAAACTGTTTGACAAGTAATAGGACTCAAGTTTAACTCAAAGAAAACCCAGTCGCTATGACAGAGTTAAAATACACCTCTTGGTCTCAGAGGTTCTTTTAAATTTAGAAATTTAACTGTTTTTGCACTTTGCTCTTGTGCAAATTACACTGTCTTCATCAGCCAATCACCAGTGAAATCTCTGGAGAGGTCACACACTTTTCTGTGTCAACTGTGAGGGCAATTGTGATGCTACATCTGTGCATAGTGAGAATTTCTTCTCACTGGATTGTTTTCAGGAAAAAAAATGAAATTCATTACTTTGTAACAGACCCACAAACTACAAACCTAAAAGGGGAAAAAAAATTGCATGACAACACTTGCAAATGTAATGATTCCAATGAGACAGATAGTGTTCCAGACTGCTACCCACGCAAGATGTGAACCATTCTTCAATAATATTGCTGAAGAACTATATGCACTTAGTGAACAAATTTCTCCCAATAGGTACAATGGTTATTCAAACAAAAGCCCGTGCCAAGTATATATATATACGATTACATATTTGGGTATAGAGCACAGAAATAGACCATTAAACTTAATATATCCAAGCCAGCGTTTATGCATTCTATTCTTACCATCCAAATCTACCATTGTAACCATCTATCCTTTTCTCTCTCATATGCATATCTAATTCCCCCTTGAGTGCATCTATAATGTTCACTTCAGCACTCGCTGTATAAGACAACTCTATGTTTCTCCAACTCTGGCCTCAAACACTTTCCTAATCCCAAAATGACAGGCACGACTTTAGTCGTCTGGGTCTATAATTTCCATGTTAATCGTCTCCATCTTCTTTAAGATGCTTTTTAAGACTTATCTCTTTGTCCAAACTTTTAATCACCTGTCCCAATATTATCTGACTTACTTTCAACTTTTGTCACATTACACTCTGGCGAAGCATCTTGGCAGGTATCCTCCATTAAAGGAAATGTATAAATGCAAGTTATTTAAATAAGTGTTCACTCCTGAGCTGCTGTTAATCGGCTAAATGGTTTATGTGTATTTCTTCACTTGGAATGACAATGAGTTATGTCACATGCAGTGATGCCAAAACTTGGCATGTTTACTTCAATGTAATTACCGTATCAAACTTCAAATATGACTGATCAAAAACTCAGCATTTTGAACTTCTTTTCCAACTAATCAAGAATCTGACTTAAAACTGTAATGTACAGCTCCAGAAAAAATGGTGGTACATCAAAGACCAGGACAGGAAAAAAGTCCAGTAACCAAATATGTGACCAGTTTAGGAATAAAGAAACTCAGTAAAATTTCTCCCTGACACCTTAAGACAATCAAGTAAGTTCCAAACAATGGAGGTAAATCATGAATATTTGTAATCTCAACTGCAAAACAATATCCCTTTCACAAATTAAAAAAAATCCTGCTCTTTCCAGATCTGTTCCAATTTCTTTATTAGGACTTCATGGAATCTATTTCCTCTGGATGCTTCAGCAATCTGTTCTGGAGGACACTGATTCCCTTTGAGATGAAATATTTTCTAAAATTTAATCAAATTCTTTAATTACATGCTTTATAATCAAGCTCAGATAAACCATCTGACTGGAAAGATAATATTCTCTTCAAAATTTTCAAACACCTTTCCTCTAGGCCTAAATTTTGTTCAATGTAGAACACCCCTCCTCAAAAAGTCTACTGTGATAGTTAAGATTCATGAAAATGAGTAACCTTTTGAGTGTTCCACTTTATAACGTTCTCCAGGACTTTAATAATCCAAAACCATGTTTAGCATTTACAAATGGGAACAATGCTCTCAATGATGCCACATAGTAATGTGTACTTTATACCATGCTATAGTGTACGTAGGATTATTTGAAAGTGTCTTTTTTATACAGGTCTTCCTTAATATTACTGCAATGTTTAACACTGATGAAAAGTAATTTTTCATGCTTTAATTGTGTCATTTTTAATCCTATGAAATGGCAGTACTGCAATCTGTACTTCTTAAAAACAAGACTAA
>NC_063353.1:26363922-26390820 GCF_021869965.1 Rhincodon typus | reverse complement strand
TCTCTCTCCTTCCTGGACCTCTCTGTCTCCATCTCCGGCAACCACCTGGAAACCAATATCCATTTCAAGCCCACCGACTCCCACAGCTACCGAGAATACACCTTCTCCCACCCACCTTCCTGCAAAAATGCCATCCCTTATTCCCAATTCCTTCGCCTCCGCCGCATCTGCTCCCAGGATGAGGCATTCCACTCCCGTACACCTCAGATGTTCTCGTTTTTCAAGGACCGCAACTTCCCCCCCTCAGTGGTCGAGAACGCCCTCGACCGTGTCTCCCGCATTTCCCGCAACTCATCCCTCACACCCCCTACCCGCAATAACAACCAAAACAGAATACCCCTTGCCCTCACGTACCACCCCACCAACCTCTGGATCCAACGAATCATCCTCCGACACTTCCACCACCTGCAATCCAACCCCACCACCAAAGACATTTTTCCCTCCCCACCCTTATCTGCTTTCCAGAGGGACCACTCTCTCCGTGACTCTCTTGTCCGTTCCACACTCCCCTCCAGCCCCACCACACCCGGCACTTTTCCCTGTAACCGCAGGAAATGCTACACCTGCCCCTACACCTCCTCCCTCACCCCCATCCCAGGCCCCAAGAAGACTTTCCACATCAAGCAGATGTTCACTTGCACATCTGCTAATGGGGTATACTGCATCCACTGTTCCCATTGTGGCCTCCTCTACATCGGGGAAACCAAGTGGAGGCTTGGGGACCACTTTGCAGAACCCCTACGCTCGGTTCGCACTAAACAACTGCACCTCCCAGTCGCGAACCATTTCAACTCCCTCTCCCATTCCGCAGACGACACGTCCATCCTGGGCCTCCTGCAGTGCCACAACAATGCTACCGAAGGTTGCAGGAACAGCAACTCATATTCTGCTTGGGAACCCTGCAGCCCAATGGTATCAATGTGGACTTCACAAGCTTCAAAATCTACCCTCCCTGTACCGCATCCCAAAACCAGCCCAGCTCGTCCCCGTCTCCCTAACCTGTCCTCCCACCTATCCACTCCTCCCACCTCAAGCCCCACCCCCATCTCCTACCTACTCGCCTTATCCCGCCCCCTTGACCTGTCTGTCCTCCCTGGACTGACCTATCTCCTCCCTACCTCCCCACGTACACTCACCTTTACTGGCTCCATCCCCGCCTCTTTGACCTGTCTGTCTCCTCTCCACCTATCTTCTCCTCTATCCATCTTCTATCCGCCTCCCCCTCTCTCCCTGTTTATTTCAGATCCCCCTTCCCCTCCCCCATTTCTGAAGAAGGGTCTAGGCCCGAAACGTCAGCCTTCCTGCTCCTCTGACGCTGCTTGGCCTGCTGTGTTCATCGAGCTCTACACCTTGTTATCCCATCTTGAATTCTAACTGTATTCCTGTTCCTTCATTGTAAGGGATTCAAAAGCCTGGAACTCCCTTAACAGCATTGTGGCATCGCCATACCCCAAGGACTGCAGCATTTGAGAAGGCAGCTCATCACCACTTTGTCCAGGATAACTTGGGATAGGTAACAAATGCTGGCTCAGCCAGTAACACCCAGATCTCAGTTTGCAGCTCAGGTTTAAATATGGTGCCCGCAGTAAGAACACAAGAAAGTCTCAGTACCAGTGAGCATTTCACCATTGGTAAGTGCAAGAGAAGCTCAGGGAGGAAGGGGTGCAAATTTAATAAGGTGAGCAGCAAAAATTTGAGGGGAAACTTACTGGAGCTGAGACAGAATCCCTCCATGAAACTCCCCTAAATTGACACACAACCCACATTTTGTCAAATTCAGCCCTTTAGATTTTTCACATTGACTGGGAGGAACAGGTTATTGGAGATGGATGGGAATGTGGAGTTTTCATCTCTGGTTGTATATTCCACTGTTAGATGGGAACTGAAGATACATAGGAATGTGGAGTTTGGAACACATACACTTCAGCCTTGATCTGATTTGATGACAAAGTAGACACAAGGGATTTAAAGATCTACTTCTGCTCCTATTTTGTATTATATATTGTTTAGTTAAGACACTTCCAAAACTTTTATTTTTCTAGAAAACTGTCTTGATATATTTTCTAACCAGAGAGTGCACACACAAGCATGACTAAAGGATCCTAAGTCCATTTAGGGAGATTAGCTTTTAACAAAATCTACAATATTCTAACTACCCTATTCATGACACTACATAGCTTTAACAGGATACGAGCATCTGAAATTGAGTTATTAATCCCACTCCTGAATTGCCAAATTAATAGTATAAGTCAAAAGCTATCTTGGATGTTAATTATTCAAATGAGCTAAACTTGCAGTCACGAGAGTCTACTGCTACAGTTTGGCCTCAGCTCCACTATTTTCACTGCATGTGTTTTCTGGCCTTACAAAATTGTGAAGTGTAGTCAACCAAAATTCACCAAAAAAAAGTTTTCAAGCGAATACTTTTATTTTATATACAGAGTTCATTATAAAAAAGTACATTAAAATATTTTTCCAATCAGCTCAAAATAGCATGTGAAGTGATGTATTACAAACCCATCCCTTGAATAAATGGTTAAGTCTCTCCTGCTCAACAGGAGATAAATTGTATTTAAACACCTGTAAAGTACGCAACAAACACTATTTAACAAGTCAAGAGTTGTATACAGAAGTGTGCAACACCAGTTTCAAAACACTCTCAAAAAGTGTGCCTGTGCATTACAGCTGCTTATAAATAATGTAAAGTATATCACAAGCAACTTTATTTCCAAAATGACCCTAATTTATAAGTGTATTTTAGTTCAAACACAGCAACAGCCCGTTTTAAATTAAAAATATTTTTAAAACTAACCATAAACTGGATTTTAAGCCATGGTTTGAGCCAGATGTAGTTGTAAAAGATCCAGTTTATTTATTGCAATCCCATCCTTCAGCAACATTACATGCTCGGAGGTGCATGCACTTATCCAGTCAAATCACACTAAAGTTTAGTATTTTCTATTTCATAACAGCAAACTTCCATAATCCAAATCTGATGTGAATGCCCACTTTGACTAATGAGGAGATTCCCTCTAAGGATTTATTCTATTTACACTATTCACTCACTTTCTAACTGTGCTCCCTGTGGGAAGCTTCCCCATCAGGAATACTTTTTTGGGATCACAAATAGTATTCTTATGATTAGACAAACATCAGACCTTAAAAGTACTTTCAAATGAAACCACTTCAAACCAGCTGCTGCACTTGTACTACAGTTATACCATTAGATTCCTCACCATAGCTGTTAAGCTCTAAATATGTTCTTTTCTCTTCTTTGGAAACTGGCAAGAAGGGATGGGAAGAGAAAACAAAGTACAATGTTTTATTTCACATTACAAACTCCTTCAATATATTTTCCAAAAAAAGAAACCAGTTCTTTGCTTTATCCTTTGATAATATTTCAATTTTTTTGGCAAAGCTGAAAACTTTATAAAGTTATATTGATCTGGGCAATGTCTGGAACTTAAAATCATCACAAACTATTATCACCATTGCAAGCACAAGAAAACTCTTCGCAATTATGCCACTGTATACTTCGTAGCAAATACAATTTGATTTGTTTTTAGACAACTGCATACACAGTTGTGCCTTAAATTCAACAATTCTTGGTGCTAAAAATACCAAAGTAGTTTCAAAGTATAAACAGTTTTCAGATCATTAAATCACCCAAGAAACAAATGAAATCCATAAAACACAAATTAAAGATATACCCACAATATCTAGTCTGACATGCACTGCATTTGCCAAAAAAATTGCGAATTTATGTCAGCTTTAGTGCCAACATTGCAACAATACCCAGATGCTGGCTCAGAATTATACTACTGTTCAGTATTAATGAAAATACCAGGTCAAAAATTGTCCTTGGGAAAAAAAAACTGTAGTTTGAGGATAAAATGGATAAGTAATCCCAGGTTGACTTTCAGTGTTTCCCCATTTGAATCATTACATGAATATGAAAAAAAACCACAGGTTTTAACTTGGGCATACGTTTTATAAAAGCAGCAACAGTAGGGTAGAACATACAACTGGAAAGATTATTTAGCAACATGTCTGTTGAAAATACTTAACACTCCCTCAATGAACATGCTAATCATTCTTTTATCTCTTCTCCTCAACCCTATTGTCTCCTCTCCTGACGGCACTGACTAACTCTGAGAAATTGGTTTCATAGATCTTTCCTTTACTTCAGCTGGATGCATTTTCCAAGTGGGATAATTGGAATATTGGAAACAAAACCTGAAATTGCTGGAAAAATTCTAGGTCTAGCAGCATCTGTGGAGAGAAAGCAGAGTTAACGTTTCAGGTCCAGTGACCCTTCTTCAGAACAATATTGGAAAAATCTAATTAGCTCCTCTTAACCCAGTACCACTCGAGCCAACTATAGAACATCACCAGTGGTCCTGGTACAGGTCAGCCAACAGGGATTTAATCTGGGAATTTCTGGTTGCAAGACCTAAGTTGACATCTTGCTGTGACTTTTACCGAATTAGCACCGAATGTAGACAGAAGACCCAAAATTATTCATCTTATTACTAGTTAAATTTCTGTATTATTTCTTGAAAGAGAAATCCAGGCAAGTAAAATAATTAATTTCTGTATTTTATCCCAGTCTGAATTTTTCAATATGCAGAGGCATTTAAGCTATGTCGATAGTGTGGTGGAAGATTAAAAAAAAAAGTTTATAGCTATTTCAGAAGATTTATTTTATTTCCTCTGCTCAGAAAGGAAACAAATAAAAGCTAGAAAACTAAAATTATTGGATCAGTTAAATTTTCAAAAAAAGCCTAGCTAAGGGAAATGGAAAACTGGACCGCTGACTGACACTTTGAAACAAATGACCCAAATCAGAAAGAATTATTCACAAATGCTTATTTCTAAACTTGAGCTGAACTAGTGAAAGAGTCTGCTAGTGCAGACATTATGAAACAATTTAATGTGTTATTCAAGGGTCAGCTCCACAAGGCTTTTGATCAGGATTGCTACACGGACATTTACTGGAGGACTGTTAGCAGTCAGTGTTCTCCAAGTGCCATCACAGTTAGATCAAGGGTCAGCAGGTGACAGGAGCAGAAAGGATGAGCTGAATCGGCAAAATAAAGATGCTAACCAATGGAAAGGGCTCAACAGATTGTCACAAAAATAGCTGTAGCTCCAATGCTGCACAACATTCTTATTTCAATTCTGGAATGCAGAATTTGGGATGTTAAAAATTCATTGTTGTTCTTATTCAACTTGGGAGAATCAGAACCAAACAAGTACAAATCTGACCGGCAAATGGAGAAGGAAGCCTTTCTACGGGTGACATAAAATAAACAGGACAAGTTCATAGAAAGGGTTCTCCATTGTCAGTTTGCAAGAAATGTTGCAGCAAACAACATTTGCATTGTACCACGAGGGCAGTTTCAGTTACTGAAGGAATAAAACACCTGGATGCAAACCATTCCATTTTCTTAACAGGAGGGGAAATTGAAAATAAAAATCTTTGAAAAAGACAGAGATATGAACGAGCTTTAAATCCATTTTAGTCCTTGGATTAAGTACTAACCTCCAGAGGATACAAATAAACTTGTAGCATTTATACTTTAACAAGAGTTTCAAAGTTGTAAAATTCTGATTTAAATTCAATTTGTTACATTACTTACATTACAGAAATTTGAATGCTTAGAAAAATTACATTAAATTATGTTCATTAGGACAGCTAGTTCTCCTAAATGAGCCCTGACCAAGTTTCACTCATAGACAAATGGAATATTATTAGAGAGAGAACCTAGTTCTTTACTTGCCTGATTTAACGCTGAAGATTTTGGTCGACATTCTCAAGTGCAGGAAGAGAATTTGTCGAAACAAAGTTAAAGCAAAGGCACTAAAGTTTTAAGGACCATGTGCTGAATGTCTGTCTTCAGAGCAGGACAAGCAGTTATTCCAACATCAAAATTAAATTCGGAAATAGAAGCATTTCAAGTGTGAGACAGACGTTAACATGACGTTTAGAAGGTTTCCTTATTTCTACCTTATTGCAGTTGTCCATTTTAAGTTACGTCAGGAACCCTCCAAAAATACATACAGAACTCACAGAGATATACAAATATAGTCAAACAATGAACAAAAAGATCAATCATTTTTAAAAGGAAAATATCAATAGAGTTGATATCTGCAGCAACACGAGTCTTCAATTGATAAATTATGACTTTGACAATTAAGAATTTCAGTTGACACATTCATCCTGCGCGGCTGTGTTTTTTGTATGTCTTACAGACTTTGTGTATCCATGTGACGTAGTATGACACCCTCACAAAAATACCAGGACGCCTTGGTTTCGCACAACCTCGGCCAGGAATGATGACACCTTGCAATAAGCTTTGGTTATGTTCTTCACAGACTAGGGGGCCACCATAATCTCTCTGTAAAAAGAGAAAATTCACAAGAGTGCAAAGTATTACAACGAGACATTTGCTTACAATAAGTTTCTTGCACACTTTTGTTCTAACATCTGGCTTCAGTAAAAAGATGTGACCTTCAACTTTCCAAAGTTTGAGTGTAGCAATTTCCTTTCTAATGACCAAAGGGAGATATTCATCAGTTCATCACTGAAAAGGATCAACTATTTCACCAGCTTTTCTGGGTGTTTGAGCATGGGATTAGCACCATATGCAGCTCAGACTTCACTCTTGAACCTCTATCTCAAAAATGCGAACTGGGTAAATTTCACCACTTCTCACTCACATCTCATCACTTTAGTGCACTATTCACAGCATACCAAAACACAATAAGATCAATATGTTGCATTCATAATTTTCCATGACCTGTAGAAAGCCTTGCCCCTCCACTCATTTGCCGGTCAGATTTGGACTGGTTTGGTTCTGATTCTCCAAGTTTCATTAAAAACAATGGATTTTAAACATCCCAAATTCTGCATTCCAGAATTGAAATAAGAATGTTGTGCAGCATTACCCTCAATTTCTTTATCAATCATTGCCATAACAACACTGCCACATTTTTGTTTTCAATGATTGTCCTCGGTTCTTTTTCCTCTGACTACCACTTGGCAACCCTTTTGATTCATGCACATTACTTACTATCTAATCCATCCTGCTTATGATCTGCCCATCTAGCTGACTCTGAACACTCTCCACCATATTGATATTTTAAAAAAGTCCTTCTCTCGTTGTCCTTCTTCAAAGTCCAATTCTCAAAAATCAATTGAGTGTAACAGTCCACACCAGTGACACCATCAGGCCATTTTGTTCAGCTTCACGCTCAGGTATCTGAACTCCCAGATGTTACTTAAGACATTAATCATGCTTTTTTCCATAGCTAATCTAACCTGGATTTAATTTTTGTGTAGATCCTTGGTATCCATTACTGAAGGAAGACTCTTGAATTTGTCCACTCTCTCTTGCCAGTCTATTCAATCCTAGCTTTTCCATTAACATTTAAGGATATAATATTGGTCTGTCTCTCATTTATGATCTGCCCAAAATAAATCACTTTTGAGGAGGTCTTTCATTGCTCTGGTCAAGTGCTGTATTGCCTGCAAACCTGAGATTCCATCTATTACGACCTTATCATGAACTACCACATCTCTTTGGCATCTCTTCCTGCATCTTCTCTCCCACAGAATTTAACAGCATGAGTGACAGAAGATGAACCTGTAGAATTTTCTTCTCGAACTGTAATTGATGTGTACACTCACTACTAACTCTGATAATAGATGTTAATGACACTATACTGCTCATGATTTACCAGTAAAACACGATATTCCTACTCAACAGTATCAGTCATAGGATTTATACTGTCAATTAAATGCTTCAGAATGAGCTTCTCCCTCAGGCGGACCATATTAACACTGATCAGGTTAGCCAAACCAGAATCTATTGTGTACTTTCATTTCTTCAGTACAATGCAACATTTAGCAGTTTGCCAATAAAAAAATGTGTATACTTGCCTTTATCGTTCTTTATATTTTAATTTTAATTATTTAAAAATAAACTTACCTCACACGTACCAACAGTTCCCTTTTCATCTCCTGCACAGATTTCAGATTCATTAATTTGGATTTTTCCTTGATGGTATTCATTACATTTCTTATTTCCAACTATAGGGATCTGGGCCACCTTTAGCTCACCTTCATAACCTGTGCCTAAACAAGAAAAAGGAATAAACAAAAAGGTTAAAGATACTCAAGTAATTGTTAGATATTAAATTAAATACATTTGAATCTAAGCTTTTAAAGCATGCCTAGTGTTATTGTGTCTAAGAAAATTAGCACAATTCAGAGAACCCTCCAGAGCCAACATAATGTGTGGAATTTCAACTCAAGGTACAGACAGTTTTTTGAGAAGGTCTTGAATTAATACAAAAATTCACGAGAATCAAGAATGCACATGATTTTGGGTGCAACTCTATTAAAATTCCATGATCTTAATTATTCCTAGATTGTACTCCTGTAATCATTAGAAACAGGCATCATTCTCTTATTCTGCCCATCCTTCAATGACGAGCAAGAACACTGTGACATATATTTTGCTTTCACTCGCTGAATGCTAACATAACGGGGCAACTTCTAGATCCTTTACAGAACATGCTTGATCTTTGAAAGTTTATGAAGCCTATGTAGTGTATCAGACCAGAACTATTCAGACAATGAAGACAACAATGTACCACATTATACTTCAATCTTGAAGGTTAAGGCCAACTAACACAAAATATAAAAATTCTATTTTTATTTGCTGTTTTGAATATATGTCCCCATTGTTGGAGTCAAAAATAATTATTTAAGGGATGAAAGACTAATGAAAAATATTTGGATTTAGTGATGTGTGTTACAATCAGGATGGGAAGATTGCACACAGACTTTCCCTAATCCCACTACTCCAAAGCTCAACAGAAATGTAATTATTTTAACCAGTTCACATATAGGAATTGTATGGTCTATTTTACACTGGGATAAAAATATCCAAAATGTATTAACAGATAACACATTTTGTTATATTGTAAAAACAGAAAAAAAAGCTTATTCAATGAAGATGCAGAATTGAATAACACAATCGGTTGAAAATATAAATGTTTAGTCCTCTAAATAACTCAAAATACATTCTACAAAAACATCCACACCAAGCAACAGCAGAGACAGAATGGACTTTTGGCCAATAATGGTTAGCTCTTGAAAGAAACAAAACAATAAGGTGTGGAACGTTCAGATAGCTGTTGATCTGGTATTCTGGCACTTGTGGACAGGTCAATAGACATGTGTTGAGGAATCTTCCAGTTGCATTTTCAAGTGACAATTCAGTTTCTCACTGAATTCACAACAAGTATGCTTCAGAAAAAAAAAAAAGAGTAAAATAATCTACATAGCCTGTTGCCCGGCCACAGTCTTTCCCAAATTGAAAACCAAAATCAATTCTACTGCCTGCAAAATGTAGCTTAAATAGAATTGTAATACCCAGGCAGGTGGAGATTTGAGAAACGTGAATGTAACTAATTAGCTTAAGTCATACAATTTCCCACAAGTGACTTTTTAAAAAGGTTCCAACACCCTTTCACTGGCATTTTCTAAAAAAATACAATCCCGTAATCTCCACAGAACATGAAATAAATAATTTCTCCCCATATTCCATCAAAACTCAAATTGTCAAAACAACTGAATACAGAGCATTGAAAGCTCAAGCAATGGTTTCAAGTGTAATAGACTAAAAATGAGTTAAATGACCTGCCTGCAGGAAAGGAAACAAAGTTTGCTCAAATTTTAGTGGAGTCCAACAGGAAACAGAATGCAGCAAAACCAAACTATGACCTGAAGAGAATATTCAATATAAGAGAATATACGATCAAGTAACCTGTCAATGTGTGTTATGACTCAAACTAAGGGCTCTGCTTTTAGATCAGTGACAAATTTAAATCATAGAATCTCTACAGTGTGGAAACAGGCCATTTGACCCATTGAAACCATACTAAAGAGAATCCCAACCATACCCATCCCTATAACCCTGCACTTCCCATGGCTAATCCACCTAGTTTTCACATCCCTGGACACAATGGGCAATTTAGCACAGTAAACCCACCCAGTCTGTGCATCTTTTGACTATGGGAGGAAACCGGGGCACTGGGAGGAAACCCACATAGACACGAGAGTGTGTGTGAACTTTGTACGGTCACCTGAGGCTAGAATCGAACCCTGGGTCCCTAGCGCTGTGAGGCAGCAGTGCTAACCACTGAGCTAATGTACCGTCCCTGGTTCAACAAACAGGTTACATTACCCAGGCTAGGAAGTATCTAGAAACATTCATCCCCTCCCAAATGTTTGTTTACCTTTGGTTTCTCCCCATCCAGATATATTACATAAGGTGCCTTCCCTTATTTCACATCCAGGCTGAGGCAGTTTGATCCAGTGAACATAACCTGTGGATTTTACCGGCCTGGTAAAGAAAAAAAGGGTGAGATTAAATGCAGCAAACTGGCAGTCAATGCTGAGCGTGATTCAATTCTACAGAGGAAGTGTTTGATATTCAAATTAATAATAATGTGTTGAGATATTCTGTGCAAATTTCCAATTCGAAAATATGGACTGATTATTTGTGATTTTCAGTATCCATTGTGTTCTCTTCTACCAGTTGAAATCAACAGTTTTCAGTATTGTCATTCCAGCAGCATGACAATTCTTGCAATCTGCCAGGGTGGACATTTTCTGGTGAGGATCCATTTCAATCAGGTTTGTCACGGGCACTGCGCCACGCAATCAAACTGAGTTTGCTCTGCTGAGAAACAGCATCAGAACATCAAAAAGATTACCGAGGGTGGGTAGGAGTGTGATGTTGTAGCTACATTCAGATCAACCATGATCTTACTGAACAGCAGAGCATGCTCGAGCACCTGTCTGGCCTATTCTTGCTTCTCACTGCTTAGTTGTATGTATGTTCATTGAATTAGCATCATTCAGAGATTCAGTACAATTTAGAAGGGCCAGATCACTTTCTGATTTGGTTCACTTTGGAGACATGTAATTCTACAGAAATGTTATGGACATAATTTCCAGAATGTTCAATGGCAATGGGCCAGCAGTGGTATCTTAAACCTGATGATTACAAGTATTGAGAATGAAAGGGAACATCCATTTCCAGTGACAGAGCATTTCTGCAGGATCTACCAAAGCAATGAGATCAAAAACTGGAAGTATTGAGAGCTCAATTCACACAAACACTTGCTGTCACAATGTTAACAGTAGCCGTTTCCAATTCTCCTGAGCAGCAGGAAACAGCCACCTCCTGATTCACAAATGGTTTGTGGCAAGTTAAGGAACTAGGAGTATCAATGTGGACTAAAAAAAAATAAAAAATAAAAATTGGAACTTTAATTGGGTAACGTGCGACTTTGATTTATACATAAAAATGAGGGCTCTGCCTAAATCAAAAGGAAACATCTGAAAATAGAAGCAGTCAGACAAGGTGGGCTGCAATCCCTCCTCACAATTTTTATTCAGTAGCTATCTTTTTTTAAAAAAAATTCATTTGCAGGACATGGGCATCTTTGAGAGGGCCAGCATTTATTCCCGATTCCTAGTTGCCCTCAAGAAGGTGTTAGTGAGTTGCTTCTTGAACAGCTGCAATCCACTTGGGACAACAAGGTGCAGAGCTGGATGAACACAGCAGGCCAAGCAGCATCAGAGGAGCAGGAAGGCTGACATTTCGGGCCTAGACCCTTCATCAGAAATGGGGGAGGGGAAGGGGGTTCTGAAATAAATAGGGAGGGGGAGGCAGATAGAAGATGGACAGAGGAGAAGATAGGTGGAGAGGAAACAGACAGGTCAAAGAGGCGGGGATGGAGCCAGTAAAGGTGAGTGTAGGTGGGGAGTTAGGGAGGGGATAGGTCAGTCCAGGGAGGACGGACAGGTCAAGGGGGCGGGATGAGGTTAGTAGGTAGGAGATGGGGGTGCGGCTTGAGGTGGGAGGAGGGGAGATTTTGAAGCTTGTGAAATCCACATTGATACCATTGGGCTGCAGGGTTCCCAAGCGGAATATGAGTTGCTGTTCCTGCAACCTTCGGGTGGCATCGTTGTGGCACTGCAGGAGGCCCAGGATGGACATGTTGTCTGAGGAATGGGAGGGGGAGTTGAAATGGTTCGCGACTGGGAGGTGCAGTTGTTTATTGCGAACCAAGCGTAGGTGTTCTGCAAAGCGGTCCCCAAGCCTCCGCTTGGTTTCCCCGATGTAGAGGAGGCCAAAACGGGTACAGTGGATGCAGTATACCACATTGGCAGATGTGCAGGTGAACATCTGCTTGATGTGGAAAGTCTTCTTGGGGCCTGGGATGGGGGTGAGGGAGGAGGCATGGGGGCAGGTGTAGCACTTCCTGCAGTTGCAGGGAAAAGTGCCGGGTGTGGTGGGGCTGGAGGGGAGTGTGGAGCGGACAAGGGAGTCACAGAGAGAGTGGTCCCTCCGGAAAGCAGATAAGGGTGGGGAAGGAAAGATGTCTTTGGTGGTGGGGTCGGATTGCAGATGGAGTAAGTGTCGGAGGATGATGCGTTGGATCCGGAGGTTGGTGGGGTGGTACGTGAGGACGAGAGGGATTCATTTTTGGTTGTTATTGAGAGGACGGGGTGTGAGGGATGAGTTGCGGGATATGTGGGAGACACGGTTGAGGGCGTTCTCGACCACTGAGGGGGGGAAATTGCGGTCCTTGAAAAACGAGGACATCTGAGATGTACGGGAGTGGAATGCCTCATCCTGGAAGCAGATGCGGCGGAGGCGAAGGAATTGGGAATAGGGGATGGCATTTTTGCAGGAAGCTGGGTGGGAGGAGGTGTATTCTAGGTAGCTGTGGGAGTCGGTGGGCTTGAAATGGATATCGGTTTCTAGGTGGTTGCCGGAGATGGAGACAGAGAGGTCCAGGAAGGAGAGAGAGGTATTAGAGATGGTCCAGGTGAACTTAAGGTTGGGGTGGAAGGTGTTGGTGAAGTGGATGAACTGCTCGAGCTCCTCGTGGGAGCACAAGGCGGCGCCGATAGTCATCAATGTAACGGAGGAAGAGGTGGGGTTTAGGGCCAGTGTAGCTACGGAAGAGGGATTGTTCCACGTAACCTACAAAGAGGCAGGCATAGCTTGGGCCCATGCGGGTACCCATGGCCACCCCCTTTGTCTGTAGGAAGTGGGAGGAATTGAAAGAGAAGTTGTTGAGGGTGAGAATGAGTTCGGCTAAGCGGATGAGGGTGTCAGTGGAGGGGGACTGGTCGGGCCTGCGGGACAGGAAGAAGCGGAGGGCCTTTAGGCCATCTGTATGGGGAATGCAGGTGTATAGGGACTGGATGTCCATGGTAATCCATTTGGTATAGGTAGACCCACAATGCTCCTCGGGAGGGAATTCCAGAATGGCGCTATATTTCCAAGTCTGGATGATGAGTGGCTTGGAGGGGAACTTGTCATGGTAGACACTGCTGCTACTAAGCATCGGTGATGGAGGGATTGCACATTTGTGGGTGTGGTGCCAACCAAGTCAGCTTTGTCCTGAATGGTGTCTAAGTTTCTTGAGCATTGTTGGAGCTGTGCTCAGACAGCCAATGGGGAGTATTCCTTCACACTCCTGATTTGTGCCTTGTAGATGGTGGGCAGGCTTTGGGGAAATCAGGGGGTAAGTTACTCGCTGCAGGACTCCTGGCATCTGACCTGTTCTTGCAACCATCGTATTTATGGGGACTGTCCCATTGAGTATCTGATCAATGGTAACCCCCCAAGATTTTGACAGTTGAGGATTCAGTCATTGTAACACCATTGAACATCAAGGGGCCAGTGGTTAAAGTCTCTCTTGTTGGAGACAGCCATTGTCTGCTACATGCGTGCCACGATTGTCATTTGTCACTGGTCAGCCCAAACGTGGATTTTGTCTGGATCTTGCTGCATTTCAACACAGACAGCTTCAGTATCTGAGCAGTCATGAATGGTACTGTGCAGTCATCAGGGACATCTTCGTTTCTGACATTCTGATGGAGAGAAGGTCATTGCCCAAGTAACTCAAAATGGTTGGGCCTAAGACACTACCCTGAGGAAGTCCTGCAGAGATGTCCTCAACCAAGGCGGTAATGAGTTCCGGAGCTAAGTGGCCCTGGCATAACTTAAAGTGGGCATTAGTGAGCAGGTTATTGCTAAGCAAGTGCTGCTTTACAGCACTGCTGGTGACACCTTTATTACTTTACTGATGATCGAGGATAGACTGATAAAGGTGATAAGTGGCCAGGTTGGATTGGTCCTGCTTTGTGAGTAAAGGACATACCTGGGCAATTTCAGAGACATAAATTAGGCTATTAAAAACATAATGACCATTCTGGCACTTAGAGCTAGGCAAAACTAACTACTCCCTCCCCATGGCCTTTGAATTTGGACTGCTTCCAATATTTGTTTGATTTTCCATTAAGAAAATTTGTGTGGCATGTAGCTCAACTATTTCCAAGCTTCATCAACTCTGAGTACTGGGAATTTTGGAAATGGCAGTAATGAATACTCACACATTTAAACAGAAGCCTGGAGAAGAAGAAAAAATGGGTACAAATATTAAGCATCTGGATTCATATACAGCATTAACTGTACAGCATTCAGGTATCAAAACATTTTTCAAACTATAAATACAAAATATGGTGTAACATCAAATAATAGATTTTAACCCAGAAGCCAAGTTTTGACTTTGACATTCTACGGTCATGTGGTTAAGTGACACACCTGGACAATTTCAGCATCACTAGATTGGATCCGTCTGGGCCACAGACAAGCTGTGATATCTCTCTTACTTGCTTATGAGCTTCCTCACTTTTATCATCTTTGATAATTCCCATCACAGCTTCATATCCTCTTAAATCTGGCTTACTAAAACAAAAAAAAACAGATACCAGTTAGACTCTTCCAACCTATAGGAGTTACCTCTCTTCAGCTTAATACCACAGTAAGCTGCATGCAGAGAATGATATCAATGGTTACAAGTCTAAATAAAATGCAATGTACTATAATAATTGGATAAGACGAGTGAATAGGAGAAAGCAGGGTTCATTTCCCAAATGAAATGTCTTTTTGAAAACAATTACAAAGTAGTAGTCCAGTTGCTGTGATATTCAGAGCATCATTTTCAATTAAAGATCAATTTAATATAAAACTGAGCTGAGTTGATCATTTATACAGGTCTTATCATTTCACACGCAATTACTGGTTGGATTTCTACGAAAAAATATTTTCTTTGCCACATTTGCCTTTTCAGTAAATAATAACCAAACGTGTTAAAAAAAGCAAAAAGTTTAAATGAACTTTCCCTTAGTGTTTTCCACTGTAGCCGAGTTCATCACTTGCACAAGCCTTTTCATTTCACACACAAACGTAGTAGTTAGTATTTGCAGGAATATTCACATTCCATGATTTGTTTAGGTATTAATCACACAGTGTACTTTCATTGATTAATGTATTATATTATTGTTTAACTGTAACAGATGTAAATGTTAGTACTTTATCAGTGTGTGACTTTGCTTAGCCTCAATTTACAGAAATGCACCATGGGATTGCAAACAGTGTAAAGGTAATACACCAATGTCATAAAATTAAACTGTAAATGCGGAGAGGCCTCTGTTTAACTTATGCCCATTTCACGATTGAGAAAACAGAAAGCTTAAGATTGAATAAGGTTCAGTTAATATCCTCCCAGCTCATTAACTCCTCATCAGGGAACTGAAAAGGCAGAGAGGGAGTTAATGGTGAAGAAAATCCCAATGATAGCTGTGATCTGCACTGGGCTTGTTTTAACTTGTAGAAGTGAACCAACTAGATTTTGACAAAAAAAACTTTATTTTTGTATTAGAGTTAATTTTGTAACGGTTAATTTTGTGTTCAAGTTTGTAAGTGTATAATCTTTAGAATTTTAATGTTTAGGACTACATACGTATTGACAATGTACACGTATATTTAAATAAAGGCAAGATACTGTGGATGCTGGAAGTCTGAAACAAACAGGATGCTGGAGAAACTCAGCAGGCGTGGCAGCATCTGTACAGAGAGGAACAGTTAGATGTTTTGAGTTTGGTTATGGCTTCATCAGAACTGAGCTCCAACTATCATATTTCTCCATTTCCTCAAGATGGAAATTATGATAAACTATCCTCTTAGCTAAGCAAAGAGTCATAAAAGTAAGATTAAACAATCTATAAAGGAAGAGGAAGAACCCATGGATAATTGACAACTTAAAAGGAGCCAATCAGGAGACAGTGACAGTAACATCAGTCATTGTCAAACACCTTGAAAAAGGCCAAATATAAATTGATGGCAGATCATTGAAACCAATTAGTAATAACTCTCACATCACTTAGTTAAATCATAATTGATCGTATTGTTGGTCAAGGTTTGGAAAAGCTTAATGTAGAGTCTAATGGTACTGATAGGGTTCTAACACTCTGCTACGTGCAACCATCACAAGACACTCAAGTATCTGAAATAAAAATCATAAGTACCACGTGGAGAAACAGTGCTTGGCTGTGAGAACCCAATTCTCTTCAATTAATGATCCTCCACAGAAATGGATATCCCTGAAGTAGAGAGAAAGGATTAATCAGTAAATGGTAACAGAAGTATGCTCATTTTAGTCATTGACAGATTAGAACAAAGAACAAAGAAAATTACAGCACAGGAACAGACCCTTCAGCCTCCAAGCCTGCACGGACATGCTGCCCATCGCAAATAAAACCCCCTACCCTTCCGGGGACTGTATCCTCTATTCCCATCCTTTTCATGTATTTGTCAAGATGCCCCTTAAAAGTCACTATTGTATCTGCTTCCACTACCTCCCCCGGCAGCAAGTTCCAGGCACCCACCACCTTCTGTGTAAAAAAAAAACTTGCCTCGTACATCACCTTTAAACCTTGCCCCCCAAACCTTAGACCGATGTCCCCTAGTAACTGACTCTTCCACCCTGAGAAAAAGCTTCTGACTGTCCACACCGTTCATAATCTTGTAGACCTCTATCAGGTCGCCCCTCAACCTCCGTTGTTCTAGTGAGAACAACCCAAATTTCTCCAAACTCTCCTCGTAGCTAAAAAGATATCACAGATATTTAAGGGATATTCGATTTCTTAAGTAATATAAATATTGGGGATGCAAGACGAAGATCTCCAGGTACACACTATTAGTTGTGTAAATACCATCCTTCCCCTTTTTCTGTATTTTCGATTGTGAAAGGAACTGTTTTAAATGCCAAGGATAGTTAAAGGTTTTGCTGTACTCCTTAAAAATAAGTATCCTGACACTCATTGCACATAGCTGCTGGTTCAAGCAGTAGCGGAAGCTGAGTTTGTAGACACTCTGGAGGCAAGGAATGTAGGTACGAATGGAGCATTGGCTGGCAACAGGTAGCTGTTTGGTCTGAGGACTGGTCACCAGTTATAAATAACAAACGCCTTCTGTCAAATACAACTGGGAGACTGGCTTCCAGCAGTTGAACAACTTGGGAGGTTTGAATACTCTGGAAGAAGCAAAATCGGATTTCCAGGAAGGCAAGGGTTATCCTTTTTCTCTGCAGTAAAAAATAATCTCAAGCCTGAAGATAACAATTGTTTTCTTTCCCCTTCTCCAGTTGCTGTAAGCTGTGACTTTTAATTGACAATTCAAAGAACAATACAAAGTAGGAACTAGTCACGCTGTACTTCCTGCAATCAGAGGAAAGTAACTGGTGAAGGAAGATCAAAAAGCTATGGTCTGATCAGCACAAGAATAGAAAATCATCTCAGCAAACCCTGAACAAAGACCAGGGGACCACCTTCCCAGTCTATCCCTTCACTCATAACACCCATTTTATGTTTCTGTCTCTATATGCGTGTATAGAGGGATAGTTTATAAGTTAGAGTTATATGACAATGATTACTAATTGGCTATTTATTACAAACTACAAAGTACAGAAATCCTGTACTTCATTAATCTGTGTCTGAAAGACTTTTAAATTCAGGAATTTTGGGTACTTTTACAATTTTTTTTTAAAAACGTGAAAACATTAGGGATAGTGGGCCTTGATTTCTTGCTTAAAACCTCAGTGAGGGGTTACTGTTGTTAACAAAATTTGATAAAGGTACTGATCGATAAATAACTCTGGTTTGGCATCTTAGATTGCGGTTTGAAGCACTATTATTAAGGCAGTGTTAGGGGGTAAATCACAGAGAGCAAGACTAGAGTCTCAGTGGGGGTCAAGTGACAGCTGCACAATACTACCCTTCCCTCAAGACAGGAATTTTGATAAATTATCCTCATAGTTTAGTAAAGAATCATATAAGTAACATTAAACAAACTATTAAAAAGGAAGAACCATGGACAATTGGCAACATAAAAGGAGCCAATCAGGAGATAATGGCATTAACAATGTCCCTCATTTGAGCTTCACTCCTTCAGCACCTTTTTTAAAAGTTAAAATGTCAGAAAGGTTCAGGGGGAGGTGTGTGCCTGCAATCCCACAGCATATGAAGATTCCAGCGAGTTCAAAATATCCAGAAAAAGGTAAACATTTTCTATGGCTAACTTCTCAATATACAATATGCTCGACTGTGCTCCATTATCAGGTCAAGCTAAAATCAGATGGAGAGATCTTCGGAAGGAAGTCCCACATCATCTGGTTTTAATCCTGCAGTCAGAATAATTAGAACAAAACACACATCTAAAACGGGTTCCCATCAACCAGAAAGTCATTGTGTTGGAACAAAGTGCTGGAACTTTACTAAATTGTTATATTTCTTCATAAGTCACATTTGGGTAAAGATTCAGTAATTCAGCCATTTCTTTAAACCTCTGAGGTGTTCTGAACCAGGTTAATACAGGAGATTATGGGTGCTGAGTGAGCTGAATATATAGAAAAGAACAAAATAAAATTTCAAAAATCAACAAATCCTAGCAAAGTACAAATACACCTATTGTTCAAATTTCAAAAAATTTTAATTCGCAACTTACTAAAAAGATTCATTTTGCATTAGTTACTGACAGGAATTTTAAATTTTGGATTGATTGAAAACAGCCAGTACTGATTATTATAAATACTGCCCTATTTCCATTCTTGATGAGTTCAAATATCACTTTTTTTTTGTTAAAATCGATTCCTCAAATATCTGGATTTATTTTCTTCAATTAGAAAATCCAGATTGGAGGGAAGAAAATGCTGCCTTAATAAAGTCAATGTATAATCTCTTACTCAGCCATACCAATCAGGAGAGCACCAGACACTACAACAAACCTCAGGGCCTGTCTGTCTGAGAGAACACAGAAAAAGAAAGGTAACCAAAACCTCAAATATGGAAAAGAAGTGGCTACTTGGGCAAAGTATCAGACAGCTTAGACATGGTTACCACTCTCAGTTCATCAATGCCAAAGGATTATAAACTGGAAACACTGATTAGAATAGGGGAGGGGAGTTTTCAAATATCGCGTTCAGTGTCTCTAGATATCAGTGGTCCACATAATGAGCTCCCTTTTACAATAGAAAGTACAAATGTAACTGTGTTTTTGTAAAATGGATAGATGCTGGATTATCCATTTTAAAAAATGAAGTTGCAGAATAACTGGAAAAGGGTTTGTTCACAAATCAGTGAGCTTTACCTGTGTTGCAGGCTAACCATCCAGCTGGAGGTTTTGGCTTTTGCTCGAAATCCATTCACTATTCTGGTCTGTATTCTACTTGAACACTGTTGAGCACCTGGAAATTGA
Organism: Rhincodon typus; assembly: GCF_021869965.1. NCBI lineage: Eukaryota > Metazoa > Chordata > Chondrichthyes > Orectolobiformes > Rhincodontidae > Rhincodon > Rhincodon typus. The sequence goes on along the minus strand of NC_063353.1, from coordinate 26,371,123 downwards.
ATTGGGTAAGAGGAAGAAATAGCGTGCGCTTGTCATTAAAATCAGAACTTCACAAAAACCTAAATGATGAAAAGCGTTACCTTCTTAATGTTAAAGCAACACTCAAAATTTGAATAACCGAGAAATCAAAACAAAAATCAGTGTATGTTTTAATAGCAGTGTTTCAATAATGTATCCCTGCCCTTCCCCTTTACACTGTATCTCCACAAGTAAATTGACAGAGAATATTTATATATGGAACGTGTATTAAAGCAACATTCTAACCTGCCAGGCAGCAAAAATAAAAATGAATATTGCCTTCAAGCTATAGATTTAGCCACCAATATGAATTAACAAAATTCTTTGTGTGAGAGGTTCTCACCAAAAACCCAAGTCAGAATCTTCCATTAGAAACATAAATTCAAATGACAATTTAAGAAGCATACCTGTCGAGGCTAATTCAGATGATGTTTTGTCACCTACATAGAAACAGCATGATGTTATTATAAGGCAAGTTACTCCTTGACACAATGAATTGAAATGTAATATAAATATATATTTAGTCTAAATCCAAAGCAAAATGTGTGCAGGCTAATCTTCCCTGTATCATTCCAATTTTAACGTGCCAAAATAATCACAACAAAATGTCAGCAAGAATGGGATTTGAGCCTATTCACGCATAATGAAATTGGATTTGCAGTTTTTTTTTAAACAAAGAAAATCTTAAACTTCAACGTGGTGTCAACTAAAATTCAAACATGCTGTAGGTTTCAAAAAGTTGGATCCAACATAAAATTTGTATAGCAAATGGTTTGTATGCTGACTGTTAAATAAAGACCATTATGTTACATCATATTTTAGCAAAGTCAATGGTCTGCAGATACCTAACACTACTTGCAAATATGCACAAGCAGAAACCCGGAAATGGACATGCGCAGAATTCTAGAGCTTCGTTTGCACGCAAAAGCAAAGCTGTGCACATGTATTAATGCAGATTCTTCACACACATGCAGTTCTGTTCAGTATCTTCACACGTGCAACAATGCTACCAACATCAAATCCGCACGTGGTCAGGCCCCTATATCATAAATGTAGAACTCCGATTTTGTCATATGCAAGAAGAACTGCACGTGTGCAGAAAAACAGCATGATATTCAAACAGAGTTCAGCAGTAAATTATCCAGCATATACTTATTACCAACGGTCTTAGTTCAGTCTTTGGCATTCACAGCTGCATGATTAGCAGGTTTTCTTCCGGAAGCATGAGAATCTCTACTGTTTACGCAATGTCCATAATTTACTTATGAACACAGATGCTAGAAGTCATAAAAACGTTACTTATGAATCTACCAGTTACCATTCAAAAGGTTAATGAGGGCTGAAATATTATTTTCTCCATTCAAGTTTAAGAGTTGAAATTTCGAGGTAAAGTTTAGGAACATTAAACATTTAGTACTAGCTTTAATGTAACATTAGAGCTGCATCCCATGCTCTGCATAAAAACCTCAAGCATCAAAAATCTGCAATACAGTCATTAATTTGGTGAAATGCAGAGGCAATATATGTTAAGTTAACTTGTCATCTTTCTTTGTTCTCCAATTTTGTTTTTCCTCAGAGCTCAATAAATCTGTTAGAACATATAATAAACACACAGATGCAGCCAAAGTTTGCAACATCCATGCCAGTCTGGCTGAGAATCTATTTGGTTAAATGTGATCTTATTCCACGGCAGAATAGCATGAACAGTGAAGCACTAACATAACCATAGTGAGTGATCAGTTTTCTGAAATATTTGCATTGCATCATTCGAGAAATGAATACAACAGCCACAAAACCGAATCTCCATCTTGAAAACACAAGCATGGGTATCCCCCCACAACTGTGAGATTCACAACCTTCTGGCTATTCAAATAAACCAAGAAGTCAAAAGTATAGAAGAAGCACATGGCACTCCATGAGCAATTTTCTGATTATTGTTCCCATTGAGCAAAAATCTTTGCATTTAGAGTGATTGGAGCCTTACAGGCTGCAGCTTACATGTCTTCTGTTACTTACAAGGTTCAATTGCACAATAGTCCCATGGAGTGAGGGGATCAATTGTGTAACACCAGGGACCATGTTTGTCTGCATCTGGACTGCGACAGTAATTCTCCGCTAAGCCTTCAGAATTGATGTTCAAGGTGATTCTGCACATAGGGAAAAGACAGTGTGTGAACAATAAAAGATCTTGTTCTCTTTCTAAGAAGGATAAAGCAGTGTGGATGTTTTAACACTACCACCAACACAATCTTCCTTAGCGACATGTTACATTTTAAATATCTGGTGCTTTTGGTCAATTATGTCTGTGCTCCACACGCAACTTAAGAGGGGAGTAGACAAGCAAATAAGCCACACAGCCACTAAAATTGGTCTATTCTTCAAATGTGTGTGTGGAGGACCTGGGTCACTCCGTATACATCTGGCTATGTGAAGAGATTGTAGTTCAATACCATTCTGACGGTAACTTACTTGATCAACAGTCTTTACCACCACAGAAGGTACAATCGATACAATTTGCAGATGTTGTATACTGGTTGGACTGCTCTTGTACACTTCAAAATGGAGGTTCGGTAGGATCAGCGTGGATTATTTCTAATTATTACAGCTTTTCTCTAAATTGGGTTATGACCACAATAGGAGGAATGCACTTGGTAATCAAGTTGCACAATGAGTCACAAAAAATCAGAAATTGCTGGAAAAGATCAGCAGGTCTGGCAGCGTGTGTGCACACAAATGCACAGGTATTTTTAAAAAGGGTAAAAATAAGTCTGTAAATGAAGGATAGAAGTTGATGAATTCTCACAACCCAGAGTTTCCTGCTCAAAAAACAGAACTGCCAGAAACAGAGAGAGAGAGAAAGAGCATGCGAGACAGCGAGAGGTGGGGTGAGAGGAAAGAGAGAGAGACAGACAGAGACAGACAGAGACAGAGACAGAGACAGAGACAGAGACAGAGACAGAGACAGAGACAGAGACAGAGACAGAGAGAACAGGCCAGATGATAGAGTGAGCCATGATCAAATGCTGCAAATAGACCCACAGTCTATATTCAGGTCATCACAGCATTGAACCTTCCAGGAATAGAAGAGGTATTCAAAATTAATGGGTGTCAGAATTTAGTTCAATGAATGTCGGTGTAAAATGTTCCTTAATATTAAGTAATACATTAAGCCACAGTTTCTAAGTCTTTGCAGATTTTTCTTTTCAGGAACTATCCTCTACCTAATTGAGGGATTTGCTATCGAGGAGGATGGTGGATCTGAAGAGTCACCCTACCCTTTATGATCTCCATCCTGCCTTCACTCCCCAGGTAATCCTGGGCCCCTGGGGAGTCCTTTGCCAGTGGCTGTCACTGCTTCTGCTGACAAGAGATGGAGAGCAGCTTTTCGTGGACTGACCGGCAGTTCTTGGCTAACAGGTCTTCCATTACATTGCCTTCTGGAGGAGCAATGGCCTAGTGGTTATTATTGCTGGCTTGTCAATCCAGTAATTTAGCTAACATTCTGGGGTCCAGGGTTCAAATCCCACCACGGTAGATAGTGAAATTTGAATTCAATAAAGAATCTGGATTTAAAGAGTCTACTGATGACCATGAATCCATTGCTGACTGTCGGAAAAACCCATCTGATTCATTAATGACCTTCAGGGAAGGAAATCTGCTATCCTTACCTGGTGTGGCCTACATGTGACTCCAGACCCACAGCAATGTGGCTGACTCTGAACTGCCCTCTGGACAAATTAAGGATGGGCAATGAATGCTGGCCTAGCCAGGGATGCCCACATCCCATGAACGGATTAAAAAAAAAACTTTAAGGGGATCCCAAAGCCTGGGGGTAGCCCTAACAGCTACTAAGAGTGTTGAAGGACACAAATCCAGGAGCTCGCCCACAAAGGCTGACAGTGAGTTCTCTACCAGTTGTCCAACATTGGACAAAAGCTCATGTTGGGCTGACTAGATCCAATCCATTGTTGCACAGTAAACTATAACAGCTATCTATACTATGCAATGCTGCAGCCCTGCCATTAAGTACCAGTGCAGTGGAGAGGCTGAAGGTGTAAGGAATCGATAAGCATGCCTAATGCTGGGTTGAAAGACACATCTGTTTACCAACGATAACAATCCCAATCCCCAGCACCCAAAAAAAAAACTGGAATCTTACCTTGCAATAGCCTGGCTGTAATTTACCCATGGTGCACAATGAATGCCAGTCCTAGTTTTAGATATAGTTCCTCTATAGGTTGTTCCAGTCCCTTGGTAACATTCTAGACGAATAGAAAATAACAGATTAAGGTTAACAACTTGGGTTTGTAATTGCTTATTTTTAATTGTTGATCATCCTTCCAAATTCCTTACACTACGTGTTCTGAATTTCTTCTCTCAGTTAACTACATAAATCGTCTTTTGTAGGCCTTAAATAGGTTTTATACTTTAAATTCTACGGCACAAGAAGGCTAGTGCAATAATGCAAGTGTTCATTTGAAGTCCAATTACTGAATTTAAGGGACATTTAGTTGTTACTCTACATTTAAGAACGAAACTCATCATAATTTCTTATTAAAAACAAACCAGGCCTCTTTAAAGCCAATCATATCACCACTGCTGAGAGGATTAAAAATGTCACTGTTGTCCGTGGATGAATTATCAGGTTACAATTCAAAACAAAGAGAGGCTGGAAATAATAAATTTAAAAAAAAACTGGAAAACGCCAATAAGTGCTGACAGCATGTTTGGAAAGTGAGAGAAGTACAGACTGTAGGTAGCTCTCTTCTTCAGATTAGTTTAGCATTGGTGGGTAATTGTGGCTCATAGATTCCAAGAGGTTTCACCAAAGCTCTTCTGTTCAATGTCCTAGAAGTAGAATAAATTTTCTTATTCGCTCATGGGACGTGGACGTCTCTGGCTAGGCCAACATTTATTCCCATCCTACACTGCCCTGGAGAAGGTAGTGGTGAACAACAGTTATTGAACTACTGCAGTCCTTGGAGTGCAGGAACACCCACAATGCTGTTAGTGAGGACATTCCAGGATTTTGACCCAGCAACACTAAAGGAATGGTGAAGAACTTGTAGATGGGGGCAATCCTGCACATTCGCTGCCCTTGTCCTTCTAGACGGTAAGGGTCAAGGATTTGGGGTAATTATGCAATCGAGAAAGCAAGCATTAAATAAGCTGAATTACTTTAGAGTTTATTTGGTAATAGTTTGAATAAATTTTTACTCCTCTACTTGTTTCCTTTCCAGTCGCAATTCAAGTGGCTGCAGGCAAAAATCTATTTTAACATATACTTCAACTGTGATAACAAGAAAACGTGAAAAGAAAAACAAAATGCTGAAAATGTTGAAGGGTGTAAATGAATTAGACTCATATGTAAGATGGATTTTCAAAATAAAATTTGGATGGGATGTAATGAGGTGCCAAAAGGCTAAATCCATTTTTTCAGAAGATACTACTGAAGGGTCTCACCTCAAAGCATCTTCCATTTTCTCAAACTATTTACATCTATTATCCTCTTTGAGGCACTGACCAACTCATCACCCTTAAATTTTCCAAACTCTTGGATCATCTTGTTGATAAAGTGCAAGTGGGTGCTGATCCCATGCGGACAGATGGGGGACACTGCTCAGACTATTACTAGTAGCGGTTGCTAAGGCTGCAGAGAAAGGAAGAGGACACCTCAAAATGGAGGTGCCTCTGAGGCCCAGTAAGAGGTTTTGATGAGATGTTGGGCCAGCATGGTCCAATCAGAGAACCAAACACTGAGTTTGGCAGTTCTGGATTGACAGGGCAGCCCTTACCAAAGGGGCACCTCCAAGGGCCATGAAGCAGCCAGCCATTCAGGAAGGTTCCACATTGAAGGTTCCGGCTCAAAGGACAGTGTATTTGGGGCAGCACAGTGGTCAGCACTACTGCCTCACAACGCCAGGGACCCGGGTTCAATTCCACCCTCAGGCGACTGTCTGTGTGGAGTTTGCACATTCTCCCTGTGTCTGTGTGGGTTTCCTCCGGGTGCTCCAGTTTCCTCCCACAGTCCAAATATGTGCAGGTTAGGTGGATTGGCCATGCTAAATTGCCCATAGTGTTCAGGGATGTGTAGCTTAGGTGGGTTATAAGGGGATGGGTCTGGGTGGGATGCTCCAAGGGTCGGTGTGGACTTGTTGGGCTGAAGGGCCTGTTTCCACACTGTTGGGATTCTATGTGATGTGATGTGATCTCTGCAATTCAACCCCACCACCCACCTCAGCCAACCAGGAACTCATTGAAGGTCATCCAAGGTGTCCCTACTCCTTCCCATGAGGCAGGGCCACATCTAACACTGAAAAAATGTGTTGGCAAGGGCATAAACGTCCATTCCCACTAACTAATTTTCACCGGTCTCCCACCATCTGGCAGTGGGCCACTACTCTGCTGCTGTTCCCAACCCAGAGGACATATGGTCAAGTCAGTCACACATCAGGTTCCCCTCATGACATTTTCTGCCACCATTTTATAAAGGTCTCATATTACCAGTCCATCTCCAGAGGGCTGGTAAAATTGCGCATGTGCATGTGGCCACATTATACATTTCCCTTCCAGCATTACTACATCAAGTGGATCCTGTGCCCAGGAATGTGTATAATTCGGGAAACTGTATGCTGCTGCCCTCTTGTGCCTCACTGATTTTCTGAGGGACTACAGGGAGGTGATTTGCTGCTTTTTCAAAATGGTGCTAAAGGGGGTGTAAGGAAATCGGTTATTTAACCTGTAATGCATCTTATTGACTCTTGTGAATTAAAAGGTATTCCCAGCTTTTATCAAAAAAAATCTTATTTTTAAAGTCAGTTTAAAATACGCACAGTCACTTGCTTGTTTTACCTTCTGAAATCGGAGTTTTATTCTCACATCTTGGGATATGAAAACAATAAGCTACTCGAATTTCTGGATCTGTAGTGAAGCACCAGGGGGCTTCTGTTCCATCAGGATTCCTGCAGTAATTTTTATCCAAGTCCCTGTAAAACCATCAGAATTAAATATTAAATATTACAGGATATGGAATGTTAAAAGTCTGAGCAATGAATGACTTTTGTTGTCACATGTATTTGGGAAAAACAGTGAAGAAAGTGTTCTGTTGCCACAATCCGGTACCATTTTGGAGAGCATCGTCACTATTGCCCCTTCACACCCTCCCGCTCCGAGCATGCTCACT
>NC_063353.1:26357233-26363912 GCF_021869965.1 Rhincodon typus | reverse complement strand
GCATGCTCACTTTACCCCTTCACACCCTCCCGCTCCGAGCATGCTCAGATTGCCCCTTCACCCACTACACTCTGAACAGACTTACGCTTATTCCATAAAATGACTACAAAATCTAGCATTTACACAAAGTTCGTTTTTATCCAGTTCATGTACTCAAATTCTATGATACATTTACATCTCTACTTCAAGCTGACTTTCCTTGTTTTAAACAACTAGAAGTGATAGCAATGTTAATGCCAGTCATCAGTGCTTGTTGCAGCACACACCAATCTTCCCGTGAAGCCACAGTACAAACCACACATATATTAAATAAAGGAACAAAAGTTGGTCGTTCAGACTCCTGAACCTGCTCCATAATTCAATAAGAGATCATACTTGACGAAGTATTTGATCTTAAGCATCTGTACCTAGGTATCTTTGTACCTAAGATGACGCTGTAATGCAATGATTGCAAACTTTTCACTGTACTAATTTGAGGACATGTGACAATAAAGCTAATTCAATTCAATGTTTGTTTTGAATTCCACATTCCCATCTACCCCAGATACCTTCGATTCCCTTGTCTCACAAGAATTTACCTACCTCCACCTTCCACTGCCTTCTGTGGCAGAGATTTCCAAAGATGCAGAATTCCCAAAACATTTCTCCCCATCTGCTTCAAAAAGGGGAACACCTCATTTTAAACCAGCTTCCCCAGTTCTGGAATCTCATGCAAGAGATACATCCTTTCTACATCAATATATTCAAGACCATTCAGAAATTTCAGTCATCAACCCTCACCTCTTCCAAACTCCTGTGGAAGTAAGACCAGACTATCCAACTTATCCTCTTAAAACAACTTGCTCATGCCAGTCCCAAACTAGCAAGCCTCTTTTGAATAGTCTCCAATGCATTTACTTATTTGGATTTTGATGATGGAATTAAGTTGATCAAAGTCAACCACCTCAATGTTAACTATGTTCCTCCCTCTTCAGATACTGCCTGACATGCTGAGTATTTCCACCCTTTTTAGTTTTTTAAAGCTAAAACACAGCCATCCTTGTCAACCTACTTATGACATTTAAGTAGTTGTTGTTTTATCAGTATTAGGGAAGTTTCTGCACAGTCCAAATAATTGTCTATAACTGGATAGCATTGTGCCATCTTCAGTGGTTGCTGAAGTTTGATCTGATCAACTTCACTCCCAAAATATACAGCACTATTTGGATTGAAGCAAAGCAAAAACGGTGTCTCAAAATGCTAACCTGAGAAGTATAACCCTGCAACTAAAGATCTTGATTTTGTTCATGGCTCAATAAACAAGTTAAGCATTTCCCTTCCGTAATACACCAAACACCTGGGGAAAAATTGTTCAAGTACTACACACTGGCCCCGATTTTCAGTTCTCTGCACTTGATACTCTCCAACAGCTTCATGTCATGGAAGGGTTAGAGAAGAGCTTTCATCACGTGAGATCAAGAAAGCCAGTGCCTGGTAAGCAGAGAGAGCGCAGGAGAGTGCGCGAAAGAGAGGGAGAGCGCACAAAAGAGAGGGAGAGCACGTGCGGCACTCTGCAATGATGGTATCTCAACTAAACTGCTGATAGATGGAAATAAAGTCTCATCTAATGTCAGACCTTGATGATTTTCACTTCTTCTGCTGAAAGGTATGTTCCATTTCACATCATTGCATCTAAAAAATGTCATTATGTTCTGCTCAAACAAAGGTGACAGAGAAGATCTCAACATCTCCAGCACAGTTCATGCCTTTGTATCACAGAGAAGGCCTTGGCAAAGAAGGGTCACACTTAAGACTTCATCGACTTGCACAACTGTAAGCCCAGAAACTGTGCAGCTTCCTGGGCTAACCAATGCCGTGATCTTCTCCATACATCAGCTACAACAGGAGCGTACAGAGCAGGCAACACCTTTTTACCCTACTTTAGTAGATCTCACCAAGGCATCCAATGCCTTTGGTAGAGCCACACTCTACAAGATTTGGGAAGAATTGGCTATACATCAAAGCTCATCAGTTCCATGTATTATTTCCATGCTACACGTACTGCCTTGGAAAGTTTGATGGCTCCCTATCTAACACTTTCAGAGTGACAAACTGAGTGAAACGGATGTGTTCTTGCCCCTACCCTATTTAGCACCTTCTTCACCAGGATCCTACCAATTGCTCTTCCCTACAGTCTAATTGCATATCAGGTGAGATGGCCCTACAAATCTGTCAAGATTGAAATTGAAGTTAAAAAATAAAAAAAATCACACTTAGTCAGGATCACCTCTACATTGAATGATGCTGTATTAGTCATTCACACAGAAAACAAGGACTCATGGACTGTCTCTCCTACGCCTGCAATTTGAGTTCCTTGATTAGTAAGAAAACCGAAGGTTTTGTTTTGAAGGTTTTTGACTGAAATAGAGCATCTCTACCCCTGGTCACATTAAATAGCACCCCACTGGAAATGATTAGAACATTCTGCTACCTCAGGCCCATGGTGACAGGGACAGACAGAAAGAGCCTCTTGGCACAGCAACAGCAATTGCTATCTTTGAATGACTCACAGAACACATATGTTATTACATCAAGCTGACCCCTGGGACCAAGCTGATGGTTTACAATGTTCAGAATCTTGCTGTGTGGTGTGAATCATGCTTGGTTTCCAGCTGTTAAGAGGAGTTCAACAATTTCCATCCTCACTGTCTGGGTACATCTTGATAAAAAGATAAAAGGACAAAATGATAAATGAGATAGTCCAGTAAACAGCAAATTTCTCATGTGGGTTATCACTCAAACAGAGGAGAGTGTGTTGTCTCAGATAGGTCTACAGGGTGAAGACACAATCACATACTCAAACACTGCATCTCTTGTGAGGTGTCGAGAAGCAGATGACTAATGAGACACCAAAGCCACTGCTTCAGGAATTCTTGTGCCATGCAACAAAGGCCAATAATGATCAATTATCTGACCAGGAAGTCATTGGCTAGTGAGTGAGGAAAGCAGCAACAGCTCCTGCGAGCTAGCGTGTATCTCTTTGACAACCTGTGGCTACACTAGCTTGGCAACAGATGCCAATGCTGAAACCACAATGACGTCTGGTGGTTTCATGTTCCGCACTTGTGGAAGAACCTGCCTATTCAATAAGCAACTGCAGGTAGGTGGTGTCATCTGAAGACAGTCCATCTGAAACGGACTGTTTGCTATCTGTCCATTATCTTTTGTAGATAGAAGGGCTGCCACTGCTACCAAAATGCTAATTTTTTTTTAAGAAAGGGACTGAAGGATATAAATAAAAAACAAAAATGCATATTCCTCAGCATCACAAGGAATAGTAGAGACAAATCTTATTGATGCATTTATGAAGAAGTCAGATAAACAGAAAGGAAAAATAGTTGATTATGTTGTTAAGATTAGAATTTAAAATAAAAGGACGAGGCTCATATGAAATAGAAACATTGGCATAAACCAGTTGCGCTTAAAAACCTGTTTTTGTATTTAGATTCTATGTCATCAAGGAAACTGGCAGATGTGAGAAAAGAGTCACAATCTATTGGTGGGTTTGCGGGAAGCTGCTAACTACCCTGGAATCATCCAGGGCTGAATAGTAATTTTCGTTTTCAACTCTTCCCAAGATTACTTTTTCTCCCAAAAATAAGAAGTGGCCTTCGACCATTAGAATTTAATTGGTCCTCAAATGAATAAACATTTAACTAAAAATGAGCAAGGAAAATCATAAGAAAGCTACATGACCTTTGCAGTTGAGTGTTCACAGCTGTCTAAATACACATGGATAGAACACAAACACATCACATACAGATGCACACAACATTTGGGCTCAATCCACCAATTTTTAAAATGAGCACAATGCTGCAAATTTTAAAACCACAACATAACAATATATGTTTCTACAATCAAATGGGATAATTGTGCAGACAATTCTTGTACAGTACCTCAGAAACTGGATAGACCACAGCAATAAAAATGGTAACAGCAAACACTGCTTTGTTAACCCTGCAAAGTCCTCCAGATTAAAATCGGGGATCTTGTGCCAAAACACGGATATACTGTCCTATGGTCTAGTTTGAACAACAGCCCTACATAGTCAGTCATTCTCAAGGAATCATGCCTCACAGATATGACCTAGACAAGGGCCCCCATCATTTCTGCAGCTGTCCCAATGACAGGATAGCCAACTAGAGGTGGATACACTATGGGTATTCCTACACACCATGGACCACAGTGATTCAAATCAGCAGCTCACCACCACCTCCACGACTAAGTAGAGATGGGCAATACATGCTACCCTCGGCAATGATTGTGTATGAACTTTTAAAGAAAGTTTCAACTTTTGGAAGTATTGCGCTTTTAGAGATGAAAAAGATTGCTATCACACTCTGGGATTAAGTATCCAATACTGTTTTGACTACATTATATTCAGAGGCCAATTTACCAATAATGTGGCAGCACTGGGTGGAATGTTCTTGAAGCATCAGTGGGTCATGGCAGCCTCGCTCAGTAGCTATGCTGCCTCTTCCACACAGTGCTCACCAAACAACATGTTAAACACATACCTAGTGAGAGCTAACAACTATACAGAAGCTGACAGCTCCTGTGCTCAGCGACACCCCTAGGCTCCTAGCATAAGAGAGGACCCAAGGCAGAAGCAAGTGATATCTTGGTGGAGGAGATCTCATTTTTGGTTTTGTTTTGGGAAGAGATGGGGACGGACAGGGTAGTAGCCAGGTTGATCACTGTAGGGGTACATGGAAAGCTTTAAGTGTTCCTTTATTGGCCACTGAAGGACCTCAGTTGGCAGCAAGATAGAAACAATACAGCATGGAGCTGGAGAAACATCAGGACTGAAGAAGGGTCCCAACCTGAAATGTCGACTTTCCTGCTTCTCTGATGCTGCCTGACTTGCGGTGTTCCTCCAGCTCCACATGTGTTGACTCTGACTCCAGCATCTACAGTTCTTGCTATTTCTGAGCAAGATAGAAATGTTGACTAATAACCATTAAGTGCGCTTACCACCTCCAATCTCACTACCTCTTGGAACAGAAGGTACCACCCATTATTTCCAGCAAAGAAGTTACATCTTAGTGAACAGGTCAAGCTCTTCAATAAAATTTCAGGTTTGCAATCAAACGTACGCTTCTATAGAAAGGCAAAAGTTTATTATGTTGTATGCAATGGCTGTTTATTTAAAACATAAGTTGTTTCTTCAAAACTAAAATCAACAACAGAATATATTTACAGACACCATGATATTAAGTTTGAGGAAAAAAGAAGAGTCATATCTGACAATTGTAAATTTCTAGTCAATAAGTCCTTTGTACATCTTCATAAACACAGCACAAGTTCAAAACAGCCTAGATTTGGCAGTAGTAATAACAATAACACAGTCATTATTCAGCATTATTACTGGTTTCAATGGAGTAATAAAGATACAGTGTTTTTATTTTTGTTCCTGTTCCAGTTCCCTGCTACTTCAACACATCACTGTGTTCCCTGGCCAACATGTCTGTTTCAGGGTTGCTGCAGTGCTCCAGGGAAGCTCAGCACAAGCTGGAAGAACAGTATTATACTTTCCACTTGGGGACACTGCAGCCCTCAGGACTCAATATCAAGTTCAATAATTTTAGAGCCTGAGTACCTTTTCCCATGTTGTTTACACACCCTCACACCCAAGTCCTGTAATCATTAAGGGCTGCTTTCAGCACAGCCAACCCATTTTTACTTATTGTCTTCCAGTATCAGTTTTCTTCTTCCGTGGCTTACTCATCCCTCCAACTGTCTATCTCTATCAACTCACTCCTTTCCCCCTCACCCCGTATCATCCACCCGAATACCACCTTTTCCCAGCTACTATCAGTTCTAAAGCCTCTCCGGATCGGAATGTTAACTGTTTTTTCTCTTCACAGATACTGCCAGACTCGCTGAGTTTCTCCACCAATTTCTGTTCGTTTCAGTTACTCAGCATCCGATGTTTATTTTAAATATTACAGCTTTAAATTTGTGTGTTGTAAACAAAAACTGTGGACTGAAATGTGAAAGAACTGTTTTAAGCCAAGGAATTACACAAAGATGGCTGTATGTTTTGGAGTAGGGAGTTTGATACCTTTTGTGACCCCTGTTTGTGTAGCTGTCGGATTCAGCAATGTAAAAGTGAACTGGACCAAAGGGTTAATTATATGTGAAGCTGATTGACACTTAGTCCCTAGTCCACAAATCATCAACAAAATGTTCTCTGCCTACCAACGAAGTGTCCGATTATCAGCTGACCAACTTCAGCTCTAAACAAGACAAGGAGAGAGAAGCTTTGTCAGACCAAGACAAAAAACTTGCAACAGCCAAAAATACACACTCAGTTCTGTGCAGTAAGACTGTTTAAACCTGAAGCATACCACCTCGTCTTTCTTGCAGCAAATACCACAAGATGTGACTTTGAATTAGATAAGTCAGGGATCATTCACAGTGCAACAACCATCCTATGCCTCATGAAAATCAGTGGATACATTCAGAAAAAGGAAAGTCAAGGAGAAACCTTGCAAAAAGACAAATCAAGAACCAACCCAAAAGATCTGGAGAACAGAGACACGGAATTGTTTTTCCCAGTTTTCCCTCTGTCCTTAATGTTTTTATTTTCCGTGTGTGTGTGTGTGTGTGTGTGTGTGTGTGTGTGTGTGTGTGTGTG
>NC_063353.1:26339618-26357223 GCF_021869965.1 Rhincodon typus | reverse complement strand
TGTGTGTGTGTGTGTGTGTGTGTGTGTGTGTGTGTGTGTGTGTGTGTAAGGTTGAGTTCATAAGGGGTTGCAAGTTTTCATTTGTAGAGTTCACTGAATTTGATTCAATTACTTGTGGCTAGAATCTAATGGCCTGTAATAAATATATTTCTTAAGAACAGAAACATGATTCTTCTTTCCTATCAATCTGGATCTAAAAAAATCAGGTAATTTTGTGGATTTCGCACACTTCTTTTTAAAACTAACTTTTGTGATGACTCAAGGAATAACAAGGTTTGATTTCCAGTGTGCTTTCCTGGTTAGTCATGACAACAGTATCCTGGATTGTTTGCAGATATGCAATGTAACCCAGACAATCAGTGATTTTATTTTCATTTTGATGTGCACTGATGTCCTCCAGAGAGCAAATGTTAATGAATGAATTGTGAAGGGCTTCAAATTTCTAGGTGAGTTGGTGTTAGTATAAAAATTGAACTTTAAGCGAGAGGTACCTGAGTTTTTAAACTGTGTAGTAAGTTTATAATTACATCTAGACATCCTTCATTGTCTTGAAAAGCCGAGTTCATATTTTTACAGCGATGTTCTCCAATATAAAAAAAATCCACGGATTTTAAGAAAGATGAAACAATAGCAACACATTTTCTGTACCTGACTGACAGATGAAATGTGTTTGTAGTTTTCTTTGCCCCCAAATAAACAGCATCAAAAGGTACTTGTCTGTCAAGTCTACTTCATGCACAGAGAATGGAAAATTGACCCCATCACAACTTTTGCTTTCCTTATCGAAATTTACTATACAATTTCTCTTTGCGCCTCCAAAGCCTCCAGTTCTTCAGCTTTATTGCCTCTGAACTACGATAGTATATTCGACAGAGAAGTAATTACAGTATTTGAATTGCATTTGGGTGACAAGACAGCAGAATTTAAGGTTAGGAACTGCATTGTCCCAGTTTTTTAAATTCATTTTATTGCCATTAGTAAAACTCAGTATACCCAACATCCACCATCAAAGAGTAAATTCTTAACCATCTTTGCATTTCAGAGAAAGCTACACCAACATGAGGAAGATCGAAATTGAAGAATATGTTGATATGGTGAGAAGAATTAGAATAGGATACACAGTGCTGAGTATATACACCAGTATAGACTAGTTCAGCCAAATGGCCTGTTTAGCAGCTGAAAATTCTGTTATATTCTGCTCAAAGCAATAGATCACACTACCGTTTCAAGCGTTTAAAAAGACAGAACATCTGGAAAAAATTAGAAAGTCATATAAAAAAAGGTCAACCATACACAAAGTTTATAACCTCAACAACAGCAAGATTACTCACTTGCATTTATAGTTCTCAGGGGTGAAGTTATGATGGTGAGGATACTGAACATCCCAGCGTTGGCAAGGGATTCCTGAAGGTGTGGTGTTCATAGTTCCCCTATAACTCTCCCCAAGGTCTTTGAAGCATTCTGTAGTCACCTCCAAATCATGATCACAGTTATGAACTGAAACAGTGATAATTGGTTAAACAGTAGAGGACTCCTTACAAAATAAATATCTTATTGACATTAGAACATATTATAGCACAAATCCAGCGTCAAAATGCAACTTTCATAATCCACCTTCTTCAGGAACAGCCAGCTCCCTCCCACAAATGTTGAAGTATATGCAATAGGCCCAAACATCCAATCTGTATACCTTCCAAATTAGCAATCATAAATTAACAACAACTTCTCTTGTTCATAGAATCCCTACAGTGTGGAAACAGGCCCTTGGGCTCAACAAGTCCACACCAACCCTCGGAGCATCCCACCCAGATCAATCCCCATATAATCCACCTAATCTACACATCCCTGAGCGCTACGGGCAATTTAGCATGGCCAATCCACCTAACCTGCACATCTTTGGACTGTGGGAGGAAACCGGAGCACCCGGAGGAAACCCACGCAGACACGTGGAGAACGTGCAAACTCCACACAGACAGTCAGCCAAGGCTGGAATCGAACCCGGGTCCCTGGTGCTGTGAGGCAGCAGTGCTAACCACTGAGCCACCGTGCCACCCCAAATATTCACCAAAAGAATAGGATGAGACATATTTCATTAAACATCCTAAAACAATTAATTGCATAAAAGTGGATAAAGAAAAGCATTGAGGAAAAGGCAAGTAGTAAAGCCCAAAAGGTACTTTCTACTTTTGAAAATTTCCCCAAGTGATTAGTGGAACTCCAAAAAAAAATAACAGCTTCTGAGTCATTTTGGTGCTGATCAGGTCATATCGTATCTGAGCCAATCTGGACATGGAAGAGGGATCTTATAAATAAGATTTATTAGTCATATCATTGCCCTTGTAATCAAATGTTAACAATCCAGTGTATGAAGCTTTGCAGCAGTCAATAAGTTTTATTCCAGCTAGTGATTCCACTTAAAGGAAAATATGAATCATTCTTCTATTTTTTAGGATTGACAGCACGTGTTAACTAAGGAAGTCATTTGTAATGACAATAAGCTTCAGTGTAGTTTATTGCTGATGCAGAAAGCCCCTTAGGTGTTTTAGTTAAGCCACAAAATAAATAAATAGTTACTTACCACATTCTTTAATGTCACAATATTCCCAAGGGGTATGGGGGTCAAGTGTGTAGCACCAAGGCTTAGTGCGGCCATTAGGATTACGGCAATAATTATCATCAAGCCCTTTATCTGGAAATCTACAAAATTAAAACAAAGAAAAAAAAAATCACAGGCCTTGCAACGGCTCATCATTCTAAAAGTGTTAAGTAGTTTCAATGCCATTTTTAAGCCGAGATAATCAGGTCATTTTTTTTTTGAAGAAATATGCTCACAAAATCCATCATGTTTCAAACATTTCACGAAATGGAACAGAATGTGCTACAAAGAAAAGTTAACAAACAAGAGGAAACTTTGCAAATATTTACATGCCAGACAAGTTTGGTTTACTGCAAGAAGAATACTTGTGGCAGCGAAAAGCAACTTTCCCATTTCAGGTAATAATGCAAGTAATCAGAAACATAGAAAACAGATGTAAGAGTAGGCCAGTTGACCCTTCAAGCCTTCTCCACCATTCATTATCATTATGGTTGATCATTGAGCTCATAACCCTAATCCCATCCTCCCCTCATATCTCCTGATCCCTATAGCCACAAGGGCTATATCTTCTGCTTCCTGAAAACACAATGTCTTGGTACTCGTCTTCTTAGTCAAAATATTGGACACGTTTGCATACTGTCAGACTGTTATATCTTAAATTTCCATTGCTCACATCAAGCACCCTTCATGTGCTTTGAGCAAGATTGCCAATTTGGTTTTTGTTTTTTGTGGCAATTCAAGGCAGCTTTTTGTGTGGTTCTGCAGTCACAAGGGAGACCGTCAGAACATATTCCATATTGCTCCTCGCCTAGTGCAGCGAATTCATGTTGAAACCACTAATGTATTTATTCCTTTCATGTGAATTTGAAAATGATGATTCAATTCTTTGTGCCAATATTGAGCATGTCTTTTGAAAGCACCATCTTTTAAAAGATCAAAGTTATTCAGAACAAATTTGGTCGCTTCATCTTGCTGGTCACCCTCTAAATACACACCCCTCCCCTGCATTTCAGCCTCTCTCACCGTTCGGGATTAAATCTGTGTTTGTGAGGCATCTGAAGGTCCCAGCGCTGACATTCCTTTCCAGATTCTGTGTGGTCCATGGGTCCCCGGTAGGTTTCTCCATTACATGTCATGCATTCAACTACATTTCAAAGCAACAAAAATGAAATATTTTGGTCAAAGTTTGCTTAAAGCGAAACACTGCACAATTTTTTTGAAGTGGGGTGGGTGATGAATTGGAACAAAAAGAAGAACAAGTTGACCATTTCACAAATGATTCACATCATCCGGGTCAAACGCACACCAAGAAAAGCTTTTCCATGTTCTCAGACTGACCACAATCCAGACCAATCATCTTGTGAATCAGGTCTTGTGAACTATACTTCACAATTTTGCAAACAGAGATTCAAATTCTTTGTGTATTCAAAGAATATGTCACCTTCTGAACATTGTGGAATAGCACAGCTCTCCAGCCGAATCCTTGGATGCATAGTGAAACACCACGGACCTCCGTCATCACCTGTTGGATTCCTGCAGTAATTCTCTCTTAGGTTTTTATTGTGATTGTTTGAAGGCAAAAACCTAGACAGATAGACAGAAGTCGTCTCAAGTTAAAGGCGTATGAAACGTGCACTCTGTCTAAAAATTATGAAATCTATTCGTTTAAGTTGTGTAATCAAACAGAAGAAGAATCAGCTGGATTTGATCAATCTCCAATACTATGTCTTCTTACCCCTGGGAACTGTGTTTTAAATGTAGTTCAGACACAGAATAAAATGCTACGCCTTCTGTAAGAGTTCTTAAACGTCTAAAATTAAGTTAAAATAGTTTCAATTTGATTCCACAAACACAGTTAACAGCACAAAATACACTATTAGGCCCAACTGCCATGACAATTAAAACTCCATCCAAAAATTGTCAAAACGGTTTACTGCTGCAAATGAAAAAGAAAATGCCATCCCTGAATATATTCTCATGCTTCTGGAGTCAAAGTTAAGATCACTTAGTGAGCTTTAACCTGCACTTGACCCAAGTAATAAGTCAGCCAAAAAGACAACTGATACCAACACTTGATACATGAATATTGTATCACAAAATGGATATTCTTCAATTTAAAAGACAGAAACATTTCTCAAAAGGAAATTAGTGTTGACTTTTGTTAAACATACATCAGTAGATGAAGTTTTTTTAAAAAAAACGTGTTTCATGTTTGCTTACTGATGTTTTATCATCACTGCATTATTTGGTCCTTAAGTATTGCATAATATTCACATTGTCTATTGTTCAATTTTCTTTGGTGAACTTTAATACTGGCCTTTTTTCTGAAAAAAAAGTCACCTGACCTGAACATTTGTGTTATTATTCGTGGTATATACTTGGACTATGTCTTATAAGTGATAAATAGAACTGTTTCAGTAACTGAATCGTCACCATGGGACTAAAAAGGATAAATTAAGGAAGCAGACGTCCCCTTCAACTCGGCTATTAAAGTGAAAAAAAAATGAGGATGTCATAAGTGAGGAGTGAGTTCCAACTCTTCAGAGATTCAGACAGTTAACTGCTTTCCCTAGCAATGTACAAAGATGACAATCATTGATCCACTTAAGCGTAAACCAGTTGATTCACAATTCTAGATTTCAAATTCTAGTTGTGATATTTGAATAAAAAAGAATTGAACTCCCAGTGAAAGTTGGAAAATGGCTTTGTGTTTAACTTTTGAATCATGTAAAAAAAAAGAATTAATTTTTAAAAAAGGAACAAAATTAGTGCTTTCAATGGATGGAGAAATTTATTACATGCTCTCATAATCCATTTTAGAAATGATCTAAAGTGGATGCTTTCCTACAATTAAGGGTCTGGTCATAAAACGATGCTCCATTCGGATGGCTGACACAAGAATCTACGGTGGAGAAGTCAAAATTTGCTTGCAGATTATTTGCACTTCCTCAGAAACACCATGGAAAAAGGCTTTATAAGGGAATTGTTCTTCGAAGAAAGAGTATACTCCGCTACGAGTGATTCAGAATGAGCAGATTCTGAACTCACAACAGATTTCTCCGTCAGGGGATTGCCTTAACTACACCCAACATAAATATCATTTGCAAAGAAGAACTGAAATTTTGTTCAAGGACTAATGTGATACACATTTTTCTCCAAAGGAGGGTTCATCCAGAATACCTGAAAACTGTGAAATCTAGTTTTCCCAAAGATAATGTGTGCCACACAATAAGCATCACAAAAAGTGTGTGTTTTAGCATTTTGCAATCTTACAGCTTAGTTAATAATAGCTGTATTTTTCTCCATGGCAATCCTTTAATGGTCCAATGGCGGCGGCCAAATTAAACTTCATTGAAGTTCAGAAATCCCTACATTTTAGGACAAATGGATCAGTCAGCCAGCTAAGTTTTAAAGTCCTTATGTTTAAAAAAAGTCTGCAAGTCCAACAGATTAACAAAACCTGTTGGTATTGGATTCAGACAGTAAAGCTACTGTGGCACGGCTAAAGAACATCTTCATCAGTAAGATTGCACAGACAGACAGTTCACTTGGAAGGGATAATATCATCAAGGCAATAAGTGGTAGCTTAAATCAGCAACCCTCACATTCCACGAACGAACATTAAACAAAAAATGTTACCTGTGGTCATGTGGGATTGTTGAATTCCAGTGTTGACAGGTGTGACCACTTTCTGTCACTGACTTTGTACCCCTGTAGTTTTTACCTTTTCCAATAATACATTCTCTAATGTAATCTGCAGAAGAGATGGTTTGTTAAGTTTAGTCCCCTGTCTAGTAAAAGGCTTCCATTGATGCAATAAGCATGAAAGCAAATAACTTTCCAATACAGTGAATAAGTTCTCTTTAGGTTCTCACAGATCATGGAAAATAAAATGAGAATTTCATCCAACAGAAATCGACTCAATTTACGCTGTGGTTCATTTTCTTGAGAGGAGTGCAATGGCTTTGAAACATTTGGGATGGGGAACACATACACCATCTACCATTTCCTAAACACTGAGACTACAGGACATTAAGTCTGCAGGATTTCTAGGATAGCTCTTCGGCATTGAGTGATTTAAAGAGCTGTTGTTTTTTGCCTGTTGCTACTTTCAATGTCATTGCATTGAAGCAGCAAGTCTGGCTGATTTACAGGCAGCTTGCCTCAATTGTGTACTGGTGCCAAAATTCAATACATTTACTGGCCAAGATTGACTGACCTGACTAACGGCATCTTGCAGAGAGAGTTATATATGAAATCCATGCCATGTGTTGCAGAGACAGCAGCTACTGTCAAGCATTGGGCTGGAAATGGTCTAACTGAAGTGGCCTGAAAGCTGGCACAGGTAGTACATTTGTGTAAGGATAAAATTGCGAAGTGGTACAAAGGGCTATCTTCATCACCACTTTAGCAAGCTTACAACAAAAGGGCATGATGCTCGATTGCTCTGGATACATATCTCTTCCCTTGTGTTCTGCTTAGGAATGGGGTGTCACTGTTAATCCATGCCTGTTTAGTTATGAATTTTTATTCACGAACGTTCCCTCCTTCCACCACTGTCACAGAAGCAGCAGTGTGCCCCAGCTACAAGCTGTACGATAACAACTCACCAAGACTCTTTAACAGAACCTTCCAAACCCACAAACACTTCTAACTAGAAGGATAAGGGCAGCAGATGTAAGGAGTACCACCACCTGCAAATTCCTCTCCACCGCCCTGACTTGAAAATATATCATCGTTCCTTCAGAGTCACTGCAACAAAAATCCTGGACTTCCCTCCCTAACTACGCCAAATGGACTGTAGCAGCGCAAGAAGGCAGCTCATCATCAGCTTCTCAAGGGTACCTAGGGATGGCCAATAAATGCTGGCTCAGCCTGTAATGTCTACATCCCATAAGTGTATAAACAAAGAAATCTATTACGACATCCACTTCTATTCCTTCCGTTTAAATTCAACTTGTTCTATTCCCCATACCCATTGCTTTGCAAATAACAAGTTAGAAGATTGGCCACAAATAATTCTGTTCCATGGGAGTTATCCGAAGCCAAATACTGCTCAAGATCTGCAAACAATTTTAAAACTTAAAACTGAAAGATAATGGACTTCAAATCCACTGAAAACTGTTAGTCTACAAGAGGTTGCTTGGAATGATTCCTAAGATGCAACAAGACTTGATATGCCAATAATTAGCTACTTCCAAGCGTTGTTACATGCTGAGATAATGTACCAAAGTCTAAATTCACATATCCACACAGAGGGATCTGTAAACAGGACAGCACGCCAGAGGCGGAAATTCTAGGTATGTTTAACCTCCTTTCAAAATGCAGCTGAACCAGAAATGCCAACAACATTCAAATTAGCACATTGGAAATTTATGCAATTTTTTAAGGCATTACCTTTTCTCTCATAAAGATCAAATGCTTTGTCCGGTTTTCCTTTCACCCCTTTCGTTTTGCTGTTAAACGACAGCCAATGACACCGCTTCTCACTTTTACCAAAATAAAAGGCCCTGGGGAGAAAGCAAGCACAAGTCAGGCTGAATGCTTTGGGTAAAACTGTACCAGACAAGTTTCATTCAGAAATATGAACATCTGTAATAAGTTAAGCACCTATGCTCCTATGTTTTATAGCTGCACAAAATAATAAATCTCTCTTAAAACAGATTCAGGATGAACAGGTTAATAAACACACAGTAACAAAAGATGCTAGAATAAAGAATTGATTTTATTTTTATTCACTAATGGGATATGGGCATTGCCAAGTGGGTTGGCATTTGTTGCCCATCCTTAGTTGCCCTTGAGAACTTGGAGGTGAGCTGCCTTCTTGAACCACTGCAGTTGGACCCACAATGTTGGTAGGGAGGGATTTTCAAGATTTTGGCCGAAAAACCCTGATGGAACAATTATATATTTCCAAGTCAGGATGAAGCGTGGCTCGGAGGGGGACTTGAAGGTGGTGGCATTCCAATGTAACTGCAGCCCTTCTCCTTTGAGATAGACGTGGTCATGGGTTTGGAAAGTGCTATCTAAGTAATTTTCGGCAAAATTCTGCAGTGCATTTTGGAGAGAGTACACACTGCCACTACTGAGGGTCAGTGATGGAGGGAATGGATGTTTGTGGATGTGGTGCCAATTCGGTCAAGCTTGGTTGGGAGTGACATAGTTTACCGAAAAAAAAAAACTCGTGAAACTATTGTGAAAGATTGCAAAATCATCCAATTTACATTCACCTGGAGTTTTAGCTTCTGCAATCCTTTGCACTAGTTTTTAAAAATATTCCACAATGTACAGCCCCACCTACAAAACTGGACTTCCTCCAGAATGAAACAATCACCATTGGGAGTTGATATTCATTGCATTCCTTTGTGGGTCTTCAAAGAAACTTTAGACACTAATTTTTTTTTGGGGTATGAGTCTGATTTGGATCATACTAAAGAGAGCCAGTGTGGACTTGACAAGCAGACTGACCTCTGCCTTTTCTGAAAGACTGACTTTTAAAACACAAATACACACACAGACAACATTTTGAATGTATTTTTCTGAAAATTTGTGAAGACATTAACTACTGTACTACAAACATATGAACAAGGAACAAATGTCGGCCACTCCATCCTCCGAGCCTGCTCCACCACTCAATAAGATTAATTTTAATCTCAACTCTACAATCCTGCATATCCCCAATTACCTTCCATCACCTTAGTAATCAAGCATCTATTCAAATCTGCCTTAAAAATATTTGAAGAGCATCCAATGTCTTTTTAGGAAGGGATTTCAAAGACTCTCAACCCTGAAAAAAATGTTTCCTCATCTCTGTTTAAAAATAATGTGGCACCCATTTAAAACAACTGGCCCTAGTCCTAGATCTTCCCACAAGAGGGAACATCCTTTCAGTGTCCACCCAGTCAAGTTGCCTCAAGATCTTGTATGTTTTGATCAAATCGCCTCTGTCTCTTCTAAACTCCAGAAGATACAAATATAGCCTTCTGATGAAAGGCTAGTCAGGTTATCTGCTCATTCCAGGTATTAGTTTAGTAAACCTTTCTGAACAACTTCCAATTCATTAACATCCTTCTGTAAGTTCAATGATCAGTACTGTACACAACACGAGATGCAGTCTCACCAATGCCCTATATAACTGAAGGTTAACTTCCCTACCTCTTGCATTCAATTCTCCTCAGAATAAAAGATTACATTCTTATTAGCTTTCCTGATTACTTGCTGCGTACTAACCTTTTGTGATACATGCACGAGAGCACCCAAATCTTTCTGCATCCTCTCACCATTTAATACTATGCTTCTTTTTTTATTCTTTCTGCTAACGTGGACAATTTTACACTTTCCCATATTGTACTCCATTTGCCCAGTCACTGAACCTATCTACATCCCTTCGTTGGCTCCTTATTCCTCTTCATAATTCAGCTTCATACCTATCATTGTGTCATCAGCAACTTTAGTATAATACCTTCTGTCCCTTGATCCAAATCATTTATATAAATTGTAAAGAGCTGAGGCCCCAGCACCAACCCTGTGGTACCCTCATGACATTCTGCCATCCCTGAAAAAGACCCACTAATTGCTCCTCTCTGCTTCCTGTTAGCCAGTCAATCTTCTATCCATGCCAATGTGTTACTCCCTACATCATGAGCTTTTATTTTCCTCAATAACCTTTGATGTGGCAGCTTATCAATGCCTTCTGGAAATCCAAATACATCACAACCACTGGATCCCCAACTATCTATAACAACAACAAGTTACTTCTTCAAAGAACTCCAATGAATTAGTTCAGTATGAATTCCTTTTGACAAAACCTTGTTGGCTCTGCTCGACTGCCTCAAACTTATCCAAGTGCCTTTTACAACATTTTGGGATAAATCCATTTTCAGTTGTTTTAAAATCAAACTTGGATTTGGAAATGTAGTCCACTTCTGCGATGGATGCGCCTAACTTCAATAGCAGCTTACAAGAAGGGAAAACTAGAAACATAGTAGGAACACAGTAGTAGGGCCAGTTAGGGACCAAAAAAGGAGATGTACATATGCAGGCAGGGGGCATGTCTCAGGTCTTCAATGAATATTTTGCATCTGACTTTAATAAAGGAAATGTTATTCAGGTCATGGTAACAGAGTGGTAACTCAATCACTAGGAAATTTCAATATAGAGAAGCAGGATATACTGAATAAGCTTTTGGCACTTAATGCTTACAAATGGACCGGAAATGGATAAAATGAATCCAAAGAAAGAGACAGTGTGGAAATTGCAGAGCCACTCGAGTTCTTTGAAGAGGTAATGGACAGAGTTGGGAAGAATAATGATGTTGATGTGGAGTACATGGACTTCCAAAAGATATTTGGTGCAGATGCCACATGATAGACTAATGAAGAAAGTTTTAGCTAAAGGAACAAAAAGGTTCAGTGGTAACTTGGATATAAAATTGGCTGAGGGACAGGGACAGAGAGTGATGGTCAATGGTTACTTTTTCCAAGCCAGAAGAAGGTTTGTTTTGGAGTTCCCCAGGTCTCATTATTGGGACCCTTGTTTTTCCTAATATAAATGATCTAGATTTTGGAGTGCACGGGAAAATTTAAGATTGCGGATGATACATAAATTGGAAGTATTTTAAACTGTGAGCAAGATGGTGTAGAACTTCAAAATGCTATTGATAATTTGGTGGAGTGGGCAGGGATGTAGCAGATGAAGCTCAATGTGAAGAAGCGTGAAGTGATACATTTTGGAAGAAAGAACATTTGACCAATGGTTCCCCTTCCATAGTGTTCCTGGCTCAACTCCCTTATTCCTCCAAAACTCTCTCAGCTTCTCTCTTACTCCTCACAAAACTTTTGCTCACATCTTTTCACATTTCTTTCTATCCTTAACCACACCAAACTCTAATCTCCACAGCATCACTGGATCCCTACACTCAAACTCTTGCTATAACTAATACTGCATTGAAATCATTGCTCTTTGTGATTAGAATTCCAAAACTCACATGTCATCTTCCATTTGGTGTACACGAGTATCAATTCTTTACTACAGAATGTCAAGAAGTTGGAAGCCGAGCACGCAAAGGGTAGCAGGGCTTATGTGGAAATGCATCCACATAAATACATGCAGCATCTCATTGTGCTTAAATAGAAACAGAAAATTTTGTGAACCTCAGTGAAAACAGAAGCTGAGTTAACATTTCAAGTCCAATATGACTTCTTCAGAAGTGAACAGAAATGGAGAGGTGATGGCATTTTGACTGATGAGATAAAGGGAAGAGTCAGCTGATACAAAAAGGCAAGGTCAGTGCTGGGTTAGAGGATGGGAGATATTAAATAACAATGATCAGTTTATAAAGCGTTGGTCTAGATTAAGCACTAATGGCAAAAATAAAGGATAGTTCTGTGCAACAGTAGAAGTATGTAAACAAGAGGCAGCTTGGTACTTGGTTAAAGTAAGCAAAACGGAAGACAGAGTTCAGCATATGAAGTTGAACTCAATTACTGAGTCCAGAGGCAATTATGTGATGAAACAGAAAAGGAGGTGCTGTTCCTCAAGTTTGTTCTGAGCCTCAATGGAGCACCGCAGCAGACAAAGGAGAGAAATATGAGCACAAGAACAAGGTGGGAAATTAAAACGGCAAGCAACTGGAAGGTCACGGTCATGCTTGTGGGTTGAGCAGAAGTAGTGACTGCCCAGGTCAAATGGTCAAAAGCATGAACGCTGACATTCTCACTTCAGCATAGTAAGCACAGTGAGTAGAACACAAAGATAAAGACAAACAAGGTTAGACATTCTAACACACCCTGTCCCTAAGAGCTGATGATAAAACATTAAGAATCAGGGTGCATTTAGCTCAAATACTTGGCTTGACACTAAGAGATATAAAGGCTTGTGGAAAGAGTGCAATAGGTCAAATTCTTTTCCTAATTCATTCTCCTCTTGTAGATGTGGTGAACTTATTCATAAAAAAGACGTGACCTAAACAGGACACATTTTAGCACACTTCACCACGTAATAATGAAGTCTCATCATAAAGTTACAAATTACTTTTCACTAGATTCTCTTTGAATTAGATTATTAGAAATTTGCCAAATTAAAGCAGCATAAGGAAAGACACATACAGTATAAAAATGGACAATTCATTACATCTTCATATCATTGCAGCAAGTTTCTTTTTCGTCTCTAAAATATATTATCACCACAAAACAGAGATTTTTGAAAAACCTCATTCATGCTCCTTAATTTTTTTTTTTAAATAGACCCACAGATAATGCAACTGTTGCCACCCATGGCACTGGACTGAATAAGATGCCAATTTCTGAAGTCAGCACAAACAGGGATCTAGTCACTAGACAGGAGAAACTACAGGGTACAAACTTGCTTTTGGCTTCTAATTGTAGATAACTCTAATTTTTCCCAAGAACAGCCATCAGAAATGCTTCATGTTCCTTGTGCAGTTGAAAGGAGAGAATGAGGTGAGGAGTTTGGAAGTAGTAAAAGTTGATGTGGCAGCAATTATTAAGCAAGCAGTAGCCTTATCCACCATTACAGCCTCCATCCCATAGTATTCCCAACATGTCAAGCACCTAAATAGAATCAAATTATTGGCCAAACAAATGGTATCTAATTACCTGCAAACAAATCCTTTGTATTTCATACATCGCTTCGCACATTGTTCAATGTTGTCCATTCTTTTTGACTTTTGCTGCAGAGACTTTTTAATCAATACATGTCCAGAAGTCTTCAGAAAATTATGAAGAGCATTTTTTCTTGTTGTCATTGAATCGACTGATGAGAAAGGGAAACAGTATCTATAAATATCAATTAAATTAAAACTAAGGCTTCCACACTTTATACCAATACTTAATGAATGACACGATAAGCGCAGGGCAAGCTGAACTTTGAATGTCTGCATTACTGCTCATCAAGAACCTCTTCATTGTATGTTATAGCACATTAACAGCCCAATCAGTATCCCATGAACAAATTAGCCTAACACATAGTTCCGTTTACTCCTAATACCCTGTAATAGTTGTTTTCTTCAAATAAGTATCCCATTAAGAAGAACAAATGTATGGACTGTATTTTAAGCGAGATTTATGGTAAATAATTCTGCAATCTATTCATCCTTGCTGAAAGTAATCAAAATTACCACACTTCTTAGTTTCACTAATCAACACTTTCTTCCTGTCCACAACTCCTAACATTCTTCCACCAAAAAGGAACTTCAACTTCTCAAGCTTTTCTTTATAACTGTGATCCCTCATCTCTGATAATACTATTATGAACCGTTCTCCCATTGTTTATACATGGCTTTTTCCAAATAGCAGGCAGTGACTATTCACAATAAAAATTAAATTATTTGGATGTGGGGACTAAGCATAGTACCTCCAAATTTGCAAAAGACACAAAACTGGGTGGGAGGGTGAACAGTGAGGAGGATGGTGAAATGTTTCAGTATGATTTGGACAAACAGTGGGTGGGCAATTGCCTGGCAGATGCAGTTTAATATGGATCAATGTGAGGTTATCCACGTTGGTAGCCAAAACAGGATGGCACACTATTATCTGAATGGCTACAAACAGAGAGGAGAATGCACAATGAGACCTGGGTGTCATCGTACCCAGCTGAAGGTAATCATGCAGATCTAGCAGGTGATAAAGTAGTCAAATGGTACATTGGCCTTCATAGCAAGAGGGTTTGAGTGCAGGAGCAGAGACCACTCCTGAAATAGTGTGTTCATCTTTTGCCTCCTTATCAGAGGATGGATGTTCTTGCTATGGAGGGAGTGAAGTTTACTAGATGGATTCCTGGGACAGCAGGACTGACATATGAGGAGAGGCTGAATTGATTAGGATTGGGTCTAATTGTTTAGGATTATATCCGCTGGAATTCAGAAGAATAAGAGGTCATCTCAGAAACCTACAAAATTCTAACAGGACTGGGAAAAGGATATTCCCAATGGCCAGGAAAGATGGGAAATTTCTTCACACAGAGAGTGGTGAACCTGTGGAATTCACTGCCACAGACAGCAGTGCAGACCAAATCATTGTACGATTTCGAGAAGGACTTGAATATAGCTCTTGGGACTAAAGGGATCAAAGAATTGGGGGCGTGGGGGTATGAAAGCAGAAATAGGTTAGAGATCAGACATGATCATAATGAGGGGCAAAGCTGGCTCAAATGGCTGAATTGCCTGCTCCTGCTCCTATTTTTCTACATTTGACTATCCACATTTCACGAAGTGTTTATAATATTTCATTCTGTATTACAGTCTCTGACACTTTGCCAATAACAAAAGTAACTGTCTTCTAAATTTCCCCAACTCATCCCAGTTTCCTTTCGTTATGACGTGGGGTGTCACATTTGGTCACCCCTTCAGTCCTCTGGCACAACTTTTGATTCCACAGAAAGTTAAAGTTGGAATTCCAAGTGACAGTACAACTTTACAACTGATTTGTTGCTTCAACTTAAAGTTCAGGTATACGGAGGGATATTGACTGAACATCTAACTCAACAGCTTGCAATAATATACAAGCAGGATTTCAGGAAATTCCAGATGATTAAGATATTTTCCCACCACTTTAGTGCAATGTATAATAGGCATGAAAGAGGTAATTAATTACTTTATACTCATGAATCATAACCACTTCAAAGGCATCAGCACTCATTACAACACCACTGTTTCTGGTACGAACATGACAGAAATGATTAGCAAGGTTGACAGAAATAGCGTTAACCATCAATGAGGGATTTACATGTAGTATCCAACATTGAAAGCTTGCGTGCTAGTTAGAAGTCACAGCAGTTGTTGCCAGGTATCCAAAACAAATTCCAACTGTAAATATGCAATCCTGTCTTCATGCAGTAACTTCTGATGATCAAGAAAAATGTGATTGTTTCTTGATTGTCAATCCATACTTATTATAAACAAAAGAAAAATCAGCAAATAAATTAAAAGGTTTGAAACTAAAGCACAGCTTTCATCTGAAAATTAAAGGTAAGCCACAGTTGGGATAGCTGCTGTCTTTCCCATTGATGTACGTTCCAATTAGTCTGTGTTCTCTCACAGTTGATCTCCTCTCTTCATCATTGGGTTGTATTTCAGACTGTCAGAACACTGGAGGTCAAGATTAAGCATTCTGGAGGACAACCAAACAAGCCATGGCTTTCAGAATCTGAACACTAGTTATAATAGACTAGGGTGGAAAATCTGTATTTCAACAAAATAACCATGAATTCAATAATAAACTTAAACATGCCCTTCAGAAAATTAAAACAGTAGCAATTGTGGATCACTGCAGCTACAAATGTTAAACTTAGAATTGATATAGCTAAAATAATGACAAGGGAACAATCAGCTTAGGTAATCCTAGTTTTACCTGCATTTATTTTAAACCAACTGAAATCACAATTAATAAAGAAGAGACATACAAAATAGTTCAAGTTACTTTCGAGAAGCAACTTTTTTTTTGATTGGGCTTTTAGCTGTTTGTATGTCAGCTGTCAGTAACCATGTTCAAGGAGGAGAGGTGGTCACCCCACAATTATTACTACAGTGTTACGATAGGCTTTGTTGGTCTTCTCGTTTCAACCACAGATCATTCCTTCAGTCAAGTTAAAACAGCTCAACAAAAGACATTCTATTTGCTATTAGTCAGGGTTGCCTCCAATTTAAATTATTCCTTCATGAAGGAAATAATATTAACAATAAGAGGAGAATTAAATGTTTTAAAAGCCCCTTTCCTGCTTTTCTCCACTTTGGATAGGAAGGGGACATCATCTGAACGATTGAGGGAAGTGTGGGTTGAAGTGAGCTTCATTCTACTCCCATCCTATAACTGTCCCTCTGGGGCAAGGGGGAGCTTTAGTTTTGAACATTAATGTTGACCGGAAGTTCTCAGTCACCCTTGTAAGAAAACTCCAACCTTCCAGTTACTTGGCGTAATCACTTCCACGCACAGCAGAGTAACTTTACTCAACTCCAAAACAAGCTCAATGCAACATAAAAGGAAGCCGTTTTTAAAACAACGACAGTAACCCCGCCACTACATACAAGTATTAAACCAGTCCTTTGTATTTAAATGCTTCTGTTTCTCAAATTCTAGATTTTCAGAAATGCCCAATGTCTGACTGTGAAGCGAGGGATCAGTATTTCATACAGAAATTCTCCAGTAGGACCTGAACCTCTGAAGTTTTGTGCGAGGGACAAATCAATCAGGACCACGTCCGATAACATAGCAAAGTGAGGAAAAGATAGGAAGGCGTGATTTGCACGGTACTTCTTCTAGACCGTTCTTAAATGTCTACACAGCCACTGTTCGCTACTTTAGAAGATCGGACCATTGCAATTAACAATTACTCAAGCACCGATTCCAGGACAGGGAGCTGTCGTTCCTTATACAGTCTTATTTGACTCAAGAGGACCCAACACTTTCATAAAGGTCTCGAAAGCGCAGACAATGTTATCGTGCAAGTGGAATTTCCCCGCTGTCATGACGCAGATCCCGTTGAATTTCCTCTAGCTTCCTACGAATTGTCTTTTCAGTAACTTGTTCGCCCGCGTTACAAACACATGCACACAAAAAGCAAAACATTCCAACCTGCCAAGATGAGCGTGGGGAGGAGCAGTAAGAGCCTGATCGTCCCGATCATGGTGACTGCCAGCAACAGATGTGAGCACTGAATGCTGCTCCAAGGGTTTTATTCTCTCCTGGAGTGTTTTGAAAACATTACTGGAAAAATACATTTTTGTCCGTAAAAACTACTCTCAGGAGGCCATCCAATCCTACGACATCCCCGCCCCTTCCCGATCTCCACCAATCACCATGCTGCTCACTGGTTTAAGACTATTTCATCAGTCAAACAAAATTAGAAAGTGAAGATAAGGATCGGATTACTGCAGTTCTGAAGGAATTACTGGCAATTTAAAGGAATGTTTAAATAAATCAGCATTGTTTGAGGCAATAATATCCAAACCATGCTCCTATTATAACATAGATAACAAGGTGTAGAGCTGGATGA
>NC_063353.1:26238402-26334618 GCF_021869965.1 Rhincodon typus | reverse complement strand
AGCCTCTCTGCTCCTATGATGCTGCTTGGCCTGCTGTGTTCATCCAGCTCTACACTTTGTTGTCTCGGATTCTCCAGCATCTGCAGTTCCTACTATCTCTAACTTGAGATCTATTTGATTTTGCAAACTTTTCAATGTTCACCCTTGGAGTTTATGGTACTTTTCTTGTCAGGTTAATGCCCAGATACGGGTCATAAAAATGAGAATATTTTTGGTGGAATCTTCCCAGTTCCTGAACAATGTGGGTATTACTGACTCGGTTGGGAAAATGGGGTGAGTTCACATCGAGGGCAAAAAAGTAGACTTTCCACCTGAGTGTTGAACATTGAGAAGAGAATCTCACATCTGAGCAGTGAGATACCTAGTCACATCTATTTACAGGCTTTAAAATATCACTATTACCTAATCTCACTTCATTGATACACACTTTTTAGAAAATAGATGGCAACAAATCTTGACATGAAAGTCAGAGTGTGTACCTGGAAACTCCAGCTCACTGCTTGCTTCTCCAGGCCTCCACCTTGCGCAGAAGTCTCCAACATCTCAGGGTACTCTCCATGGGCAGCAAGTGCTCACAACTGCTGTCTACAGACTTGTTATCTGACACACACCAGCTTCATTGCAACATCATAGCACATCTCCAACCTACTTATAAAACAGTTCCACATTTCAATGTTGTACTCTGAAGCACACTGGCACCCTTCATTTTAACACTGCTGCCAGGACACTTTGCCCAACGGGACAGGAACCCAATTCATGGATTGAACCAGGGTGTTTCTCGAGGTTATTTGCTTGCTCTCTTAGCACTCACTTATATTGTTCCTATCTCTGTGCTCACATCACCTCTTGCCTTGCCTTGCTTCATCTTGCTTTGTCTTGCCATTTTGCACTTTGTCCCTTCAGCCGCAGCTTAAAGGTTCGTTGTCCTTCTAACTTGCATGCCTTTTTGCACATACACAAAGCCAGGCAGCTTGTCATGGTTGTCAGCAGTGATCAGTCAAGGGGTTGGACTTGTAGCTGTACGGCATTCTAATGTATTTATGTACGTGGTATAGTGGTAGTGATCCTACCTCTGAGACAGGAGACTTGTGTTGAAATCCCACCTCTCCAGAAGTTTATAATAATATTGCTGAAAAAGTTGATTAGAAAGTGTTTATTTACAAATGTGCACTTGTATTTGTACGAAAGTGGAGTCAGCAGTGCCGTATACGTGTCCTGAGAAGCATTTCTTTTTGTTTGTCCTCCCACTACCTGCAATATGAAGGGCAGCCCCTGGCTGGCAGCACTTTACCAGGCGTATGGTTGGACTTTAAAATTGGTAGCAGGAATCCTGAGAGATCCCGATAGTGGCACATTCTTCTGCCACTGGCAAGGGGCAAGATAGTGCAAATAGAACACAATAGAGGCATGGTACATAGCTAATGAGGCCAGTTGCAAACAATAGTGTGAGAAAACCCACTAGGAGTCATGGAAAGAAATCCTCCAATGAACATACCACGGTTGGCACCTCACTAATTTCTGGAAAATTCAGCCCATTGTCTCATTTCCCTGCCTCTCAAAGCATAAACAGTCAATTCACAAAACTGTAAGATTGCGTCATAATGAATGATTGTGTCACTTAACAAATAATGACCCCTCCATCTGCAGGCTCTGCTCTCCCATGTGTGTGAAGGTCAAAGTAACTAATGCCTCTTGTCTCTGACTGAAAAACCAAGTCTCTCGAATTTCTATAATTACAATCGGCAGAAAGGAGTGAAAATTAAGAATAATGAAATTTCCAATGAAATAAGTGTAATTTATTTACTGGTGACCCATTGTAAAATGAAACAAAATGGGCATTATAGCAATATTTTTTCTATATTGTCTTCTGCCAATTTTAGACTTATTCAACATTCTTACATTTTTGTCAATTTCACCTATTATAATAATAATCTTTCCTGCTGCAGTAAAAGTATGTTCAATTAAAAAATAAATAGGTTACCAATATCTGATAGAACAATGCATCTGGTGATGATATTCAGTGCGGTAATTCAAAATTGAGGACTAATGGTCATTAAAGGATTTCACTCTTCAAATTTAGGGCATCTGCAGAATGGCTTGAATTACAGCCTGGCCAGCTGTATGCTATAAAAATTGCTTTAAAACCACGGAAGAAGCTAATAAAGTGCTACAGAAACTATGATACCTCTTAACGTTTGACTGGAAGCACCTTTCCTGGAGGGGACATGATACTGCCCAGAAAGAGGAACAGGTTTCTTATCTCAGTATCTTCACTGATGCTGATGACAGCAGAGAGCATCAGAAACCTAAAGTTGGTAAAATAGAGGGGTTTAGAAAGGGAATTCCAGCTTATGGAGCAGCATGTAGGTAACCACAAAGTTCTTAGTGTTTAACTTGTCCTGCTCTGATAAGTCAAAATGACCATTAATCTATGATATAAAATGGCTTTAGGTAGCTTTCATAGTCATCAGCCATACTCTACTTCTTCTGAAACTATATCGTAATTTATTATATATTGCTATGAATTGTAATAACATTTTATAACGTAACTATAGAAAGTAAGAGTACAGCCCTATTAATAACATAGGCATAAACAATGGCTATACAGTTGACATTGTGTAGCCATTGTTTCAAATAATTTTTCAGGAACTGTTGCATGCTAATTATTTCTGAACACTATTTCAAGACTGTGTTGTTCAATACCATAGTCATCTAGCAAATTGTAACTCTGGATATGGCTAATTTTTATTTCTGTTTAGTAAATAAAAATTGTGTGACAGATAACATACTTGGGCATGTAATCTCAATATTCATATTTATAGGACATGTGTATTTTAATGTTTTTGAACATTTGTTGGGAAAATTATGCTACAAAGGAAGTTACAAAATTTTTTGATCATTTAACTTACTATTTCAAATATTGAGTTATGATCCATGATTATTAAATCAAAAATGCATGTTCACATTTACTGAAATTATGTGAGTGCTTTAGAGGCATTATTGATACAGGATGCTGTATTGGTCATACCTCTATCTACGTCGTAATTTCTGTTGGATAACACTTTTGAATTAATCAAACTCACTCTTAAATCCTCCAACTGTGTTAATATTCTGTAATCTATAATACTAAAGCGTATTTTCACCCCTTTTCTGTTTACAGTACGTCTGTTGATGATTCTATTCTTTATACCATAACAATTTTTTCACAGTACCTTTAGTTTATCCATTGACTTCATCTGTCCTTCCCGCTGCATCATGAAAGCGAGCAACACAATTAAAGACTCCTTCCACCCAAGTTATACCTTCTTCCACCCTCTACTATCAGGCAGAAGATATAAAAGTTTGCAAACATGTGTGAGCAGATTCAAGAATAACTTTTTCCCCTCTGTTATCAGACTTTTGAATGGACCTCTTTAATCTTAATCTCTCTCTGCACCTTCTCAGCAGCTGTAACATTGTATCCTGCACTCTGTTCGATTGCCCTGGTGCACTTCTATATTACGAGCTGCCTGTATGGCACGTTTGACAACACTTTTAATGGTCCCTCCGTACACGTGTCATAATAAACCAAATCAAATAAAAAGAATCCCAGTCTAATTAGAAGAAAATAAATTACAATGAAAAGCACTGCTGAAGTAAAGCAAGAGAGGTAAATGAACTTGGGCTTAAAGATGGATTTCTGAAGGCTTATAAAGACTTTGATCAGAGATGGGACAGGTTTAGGGAGGGAATTCCAGAGAAGAGCTGAAGTGGGTGAAGACTACTGCCACTGGTAATGAAATAAAGAAAAGGTGGCTGCTCAAAAGACTAGAATCAGGCAATCGAGGGGTGAGAATGGGAATGTAATATTTGAGGAAATCGTGACGATTAGGTAGGGAAAGTCGCTGTGCAGATTTGAAAATTGGACAAAAGTTCAAAGTTTTGGGGACAGGGAAACACTCCATCAATCAGTGACAGCAGGATAGCATATGGGTATCTGAGTTCTGAATATATTGGAGTTTTTACAAAGTCCAGAGAGGGCAACTTCTGATACTGTTAATAGAATCAAAGAAATTACAGAACAGATGGAGGACAATTGGTTCAATGCTCAACATGTCTGCACATCACAGCTCCAAATGGAACTTTGCCAGGATGAGGGATTTTCATAAGTAAACAAGTTTTACAAAGTTAAGTATTAAAACACTTTCAGACTCAAGCTTTTCTCAAATAAAAAAATCCTGTATGAATAAACTTTGACCATAAAATATTCAGTGTTATTTGTCACCATTCAGTTAAAAATCAGCTAGTGCCTGCAGGAAACAAGTTTTCAGAATTTCTTCAGATATATGATTGATTTTACTTGTGATTCAGTTGTTTGATCACAACAGGGGTTCGTTCAAAGATAGATGGTCTTTTCATGAATTTCCAAGTTACCTAGAGTATTGGTCACCACCAGAAGGCATTCTATTTCATATGCAATGGTTATTTGAACTTGACTTTTATTTGTTTTCCTCAAATTGTCTCCACAGATCAGAGGAGAAAAAAAGCCCAACAGCAATGGATGTCCTAAATTTGAAAGTGTTACAACTTACACTGTGTTACAGTTTACTAAAGCACTATTAAAAAGCTATCCGCACTCCCTGATTCTTTATGCAATGTCTTGGCTATACAATTCAGTGAAACAGTGATACTGAATGTTTTTGATTAATTGGTCTACTTGTCAATTAAATAAATACAAATTATCTAACTAAGAACCCAGTGGAAGTTAATTAATGGAAAGAGAATTGTAAGTAAAAGAATTCTGGAAAGCCAAAATGTTCAAAGTAATTTTGAAATTAAAAACTCGTAAAGGAAACTGAGGTTTTTACTGTGTGGTGCACCACAATTTATAATGCTTCAAATATTCTTTCTACATAGCCCTGTCTGGCATTCTTAGAATGGTACAGCTGAAGAAACAGAAATTATTTGGAGCCAATATTAATGAAAGAAGGAAGGTACCAAAGGGATAATTACACACTTTGACACAGAGTACAATGCACAAACATTATTGATGAATTTTAATTAAGTGTATAATCTAAATAATTTGAATAAAAATTTCATTAAAACATTGTGAGAAATGCCAATTGGATTTTGGAGACAAAAAATAAATATGTCAGCAGCAAGAGAGAAACACAGAGATGGAAAGGAATGGAAGGAGGCAACAACTGAGGGAGGAATGGAGAGAGAAAAAGGTAAATTGAGGAGGAATAGGGAGTGAAGAAAACATAAACGAGAACAGCGATAGAAACCCAAACAAGGGGAAAGAGAGGGAAAAACAGAGCAGGGAGGAAAAGAGGGATAAGAGGAAAACTGGGAGAGGAAGAATAGAAACATCTTTGAATTGAATTAATTTTGATTTTAGTGTTATGTATGACTTTTATAATTTGTTTTGTAAAATGTAATAATGTTATATGAAACTTTTAAATTCCATTGTTACACCAAAAATATAATTGATTCATTTGGGGTTTCTCATTAAGACTGATGCTGCTGAAATTTTGCATGTAGTTTTTGTGTAAAGAACACATACTGTTAAATCTTTCTTTTTGGTGTTTTTATTTATTTTTTAAAGTATCCTTTACATCTTCCTACAAAAGAAGTCAAGTATTTTAATTTGGGCTTGGTGATATTGAGGTACGCAGGTAAGGTAAATGTAATAACTTTGTAAACAGTATGTAAATGTCACATGATCAAGTATTTGATACAAGGTCACTGGACTTGAACCATTAACTCTGCTTTCTCCCCACAGATGCTGCCAGACCTGCTGAATATCTCCAGTAATTTCTGGTTTTGTTTCAGATCTCCAGCATCCACAGTTCTTTGTTTTATTGACATGATCAAAGTCATGTGTTTGAATGCCAAGTGACCCAAACATCAAACTGACAAGGTGCCACCCAGAAGGCTGTAATAAGATAAGACCCTATGGTGTTAGTGACAAGGTACTGGCATGGACAGAGGATTGGTTGATTGGCAGAAAGCAGAGATTAGGGATAAAGTAGTCTTTGTCAGGACAGCAGCTGGTGACTAATGGAGCTCCACAGGCGTCAGTGTTAGCACCACAACCATTCACATTACACAATAGCGATCTGAACGAAGGAACTGAGAGCATTGGTATTAAGTTTGCAGATGACACAAAGATAGGTGAAGGAACAGGTAGTTTTGAGGAAGTGGGAGGCTGTAGAAGGACTTGGACATACTAGGAGAATCGGCAAAGAATTGGCTGATGGAATACAATGTAGGAAAATGTGAGGTTATGCACTGTGGTAGGAAGAATAGAGGCGTAGACTATTTTCTAAATGGAGAAGGGCTTTGGAAACCTGAAGCACAAGGGGATTTGGGAGACCCAGATCAGGATTCTCTTAAGGTTAACATGCAGGTTCATTTGGCAGTTACAAAGCCAAATGTAATGTTGGTATTAATTTCAAAAGGGTTACAATACAAGAGCAGAGATGTAAGGCTGAGACTGTATTAGGCTCTGGTCAGACAACATTTAGAACATTGTGAGCACTTTTGGGCCCTGCATCGAAGGAAAGATGTGCTGGTGTTGGAGGGAGTCTAGAGGATGTTTACTAGAGTGATCCTGGAGATGAAGGGCTTGTCATATGAGGAGTGGTTGAGGACTCTGTGTTTGTTCTTGATGGAGTTTAGAAGGATGAGGAGGGATCTGATTGAAACTTACAGAATACTGAGAGGGCTGGATAGAGTGCATGTGGAGAAGATATTTCTACTAATAGGAGAAATTAGGACCTGAGGGCACAAACTCAGACTTAAGGGACGACTCTTTAGAATTACCCAAAATAGTAAATCTATGAAACTCATTGCTGCAGAGGGCTGTGGAGACCAAGTCATTGAGTGTATTTAAAACAGAGACAGATAGGTTCTTGATTGGTAATGGGATCAAGGGTGACAGGGAGAAGGTAGGAGAATAGGGTTGAGAAACATATGAGCCATGATCGATTGGCAGAGTAGCCTTGATGGGCCAAATGGTCTAATTCTACTCCTATATCTTATGGTCTCGTAAAATATCACAATTCCAAGAATGTGTCAAACCAAAGTTGGCAAACTGTATAAAAGTGGTGAAGGTGAAAATTACCCTCTTCTTGTAAGTCACTGCAGTGCTTCTTTGAATGTGATCTCTACAGTGTTTCAGGCTATTTACAGATTTTATGTTCTGGACATGAGTCAGGCAGAGAAAAAATGTTTGTGCAACAAAACACATGTTCACTTATTTACAAACTCCTTCAGGGAAATCCTTTCAAAGTTAACAACTCAAATACACATACAGCGCTTTAAAAGATAAGATCCCCACACGCATACTTATACATATAATTTGGCAATCATTTTTCATCCCAACCAACGTAGGTGAAAAGGTCATCCCAGCTTACAGTGCTTAAGCCCAAAGCAAAATATGGTGGAAGTTAAATGAATCAGTCAGACCGTTCAGCGCAATAACAGATGATGGGATAAAGTTTGTGACTTTTGGATTCTCCAGTTAAAGCAGATTTGTCTGTCTGGTGAGTTCCCAATCAAGCTCTGCATCAAACACAGTGAGATATGAATCTACAGTCATAAGGATTAGGAGGAGAAGTAAGCCATTTGGCCCCTCAAGCCTGCTCTGCTATTCAATAAGATCTTGGCTAATCTGTTTGTGTTTCAAATTCCATATTCCCATACATTAACACCCGCCTTCCTGATAATCGTTGTTTCCCCTGCCTAACAAGCATCTATCCACCTCTGCCTTAAAAATATTCAATGGCCCTCCCCACCACCACAAAAACTTTCGAGGCACAGAGTTCCAAAGTCACACAACTGTCTGAGAGAAAAACAAAATCTCTAGTCTCTGTCCTAAAAAGGCATCCCAAATTTTTAAACAATGTCCTCTAGTTCTGGACTCACTCCCAAGAGGAAACATCCTTTCTATGTCCATCTTGTCAAGATCACTCAAGGTCTTAGAAATTTCAGTCAGGTCACCTCTCATGATTTTAAACTCCATTGGAAACAAGCTGAGCCTATCCAACTTTTCTTCATAAGACAACATGCTCTTTATAGTTATCAATTAAGTATACATCCTCTGAAATGCCTCCAATTCATTTACATTGTTCCTTAATTAAGAAGACCAAAACCATACACAGAACTCAAAATGTATTGAGGGGAGGCAATGACTTATTGGTGTTATCACTGGACTGTTAATCCAGAGACCCAGGTAATGCACTGGGGACCTGGGTTTGAATCCCACCTTGGCCGATGCAGCAATTTGAATTCAATAAAATATCTGAAATTAAGACTCTAATGATGATCATTGTTGATTATTGGGGAAAAATCCTCCCTACCTGGTCTGGCCTACATGTGACTCCGGAGCTACAGCAATGTGGTTGACTCTGAACTGTTCTCCAGGATGGGCAATAAATGCTGGCCTAGCCAGTGACACCTGAAATCCTGCGAATGAATAAAAAAGTGTAGACTCACGAATGCTGTGCATTATTAAAACATAAATTCTTTAATTTATGTCCAATTCCTCTCCTAATAAAGGATCTTTCCAGAGTGAGGCATCTCACAATGTGTATCATTAATGAAATGTTTTGCCACACATTGCAGCTCAACACCTTGTTGGGAAGCAACTTGCTGCAAATGTGAGCTTCTCATGACGCATCAAGGGCAACAGAGCTCATTGAACCTACAGTGAACAAGACAAATTAATAATTTGCAACAGAAACAATGAAAAAGGAGGGGGTGAATAGGAGACAATTTAGCTGTAGAAAGAAAGGGAAGGAATGAATGGTTTAAGCAAGAGATAAAAGAAGACAAAGAACAAGTAATATTTTCCATTGGCCTCCCGGCAGATACAGAGGAGTTCATCAGGTGAATGAAGCTCTGGGAATTCTTCCACAAACTCCGGGATGTCAGCAGTGAGCCCAATGAGACAACCAATGAATTGGAACAATCAATAGAGAGATCCACAATGCAGCGACCAAAGAATAAAGAGTCAAATTGGACCCCTCTGAAAGGCCACTGCCCCAGGCTCGACATTTTTTCTTATTCATTCACAGGATGAGGGCATCGCTGGCATTTATTGACCATCCCTAATATGGCTAGGGGAGGCGATGGCCTAGTGGTATTACCGCTGGATTAATAATCCAGAGACGCAGATATTGTTCTGGGGACCCGGGTTAGAATCCCACCTTGGCAGGTGGTGGAATTTGAATTCAATAAATATCTGGAATTAAGAGTCTCATGATGACCATGAATCCATTGTCGATTGTTGGAAAAACCCATCTGGTCCTTCAGGGAAGGAAACTGCCACCCTTTACCTGGTCTGGCCTACATGTGACTCCAGACCCAAAGCAATGTTGTTGACTCTTAACTGCCCTCTGGGCAATTAGGGATGGACAATAAATGCTGCCTAGCCAGTGATGCCTTTGCCCCTGGAATGAATAATAATAAATTACACAAAGGGCAGTTAAGAGTCAATCACATTGCTGTGGTTCTGGAGTCACATGTAGTCCGGACCAGGTAAGGATGGCAGTTTACTTCTCTAAAGGAATAAATGAGCCAGATGGGCCTTTCCAACAATTGATTCATGGTCATCATTAAATTCTTAATTCCAGATATTTAGTGAATTCAAATTCTACCATCTGTCATGGCGGGGTTCAAACCTGGGTCCCCAGAAAGTTATCTGGGTCTCTGAATTAACAGTGCAGTGAAAATACCACTCTGCTATCACCTCCCCATCAGGAGATGAGTCAACACCAGATTTATCAGCTGCACTAATAAGGTAATGCAGAATGTCACCCAAGTACAACGCATTGCCATCCATGCTCTCAAAACCAATCCCAACATAGTCATCAAACCAGCAAACAAAGGAGGAGCCATTGTCATACAGAATAGAACGGGTTACTGCAAAGAAGCGTACCGACAATTGAACAACCAGGAACACTACAGGCAACTACCTGCCGATCCGACCAAAGAACACACTCGTCAACTCAACAGGCTGACCAAGACCTTTGATCCAGACCTTCAGAGTATCCTATGCCCTCTCATCATGAGTAATTTTCACATAGAAGACTTCTATTGGTTTCTGAAGATACACAAAGCTAACACATCCAGACGTCCCATCGTATCAAGCAATGGGACCCTGTGTGAGAATCTCTCTGGCTATGTCGAGGACATCTTGAAACCCATTGTACAAGGAACCCCCAGCAACACAACAGACTTCTTACAGAAACTTAGCACCCGCAGACCAGTCGAACCAGGAACATTCCTAGTCACAATGGACACTTTGGCACTCAACACCAACAATTGCCAATTTCTGGACACCATCCTACAACTCATTCACTTCATCCTCGACTGTAACGTCTTCACTTTTGACAACCAGCTCTTCATCCAGACACACAGAACAGCCATGGGGACCAAATTTGCACCCCAAAACACCAACATTTTCAAACACAAGTTCGAGCAAGACTTGTTTGCTTCACAGGACTTCCAACCAATGCTATACACCAGATACATCAACAACATTTTCTTCCTTTGAACTCATGGTGAGGAATCACCGAAATAACTACATGACGATACAAACAAACTTCATCCCATCATCAGAAATACTATGGACTACTCTTCGGAATCAATCTCATTTTTGGACAAACGCATTTCTATCAAGGATGATTACCTCAGTACTTCACTCTATTGCAAGCCCACAGATAACCTCATGATGCTGCACTTCTCTAGCTTCCATCCTAAGCATGTTAAAGAAGCCATCCCCTACGGACAAACCCTGTGTATACCCAGGGTCTGCTCAGGCGAGGAGGAACGCGATGGACACCTACAGACACTGAAAGACACCCTCATAAGAACGGAATACGATGCTCAACTCAGCGATTGCCAGTTCTGATGTGCCACAGTGAGAAACCATAACAAGGTGGGATGGTGGCTCAGTGGGTAACACTGCTGCCTCACAGCACCAGGGACCTGGGTTCGATTCCAACCTCTGGCGACCGTCTGTGTGGAGTTTGCACATTCTCCCCGAGCCTGCGTGGGTTTCCTCCGGGTGCTCCAGTTTCCTCCCACAGTCCAAAGATGTGCAGGCTTGGTGGATTGGCCATACTAAATTGCCCGCAGTTTTCAGGGATGTGTAGTTTAGGTGGGTTATAGGGGGATGGGTCTGGGCGGGATGGCCCGAAGGCTGGTGTGGACTTATTGGGCTGAAGGGCCTGTTTCCACACTGTAGGGATTCTATATATAAAAAAAACCTCCTCGGAAGACAGACACAGGACATGACCAATAAAATAACTTCATTGTCCAGTATTTCCCCAGAATGGAGAAACTACACCATATTCTTTGCAGCCTTCAACATGTCATCGATGACGACGAACATCTTGCCAGGTCTGTTCCTATGTCTCCATTTCTCGCCTTCAAACAACCGCCAAACCTCAAACAGACCACTATTCGCAGTAAACTATCCAGCCTTCAGGAGAACAGCATCCACAAT
Source organism: Rhincodon typus (assembly GCF_021869965.1). NCBI lineage: Eukaryota > Metazoa > Chordata > Chondrichthyes > Orectolobiformes > Rhincodontidae > Rhincodon > Rhincodon typus. The sequence continues at coordinate 26,323,121 of NC_063353.1, read as the reverse complement.
ACCACACAACCCTGCCAAGGCAATCTTTGCAAGATATGTCAAATCATCAGTATGGATATGACAATCACAATTGAGAACACCACTTGCCACATACATGGCAGGTACTCATGTGACTCGGCCAATGTTGTCTATCTCACACCCTGCAGGCAAGGATGCCCCGAGGCATGGTATATTGGCGAGACCATGCAGTCACGACGACAAAGATGATTGGAGACTGCGCAACAATCGCCAGGCAGGAATGTTCCCTCCCAGTCGGGGAATATTTCAGCGGATAATGACATTCAGCCTCTGATCTTTGGGTAAGCGTCGTCTAAGGCAGCCTTTGAGATACACAATAACACAGAATCGCTGAACAGAAACTGATAGCCAACTTCTGTACCCATGAAGCCAGCATCAACCATGATCTTGGGTTCATGTCGTGCTACATGTGACCCCACTGCACTGTTCTGTATTTGTAAAATCTTCCTTACTGTCCTGTTTTAACACCATCAACTTAATAACTTGTTATAATCTTTCAACATTAATTAATTATAACAGTTTGGGATGGCTTGTTAAGTTGGTTAGACCTTCAGCATGCAACTCTTATGCCTATAATGTTATTCCAGCCATTTAGTTTGTCTCTAGTACCATCTTATTTTTTATTTTTTGTAATTATCTCTCCGCCCTAGTTAATCGGATCATAGGTCATCCCTTCACTTGCTATTCAGCTGTTGATACTTCACTCACACCGTTTGACACTTTTGATCACCTGCAAAGATTTGTTATTCAGCCTGTTGGCACTCCACTCACACCATTTATACTATATTTTGACACTCTTAATCACCTGGAATTATTTTGCAATGATCTGTCTGCCTATAAATTCTGCACCTGTGCGGTTCAATCCGCTTCACCTGATGATGGAGTAGCGCTCGAAAAGCTTGAGATTTCAAATAAAACTGTTGGACTATAACCTGATGTCGTGTGATTTCTGACTTGGTGCTAACCAAAGCCAGAGGGTCTTTAAGGGAGAGTGTTGCCAGCAGCTAAAGGCAATGTGTCCCCTTTTGCAAAGAGTGTTCATCTGGGCATGTTGTGCCCATACCAGAAGAGGTTTCACAACTGCTAATAGACAGCACCAGTGGTTGATTTGATTTACAAATCTTTGATCATATTGGTCAAGTTAACATATGTGCTTATCATTCAGTAAAGCTAAAGTCCACCTGCAGGCACTACATACCCCAAGCACTCAAAACCAAATCATACACCATTATGTATCAACCACACTAATGCACTACCAATGTTTTGCCACTTGGAAAGACTGGTTCCAGTTTCCAAAGGAGCAGACACTTCCCATTTAGCCACACTCTGTACATGATGAAGAAGCTGATGAATTCACACCTTTGTCGATGAAACCTTGCGCTGCGTTAAGAATGACTGGGCTCTGTTCCTTCATTCTTGTAGTTTGCAGCTGGACAAACACTCGCTCATACAGGTGATGGTAAAAGTTAACGCATGTTTACATATGTGAGAATGTATTTACAGTGGCATGTCATCTATGCTATCTTTCTGGCTTCAAAATGTCTTCTTCTTTCTTTACCTCCCATTGAGTGCAATCCCAGTTTCTGCAGCTAAGTTGGAGGGAACCTGTCCTGTAATTGTGTCTGTTGGCCTTGGTTTTATTGGTTGTGTGATCCCAGGGGCATCTCTGCCTAGAGATACCAGGTGTGTTTTGTGCGTCCTGCCCAGATACAGGGACAATCTCCTTAGTTTGAACTCCCATAGGGCTGAGGGTGACAGGAAGGGTGGAGGTAGAAGGCCCAGTCTTCTGGAATATTCTGAGAGGAAATTTAGAACATAGAACATAGAACAGTACAGCACAGTACAGGCCCTTCAGCGCACAATGATGTGCCGACCTATTATCCTACTAAAATCATACTACCCTGCATACCCTACATTTTACTATCCTCCATGTGCCTATCCAAGAGTTACTTAAAAGTCCCTAAAGTATCTGATTCCATTACCACTGCCGGCAACGCATTCAACACGCCCACTACTCTCTGTGTAATTTCTAGGAGGCATTTGTTTCCTCCTGGATTCCTCCTCCATTTGGGTGCCCATTGAATGTTGGGCATGTTATTGGATGCCAGGTTGAGTCATGGGGGTGTGGTACATTGTACAGCACAAAAGGTTGGTGAGCTGGGCGAGGAGTGCGCAATGTCATGTGAAGATACTGTGGCCAATCTTGAACTCCACCGTCATGAGCCGTTTAAACCTCTTGTGACACAGCTGCCAGGTCCATCACAAGACCATAAGAAATAGGAACAGGAGTAGGCCATTCAGCCCACAAGCCTTCTCCACCATTCAATAGGATCATGTCTGATCCGACATATCTCACATCCACTTTCCAATCTTTTCCCCATAACCATTGATTCTCCTACTGGTTAGGAACTGGTACTGAAAGGCTGTGATATGGACTGAAAAGAATCTGTTGATCTCAGCCTCAACTATACACAAAGACTCTACCCGCAGAGCTCTCTATGGCAAGGAATTCCAAAGACTCACAACCCTTTGAAAGGAGAAGTTCCTTCTCATCTCAGTCTTAAATTAAAACCCTTCACTCTGAGATCATGTCCTCTAGTTCTAGGCTCTCGCAAGAGGGGGAGCATCCTCTCAGCATATACCCTGACAAGTCCTTAAGTACCTGAAATGTTTCAATGAGATCGCCTCTCATTCTTCTAAACTCCAGTGAGTAGAAAATCAATCTGTTTAGCCTTTTGCTCATTAGACAATGCTGTAGCCAGACTCCTTTTCACTGAGCTCTCTGGTCATTTATACACATTTCCTTTGACCCCTCTGGCCTGTCACCTCCTGTCCATTTCCAGGCCTAAGGCCTACAGGACTGATTCCATGAATCCAAGATCCTGTTCTTCTTTGGTGTATCTCCTACATGCAGCTAGTCATAGGCAACAAGTAGCAGCCCCTTCTGCTGAGTGCAGGTGTCATTTAGAGAGGACAGACTGCTTTTAAGAAGAACAGGTTGGTGGCACATGCTGATTGACCTCCTGTGGAGAACACAGGCAGCCAATGGCTGATACCCCACACAGACCAGCACAGCAATCAGGTAAATGAGGAGGCATCACCGAGATTGTGTGTCGTGGCAGGGTGCAGGCAAATCGTAAACTGCCACCACACTCTACTCCACTACACCGTGCCTCACACCATCATGTAACTCAATGCCACAAAATAGCCTATTGTGACGTTTTAGACCAAAATATTTAACAATAATTTATCAAATGTTGCAATGAACCCACAGAGTTTAACTTGTTCTCTTTCAGGGCCAGCTGGATGTATGTCATTATAATAACAATCAACATATTAAAAAAGAGAACTGAGATTGTCAATTATATGTCCCAACTTTCTGTGACAAGTTTACTGGGCAATTAATGTGAAATTCCAGTGAATTCTAGAAAAAATAACAGTTGGGCAAGTTCTTGTAAAATGGAGGTGGTTGGGGGAGTGATGTGGGGCTGGTATGGAGTGTTATAGTAAGAATGGTTTGGGGGTGATGTAGGGGCATTAGAGGGAGTGATGGTGGGAGTGATGTAGGGGGGATTGTTGGTGTACTATGGAGGTGATGGTGGGGGTGATGTTGGAGGTGATGGTGGGAGTGATGGTGAGAATGATGTGAGGTGATGTGTGAGTGGTGGCAGAGGTGATGGTGAGAATGATGTGATATGAGAATGATTTTTGGGGATGATGAGGCGTAATGAGGGGGTGATGGTAGGGGAGGTGTGTTGGTGACAGGTATGTGCAAATTGCTTAGGGAGAGATGGTATTTGTGTCAATGATATTTGGGTGAAAACTGATCAGCAAGACTTGAAGATTCACATCTCCTGATGAATCCCTTCATTCTTTGAACAGGCTGCTGGATTGTGTCCTAACAATGAAATGCAGAACAAAGATGGTTAGTTTTCCAGGAAGATTTGACACAATTCATTGAATCATAGAATCCCTTGGAAAATGCGAGATCTGCCAAAGGACTGAGACAGAATATTTTTGCCCTTCCACAACTATTACCTTTAAGAACTACTGGACAATTCAAGGATACTGTTCATCTGTACTTTGTGTCAATTTATTTTAAAATTCTAAAGTTGCTCAGTTATCATAAAGTCCCAAAAGGTAATGAATCTGCAGTTTATTGCAACTGATCTATGTATGAATAAGAGTGCACATGGGAACTGAGGAAGTCCTGAAAGCAAGGCTAAGAGAACATTAAAAATATATAATGATATAATCAAAAAGGACAGCTCAGCTCCACTTTGCAGTTTAGTATGGTGTCAAATGAGTAAATTAAAACCGGTCACTATAAAATCAGTGACTGTCACATTAATAAAAGGAAGGCTAGTGATGCAAAGAGAAAGAGAGGAACTTGCTTGGGGCATGTCCAATGTATTATTTTTGAAATAGAGTCATTGTTGAATGTGACAGTTAATAATGTGCACAAATATAATCAGGTAAGTGTCCAGATCATCCACTTTTGGTGTTGAAAGAGGACTAAATGTTAACTGGAATATTGGGTTCAATCTCTGCACTGCTTTGAATTAATAACACAGTGAAACATTTCCTTGCCCAGAAGAAGGTAAACATGAACTTAGTTTAATATCTTATCTGGAAGATGACCTGATCCAGCATGCACTGGCGTGTCAGTCTTGATTAGATACAAGTGGAATAGAATTCCCATCCTTCTGAATCAAAGCAAAGGTTCTACCATGAAGACAAGCTGACACTTAACAAAATGAAACATTAAATCTTGAAATTCTCAGCAGGTTAGAGAATATCTATGTGGAGATGAACAGGTTCCACAGGCAGAAATGTTGATTTTGGGTTGGGTCCTTGGAATCCAGGTCAAACGGAGGTCAGGACCCTGTGCCATGCTTGGCATTGATCTCCAATTTGGCTAATTTCTGGTAAAAGGACACATTTGTCATCTAATTAAGAATAATGGGAGGGCTCTCAAATGTGGAAGGGCAATAGTGGGATCTTGCGGCATAGTGATAGTGCTCTTATGTTTGGGTGTGACAATCAAGGATTCAAATCTCACCTCCTCCAGAGGTGTGTCATAACTTGTCTGAACAAGTTGATTAAAGATACTTGGAAGGGCAACAAGAGGAAGTGCAGCTGAGAAGTGGATGCAGTCTGCCATTCTAGGTAAGAGAGAGGCAGAACTTCCATGTTGAGATGTCTTTTTAGCAACTATTTAAACAATAAATTGCTAACATGGTGACAATTCCTAGTCCACCGCTGTGCAGTGGTAGCCCTGGTCCACACAGCTGAAAGAATTGGCCAGGACAGGTTTTAAACTCTGTCAGTACACCTCTATCATCTTCTCCAACTTTATCCCATGTCTGTAAATGGTCAACATACCTGCATTAATTGGCTATTCAATGCCTTCGACCTTTGGCCAGGCTGCAGGAAATGGCCTGGATACAGGATGATGCCAGTAAACCAGTGCACCAACTTGCATTGCTGCCACACCCATCCCTATATTGGGTAAACATTTTTCCCATGACTAACTAAGTGGTCTTTTTTCCAGACTGATGCTGCATTTGGAGAGAATAAAACAGTACAATATTCCTTTTCCAATATTTTCCCTTCTTGCAAAGACTTTGGAAATATACTATCAGAAAAAGGTAAAGAAATAGGTCATTCCATTAGATCGTGGCTGATATATATTTTAGTTGCACCTCCCTGCCTTCTTTCCATAACCATCAATACTAAGTACTGAACATGCCTCAAACCTGGGACTATTCTTCTAATCTTATTTAGAAATTGGTGGCTAATCAATAATTTGTATTTGTATTGTTAGTTGATTTATTATTGTCACATGTACTGAGAAACTGTGAAAGGTATTGTTTTTTGTGCTATTAAGACAAATCATACCTTACATAAGTACATCAGGGTAACAGAACAGAATGCAGAATATAGTGTTATAGATACAGAGAAGGTGCAGTGAAAGATCAACTCTAGTTTACGTGATGTCTGTTCATAAATCTAATAACAGCGGGGAAGAAGCTGTTCTTAAACCTGTTGGTATGTATTTTCAAACTTTCGTGTCTTCTGCCCAATGGAAAATGGTGGAAGAGAGGATAACGGGGGTGGGAGGGATCTTTGTTATGTTGGGTGCTTTCCTGAGGCAGCGGGAAGTATAAATGGAGTCAACGGAAGGAAGGCTGGTTTCTGTAATAGACTGGACTACATTCACAACACTCTGTAATTTCTTGCGGACTTGGGCAGGGCAGTTGACATACCAAGCTGTGATGCATCTGAATGGAATGGTTTCTATGGTGCATTTATTAAAAAAATTGGTCAGAGTCATTGTGGACTTGCCGAAGTTCCTTAGCTTTCTGAGCAAGTCGGGGCATTGGTGTGCTTTCTTCGCTGTAGTTTGAATGTTACTAACTGTAATGATTTTCAATAATATTCGGATCTAGAAAGACATTCCCTTTTTTAAAAAAAAATGGAAAAGCCAAAGCTTCCACAGTCTTAGCTGATCAAAGAGTTATTATCTCATTACACAGAGAGAGAGAGAGAGAGAAAGAGAATTGGGAGTGGTTCAATCTGAGTCACCATCCCTTGGGTGAGAGAAAGGTTGAGAAGAAGGATGCTCATGTAACTTCAGCCAGCCTTCCACACAAAGGTACAAAGATAAAAGCAGATAATATCTAGTATAAAGGAAGGGAAATGAATACATATTTTTAAGGGATGTCTTGACGTGTAAGGTTTTAACCTGAGAAAATAGTTGTTTACTTGGTGTGAATACCATCATTATCCTTTGAGTTCTCAGTTTTCTACTATTTCTTTTAAATTTATATTGTCACTGGATGCTTTTTCTTCTTTGGAGTTCTCATCTTGTTTTCAATGCTGCATCCTTAGTTTCATCTCCAACATGCAAATGTTCCCATGATTGTTTAAACCAAAATAGAGATGAAGGCATTTTTAAGCACTGTCCCACTGCTCCCCTCCCCCAACACAAATGGGCACGCTAGCTGGTTTCATCACTTTTGAAAAAATGTTACCATCAGATCAGCCGTGTATTGGCAAGTCTACATTGAAACTTGGCCAATTGTGTGGTTAAGTGATCCATGTGGCCATTTTAAGTCAGTCTACTTACAACGATTCTCGTCCGTAAAAGTCACAGGTATTAAATTAGATGATGAAATTCAAAACTTGATAGTCCCTAATTTATATCATCTTAACTCATTGCCATACAAAGTTTATAATGTTAGCAGATGCAATAGTTTCAGCACAACTTATTTCTTTAGTTAACTAGTACAGAAGAGTAATTTGCAGTTGTTAGCAGTTACTTCTGGATAAACATATGACTGATTAGGTTTAATAACTATCTTGTATATTGGATCATATCCTGTCCAAACTGTTAGTTTAAACGTTCTGATCCCATCTGGAAATATCCAAGTTTGCCCAGAGATTATGAAATATCACCAAGGAACGACAGCACATTTTGAAAGTATTACTTTAACGTGACTGCATGTTGTATTTATTATACATTTACTGTTGATTTGTTTTGACTTAGTTACTGAATAAATGACCAGTTAGCCTTTGATAGAAAGATGATGAACTAAAATTCACTTCATAGTTTACAGATACTGCCTCAAACAGAATTTTTCTTGAAAAAAAAACTTTATACAAAGGAGTCAAATGAATTGAAAGATATTTCTTTTTGGATTAGGGGGTAGGGGTTGATTGTCACATAGAATCAAAGAATCCCTACAATGTGGAAACAGGCCATTTGGCCCAACAAGTCCACACCGACCCTCCAAAAAGCATCCCACCCATACCCATCCTTCTACCCTTTCCCTGTAACTCTGCATTTCCCATGTCTAACACACCTAAACTACACATCCCTGAACACTGTGGGCAATTTAGCATGATCAATTCACCTCGCCTGCACATCTTTGGACTGTAGGAGGAAACTGGAGCATCCAGAGGAAACCCACGCAGACACGGGGAGAATGTGCAAACTCCACATAGACAGTTACCTGAGGGTGGAATCGAACCAGGGTCCCTTGCGCTGTGAGGCAGCAGTGCCTTGTATTTTGAAGACAGTTGGTAATAATGATTGATGCACAATTTGCAAATGGAAATATTGATGCCATTTGTGATGCAATGAATTTGTCTGATAGGAGATAATGCATTGTTAATCTTTTTGATATCTGGACTAACATTGTGGCACGTGGATAGCAAACATTCCCGCATGATCTCTGAGAAGTAACTTATTTTTGAGGATTCTGTTTGAAAAACTAATATTGCCCAAAAACTCATCCGACAGCAGCAATATTAAGATGTTAATCACCCTGGTTGCACTCTTCTCCACCCTCTTCCACTGGTCAGAAGATATAAAATTTGGAATCCATCTACTAACAGACACAAGAACAGATTCTTCCCCTGCTATCAAACTTTTGAACAGACCCCTCAAATGTTAACGCTGATCTATCTCTCTCTGCACCTTCTCTGCAGCTGTAACACTATATTTTGCACTCTGTTCTGCTACCCAGATGTACTTTGTATGGTACAATCTGCCTGTACAGCACCCAAAAGAACACTTTTCACTGTATCTCGGTACATGTGACAACAATAAGTCAAACCAAATCAAATATAGCCATAGGGTCACAGAGTTGTACAGCACTGAAACAGACCCTTTGGTCCAACTTATTCATGCTGACCAGATATCCTACATAAATCTAGTCCCATTTGCCAGCATTTAGCCCATATCCCTCTAAATCCTTCCTATTCATGTACCCATCCAGATGCCTTTTATAGAGTCATTTGTTTTCTCACAATGGTGACTTTCCAATTTGACATTTTGCCTTCCTATACCTAATGCAGTAAAGTTACCAGTCCTGTATCTACTTGACAAGGATATCAGACCTGCATTTAAATAGTACAACCATAGTTTTCATCAATGATACACGTCTAACCACATGTTCAAGGATGTGAGATGTATCACATCAGGTTGATTGTTACTTCTCCAGGCAGAATCTTGTTGAAATGGTGGCTCTCACCTGTCAGTTGCCCCTTCATGGGAAGACCCACCAAAACAGAAGCCGATCAAGTCGTGGTGTTGCTACAAAAGGACATTCTCCTGGAGTCAAGACCCTAGGGTCATAAGTCTCCAAGCAAGGGTTAGCAACTCTTGTGCTCAGTGCTTCATTGGTGAGGCTGTGGGTGCCGCTATAAGGGCAGGCTCCTGGGCCCCAGTATTACACATGGCACTGGTATGTAATGTGGGTGTCGTTCTTTGGAGTGGGCTGGAGATATGGGTAAAGGGGTGTCAGAAGCAAGAACAAGGGGTGTATCCCAATAGGTTCCTATTCTTCCCGAAGTCGAATAGGCAGTGATTTGCTTTTGATCGAGTGATCCTTCTCACCAGGGTGTGACCAGGTGGTGACTCAGTTTGAGCAGGGGTGCTTGCCACATACTGATTGGCTGGCCTGAAACTGGATTAACCCTTGCAGCAACGGTCATTAAATAACCACTTCAAAGCCTCCGGTTGATCTTCCCGTCCATAACTTAATTCTAGTGAAGGTGGGAGCATAGCAGGGTTCAGTTACTCTATCAACCTGCCTTAAACGTCCCTCTTACCTCCAAAGCTCATCACCACCAGCAGCAGAAAATTCCATTCTATGTCTAGCTTATAGGTAAGTGAAAAGTAATATGAGACCTTTGAAAGTAGCCAAGTCAGTTGTTCACTTCAGCTAGCCACATTATAAGTGTACTTGCTTTTATTCCTGAGTGTATATGTCTATCATTAACAAGACACACTCCTGTTCAGATCTTTGAGCTTAACCTCCCTTATCACTTTCTGAGGCACTGAGAGGATCTATGAAATATAACAACCAATCCCTGAATAGGCAGTATCTCGCCTGACTAAGTCTGAGAGACTGACGCTGTCTCTTTCAGGGAAAGCATGTTGAACCACAAGCTGACAGGCAATGAGAAAGCCACAGCTTCAAACAGTGACTATGTGGTAACTGATCTGGAAGTCGAAACTTCTAATAATCACCTGGCATCTAGAACACTCCAGAAAATGTCACTAAATTGGAGATAAATTCAGAGATTTTGCAGTCTTCCGACCAAATTGGCTGAAGCAACCCTGGAAAAGTTAGAGGGGTTAAAACCGACTCTACCTTCAGGCTAACTACAAAACTGACATCTCCAATTGCTCAAACACACCTCACCCACGTACACCCAGCCCCACCCCAACCCCCTCAATATTTGACGATTTAATCTAAACCCTGTGATCCAGCCCAAAGCCATGTGACCCTGCCCTAAACCCTGGGCGGCACAGTGGTACAGTGGTTAACACTGATACCTCACAGCGTCAGGGATCTGGGGTCAACTCCAGCCTCAGATGACTGTTTGTGTGGAGTTTGCACATTCTCCCCGTGTCTACATGGGCTTCCTCCGGGTGCCCTGGCTTCATCCTACCATCCAAAAATGTGCAGGTTAGTTGGATTGGCCATGTTAAATTGCCTATACTGTCCAGGGATATGCAGGCTAGGCAGATGAACCATGGGAAATTTTGGGTTACAGGAAAAGAGTAGGATGCTCTTTGGAGGAGCTGCGCGTACGTAATAAGCCAAACAGCCTCTCTTTGCACTGTAGGGGATTCAATGACAATGATAATCATTGTGACCCAGCCCTAAACCCCATGGCCCAGCTAACTATAACTCCCTATCTGTACATACACCTGGTCAGGCCCAGAGCTAACTAAGTGCACCAACCCAAGCACCATCCTGCATACGTTGACTTGGCCCAACATCACATTCAACATTGGACCTCAGAAACCCTGTAGACACCCAGCACTACGCCACTGATTTAACAACCTTCCCATCCACCTAACCAGAGCTGCTAAATCCCCGCACACCCAGTTCCCCCATTCTGATCTGACATGACTCTAGCCCCAACTCCTCCCTGATATCCAAAGCACCATCACCCCAATCTACCTGAAGTCTACACCTACATATTTGTCACCTGTACCCCTTCACCAGCCTGGCACTTATCTCCCTCACCCACCTGTCACCCTACCTACAGGGCACCCTACCTCACCCTCCCCCGTACCCACCTGGTACCCTATCTCCTACTCACTGACTATGCTACTCCTTATCCTAATAACTTTATACACCTGTATACCACAGTGGTAGTGTCTCTAATTCAGGACCGGGAGGCCCAGGTTCAAGGCTCACTTGCTCCAGAGGTGTGTAATCAGGTTGATTAGAAAAAATAGGTGCACTTACCTTCTCTCAGCAGCTGTCATAGAGACTTCAGAATCTTTAAATCTTGGAACATGATAGCTAGTGCCAAAGAAAAGGGGCATGGTTTCAACAGAGATGTACTGTGAGGCTGACTGTGTGAATTCCTATGGTGGACTAGAATGCTTCAACTTCTTGGTCCGGACATTCACAAGGAGTATTCCTCCAAAGGTAAGCCCATATTTTCTCGCCTGATCAGAAGATGTTAAAGCCTGAGACTTTTAACTCAAATTCATCAACATGCTGTTTAGCACACAATACAAACATGATGAAAGAACTAAAAGGTTTGGTCATCTTCTTTCTGATAGTGCCGGCTATAGTTAATATGATAGAAGTGTTTCAGATTATGAAAGTATGAGAAATGGTAAAAGCAGGAGACTGTTTCAAGTAACTGAAGAGTCTAGAATGCAGATCCATGCATATAACATTAAATGTAAGAGAAACTTGATTTTTCATAGAGAATTATGAAGTTACAGAATTAATTTCCAGTGTTAGAGACAGTAAAAGAACCAATATTCCAGAGCAAATTGAACAGATAAATTTAGGGAAGGAGTAATGTGAACATTATATGATTAGTGTTATTTAATCATGTAACAGTTCTCCAGCACTTTCTGATTCTATTTAATAATGCAGCTGATAAACATTGGAAAGGACTGATTGGGCCGAATGGTGTATCTCTGTGTTTTAATATTATTTCTATATATCTCACTTTGGCAGGGTAAGAGAAATGTGGCTTTCTCAATGCATGCTGTGGTAAAATCCCCCATGTTACATCGGTTTCCAATTAATTGGAAAAATAAAACAATATGGAAAAGCACTCCACTATGTAATGATCAAAATATTAGGATTGGCAAATATTGGCATTCCACACAGAGGTGCTCCAAGACATTGCTTTCACAAAAATGAAGAAATTATTCTAACACAAGATGCAAAGAGATGATTGTATTTGTTTGATAACCACAGTGAATGCTGAGGTATCAGTCCATAAATTCCTTTGCAAACACATTATTATGAAAGGACGGGTGAGGTAGATAGGAGCAAATTGTTTCCAGTGGTTGCTGAGTGTGGAAAATGGAGTCAATAGTCAAAAATGTAAGTCTGGTAGTCTTGAGAAAATGTTGTAAGTTGTTAGACAGCAACACAATTCATGTGCTGTCTAATCTGTCTTGCAGGTCTCTTAAATAGCCATACCATGCCATGATGGAAGTGTTCTTTACAAAGTCATTTTTGAAGTCTGGATACACATCATTGTTAATCACTGGTGATGCCAAGCTTCTGTCACTTCCTTAGGATGTGGTCTTTACCAAACAGTCAGCAACTGATACAGACTCTCACATTGAGCATTGACATGCTGATCATGCCTACACAGTGTCATACTGAAATGAAGATGCAGAGTGTGCAGTGCTTACCCTCAAGACATTTTTTTCCCCTTGTGCAATATTGGAGAAAGAGCAAAAGTTCATGAGAAATGATGCATGGGGTTTTAGTCCACAAACCTCGTAAATGTCACAGGCCTACGCAGCTGGAGATTTTGTAACTCTGTAAACCTGAATGTACCTTTTTTATGTCATCCAGCTGATGGTCACATATTCAACTGAGACCTCAAGTATTTCAAACATAAGTAACTCATGGGCAATGTTTATTTCTCTTGAAGTTCTGTTATCCATTAGTAGCATTGCCAAAAGGAAGAAGTGGACTGAATTTTGCCAGAAATTGGCAAAGGGTCATTTTTGTGAAGTTTCATGAGGGTTTCTGTCCATGAGATCTCATGAATTTCTTATCATCCCAAACTTGTCTCATTAACTACCAATAACACCCCAAAGGCACATGGCTCAGCTGATGCTAGCTGAAGGAGCTAGTACACACCACTGCTGGTGCTGGCACCATACTTAAAAGGCCTTCATGTACCTAGTAGTGTGCTGTCAGTCCAGAGCTGCCCTGCATGGTCTGAGATATCTGGCCCTCAATAACAGACAAGATAAGTTGGAGCCCCACTCTGTGGGCAGAGACCTGGAGGAGCTGGTGGATAGGGTGATGTAGAGGACAGTACTGACAGATGAGGCTCCAACACCAGGCTCTCCTAGCCTAGTCCTGAGGTTGCCAATGTCCATGTGGTCTCTACAGTCCAGAGAAAGTGCTGAAAGAAAATGAATAAGTGCAACCATCTTCTCTCTATTACCTTGTACTCACTCTGAATCTGTAACTGCATTCATCTCCCTCAAGGCTCACGCTATACCGCACTCACTACTGCGTGCAACATCTTCCTTGAATCGATCCCACTGACCCAACCTCCCCAGATTTCTTACCCTGCATAGTCTCTGTGCTGCCTACTCTCTCACTCGGGACGCCTCACTACCCCTCCTCAGCTAAACCAGCACCAACAGCTCTGCCACCCAATTCCATCTTACCCAATTCTTCACTCTTTTTCATTCCAGAAGAAAATGACCTGTAAAGAGGGCAAGCCAAGGCAGGTGGTGGTGCGGTGCCCAACATTTTAGCTTTCCATCCCTATTAAGAGAGGATCCTGGCCCTGGCAGATAAAGATCAGGACTGAAAGATGACCAAAACATCCATGTCCTCGCAACCAAGTAAGAACTATTGTCCATTACTATGCTATTCTCTTACTGCTGTCACTGTGATTGTATTATTAACATGACAGAATCTCTATCCCTTGTCTTTGACACATTCTCTCTTTTGTCACTTGCAGACTTCTCTCCACTATCATAAGACATTGCCCTCCTCCATCTCTGAGGAAGTGAGCAAAGATGTCTCAGAAGAAACCCTGACAAGGCTGCATCCTGCACCCCCCACCAGCTTAGGTACTGATTCCTCGTTGGGTAAGATTTTCTGATTAGAGTCAGAAATGCCTGCTGGTTAGCACTTCACTGCCACATCTCCGCAAGGTGGCCAAGGAATAAATGACTCATTATCTCTGGCACTCGGAGATACCAGATACCAGCTCTGCCCCAGGCAGGGTGTCAGCAATTTGTAACTTTATTGGTGTGCACAGGAGCAGTAGGCAGGTTTGTCAGGGACGCTGGGCCAACTGACATAACAGCCACTGAACTGCGGCAATGCCATTGTGTCCCTGCTGCCTCAGTCATGTGCTTGTTCTGCTGCCTCTGTGAACAGCTTTGTAGCTGCCTCAGAGAGACAGGTCCAGCAAGCTCAGAGCTTGTCAGATACGGTGTACATAACAGCTAGCTGCACTCCATTGCTCTAGCCATTGGCCCTCGGTGACAGTGTGGGGGAGGTGAAGGACTTTGACCACACTCTGGGTGCCCTTTTCTCATAAGGAGAGAGCGTGGTGCCAATGGGCATCCAGATGGAGGAGGAATCCAGGGGAAAACAAAGGTCTCTTAGAAATTTCCTCTCAGAATATTCCAGAAGTGGCTGGGCCTTCTACCTCCACCCTGCCTGCCACCCTCAGCCCTATGGGAGTTCAAACTAAGGAGAGTGTCCCTGTATCTGGGCAGGACGCACAAAACACACCTGGTATCTCTCGGCAGCGATGCCCCTGGGATCACACAACCAATAAAACCAAGGCCAACAGACACAATTACAGAGCAGGCACCCTCCAACTTAGCTGCAGAAACTGGGATTGCACTCAGTGGGAGGCAAAGAAAGAAGAAGACATTTTGAAGCCAGAAAGATGGCATAGGTGACATGCCACTGTAAATACATTCTCATATATGTAAACATGCGTTAACTTTTACCATCACCTGTATGAGCGAGTGTTTGTCCAGCTGCAAACTACAAGAATGAAGGAACAGAGCCCAGTCATTCCTAACACAGCGCAAGGTTTCATCGGCGAAGGTGTGAATTCATCAGCTTCTTCATCATGTACAGAGTGTGGCTAAATGGGAGGTGTCTGCTCCTTTGGAAACTGAAACCAGTCTTTCCAAGTGACAAAATATTGGTAGTGCATTAGTGTGGTTGATACATAATGGTGTATGATTTGGTTATGAGTGCTTGGGGTATATAGTGCCTGCAAGTGGACTTTAGCTTTACTGAGGTATTGGTGTCTCTGTATTGTTCTCTCATCTCTCAAAATTGAAGCCCCTTCCCTCACAGTGTGAAACACCTTGCCCACTCTGGGTGTGGTGGCAGCCATTTCCATCACCATTACGCATTTGTTATTTGCATTGTGATGAAAAGAAACAGCAATAGCTCCTCTAGCAGTGAGCTTCAAGCTCAGTTTCCTCTCCTTGGTGAACCTCCAAATATACACATTCCCTTCTTGGTAACCCTCCTTATCAACCCGATAGGCATTAAACTTCCTCAAGACCCCACCAACCCATCTTCATCTGACTTTGTCACTTCACCAGCCCCAGACATATCAATCATACAAAGTAAACACGTCAGATCTCACAATGCACTGACTGCACCAACCCACATCAAAGTTGTCGTGGGATTGACTGTAGATGACCTCCCCTCCCCCATTACACCTTTCCTTTCAGTGCTCTATCATCTCCTCCTTTATAATCACATTACCTCCCTTCACAACTGTAATCCCAGTAGAGAGGAAGGGTCACTGGACCCGAAACATTAACTCCGATTTTCTCTTCACAGATGCTGCCAGACCTGCTGAGCTTTGCAATGGGACATGCTGGTGTACTCTAAAGTGCAGCATTGTTTGAAGTGCAGACATGTACCGTCAGTGGGCTAGAACAGTGCTACAATGCTGTGGAGATTGATGCTGGTACATATCGGATGCCAAAGAACAAGGACATGGGGTTCATTCGGTTGCTGTCAATGGACTGTGCTCTGAGACTTTGGTGACTGGTGTGTAAGATGGAGGCTTGGAGGAGCAGTTAGCAAGCTGGAGTTGCCAAGCAACCAACTTACTTTCATGTTGAGAATTCTCAGCATTTAGTTTCTGTGCAATAGCTGAGAGAATGGAAAACTGCACATTAATAAAGTGAGATTACATAGCAATGAGGGTGACATTGCATGATAATCCATGCAAATAGGCCGTTCATTTTCTCACTAATGTGAACCTCATCTCACCACCCAACATTTGGTTGGAAAATGGGACTTTTTAACCTTGAACTCTTGTTGGACATCTAACTCAATGTTCTCAAATTTCTCTCCATAGCTCACATGGTTCAGAGTCTGGGAAGATTTTGCCTAGTATGTCAGTTTATTGTCATTGAATTGGACATCTTTTAATCCATGTGTCTTTCGGGGAACTGAATGATTGATTAGACATCACCAATCTCACAAACATGATTCAAAAATTCATCTTTGATTTATTTGGTACTAGAATAATCTCATTTTTCTGTAAGTGTTGACCTTTAAATACTTCCTAAAATCTGATTCGATCCTCTCCCTTTGAAAAGGGTCCCATTGTAACCATTGTTTACTCATACACTCATTTTCTGGTGAGCAATGTTGTTATCGATCATTAAACATTTCAGATTTCTGCATAACTAATATTCCAGCTTAAGTTTGTCAGTTGTACGATGAGCAACCGGTGACCATATTTCCTCTGGTCTTTCAAAACAATGACTGATTGTCTAGACAGAATAAACTTGGAAATTGTAGGTTACTTAGATTTCCAGAAGGCATTAGCACAGGAGATTTTCTGCAAACAATTCAGAATTGCAACAGCATTAATTTAAAGTTAGGTGGTGGACATGAGAATTAATGGACGATGCCTGAGAATGTTAGGAACCCATGCACCCTTGTAGACAGTGATGGATCCACTTTTGTTCTCAGTACATGTAGGTGAATTGTGTTGAGTGATAGAAAGCATGATAGCACATTTTGCTGTAACATAAATGCAGAGGATTTGGCAAACAACGAGGTGAATACAAAATAGTTCAACAGAAAACAAGTTAAGTGGCACATAGAAGTTGACTACATAAATATTCAAGAAAGTACATTTTGGAAAGATATATGAGGAAAACAAAGTATGCTTGCTAATGTTGCTGCTGGATATAGAGAAACAGAGAAAATTACAGACACAATTGTTTAATCAATTGGAAATATGATTGCAGACAGATGAAGACATTAAAAAGTCAACAGTACTTTGGATTTGGAAATGAGTATTTAAAGTATAGAATTAAAGAGAGAATGATAATTCTTTGCAGGCAATGGTTGGAATTCAATGGACACTTTTGGATACCCAATCACAGAAATTGCTTAGAATTGATTCATCCAGACAGTGCTGGAGTAGAAAATGAAACTTGAGAAAAAAAAACTTCAGAAAATTGCAATATTTATACTATAGTAGACAGTGTGGAATTTGATATTGTTAAAATGATCATTGGATAAAATTAACTATTTAGTATTACTGAAAAAGAAGAGACATGCCATTGAGGCTTTCCATCTTGCACTCACCAGGGCAGAACTGAAAGCATACCAAAGTTTAACAGGAATAATAATCCATACTGCATGAGAAAAGAATGTTGCTTGGTTAAGGCATTGGCATGGGGAATGCAACAGGGATCATTTAACCTCCAAGTTTTATTTTACATTCAAGCCAAGCAACTTGACTCTGATAGCTAAGGACTTCCCATGAACTTGCAAGGATAAACAAACTCTGGAGATTGTCTGTCTCTGGCACAATCTCTATGGCAATGCCTTAAGTAATCAAGTCCACTTACCAACCAATCAGCAGCCTTTTCGCCTGTAGCATAAATTGTTGTTCCTTTAAAATTTGGTATTCTTATGGTTCTGTCCTGATGAGTGCAACATGAAAAGCTTCAACTGCATCTCCCATTTCTCAGCAATACTTAAGTCCTGTACTGTCAAGGATCAAAAAGACTATTTGCTCTTGTTGGAAAGTCAGTGCTGTGGGGTGATCCATTTAAACGTCACTGTCATGAGCTAGAGTATAGTTAGCATAAATTCTGTACACAGAGAACACATATTGAAGTGAAAGATGACACTGGATTAGATGGAGAGATCTAGCTTGGCATATTAGCATTAAATTGCTTAGGCGAAAGCTGGCACAGACATAATTTACTGACAATCCTGCTGTAAACTTCCATGATTCTATTGGATCAGGGATTAAATAGAGTACTTTTGTTCTACAATCGTACTAGGAGATAATCTAGAGCTCTGCTTACAATTAACAGACAGCCTGGTTTATTAATGCACCTGGACAGGGCTACTACTGGAGTCCTATTACATGAAACGCTATAAACCATGCATCAATGGACAAGGTTTCCTAGCGGGTAAACCACTTCAGGTAAAAAGCAAGGCATTAGCTGATTAACCTCCATCTGTTCCTATACATGTGTGTCTTCCTAAACCTTTGCTAAATGGCATAGCATAATGAAAAAAACACAATAGCAATTATCTTCTTAGCTTCCTCTGCTTTAGGACAAACATTCCCACTAATAGAAGCTGCTCCTTTATGTTTTCCTCATCCCCAGCATTATTTTGGCTAGTCAGTGCTGTCTGATTACTTCTTACTGAGATATTGAAACTAAAGCAATGTGCCACAATGGAGATGGCAGTACACAACAGCAAACAGGAGCTACATGGGATTTCTCAGCAGCCGGATTTGAAGATTGGTAAGAATAATGATCTGTTTCCAACACTAAAGAGGCCAACACATAGGTTGACACGTTAGCTATTTTACAGTCTCTTACATTTTAAGAATAAAATAAACCAAGTACACAACAGCCAAATAATTCATGTTCTGTGTACACACAGCTGGTAAATGAATAAATGAATTCCATTTCTCATTCAGTCATATGTTGGGCAAGCAGACGCGGATTTCTGTTTACTAACTAAACCACGAAAGAAACCTTGCTGATCGTTTTGATTACATATTGTCTTAGGTCATATTTGGGCTATGTACTGTATTACTTTCGACATGACAGCAAAAAGTGATATTCTTCATGAACTAGTTTCGGATTGAATTGAATTCTCCATGATTTGCTGGTGGACACAGTAATCTGCTGAGCACAATAATCAATTCTCCTTTTATCAGCCCTTGTCAAATGGTCTATTCTGCACTGATTGAGCCAAGTTGTCTAGTAATGGAACATCCAGCAGCATATAGACTTGCCCTTTCATGTTGAAGTTTGACAATGTTTGTGCGGTAAATTGCTGAAAATGCATTCAGAGTCAGGGAAACCAGAGACTAGAATTTAAGCAAGCTGAATAAGTAACTTAGTATCTCCTAAACCGATCTGATTGAAGGATTGTGAAACTACCAGTGTGAGGGTTGAAAGAATGTATGATTTAGTGTGGAGTCAACTCAAGGTAGAGACAGAGCCAAAGATTGGATGAAGAGAGAGGCAATCGACAGAAAGAAATCCATTCCATGTTTTAAAAATCTCCAATAACAACCAAGACTAGAAGGAATAAGACTCCAAATCTGCAATAATTTATTTTCTATGCAGAAGAGGTTCACCAGCCATAATGATCACGTATTATGTGGTTAAGGGGGAATCTTAGGCTCTAATGGATAAGACGTCAGTTTCTGTGATTAGTTTTTATCTACTATACAAGTTAGGCAACTTCACATCATTGACTAGATTTCAAGGTGTGTCACACAGCATGATGCCATTTACACAAAACTAACTCCATCACGGCTCAACCTGGACAGAAACCATTGAATAATCACATTTAATTGCATAACTTCCCTTCAGCTGAAGCATATGTGCAGTTTGATGTAAATAGCATTGAAGTCAGGAAAATACTTTGACAAGAACACCTGGGTTGTTATATCAGGTTATTGAGAGAACAATTATATTTTATGTGTCTCTTTAACACTTCTGCCAATAACATCCCAAAATGTTTAACAGTCAGTGAATTATTGTTGCTGTTTTATGGACAATAGGTGAGTTTTGTAGTATTTTCTTCCAATTCTAGATTTGCAACAGATGCCAAGTACCAAGGCAAAATATAACACACAAAACATGCTGTTAAAGCAATTTTCAACTACAACATTTTCATAATTAGTAACAATTTCCTTCTGATGATTTGTTACATTCAAAACACGTTTTACCATTTTAGAGGAAATGTTTTTCAGTGGTCTGCAAAAGGGTCTAACCCAAGGCAGAGGTTTGAAACTACGTAATAAAATTAAGTATGCATGGTGTGCCAGGCCAGTGTGCGAGCACATATTCTGATTCCCTCTAGGGAAAATAGACAAGGTCTTTTCCCTGGGTTGGGGGAGTCTAGAACTAGAGGGCAGAGTTTTAAGTTGAGGGGGAAAAATTTAAAAGGGACCTAAGCGGCAACTTTTTCATGCAGAGGGTGGGTGTGTGTATGGAATAACCTGCTGGAGGAAGTGGTGAAGGCTGATACAAATACAACATTTAAAAGGCATCTGGATGGTATATGAATAGGAAGGGTTTAGAGGGATATGGGTCAAACGTTGGCAAATTGGACCAGATTTATTTAGGATATCTGGTCGGCATGGACAAGTTGGACTGAAGGGTTTGTTTCCGTGCTGTACATCTCTATGACTCTATAACTGATGGAATGAAAGCATCTGAATCCAAGCCGTAACTTTGCAGTCTTCATGAATTGAGATTGGGGAGTCTCAATTCAGTTTCTCATGGGTACTGGTCCACGGCACAGTTGGGCAATTAACTGGCAATTACATTCTTGCATTAACTATGTCAAGTTTTCTGGACTAATTTATTTGATTAACAGTATGAATTTAAAATGAAAATTTGAGTACAGAGAAGATAAATTCTGCTTTACTCATGAATGAAAAATAATTAATATCAAATTTTTAAAAATGAAATGAAGCTTTCCTTTGGAAAAGCTTTCAAGAAGGTCTTGCTACTTAGCCTGCTAAAGTTTCCATCAGAAGAAGTGACCGAAGGAGAACATTGAGATGTTTGATCAGTTCCAGAGACAGGAAGCCTGGTGAATATTATTACAAAAGCAAACCGAGCACTGTCAAACCTGCAAAGTTCTTTTTGATAACGTCTGGAGGCTTGTGCCAAAGTTGGGAGAGCTGGTTCACAGATCAGTCAGTTCTGACATAGTCATGCTCACCTAATTTTACCTTGCAGGCAGTGACCTGGACACTACCATTACAATGCCTTGCTATGTCCTTTCCCACTGGCAGAACAGACCTACCGGAAGTTAAAACCAAAAGAACTGTGGATGCTGTAAATCAAGACAAAAACAGAAGTTGCTGGAAAAGCTCAGCAGGTCTGTCAGCATCTGTGAAGAATAAATCAGAATTACCATTTCGGGTACGGTGACCCTTACTCAGAACCGGAAGTGTCAGGACAATGGTATACAATCGGGAGGGAGTTAAGGACTCCTCAGGGTTGAATCCGGACCCCTATGAAGTCTCATGGCATCAGGTCAAACATAGCAAGGATATCTCCAGCTATTGCCTTGTGCACAGCCCCCTCACTCCAAACCACCAACACACACATATACACATCCTACCCTCTTGTCTGATGACTCAGCTCTTTTCTATATTGAGCATCACTCAGAGGAAGGACTGAGAGTGGAAAGTGTGCAGGAGGTATAATGGGTGAAAGGCTTCAATGTCCATTACCAAGAGTGGCTCAGCATTGCCACTATTGATTGAGCTGGTTGGATCCTAAAGGACACAGCAGACAGACTGGGTCTGCAGCAAGTGATGAGGAAACTTTCAAGAGGGAAGAACATACTCAAGTTCACCCTCATCAATCTGCCTGCCACATTGAACCTGTCTGTGACTGTATTGGTAGATGTGGCAACTGCACAAGCCCTTGAGGAAAATTCAGTCAGTTCTTCACATTAAGCATTACATTGTATGGCACTATCCTCATACTAAACAGAATAGATATTGAATAAAATTTGCAACTCAAGACCATGAGGTACTGTGAGGCATCAGCAGCAGCAAAATCAAACTCCAATACAATCTGCAACCTAATGGCCTGGTGTGTCCCCTACTCTACCATCATCAACAAGACAGGGATCAACCCTGGTTCAATGGAGAGTGCAAGAGGGCATGCCAGGAGCAGCACCAGCGATACGTTAAAGTGAGGTATAAGCTGGTGAAAATACAACACAGGGTTATTTGCATGCCAAACAGCATAAGCAACAAGTGATAGGCAGAGCTAAATGATTCCACAACCAATGGATCAGATCCAAGCTCTGCAGTCCTGCCACATCCAGTCATGAATGGTGGTGGACAATTAAACAACTTACTGGAGAAGGCAGCTCCAAAAATATCTCCATTCTCAGTAATGAGGGGACCCAGCATGTCATTGCAAAAGAAAAGGTTGAAGCATTCGTAGCAATCTTCAGCCAGAAGTACTGAGTGAATGATCCATCTTCCAGACGTTCCAGAATCACAGATACCAGTCTACAGCCAATTTGACTCACTGCATGTGATATCAAAAAACAGCTGAAAGCATTGGATACTACAAAGGCTGACCATTATTCTCTGCTTCCTGGCCCTCAGTCAGTTTAGCTCTTTTGTTTATGTTTGAACCAATGTAATGAGGTCAGGAGCTGAGTGGTCTTGAGTGTCAGTAGCTGGTGATTGCTAAACAAGTGCTGTTTGATACAATTGGTGTCACTGAGTGGCTCAGTGACAATGAAGAAACAGAGATATAGTTTCAAGTCAGGATAACGTGTAAACCGAAAGTGAAAACCGAAAGAACTGCGGATGCTGTAAATCAGGAACAAAAACAAAATTGCTGGAGAAGCTCAGGAGGTCTGGCAGCATCTGTGAAGGGAAAAACAGAGTTAACATTTTGGGTCCGGTGACCCTTCCTCAGAACTGATGGTGGCTGGGAAAACGTCAGTTTATTTGCAGAAAATAGGGAGGTGGGTGGGGTAGGGAGTAAATGATAGGATAGAGCCCAAAGAGAGAGAAAGACAGTTGGACAGACAAAGGAGTTGCTAACAATCAGGCTGGGAGGGTGAATAGTTGTTAATGGGGACTGTTAGTGACTAACAACAGGGTGTGTGTAATGACAGGCTATGTGGTAACAAGACCTGGTGTGTGGGGTAGGGGGCTGGGACATGAGAAAGCTTAGGCCCTAAAATTATTGAACTCAATATTGAGTCCAGAGGGCTGTAGGGTTCCCAAGCGGAAAATGAGGTGTTGTTCCTCCAGTTTGCATTGGGCTTCGCTGGAACACTGCAGCAAGCCAGAGACAGAGATGTTGGCCACGGAGCAGGGTGGTGCGTTAAGGTGACAGGCAACAGGTAGTTCAGGGTCTTTTTTGCGAGCAGAACGCAGATGTTCTGCGAAGCGGTCGCCAAGTCTACGAACCGAAAGTGAACTTGCCGGAGGTGTTCCCATGCATCTGGTGCCCTTGATCTTTGGGGGGTGAGTTGGCAGGTCAGAAAATGCTGTTGGAAAAGCATTGGTGAGTGGTTTTGTATGTCTTGTTGATGGTACACACTGCTGCCAGTGTGTGGTAAAGGTACTGAATTTTGAATGCTGCTTTGTCCTGGATATTGTCACGTGTCTTGAGTATGGTTGGAGCTGTACTTATTTGGGAATACTCCATGACACTCTGGCTTGTGTCATGTAGATGATTGACAGGCTTTGTGGAGTCAGGAGATGTGTTACTTAGAACATAGAACATAGAACAGCGCAGCACAGTACAGGCCCTTCGGCCCACAATGTTGTGCCGAACTTTTACCCTAAACCTAAGGTCTATCTAACCTCCACCCCTACCTTATACTATCATTCATATGCCTATCTAATAGCCACTTAAATGCCCCTAATGAGGCCGACTCCACTACCCTCTCAGGCAATGCATTCCACGCCCCTACCACTCTCTGAGTAAAGAACCTACCTCTGACGTCTCCCCTATATCTACCTCCACTCACTTTAAAACTATGCCCCCTCATAATAGCTACCTCCACCCTAGGAAACAGTCTCTAGCTGTCCACCCTATTTATACCTCTGACCATTTTGTACACCTCTATCAAGTCACCTCTCATCCTTCGTCGTTCTAAAGAGAAAAGCCCTGGCTCTCTCAACCTTTCCTCGTAAGACCTTCCCTCCATTCCAGGCAACATCCTGGTAAATCTCCTCTGCACCTTTTCCAATGCTTCCACATCTTTCCTGTAATGAGAAGACCATAACTGGACACAATACTCCAGATGTGGCCGAACCAGGGTTTTGTATAGCTGGAGCATAACTTCACGGCTCTTGAACTCAATCCCTCTATTAATGAGGGCTAACACACCATACGCCTTCTTAACAACTGTATCCACCTGGGTGGCAGCTTTCAGGGAACTGTGGACATGAACCCCAAGATCCCTCTGCTTCTCCACACTGCCGAGATTCTTTCCGTTAACCCTGTATCCTGCTTTCAAGTTTGTCCTTCCAAAATGAATCACCTCACACTTTTCAGGGTTAAACTCCATCTGCCACTTCTCAGACCAGCTCTGCATCCTATCAATGTCCCTTTGTAACCTAGAACCGCCCACCGCACAATCCACAACTCAACCCACCTTTGTATCATCCGCAAACTTACTAATCCACCCTTCCACTCCTACATCCAAATCATTTACAAAAATCACAAATAGAAGAGGACCCAGAACAGTTCCTTGTGGTACACCACTCGTAACTGAGCACCATGTCGAATATTTTCCGTCCACTAACACCCTTTGTCTTCTAAGGGTCAGCCAATTCTGAATCCAATCTGCCACATTTCCCCCTATCCCATGCCCCCTTACTTTCTGCATGAGCCTACCATGGGGAACCATATCAAACGCCTTACTTAAATCTGTGTATACCACATCCACTGCTCTACCTTCATCCACGTGTTGGGTCACCTCTTCAAAGAATTCAATAAGGTTTGTGAGGCATGACTTACCCCTCACAAATCCATGCTGACTATCACGAATCAAACTGTGCCTATCCAAGTGATCATAAACCCTATCTCTCAGAGCCCTTTCCAATAATTTGCCCACCACTGACGTAAGACTAACTGGCCTGTAATTTCTGGGGTTATCCCTATTCCCTTTTTTGAACAAGGGAATGACGTTTGCCTCTCTCAATCTTCCGGTACTATACCCGTGGACAGTGAAGACGAAAAGATCATCACCAAAGGCCCTGCGATCTTTTCCCTCGTTTCCCATAGAATCCTTGGATAAATCCCATCAGGTCCAGAGGACTTATCTATCTTCAAGTTCCTCAAAATTCTTAGTACATCTTCCTTACTAACATCGACCTCCTGTAGCCTACCAGCCTGTTCCACACTGTCCTACCCTACAACTAGGTCCCTCTCAGTTGTGAATACCGAAGAAAAGTATTCATTAAGGACCTCTCCTATCTCTTTAGGCTCCGTGCACAAATTCCCTTTACAATCCTTGATCAGCCCTACCCTTTCTCTGGTCATTCTCTTAATCCTCACGTACATGTAAAAAGCCTTGGAGTTTTCCTTGATCC
Source organism: Rhincodon typus (assembly GCF_021869965.1). Classification (NCBI taxonomy): domain Eukaryota; kingdom Metazoa; phylum Chordata; class Chondrichthyes; order Orectolobiformes; family Rhincodontidae; genus Rhincodon; species Rhincodon typus. Next base: position 26,297,471 of record NC_063353.1, on the reverse strand, counting down.
TATCTACCAAGGTTTTCTCATGCCTCCTTATAGCTCTCCTGAGCCCTTTCTTCAGCTCCTTCCTGGCTAACTTATATCCCTCTAGAGCCTTTTCCGATCCTTGTTTCCTAAACCTTATATAAACATGCTTCTTCCTCTTAACCAGTCGTTCGACCTCTCTTGAGAACCAAGGCTCCCTCACTCGACCGCATCTTCCCTGCCTGCAAGGGACAAACATATCGATCACATGCAGTATGCATCCCTTAAACAATCTCCACATTTCAATAGTGCTCTTCCCTGACAGCATCTGTTCCCATTTTATGTTACCCAGTTCTTGCTGCAGAAATCATAGCCTTTGACCTGTTTCTGCTGCTACAAGATTTATATCGCTGGTCCAGTCAGTTTCTGGCTAATGCTCACCTCCAAAATGTTGACTGGGTGAATTCAGCAATGGTAATTCTATTGATCATCAATTATGTTGGTTAGATTCAGTCCAGTTGGACAGGGTCATTGCCTGGCATTTGTGTGGTGCAAATCTTACTTGCTACTTATCTGTTCAAGCCTGGATGTTGCCCAGGACTTGCTATAAATGGACACAAATGATTTCAGTGTCTGAGAAGTTGTAAATGATGCTGAACATTGTGCAATCATCAGTGAAGATCCTCACCTCTGACCTTATGATGGAGGGAAGGTCACTGCTGGAGATGAAACAAAAACAAATTGCTGGAGAAACTCAGCTTGTCTGGCAGCATCCATTGACAGAAAGCAGACTTAACATTTTGGATCCAGTGACCCTTCTTCAGAACTGGACCCAAAACATTAACTCTGCTTTCTCTCCACGGATGCTGCCAGACAAGCTGAGTTTCTCCAGCAATTTGTGTTTCTGTTTCAGAGTTCCAGCTTCCACAGATTTTTTTTTGTTTAATTGCTGAAGATGGTTGGGCCTAGGATATTACCCTGAGGAATTCCTGCAGAGATGTCTTAGAATAGTTGTTTGATTAGCTCTTTTTTTCATTTCAAGTTAAATTTGTCACCTTCTGGAAGGTTTTTCAGCTTGACTGATTTAAATTGTAAATGTCTAAAGCCTTTTACTGTTGATAGTCAGCCCATATATCTTCGGTGGATGAAGCTAAATGGAAAATAACTGTCAACTAAAAATATCTAGATTGCAGCAGTCAAAATTAACGACTATATTCTACTTACTCTAGGAAGTAGCTATGCTTGATAACTACTGCGTTGTGTTTTTTTTAAAGCACACATCATATCCTAATGTCATATCATCCTGTCATCTCTCCAAGTCAAAATGGGCCTAAATTTCTTCAGTTCACAAGCTAAAGTATTTGCACCATTTTTGAGAAGGCATATTTTTCCATTCTGCCCATTGTATGTGGAAATAGCAGTCAGTGTCATGCATATGTTTGAATTATCATGTGGCCTCCTCTCTGGAACAATTAGAAGCCTTGGCCACACCTATAAAGACACCTCCCGAGACAGAATGTACAAAGAATGATGGACACTGGTCGATCTAATCTATCTTGATTGTGATACCTTTTACATCATAGACACCACGGCCAAAAGCATGTGCTCACAAGAACACAAGAACTAGGAGCAGGAGTAGGCCGTCTGGCCCTTCGAGCCTGCTCCGCCATTCAATAAGATCATGGATGATTCTTTCGTGGACTCAGATCCACTTACCCGCGTTCTCACCGTATCCCTTAATTCCTTTATTGTTCAAAAAAAATCTACCTTTTTTTTAAAAGCGTTTACTGAAGTAGTGTCAACTACTTCACTGGGCAAAGAATTCCATAGATTAACAACCCTCTGGGTGAAGAAATTCCTTCTCAGTTCAGTCCTAAATCTGCTCCCTCTAATCTTGAGGCTATGCCCTCTTGTCCTACCTTCACCTGCTAGTGGAAACATCCTCTCTACTTCTATCTTATCTATTCCCTTCATAATTTTATATGTTTCTATAAGATCCCCCCTCAATCTTCTGAATTCCAATGAATATAATCCCAATCTGCTCAGTCTCTCCTCATAAGCCAACCCCCTCAACTCCGGAATCAACCTAGTGAACCTCCTTTGCACCCCCTCCAGTGCCAGTACATCCTTTCTCAAGTAAGGAGACCAAAACTGCACACAGTACTCTAGGTGTGGCCTCACCAGCACCTTGTACAGCTGCAACATAACCTCTCTGCTTTTAATTTCAATCCCTTTAGCAATGAAGGACAAAATTCCATTTGCCTTCCTAATTACTTGTTGTACCTGCAGACCTACCTTCTGTGATTCATGCACAAGGAAACCCAGGTCCCTCTGCATAGCAGCATGCTGCAACTTTTTACCATTTAAGTAATAATCCTTTTTACTATTACTCCTACCAAAATGTATGACTTCACATTTATTTACATTGTATTCCATCTGCCAGACCTTTGCCCACTCACTCAATGTATCTATGTTCCTCTGCAAAGTTTCACAGTCCTCTGCACACTTTGCTCTGCCACTCATCTTAGTGTCATCTGCAAACTTTGACACCCTACACGTGGTCCCCAGCTCCAAGTCATCTATATAAATTGTAAATAATTGCGGTCCCAACACCGATCCCTGAGGCACACCACTAGTCACTGACTGCCAGCTAGAATAGCACTCATTTATCCCCACTCTTTGCTTCCTGTTAGTCAACCAATCCTCTATCCATGCTAATACTTTACCCTTAATGCCATGCATCCTTATCTTATGCAGTAGCCTCTTGTGCGGCACCTTGTCGAAGGCCTTTTGGAAGTCTGGGTACACCACATCCACTGGGTCCCCATTGTCCACCTCGCTTGTAATGTCTTCATAGAATTCCAAAAGATTTGTCAAGCATGACCTGCCCTTCATGAACCCATGCTGCATCTGCCCAACGGGACAATTTCTATCAAGATGCCTTGTTATTTCTTCCTTAATAATAGACTCAAACATCTTCCCCACTACAGAGGTTAAGCTAATTGGTCTATAATTCCCCATCTTTTGTCTACTTCCCTTTTTAAACAGTGACATCACATTTGCTGTTTTCCAATCTGCCGGGACTGCCCCAGAGTCCAGCGAATTTTGGAAAATTACCGCCAGTGCACCTGCTATTTCTCCCGCCATCTCTTTTAGTACCCTGGGATGCATTCCATCAGGGCCAGGAGACTTATCAATCCTTAGCTCCACTAGCTTGCCCAACACTACCTCTTCTGTAATTATGATTGTTTCCAGGTCCTCACCTACCTTCGTCTCTTTGTCTATTACTGGCATGTTATTAGTGTCCTCCACTGTGAAGACCGATACAAAATTCCTGTTCAATGCCTCGGCCATTTCATCATATCCCATAACTAAATTCACCTTCTCATGCTCTAAAGGGCCAACGTTTACTTTAGCCACTCTTTTTCGTTTTATATATTTATAGAAACTTTTCCTATCTGTCTTTATATTCTGTACTAGTTTTTTCTCATGTTCCATCTTACTTTTCCTTATAGCTCTTTTTGTGGCTTTCTGTTGACCTTTAAAGTTTCCCCAATCTTCTAGTTTCATGCTGTTTTTGGCCACTTTGTATGCCTTCTCTTTCAATTTGATAGCCTCCCTTATTTCTTTAGACACCCATGGCAGATTACCCCTTTTCTTACAGTCCTTCCTTTTCATTGGAATATACTTTTGCTGAGCACTTTGAAAGATTGCTTTGAAAGTCCTCCACTGCTCGTCAACTGTCCCACCATAAAATCTTTGTATCCAGTTTACTTTAGCCAAGTCCTCCCTCATTCTATTGTAGTTCCCCTTGTTCAAGCACAGGACCCTTGTATTGGATTTTATCTTCAAACTCTCCATCTGTATTCTAAATTCAACCATACTGTGATCCCTCCTTCCAAGAGGATCCCTAACTATGAGGTCATTAATTATTCCTGTCTCATTACACAGGACCAGGTCTAGGATAGCTTGCTCCCACATTGGTTCCATTACATACTGTTCAAGAAAACTATCACGGATACACTCAATGAACTCCTCCTCAAGGCTACCCTGACCGAGCTGGTTTGACCAATCTACATGTAGGTTAAAATCCCCCATGATAATTACCGTACCATTTTTACAGGCATTAGTTATTTCTTTTTTTATTGCCCGCCCCAATGAGATGTTATTATTTGGTGGCCTATAGACTACGCCTATCAGTGACTTTTTCCTCTTAGAATTTCTAATTTCCACCCAAATGGATTCAACCTCATTCTCCATAGAACCTATATCATCTCTCAGCACCGCCCTGATGGCGTCCTTGAATATCAGAGCTACACCACCTCCCTTATCTTCCTGTCTGTCCTTCGGAATAGTCTGGTACCCTTGGATATTTAACTCCCAGTCATGACCATCCTGTAACCATGTCTCCGTAATGGCTACCAAATCATATTCATTCGCGATGATTTGTGCCGTTAACTCATCAACCTTGTTACGAATGCTACGAGCATTCAGGTAAAGTGCCTTTATGCTCGCTTTCTTACCCTCATGATTTCCAACATCTCTAATAATATCTCCTGAGTTATCCTTCCTTTTTGCTTCTTTCATGGTCTGCCTTGAACTTAAACCCTCCTGCTCACATGCTAACCTGCTGCTTACCTTTTTATTTACCATCATACTCCCTGTCGTTTTCCCTTTCCCTCCCCCCCCAACTCACTAGTTTAAAGTCCTAGTGACCACCCTATTTATCTAAATTTCAGGTAACTTGGTGAACAATATTTGGGAAATAGAGATAACAAGGTGTAGAGCTGGATGAACACAGCAGGCCAAGCAGCATCAGAGGAGCAGGAAAGCTAATGTTTTGGGTCTGGACCCTTCTTCAGAAATGGGGGAGGCGAAGGGGATTCTGAAATAAATAGAGAGAAAGGGGGAGGTGGATGGAAGATGGATAAAGGAGCAGATAGGTGGAGAGGAGACAGACAGGTCAAAGAGGCGAGGATGGAGCCAGTAAAGGTGAGTGAAGGTGGGGAGTTAGGGTGGGGATAGGTCAGGCCAGGGAAGATGGACAGGTCAAGGAGGCGGGATGAGGCTGGTCGATAGGAGGTGGGGGTAGGGCTTGAGGTGGGAGGAGTGGATAGGTGGGAGGAAGGACGGACAGGTTAGGGAGGCAGGGACAAGCTGGGCTGGTTTTGGGATGCGGTCGGGGGAGGGGAGATTTTGAAGCTTGTGAAGTCCACATTGATACCATTGGGCTGCAGGTTTCCCAAGCGAAATATGAGATACCGTTTCTGCAACCTTCGGGTGGCATCGTTGTGGCACTGGAGGAGGACCAGGATGGACATGCCATCCAAGGAGTGGGAGGGACAGTTGAAGTGGTTCGCGACTGGGAGGTGCACTCATTTGTCGCGAACCGAGCATAGACGTTCCACAAAGCGGTCTCCAAGCCTCCGCTTGGTTTCCCTGATGTAGAGGAGGCCACATCGGGAACAGCGGATACAGTATACCACATTAGGGGATGTGCAGGTGAACATCCGTTTGATGTGGAAGGTTTTCTTGGGGCCTGGTATGAGGGTGAGGGGGGAGGTGTAGGGGCAGGTGTAGCACTTCCTGCGGTTGCTGGGAAAGGTGTTGGGAGTGGTGGGGCTGATGGGGAGTGTGGAGCGGACACGGGAGTTACGGAGAGAGTGGTCCCTCTGGAAGGCAGATAAGGGTGGGGAGGGGAAAATGTCATTGGTGGTGGTTTCGGATTGCAGATGGCGGAAGTGTCGGAGGATGACGTGTTGGATCCAGAGGTTGGTGGGGTGGTACGTGAGGATGAAGGGGATTCTGTTTTGGTTGTTATTGCGGGGAGGGAGTGTGAGGGATGAGTTGCGGGAAATGCGAGCGAGAAATGGGAAATGCCTTACCAATCTTCATAGAACTGAGGTGAGGAGAAATTTCATCACTCAGAAGGTTGTAAATCTCTGGAATGCCCTATCACAAAAAGCTGAAGTGTTCAGTCATTGAGAATATTCAATGCAGAGACCAACCAAGGAAATCAAGGGCCATGGGGATTGGGTGGAGAGTGGTGCTCAGATTGAAGAGCAACTATAATGACCTCAGGTGGCTGAATGGCCTACTTCTGTTTATGATCATGACCAGATGATCAAAACTAGTCCAGAAAAATCACTCTGGCCCTGAATTTCCTGAATTAAGTTCCTTCTGTTGGAGATAATGCTTGCCCCAGCCAAAGACAAAATAGCCCCAGGAATTCAAAGAATAGATATCAACAACATGAGGTGATAGCCTGTTGTAGATGGCAGCAAGAGGAATGCTAGCATGAAACAGCAATGGTAACTGACCCAGCGCCATCTAAGCACACTGCTGCCATATTTATGCCATATGGCCACCACTGAAGTCAGTTGCAAAGTATGAAGTTATCACTGAGAGGGAAGATGCACAGGATTTTACATGATGTTCCTTGTGATCTGGTACCAGTCCAAGTTTTCAATCCATGCAGGGTTTTGTCTGGGACTCTTTCTGAACTTTTTATTTCTCTGTTTTCTAATTTATTCATATGATCTGTAATGCTGGATTTCTTTTTTCTTTTATTTTTCTAATTTTTTTTCTTCCTAAGAACTTGTACTGAAGAATCTGTATCAAGGTACCTTATACCCATGAGGGTGCTGTAAATGGTGACTTGTAAATGTTTCACTGTACTCATTTAAGTATGTGACAATAAAGCTAATTGTATTAAATTCAGATCTAACCTTTTTCACATAGAACTAGAAGCCTAATGACTGTTTTCAATTCAAATACATCCTTCTGTCTCCAAAGTCCAACGCCTTTATTAATGTTGCAGCTTTCCTAAATCTAATCATGTAGTGATGTAATTGCTGGACCAGTAATTCAGAGAAAATTTTTACAAATTGAGAATTTCCATTCGACGCAATGAGGAAATTTGAAAAGTAAACAGAAACCTCTGCTTTTGAGAGAAGCATCCATGAACCTGTCAGATTGTTTTAAAATCCAATTTGTTCGCTAATGTCCTTTAGAGAGAAAGCCTGTGATCCTCATCCAGGCTGGTTATTTGATGGCTTAGAATCACAGAATTTTACAGTATGAAGGAGGCAATTCAATTTATTGTGACTGTACCAGCTCCCGAAATTAAACTTCTGGTCAATGCCATACAATTGATTCCTGACTGGTCTCTGCCAAGTGGCAATTAATACTGCAGTGGTTCAAGAAGACCTACCTGCAGTTTTGAGACCACCAGTGTTGAGCAGTGAATTCTAATCTTGCTCGTAAGGGTCAAATCCTGACAATGGGAAAAGCTGATATTATTGCATTGATATATGTATTTTTATCTGAACTTTTTCAGTGGGTCAGTTTTAAACTGTTGTCAATCAACAATGTTGGGGGAGATAATGGCTTGATGGTAATATCTATCTGGGACTAGCAATCCAGAGTCCTAGTCTACCCTTATGAGAATAGGGGTTTGAATTCAATAAAAATCTGGAATTAGAAGCTGGTGTGATGACAGCTATGTTACTATCATCATAAATGCCTAAGTGGTTCACTCATGTCCTTTAGGGAAGGAAATCTGCCATCCTCAATTGGTCTGGGCTACATGTGACTCTAGAACCACAGCAACGTGGTTCACTCTCATCTGCACTCTGAAATAACCCAGCAAGCCAATCAGTTGAGGGGTAATAAGGGATGAGCAGGAAATGGAGGTCCAGCTGGCAATACCCACATCCCATCAAGTATTCAATTCCATGTCACATTCTTTTTGAAGTTAATCGAATAGGAGCCTTCCTTAAAAGGGTTTTGCCAAGTTAATTTCTGGCTTCCTTTATTATTCTGATCAGATGACTAATTCTAAAAAGAGTGTTTGAAAAGATGTGTCATTTAATTCTCTTCCATTACCCAAATATTTCATTGCTCATGACAACATAGACAAAAACCTATTGGTCATTTAACAGAACGGGAAATGAAAAGTTGGAGGAATGAACAAAGAAAATCCTGTGAAAGTGGACAGTGAATTGACAAATGAAAGGAATTCAGAGAGTGAATTTCAAATAGTGATAATGGCTGAAGGAATGGACATTGTTGGTGGAGTAGAGCAACTGACAAACAAATGCTCTCTCGACATTAGATGAATGGAGTGTTTATTTGGGAATAAATAGAGTGTGGTAGAGTTTTGAAGGACTTTGGTTGTGAGAAGAGAACTTGAAGTCAATTTTCTTGGAGATGGGAAGACAATCGAGCTTGCAAAGCCAAGGAAAATACAGGAAATAAAACAGTTATACCTGGAAATGAATCCACGGATGTACTGGAGCTCCATTTTAAAGTATACAAGACAGTTCAGATCAGTTTGAATAATTCACAAGTTTTTGAAAATATTGAATTTCAGAGAATAAAAGTATGGAATTGTGTTGCAAGGAGACCAACTAGAAAAGTGTGAGCTGGATTTTTTTTCTGAAAAAACAATTATGTACAAACTGCTCTTCATTGGGCAACGAAAACAAATGATATTTAGTCTGAATTCTTTTGAATTAACTTAATCTGCCCGACACTTGCCAACCAGCAGATGGCAAAACATTTTAGTCCTCAAAGATTAATATCCAATACAAATACAAAAGCAGTTTAGAAGTTAATGTAAGGTGAGAAAGAAATTGGTACTTCTACTGTTTAAAAATGGTTTTCATTTCTCAAAAAAAATCTTTCAAGTTACATCATGCTCTCATATGCAGCTGTTTCAGATGTAAACTGTTTATTTCACGCGATAGCTTTCTTCTGCCAAATGTTCCCTTCTGCTCATAAAATCTTTGACTCTTCCCTTCATTATGGTTCCACAAGGCCAGTCACCCTTAAGGGGCTACTATTCGTGCGTAAACCAAGACAATGAATGTTGGCTGGTTATTTCACCCTGGGGCACGAGGCATTTTTTATAAATCAGTATTGGATCATTTAACTTCAGAAATCTTCCCCTCAGTTCAATTTCAAAACATCAGTGCAGTTAAAGTATACAGGGCACCGGTATTGTTAAAATTATTTTCGCATCAGCTACAAGGAAAGTTAAAATAGGTTTATATTATTGTTTAGAATCTTGACATTTGTGTATTAATCACTTTATTTTTTAATTGTTTCACCAGTTAGCTTTGTTCTGCAGATACAGACGTGGCTGAGATAGCTCTGACTATAGTGTGAGTTTGCATTTGTAGAGCAACTTTGATGCATCATTTGCATGGAACATGGAAAGCAAACACCTGAACATGGATTGACACTTCATTCATATTTGGTCAGAATTTAAGTTATTGAAAGAAAGAATCAATCTTTATTCCATGCATCAGTAGATAGCTGTCAAACAAAACAGTCAAACCTCTTCTTGGTTTGGACAATAAAGGGTTAGGAAGAATCAAATCCTCCGTATTCTTGTCAGAATTTTGCAGACGTTAGAAGGTCAAATTATAGTTCAAGTCAATTCCAGGTTACACAATTTGAGCTCATGTTATATTGCAAACGACCAGATGAAATGATTGAACAATTTATAGGCAATGCAGGCAAGGTAACGGAATGTGATTTCACCAAAGCTAATATAGCTGAAAGGTTTATAGAAAGGGTTATTGCCTGCACACCCATCAGATCATTCTACAAAGCACTTTTGGACAAACGTAAAGTTTATCATAGAATCCCTACAGTGGAAGCAGGCCATCCAGCCCATCAAGACCACACCAACCCTCTGAAGAGCATGCCACCCAAAACTTTTAATCCTGCATTTCCCATAGCTAACCCACCTAGCCTACACATTCCTGAACACAATGGGAAGTTTAGCATAGCCAATCCACCTATCCTTGGACTGTGGGAGGAAACCAGAGCACCTGGAGGAAATCCACACAGATACAGGGAGAATGTGCAAATGCCACACAGGCAGTCACCCAAGGACAGAATTGAACCCAGGTCCCTGGTGCTATAAGGCAGCAGTGCTAACCCAGAGCCACCATGCCACCCCAAATGTAGCTATGTAGCAAGGACAAATGTTTCAACCAATTACAGTAAGCTAGCAGCATCTTCAAGTGCTTGACTCTGGAACAGGTATTCTAAACATCAGCAGATTTAGTGGAACATCCAAATCTTGACATGTAGTTTGTCTCATTCACCAAGACTGTACCCAATATTTTGTGAAATATGTAAGCTATATTTTACAAGAGAGGTTGTAATTGGAAATCAACATTTAACTTAGTCAGCTTGCCCTTTTTTTGACTGGATATAATTTGTAATCACTTAGCCCCTGCCGATTCATTAATGTTAAAAGACATAAATGTTTCAGCTAAATTAACACTGACGAGAAAAGGCTTCCTAAAAAGTGAATTGTATAGTATCTCAAAAATCAGTACAAATCAAATTACCATCTTGTTACAGCATTTCAGAGAAGATATTCCTCTATATTTCCTGAAGTAATAAGATGTATAAGTTGACCTGGAGAAATAAATGGAAGATACAAATAGTATGTATGTTGCCGTTCTTCACGTCAAATAGGTCCAGTTAGCCTGATATTGGGAAATTGATGCATTGTTGGGAAACAAGAAATAATTGACATAAAACAGTGTTTAAAAAGACCTTAAGCATGAAAAAGGTCATGCCTGGTTCCAAAAAACTTTCAAACAAATTGCTTGGGTTATGCATTGACTCTGTGTACTCTTTAAAGTTCAGAAACTGCTTGGCGCTGCAAGTGACTAATTAGCTCTTCTTACAGAGTCATAGCGTCATACAGCACAGAAACAGACCCTTCGGTCCAAACAATCCATGCCGAACATAATCCCAAACTAAACCAGTCCCACTTGCCTGCTCCTGGCCCATATCCCACCAAACCTTTCTTATTCATATATCCATCCAAATGTCTTTCAAACGTTGTAATTGTACCCACATCGACCATTTCATCAAGAAGTTCATTCCACGTGAACCACTGTTGGTCTACAAAAATTGTCTCTATGTCTTTTTTAACTCTCTCTCCTTTCACCTTAAAAATGTGCCCCCTAGTCTTAAAACTCCCCATCTTAGGGAAAAGACAACTACCATTAACTCTATCTACGCCTCTCATTATTTTATAAACTTCTATCAGGTCACCTCTCAACATCCTACGCTCCAGCAGAAAAACGTCTCAGCCTATCCAGCCTTTCTTTACAACTCAAACCTTCTACACCTGGCAATATCCTGATAAATCTGAACTGAACCCTCTCCACCTTGATAAAATCTGCTATACTGAGATATACAGCAGCTGTGATTAGAAGTTGTGAGTCTGGCAAGGCAAATTCTGCAATCTATCTTTCACCCCTTGCAACATATTCAGCTCCCCACTGCTGGATCTGAACTCTTTCTCTCCCCTCTATGCCCTGGAAATTTTAGAGTGGCTGTCTCTGATTCTGGACCTTGATATTCCACAACACAGCAGCTGACTGCTAAGGGGATATAGTTTGCCTCCCCTGACTGTTTTGAACTACAAGGGAACTGTCAGCATGGAGGTACAGCTCCACAGTTCCGAAGGGGCCCTGATCAGAATCTTGTGCCAGAAATGTGAAGCTCTTTTGTGGAGTTGCCAACTACATGAAATTGCCACTCCTCAGAAAATCTGGTCCACCATCTTCATTCTCTTCAAATATCACAAGTTCAGTGGTTGCTTTATGAACTACTAGGGGTGGCATGGTGGCCCACAGCGCCAGGGACCTGGGTTCAATGCCAGCTTTGGGTGACTGTCTGTCTGGAGTTTGCACATTCTCCTATGCCTGTATGGGTTTCCTCTGGGTGTTGTGGTTTCCTTGCATAGTCCAAAGATGTGTAGATTAGGTAGATTGGCCGTGCCAAATTTCCCATAGTGTCCAGGGATGTGTAGGTTCGCTGGATTAGCCATGGGAAATGCAGGGTTAGAAAAGATAGGCTGGGTCTGGGTGGGATGCTCTTTGGGGGACTGGTGCAGACCCAATGGTCTAAATGGCCTGTTTCCATACAGTAGGTTTACAATCCAGCTTATCATAAGATTTCAAAAACATTACTTCAGTTTTTACTGTTATTCTACATTAATAATCCTTTTTCTGTCCTCTTATCTCAAATAAATTCTGTAAATTTTATATTAATGCAATTGTAATCTGACTGAGACAGTCAGATAATCATCTTTCTATTTAGCACCCAACCGAGTAGAAATTTGATAATCTCATCCGAACAATTGGGGATCTGCTCTATTTAAGTCTAAATAACTGTTCTACTATTTAATGATGTAACTGAAATATCTGTAGTCTTTAAGAAATTGTCATCCATTAGTTTTTTAAAGGAAGTATTGATACTTGGTGAACTAGTGGAGAGAGAACTAAGTTCTCTCAGACTAATAATGAGTGAGGGGCCATGTTCATTTCGTGGGAGCTTACAGATGGGCCTGTATCTATTATATCTCATCATCTTGAAATTAGTTGGATACTATTGTCTCACTCACTCCACGCACTGTGTCCCCTTAAAAAGAGTCAGCCATGGAAATTCCATTCAGCTATGGTAGATTCTCAATGAGCCAATACTTTATTATTTCTTGACACCATTCACTAGATTTGCTTTGTTAAATGAATACTGAATTGTGTATTAAGACTGGACTCTCAAATCAGCACAAATGAGTTGTAGTATTTCTTTGAGGGAAAGATTTGTGGATAACCTGGTGGCTACCATTGACCAGAAATTGCACTACAAGAGCCATATAAACATAGTGGCTACACAAGCAGGTCAGAGGTTAGGAATCCTGCAGTATGAGTATCTCACCTTATGACTCCACAAAGCCTGTCCACCATCTATAAGGCACAAGTCAGGAGTTTGATGGAATACTCCCCACTTGCCTGGATGGTTGTTGCTCCAACAACACTTAAGAAGCTCCACACCATCCATAACAAAGCAGTCCACTTGATTGGCACTACATCCACACCTTCCACCACTGACTCTCAATACTACAGTGTGTACTATCTACAAGACACACTGCAGAAATCACCCAAGGCTCCTTACTCAGCAACTTCCAAATGCATGGCCACTACACTCTAGAAGGACATAGGCAGCAAATACATGCGATCACCACCCACCTGCAAGTCACTGCCCAAGACATACACCATCCTGGCTTGGAAGGATATTACTATTACTTCACTGTTCATGGGTCAATATTCAGGAATTCTTTCATTTACACCACTATAGGTGTACCTACGCTAAATGAACCATGGTGGTTCAAGTTGGCACTCACCACCACCTTCTCAAGGGTAATTATGTATGTCAACATATGCTGACCCAGCAAGTGAAGCTCACATTCCATGATGAATATTTTAAAAAACTAGCCGTGCTCCTGAACTTGAAGCATATTTCAGTGCAGTTCTAAATAAAGTTGCCCTTCTTCAGATGAGATATTAAACCAAGGTGACATTTACTTATATTGATGGTTCACTAAGATATAAAATTAATAATTTTATATTATGTTTTCTCAATCTCCAGGGCTGAACTTCAAAATGAGTGCAAGAAGTGCATTGACTGTGTTTAAAATTAGTTGCTTTATCAATACAAAACTTCTTTTGTACTGAACTTGTCACAGTTTGGCATGACGGCTTTTAATTTCAATAACTAGAAACTGACCAGTTCCATTCAAACTTACACAAAGTGGCTCTACTTGTCAAACAGTTCATTCATACAATAACAAAGCTTCACAAACTCAGCATGGTGAAACATTTTAATGATTTAACTGATAAATCTTTTATTCAGAATATTTGCACAAGAATAAAGTAACACAACATTTCTAAGATTATAAACTTTATTTTAACAGTATTGTACAAATTTATACAAAATTTCTTTCAGGCTTGTCAAGTTCCACAAAACGTTCAGAAAGCACGAGAAAGGGAGAGGGTCTCAGTCTGCAAAGAGCAGCGAGAACCTTCTGCAAGAACACACATTGAACCATCTGCGACCATTAAGAAAACAATCCATTAAAGCAGGATCTGGACACTTGTACTATGGTCAACAACAGCACAATTCCCTTCATTCACATTGTAAAACAGCTTTGCAACTTGCAACCCAGTAAGGCTACAGGGCTAGATGATTTTGAAAAAAGCTATATAAACCCCATACAAACACACACGATTGACAGCAATGCTCTTCACCAATTTATCTACCAGCTTAAGCTTTAAAAATAAACCAGCATCAAATTCAATGCGTAACGGAGACTTTGAACATTCACAGCTTGATCATAACTAAAGCTGCTTCATTGAAAGTATTTAAATCAAACTGTCCACTAACTAGTACTGTTATGGACGCAACAATTTTGTTAATTTCTCCCCCGCCCCTCTCCCAAAGAGTCATAAATCTCATCTTTTGAATGAATAATCAGTAAAATAATCACTGTCGATTTAATTTCCTATTCACAGTTCGATTTTTGTACTTAGTGAAATAAACACTTTTTTCAGGCTTTATGCAATATTAATTCATACATTGAGTTTGGAATCAAAAATATTTAGGTTTTATTGTCAGTTCAAATCTCTAGAATTCATGCTATAGTTGTAGAGTTATAAATTCAGGCATTGCTTGAGAGTATAGTCCAGTCTGTTTGACAAGGTACAGGAGGATCATCCAATCCCTTGAGATAATGCTGACTTTGCCAACAAGGTTGATTCCCAATTCTAAAGGCTAAATAGAACAACTTTTTAAATTGGATTTTTCAACTTTGAACAAAGAAAATTCAGAGGAGAAGTTCCAGTATTTTATATACTTAGGATAGATAATGGAAATCTTTACAATACTTTATGTGGTATTAAATGTGTCACTTGTGTATGCAATGTTTCGACACAAGAGTTAGGGTTTTTGTGCCTGTGGATTCAAGGCTGGCTCATGTTGTGCCAATATTAAAAAAAAACACAACAACTCACAAAGTTACAGATTAATTTTTAAAAGGAAAAATTAACAAGATGCTGTATGATCACATGAACAGAACAAGGGTTGGTAGATATTCTCAATTTTACGTCAGGCAAAGGAAGTCATATCTCATTAACCTGGTTCAATTTCCTGAGGAAGATGGTAGGCTGCTGGACATTGAAATTGTTTGGTATTCAAACAAAAGTGTTTTAACAAGGTGCTAGACAAAAGACTGCCCTATAGGATAAAGATTTGTGGGATTATGGATCAATTCAGTAGAAACTAAAAGCATTAACATCATCTCACAAGATCTTGTTTTGGCCTCAATCAGAATACTGTGTTCAGTTTTAGATTTCTTATTTGGTGGATGATATGGAAGTGCTGATAAAAGATCAGAAAAGAGCCATTGGCTTGAAACCTAGCTTATAAACCCATACTTAGCATGATAAGGTTAGAGAACTGGCACTTCTTATACTTAAAAAAAAAGACTAGGACTTCAGAGAGATTTGATTGAGATATTTAAAATAAAGAAGGGTTGAGGATGTATCCACAAGAATAGAATATATGCATTTTACAGCTATGGAGAACCAGGAGATGTGCAATATTTATCTAAGCAAAGAATGTTGGAATGCTTGGGAATCACACTTTGAAACGGATTACTAATAATGCAATGAATATCGATTCACTGCAAGTGTTCAAAAGAGACCCAGACGTTGTGACTGTAGTGGATATCCAAGCATAGTAAAGGTTAGTGAGATTTTCACGATGTTTCCCAGCAACAGCATGGCCTCCTGCAACTCGGTCTGACTACATTCCCCCCAACCCCTTTAATTTGATCTAGGATTTTTTTTTAAAGTTGTCTTTCCTAGGTGAATACTTGCCTCCAGGAGGTGAGAACTTGGAGGATCATGTTGCTCAGCTAAAATTGAATTATCCAGCCTTGAACAACATCTGGTTTCTCCTATTGGCTTTTTCCTTTAAGTTCATAGACATGCTACGGCAGTAGAACAAGATTCGTGTTCTAAAATTTCAGATGGTAAGAAATATTTCTTTACAAAAATGTTGATTAGCCATTGAAACAAAGCAACTTGAAGAGCCTTCTCATGTGTGTGAGAGTCAGTTTAAATCTTTGACAAGGTATTTAGCCTACCTGATTAAAATAAATGTGAAAAATGAATTGGTAATTGGATGAACACTTTATCTCAAAGGGTTAGTTACTAAGCATTTCACGTTACAGTAGAAGAACCTGAAGCAGCATTAATCCTTTAATTATTTTTAGCAGAATGAAAGAAGTACCTAAAAACTACTAGGTAACTCGAGGTCAAATTTGGCTGCAGCTGCAATTAAATTCGATTCTGAAACTAAACTTTAAGCCAAAGCCAATTTAAAAGTAAAAGCAGCACTTGGTATTTCCTCAAGTGTGTTCCTGCAATAGGTTGCTGTAAGTATGAGGAGCGTGGCACCTTAAAGGGACCCTTTTCATTGCCGGAAAATCAATCATAATATAAATTCTTGTTATTTCTGGTGTCATCCATCTAATGAAATTTCACAGATGAAAGGAAATGTTCAGTACAACTGAACATATCAACATTTAAGGACACTGATAAATGTGGATTCAAAAGAAAAGACAAAACAAAAATATTAGAAGCTAAATGGAAAATTATTACCAGGAAAAGCAAACATTTTTATCTTTAGCAGAGTGGAAGGGTCATAATCTAAACTGTATGATCTAAAAATCAAAACCAATTTGCACTTTCAAAGTCTGAAATTCCTAACCTGCACAATGAACAGAATGAACCAGGGGTGGGAGTAGGTGCTGTAATTGGGTGCTTCATTATTCGCTTTACAATTGTAAAAAAATCCAACACTTCAGTATATTGTTGATATATTGAAGTTAAATTGAGGTAAATATTCATGATTTGGTAAGATTGATCAATCTGTAATATATGAAGACTAACTGGCTCACTTTGCTCCTATTCAGGAAAATGTTCGGAATTTACTTGGAAGAATCATTGATCTCCTACATAACTAAATTGGTGCAGCGTCATGACATACTGAGACATGTATATAAAACACACTAAAAAATGTACAGTTTCAAATTTATTTAGATCAAGATATCCACCATGGAACGAACTTCCCAAGAAAGTGGTGGATGTGGGCACAGTTATCATGTTTAAAAAACACTTAGGTAAGTAATTAATAGGAAAGGTTCGGGCCAGGAGCAGGCAGATGGGACTAGTTTAGTTTGGGATTATGTTTGGCTTAGACAGGTTGGACTGAAGGGTCTGTTTCCATGCTGTATGACTCTACGACTATGTGTAAGCTTTAAAATGAAACATTTATGATTAGCTGAATGAATCCAAAGAACAAAGATTAAGCATCATGATAGGATTCTTAAAGGAGGCAACACTCAGCAATAAACAACTTCTTTATTCTCCTCAGAGACATCCTATACACAAACACATTGGTTTATTTTCATATTAAACTAGACATTTCCAGAGGAGCACCAGGTCTTTTATTTTATATTTATTGTTTGCCATCAGGTGCGGGACCATTTCAAAGGGACTGCCTTATGTTATCTTAGCATTGCATCAGTTACAACTTAATTGAAGGTTCAGTTGTGTGCAGGTGTCCCAATAGCACATCTTCAAGCTTCTGAGGTTTGGAAAGAATTGAATGTTGCATTGAAAAATTGTAATGTTGGAAAAGTCACTAGCACTTGGAGGAACAAGGGGAACGGTGTACACTGTTCAATTATTTAGTGAGTTTTATTTCACCTTGATGACAGTGTAGGTGAAGATAGTGGGTGTAATCATATTAGACACATGGAGGTGGCTTGGAAGAGGCAGGATAAGAGACAATGTTTGAAATTTCCCATCTCCCAAGTGATCATAGAGAAGGCAGTGTCGGATTAGCACTGACAATCGCAATAGTAGCAAATAAATGGCAATTAAAATGCCCAGGCAGAGAAGATTGGTAACACCACTAGGATCTTTCAAGCATGGACAGCACCTGCTCCCATCCCTAGCTCATCCTGGCCCCCGACCATTCCACTGACACTGAACCCCAAGAGAGAGTTGGAAATGCCAATCCAAGAGGCCAGTCAAATCTCATTTAATTCCCTAACTCCCTCCACTCCAGAACTAAAAGCTCTCAATATTTACAATTCCTGCTGCATGGAGATGGCTTGACAGCTGTGGCCAAGCAGATTGTAACTATTGTTTGAAGTTTCCAGAGGGTGGTTGCAGTGTTCTACCTAAAGTGGTAGCACCCACTTCTCCCAGTGAAACTGACTACCATCCATAACTGGAGACACTCTGACTGGCTCTCCCACCCACAGAACACACCTGCCAACCCTGATTGTTCAAGGATCCCCAGACAAACTTCACACAGTCATATGGGACTTGGATATCATCAGGACTGGGACTCAAATGTTGTCCCAATGCCAGAGAAATTGTTACGCTGATAGGTTGCCGCTCGTTAGCTGATTCCATCACTAAAAATTCGACTGATGTTAATATGTTTCCTCGAACAGGAAAGCAGAATAAAGACATCAGGAAAACACCTATCATCTTGATAATGAAAAGGAAAACAAAAACTCACGATGATAAATGTATGTTCTCAGTACTATTCTGTGAAAAGGAAAATAATTATTTTACTGAATTTGAACCATTCACAACCGATCAGAATTATTGCATCCAACCCATTTAAGTGCTGCACATTTGTATTGAGCAATCCTTTTGTCTTCACAGGTTGACTATCCAATATCTGTAATGATCTGTACATTCATTCTGATTGGAGTTCAGAGGATTACAGTATCAGCATAACTATTACAATGGCTGTGAAGCAATATCTTTAGCACATAGCAATTCAGTTTCTTAACATCAGGATTTTGGCTGGATTCAATTAACTGTCTAGATTATAGCCATCAAGGACTGATAGAAAGTATATCTATCAATCCATTTCATCAAATCTATTTCAAAACAAGTAATATGATAAAAGCAAAAATCAAACCACTCATTATTTTCTGCAAAGGCATCTACAATCAAATATTTCATTATAGTAACTATAATCAGGCCAAATGTAATAACAAAATTCTATACAATTGACAAATTGTGAGTGAGGGAGGGCTGGAAGCAGCCTAGTTTTATATTTTCCACTCTTTTTTGAAATTTAGCAGAGTATACCAATTAGGTTTCTTGAAAGTGATAAGTAAATGCTAATCCCAAAGTAGTCAACTCCTTAAGAAAATCCATATGACTTAAGGTTGGCAATAACATTATTAACCATTTCCTTTATCTTTGTGAACTTCCATTTGGCAATAAACATATGAATAAGTATTAATGAGCAGAAGATGGTCCGACTGCATGGTGGGAAAATACTTTTTGCAAAAATGTACTCAGTTCAATTCTTCAAATTTATGAGTAGGAGTGGTTTCTCAGAACCTTAAAATCAAACTGGCTCAGTTTTCAGCGCAGTATGATATACATGATTTCCAGTCACAGAATGCACATTATTCAATAGAAAAAGAATCATAGAAATTTGAATATTTCTCCATAGATTGTAAGATTTTCAGTAGAGCTTCCTCATATTTATGTACAAACCAAACTTAATATGGTAACTTGGAAAAAAAAGAGAAAACCGCATTATTTTTTAAATCAAAATATTTATGACATCATCTCTGAATTGTGACACCAAGATTAAAAAACAGGATGCAAGCTCCTTGCTAAAAATGATTTTCTACATAAAATATTATTCATAAGTATTCATAGCTAGATGCAATAAAGTTAATGCTACACCATAGTTTCTCCCACAGCTCTCTCTTTATAGTTCATCTGCAAGCCCAAGTTGCCAGCAAGTTGGCCGCTTTACACAGACAGTCAACTGTACCAGGATAGCACTTAAATCGGAGCATGCTACCTATGGTCTTTCATTAATTCCAATTATTTCAGAAGGAATATTTGCACTGAACCGTACACACTTAAGAACAGCATCAACTTCATTGTGGCAGGAAGAAAATGGGAGGGGGAATTAACCCAGAACGCTTACGTGTTGATGGCTGTTACAAAGTGGTATCCTCAGAGAGAAGGAACTGCCTGAGTTATCTATCGGGGAATTATAAATGTTAGAAGGAGTAAAGAGGAGTAATAAATAATAAAGTGGGGATATTTTTATTTGTTGTTTGTACTTGCTGTTTGTGATATACTGGTGGTTTGCTGGTGGGTTCTGCATCAGTGTTATATTTTCAGCAAAAGCACTCATTAGATCTGTGAACTGAGGATAATACTGCCTGGTCAGGCATGAGATAGTTCATTAATGTACAAGTGGTTTGCCCTTTGGGATGACTTGGTGAAGTTACAAGTAGAATAGCATCTATAGTCCACTGATGAACTTGCATTGTTTTATATACTATCAAAGGGGGAATAATTCTCCAAGTGTTTCAATTTCTGAAAGGTTCTTGAATGTGGACTCGCTTCTCACAAGGACAAAATGATTGTGAGACAATGCATTGGTCACATGCCACAGCATCACTTTGGCAAACCCACAAATCAAATGTCTGCTGTTGTAATGGCAAATCTCCAGGTCACAGCACAGGGCACTTCCTATTCAATAATGCAATGGACAAAGTTCCTGGCCTGGGCCCCAAAGGTGGATGAAATTGCTTGTTAATCTGATACTGCATCAATAAAAGCCAACAACTAAAATCCTGCCAGCAAAAGGGTCACTGATACAAAAGCTGTAGAATCCACTGAATTTGGGACTACAACTGACAGACTCTCAACTGAAATCCTCACTCAAAAAGATATCAGTCACACAATAAAACCCTCCTTAACTTGTCCAAAACATTCTAAATACTGTTTCCACATATTTAACATCTCATTGCTTATATTTGTCAAAATACTGAACTGATCATGCAAACTTACTGGTGTATTTCTCTTTTTGAATGAAAGTAGATGGCTGAGATAACCATAGCATTTAATGACCTATTGCCATCTTCATCTCTTTTACTGATGCAGTTTAACTTCTTTAGTAATTTTAACTGTGTTTTTTAGGAAAACGTCCCCTCTCTTTACCCCCAGATGGCCGATATTGATAAAGCATGCACTTCAATTTAAATACATTTCAGTTACATCCATTTTTGACTGGAGACCAGAGAATGATTCTCTTAAAGTTAAACAAAAAGATGACTGTATAATCAATAAATATTGTGCACTAAGACAGGCTGAAAGATAAATGAAGTGAAAGTTGTTGTGTATGACCTCAAAACACTGTTCAACTAAAATGCACACTTTTTCTATTTTGTTGGCATATAATGTTTTGGATTGCCTGGTATCACATCACAATTTTTAATAAATAAAATTCCTACTTTATTGTAATGTAAAATTTAATTCCCTATATTTAATTATCAGGGATCATGTTATATAATTTTCCCATAGAATCAATTATCTACTAAATTTCAGCTTGAATTCAAATTATTTTGCTGCCTTTCAAACACTTTGGGAATTTTCTTGTAATTCAACAAAATGCCATATACAAGTCCTATTATTCTTATATTACAGAAATTGCACAGCAGTAGATTGTGATACAGTAGTAATGGGGGCCCTTGGCTTGATCCCAACTATTGAAAACAAAATCTAAATCTTGAAATCGCCTATGTGTAAAATTCCCATCTTTTCAGCCTGCTCACTGCACTTTGAAAGAGGTATGTTTGACAACATTTAGTTGTTATAAGTGAAACAGTTATATTACATCATATTATCTAAATTTCACATCAACAACATTTGGTTCACTCAGTTGCTCTTGCACATTAACAACACTCCTACAGTAAAACTGAATGAGAAAATAGTAGCAGCATCTTCATGCAAAAAAAAAGCATCAGTGTCCAAAACTCAGTCGCCACAACAACAGCTTTTTCATTCACAAGCCTTAGCACTATTCCTTGTGTGGGATACAACAATCATTATGCATTTGCTTCAGCAAACATGAAGGGCATCAGGCATAGAGATATGGCTTAATGAGGGGGAACGAGAGGGTTACAGGCATCCTTTGGTAACAGAATAGCTAACAATAATTGCACAGCCACAGAATAATCAGTGGACTTTGGTGTATCAAAACCTTAAAAAGATTGCAATTACTAGTTGGTACCCAACATGGTCATGTTTAAGCTTTCTGGCCTTATACCAATAGGACAGCTGATTGTGCCTGTATGTCACTAGCCCGTGTAAGTTGTTTTAAAATTAGCTAGTCAGCCAATGTAAGCCATAAATAAAGAATAACCTTTTATCTTGATCAAAGTAAGCTTAACAAAATATGAACCTAATGATAAATAAATCTAGATTTTTTTTATGAATTGTTTCATTGTATAAATGTATCAGCATTCCCATAGTTGCCTGGCAGGTTTCGGTACTGACAATCCAGTTTGCTACCATTGTATGACTTAACATTTTCCATTTAAAAAAAAACTTGTCAATGGAGCACCTTGACCATTCTTCGTATGGAGAGTCAACAATGAATCTTTGACACAGTGATACACCAGGATATGGAAATGGTCAGTCTTCTACTGCCTGGGGAGAAAAATTCCCTAGTTTAAGCCAGGGCTACAGTATGGTGGGTCTAGAAAGCGGAGATGGCTGTCTGTTCTCTGCAGTCATGATGGATAATGTCTGGCACTACTTAGTAGCCAGAGCAGAACTAGCTGAATCCCTATCATTGACCATAAGGATGGGCTCAGACGAGAGCCACTGCCGCATTCGGAATCATCCTCCTGTTGCCAGGGAGAAAAACAAACAAATTCACCATGATATCTTCTGTGAAAGTGAAATCATTTATCTTTTAAGCTCAGGCAGCATTTAACCACATTTCTTTGACATTGTCATTATCACTCTTGGTTTTATTGTTACATGTTTTTAAGATCCCTTGAGAGTCCCAATCTGGAATGGTGACTTTCAGCATTTCCATGAATCATTGCACATATTACACAATATGTGCAACTTTTCATTGCTTGAGTATACTACCTTCCCCAACTCCCTCCTCCGCTCTTGGATTTTACTTTAAACCTCTTGAAATCATATTAGCAAATTTGATTAAATTAGTTGAAATCCTCTATCACTAATAGCTTTATCAACTTCTATCTTTGTGCCAGGGTTGAAACAGCTCAAAGTGCCACAAATGAAAGAAAAGTTTATATGTATAAGCAACAAGATTGCTTACAGATTCCATTTCAAAACTTATTGATCACTTGTTAAGGCTTTTGTGAGATACCACGAAGTTATAGATACAGGATAAAAGCACATTTGTGTTTGTCAGTATTTACTATACTTTGTTCAACAGCTGTAAAAGGAAAGGCAAGCTTTCTCTAATTCAAGGGTATAAAACAAACTTGGGAAGCAGGAAAGACTATTAGCATACAGCATCAAATTGAATTCTAATGGAACTTTCTTGCTTTTCGACCATGTACCAAGAAATTCGAAATGTATACTCTCTGCATGGCAGCTCACCATTACCTAAAGACGAGTCAACTTCCCACTTCTGTGACATCAAATTAACTGGACAACGCAAACAAAATAAAGATGACCAGTTATCTCAAGGTCTTCATGCTAGAAGAAGCCCATCATGTCACCAGTATTCAATATTAGACAACCCTTAAAGCCAACAGCTTCAACTCTGCCTACTGTGCTGAAATTAGTGCCATACTATGTCTGAAAAATTGAGTGAACTATTTTGCTTTGCAAGCAATAATATAAATACTAATGAGCCATTCTCTAAAACCCATGCATTTGCTGCATTAATAAAATCTCAAAACAGAACAACATAAAATAATTATAAACAACAATCCTGATCCCTTTTAAAAATAATATTAGGGATGTTCTGAAAGAGAGCTGATCATTATTTCAAGTGACAAAGAGAAGAAAACCAACTCACATTTCTGATACATTTTGCTGTTTACCTTTCTACTTCTCAACACTAATTTTAACTTCCTTTGAACTGATATTCAGAAGTTTACACATTACTCTAGACCCATGCTTTAATTCACAATTTTAGATACTTTGTATATCTGTTTTGCAAAGTATATTATACCTGACCTGAAGAAGAGTCTAAATGGATTCGAAACATTAACTCTTTTTCACTTCACAGAACCAGATAGACCTGCTGAGCCTCTCCAGGACTTTCTGCTTTTCTTTCAGGTTTCCAGCATCCACAGTATTTTGCTTTTTATTTTATATGCCTTCGCTCCTTGATGGCATCTTGCACTCTAGCTTTTGACCCTGATTTCATGATAAAAATGTTCTTTTACCGATAACATGAAGAGCGTTAGAAATTTGCAATTAAAAAAGTGGGAATACAAAGAAAACTAGCATGTTAGAACAAAGCACATGTTTTGAATTTTTTTTCTCCTCTACCAAAGCTACTCAGTTGCTGGGACTGATCATATCTAGCGTTTACAGCAAAACTGTAGTCTTAAAATAACATCAGTCTGCTTACAGCTGTTTTTTGCACAGGCATCGCTGGATGTGACATTTTGGATAAAGTTCTGATTGGTGACATCTCTGGAGTGCAAGTTAAACAGGAACATACCTGAAACTTGTTAAATTAGGGAGTCTAGGTGGAAAGAAGCCAGGTTGTTACACACTGCTCTGATGAAGAGTCACCCGATTTGAAACATTGACTCTGCTTTCTCTCCACAGATGCCACCAGACCTGCTGAATTTTGCTAGCAATTTCTGTTTTTATTTCAGATCTTCAGCATCCGCAGTTCATTGGTTTATTCCATGTTACAAATGGCTGGTTGAAAGCAGGGAGGGAGGAAATTTCCCAAATCTGATGACTTCTAGAAGTTCCTGCTGTCTGTGAGGAATTCTGGAGAATGGCATAGATGCTGACAAAACTAAAAGCGTTGTCGGGGAGAAGGAAGTGCAAAAGTGGCATCAAGGATCAGCACAGCCAGTACACAGTCAAAACAACCTACAAGACAGTGAGGAAAGAACCAAAATTCAACAAGAGAAGCTACACTTCAGATGGAACTGAGGAACTGTAACTGCCCAGAGCTACTTACTGCAGTAAGATAATGAGACAAAATCTGGCGGTACCTGCCTTACTGCTATCTGTAAAGCTAAGTATGATTCTACATTTGAAACAAACAAAAACAGAAATTGCTGCTGAAATTCAGCAGGACTGACCGAGAGAATACAGAGTTAATGTTTTGAGTCTAGTGATCGTTCTTTAGAACTCAGAGGCATTCTGAAGAAAGGTCACTGGACTTCAGTCTTGCAGAAAGTGAGACTAAAGGACAGCAGGGCTTGTTCAACAAGAGCTGATGAAGAAAGTGAACAAGCAGAACAACATCAACAAAAATTACTTACAACCAACTTATTACAGTGTGCATACCTTGCCTTGAAGAAAGTTTGCCACCAAAGACTCCATGTGCTGTGTATTTGCAATATTAAGACTATCAAACTGTTAGTGTGTTATGTGTCTGCAAGCTTACATACACACATATCAGCTGCTTTGTTGTAATGTCTGTTTTATAACTTATAATGCGTTTTACTGTTTTAAGTAAGTAAACCTATGGAGTTAATCAATTCCTGATGAGCAATTGATTATTACACCCTTAACCATTTAACCATGATGTGATGTATAGAGGTGCAAAACACAGGGTGATGGCCTAGTTGTACTATCGCTAGACTATGAATTCAGAAACTCAGCTAATGTTCTAGGGACCCAGATTCGAATATCACTACTGCAAGTGGTGGAATTTCAGTTCAATAAAAAATGTCTGGAATTAAGAATCTAATTAATGATGATTATGAAATCACTGTCGGATGTTGGAAAAACCCATCTGGGATCACTAATGTCCTTCAGGGAATGAAATCTGACATCCTCACTTGGTCTGGCCTACATGTTATTCCAGACCCACAGCAATGTGGTTGACTCTCAATTGCCCTCTGAAAGTGGCCAAGAAACAGCTTGTTTGTATCAACCAATACAAGGTCTCAACAAAGAAATGAAACCGGACGGATCACCTGGCATGGGCGTGGGTACCAGAAAAGATAACATCAGAAACAGCCCTGTCAACCCTGAAAGGGCCTCCTTACTAACATCACAGAACTGGTGTGAAAACTGGGAGAGCTGTCTCACAGACTGGTCATGCAACAGCATGACATAATCATACTCACAGAATCATACTTGACAGACAATGTCACAGACACCACCACTACTATCCCTGAATACGTCCGATCCCACCAGCAGGACAGACCCAGAAAGGGTGGCAGCTCTGTGGTGCATAGTTGGGCAAGAGTTGATCTGGGAGTCCTTAACATTGACAGTGGACCCCACGAAGTCTGATGGCTTTAGCTTAAACATGAGCAAGGAAATGTCCTGCTGATTACCACATACTATCCTCGCTGGGCTGATGAATTGCTGCTACTCCATGTTGAGCAACACTGGGAAGAAGAACTGAGGGTGGTAAGGGTGCAAAGTGTATTCCGAGTAGCGGATTTTAATATCTACCACCAAGAGTGGCTCGGCAGCAGTACTACTGATCGAGCTGGTCGGGTCCTACAGGACATAGCTGCAAGGCTGGGTCTGCAGCAGGTGGGAAGGGAACCAATGAGAGGGAAAAACATACTTCAGTTCATCCTCATCAATCTGCCAGGTGCAGATGCATCTGTCTGTGACAGTATTGGTAACAGTGACCACATACAGTGCCTGTGGAGATGAAGTCCCATCTTCACACTGAGAATAACCTCCACCGTGTTGCGTGGCACTACCACTATACAAAATGGGACAGACGTCGAACAGATCTAGAAACTCAAGACTGAGCATCCATGAGGCTCTGTGAGTCATCAACAGCAGCAGAATTGTACTCCAGCACAATCTGCAAACTCATGGCCCAGCATATCTCCCATTCAACCATTACCATCAAGCCAGGGGATTGACCCTGGTGCAGACAGTGCAGTAGGACATGCCAGGAGCAGCACCAGGCATAGCCAAAAATGAGGAGTCAACCTGGTGAAGCTACCAAACAGGACGATTTGCACGCCAAACAGTGTAAGCAGCAAGTGATAGACAGAGGTAAGCAATCCCACAGCCAGCGGGTCAAATCTAAGCTCTGCAGTTCTGCCACATCCAGTCAGGAATGGTGATGGACAATTAAAAAAACTCACTGAAGGAGGAGGTTCCACAAATTTCCCTGTCCTCAATGATGGAAGAACACAGCACATCAGTGCAAAAGAAAAGGCTGAAGCATTTGCAGCACCAACCAGGAGAAACCAAGCCCATTTATTTGGCACCACATCCACAAGCATCCACTCCCTCCACCATCGACGCTCAGTAGCAGCAGTGTGTACTATCTACAAGATGGACTGCAGAAATTTGTCAAAGATCCTCAGACAACACCTGCCAAACTCACGACCACTTCTGTGTAGAAGGACAACAGCAGCAGATGTATGGGATAACCACCACCTCCAAGTTCTCTTCCAAGTCACTCACCATCCTGACTTGGAAATACATCACTGTTCCTTCACTGTCACTGGATCAAAATTCTGGAATTCCATCTCTAAGGGCACTGTAGGTCAACCAACAGCATATGGACTGCAATGCTTCAAGAAGGCAGCGCACCACGACCTTTTCAAGGGGATCTAGGGACGGACAATAAAGGCCCAGCCAGTGATGCTCACATCCCATCAATGAATAAAAAAAATTGCACTGATGAGGCCTACCACTTGAACAGTCAGTAAGCAAGTTAATCTCCAGGTGAAATATAAGCCCGACAGTCTTAAATCATGCTAAAGTGCATGACACAACCCCAGATGTCTTTCTTTGTCATAGTGTCAGAGTGTTGAAAGCACCGCTTGCTGGTAAGTGGAGCTCCCTGCAAAAGAGGCCAATTTAACTCACCTGAGAAAGATGTGCTCAGGGTGTGAATCAATAGCAAGGAAGGAAAGGACAAAGACATGTCATTAGAATCTCACAAATTTCCCTACTTTCAAATGGGACACAGCAAACAACATAATAGAGTTTTAAATGTTTAAATAGCATTCAAAGATATGGTTTCTAGATTCAGGAATGTCAAATGCAGAAACTCAAGCTATGAAGATTTGCATTATATTGCAATTGGGAATAGCGGTCTATAGAAATTTAACAGCCAAAGAGCTAATAAATATGGACGGCGTTAAAAGAACAAATCAGAGCCAGATTAATATTTATTGAATAGAATTCATGCCATTTAGACAGAAGCTTACAGAATCCATAGACGATTTTAATAGCGGATTCAGAGAAAAGGTGGCTCAGTGGTTAGTACTGCTGCCTCACAGAACTAGGGACCTGGATTTGATTCCAGCCTTGCATGACTATCTGTGTGGAGTCTGCACGTTCTCCGTCTGTTTGCATGGGTTTCCTCCCACAGTACAACTTTACTGGGCCGAATGGTCTGTTTCCACACTCCGAGGGTCTATGTGCAGGTTAGGTGGATTGGCTACGCTAAATTGCCCATAGTGTCCAGGAATGTGCACGCTAGGTGGATTAGCCACGGGCAATGCAGGGTTACAGGGATAGAGTAGCGGGGTGCATCTGGGTAAGATGCTCTTCAGAGGGTTGGTGTGGACTCGATAGGCTGAATGGCCTGCTTCTGCAGTGTAGGGATTGTATGATGATGTGATTTATTAGCAGGGGGTTTACAAACAGAATTGATGAGTTGATGATTGCATCTATTCCCATTGAAGCTTTCTAGAAACGTTTACTTGACAAACTGCAATCTGATAGCATCAAACAGCCACTGATGGATGAACAGGGATATAAAGCAATACTTACATGTTAACAATGCTGACATTTCTTAGTACAAAATTGATGGTTAATACATTCATTGGAGCATACAAGTTTAGAAAGACGTGTGGAAAGTGTGCCCAGTTTTCGATCAATGCTGCAAGGCATATGGAAGAAAAATCCATAGGCAGTGGCAGTGCTCTTAGGAAACACAAATGCAATTATAAGAAGCTAGACACTAATCCACACAGATCACGAACAAGTATCTTTTAGCCACAATGAAGACCATCTGGTATCCAAAGGCATATCCATGAAGTGATTACTTAGAATCCCTACAAGGTGGAAACAGGCCATTCGGCCCAACAAGTCCACACTGACTCTCCAAAGATCACCCCATCCAGACTCATCCCTCCTGCCCTATCCCTGTAACCCTATATTTTGCCTGGCTAACCCACCTAACCTGCGTATCCCTGGACTCTATGGACAATTTAGCATGACCAATCTACCTAACCTGCATATCTTTGGACTGTGGGAGGAAAGTGGAGTACCCGGAGGAAACCCACGCAGACACGGGGAGAACATACAAACTCCACACAGACAGTCGCCCGAGGCTGGAATTGAACCCAGGTCCCTGACACTGTGAGGTAGCGGTGCTAACCACTGAACCACCTGTGATTGATACAGCAGAATCTGACGACATATGCAATGAAACAGAGGAATACTGAAGACTTGGTTCACATCGTCAGTATCCTGGAAAACATCGAAGTCCCCACGCCATCTGAAGTGTTTTCGAAAATTCAAATTATTTGTCTTCAGACACCTGGTGACTACTTGTTATGGGCTAAGATTGACATAGAGGGAAGTGTCAATATGCAACAGAAGATCTTCTAAGATATACGAAGCCATGATGATCCTTACAAATTTAAAGCTTTCAGGATACCATGGTTCACAAATTCCAAATGCAAAATGGAGAACGTAGATCTGCAAGTGGAACCAATATGCGTGAATGTCACAGATATTCTAAACTGTAGATGCTGCTGGACCAGCAACCGCAGGTATACTAGCATAAGATGACCTCACACTAGTTACAGTCCACGGAATCAGTCATACATCAAAGGCACAACAGAAACTGCAACAGACTATTCAAGAAATAACTGTAGAATTGAATGTGAAAGATGAATGGAAGATTTCAATTCCGTCTAAATTTGGAGCTAAAATCTAAGTGATTTCTGTGATGGGAAAAGTTAAAGCTTAAGCAAAAAAAGCTGAACATTGTGGCTCATGAGAGATCCAAAACTGAGAATATTATCCCCCTGAGATGATAAAGAATTTAAGGGATACCTCTGCTCAATTCACAAAGATAAACAAAGCACTGAAAGATAAGGAAGTAGAATGAAGTTTGAGCCATCAATCCAATGAAAAGACATCTTTCACAGGAAGATCTGGCATAACTTGCATGTTAAAGAGGTCAGACTCAGCAGGAGTAGCTACAATAACATCAGGCTAAGCTCAAAGCAGAGCTGAAGAAAATGACAGACCTGCAAAAACAGGTGGACATGCATAATACACCACAAACTGTACATCATTATGAATATTCTAAAGAATGTCAATAAATTGAAGGAGGAAGTTTTGGGTATCCTAGATTGCATTAAGGCAGACAAGTCCACTGGGCCAGCTGGGATCCATCCCAGGTTACTGCGAGAGGCAAGGGTAGAAATAGCTGGGGCATTGGCAGATATCTTTACATCCTCTTTGACCACTGGTGACATTCCAGAGAATTGGAGATTAGCCAATGTTGTTCCTTTGATTAGGAAAGGGATCAGGGATAATCCAGGAAATTATAGGCCAGTAGTGTGGTCTGTGGTGTGGAAGCTCTTGAAGATTAAACTGAGGAACAAGATATATGTACATTTGGAAGAAAATGGAGTCGTTCGTGACAGGCAGCAAGGTTTTGTATGGGGAAGGTCATGTCTCACCAACCTGATTGAATTTTTTGAAGAGATGACAAAGATAATTTTTGAGGGAAGGGCTGTGGATGTAGTTTATACGGACTTTAGTGAGGCTTTTAAAGTCCTACATTGCAGATTGGTACAAAAATTAAAATCACATGGGATTCAGGGAGCCTGGCTAGATGGGTCCAAAACTGGCTTCGTCATAGAAGACAGAGGGTAGCGGTGGAAGGGTATTTTTCAGAATGGAGACAGGTAACTAGTGGTGCTCCACAGGGATCAGTCATAGGTCCTCTGTTGTTCGTTGTTTATATGTATGATCTAGAGGATAATATGGGTGGTCTGATTAGTAGGTTTGCAGATGACACAAAGATTGGTGGAGTTGCTGATAATACTGATGATTGTGAAAGGATACAACAGGATAAAGATAGATTGGCGACGTAGGCACAGAAATGGCAAATGGAGTTTAATCCAGACAAATACGAGGTGATGCATTTTGGAGGATCAAATTTAGGTGTGAATTATACTGTAAATAGCAGAACCTTTAGGAACATTACCATACAGATAGATCTGGGCATACAGGTCCACAGCTAAAAGTGGCAACACAGGTGGCCAAGGTGATTAAGAAGGCATATGGCATGCTTGCCTTCATCATCCGGGACATGGAGTGCAAGAGTTGGCAAACCATGCTGCAGTTATATAAAACCCATGTTACGCCGCTTTTGGAGTATTGTGTACAGTTTTGGTCACCACATTACCATAAGGATGTGGGAGCTTTGGAGAGAATGCAGAGAAGGTTCACCGGGATGCTGCCCGCTCTCGAGGGAATTAGCTATGAGGAAAGGTTAAAAAGATCAGGATTTTGTTTCCACTGGAAAGACAGCGGCTAAAAGGTGATCTGATAGAGGTCTACAAAATTATGAGAGGTGTAGATAGGATGGATAGTCAGAGGCTTTCTACCAGAATCGCAGTTTCAATTACAAGGGGGCACAGGTTTAAGGTGAGAGGGGGCAAGTTTAACAGAGATGTGTGAGGGAAGTTTTTCATGCATACAGTAGTAGGAGCCTAGAATGCACTGCCAGAAGAGGTGGTGGAAGGAGGCATGTTGGCAACGTTTAAGAGGCACCTGGATGGTTACATGAAAAGGGAGGGAATAGAGGGATACGGACTGAATAAGGGCAGAAATTTTTTTTTAGTTTAGCCAAGGCACAATGATTGGCACAGGCTTCAAGGGCTGAAGGGCCTGGTCCTGTGCTGTACTTCTCTTTTGCTCTCTTATTCAATTCATAAGACAGGTCTTTCAGGAATAAATGCGAGCAATGATGCTCTACTGAGAGAACATACGCAGAACTAAATAATTACTGAAAGGTGTACAGACCTTCAAGAAAACAAATAGAAAAAGAAATGTTGGAGAAGCTGGGAAGATATTCAAAAATGTGATGAAGAAGAAAAACTACAAGACTAACAGTAGGCTAAAACCTTATAGATTTAGAAGAATTCTGGGTAATAAAACTCAAAGCTTCAAAATGAGCCAATGGTTCGTAAGGAACAAAACAATAAAAGACAAGACAATTTGAAACAGCTTAATGAACAGAATCAGTGAATGGTTAGTTTGGACAAAACCTCGCTGTAGTGCATCAGGGTATGCACAATTGGAACAGCAACAGCAGTCTAAGAAAGAAAAATTTGACAATACCTTCAGACAAATTCATCATCATGAGGTTTGGATGTTTCAGCAAATTAGTTTCAATTTTCAGAGACTTATAAACTCACCTGGTATTATAAGTCGTTAAACTTTCTTTGGAAAACGAGGGATATGTTGTATGTGTACCTTGCCTCCATGTGCTGTGCACATATAATACTGCGACTCTGCCTGTTTGTTAGTCTATAGGTTTGCAAGCTGCACCCACAGAAATCAGTTGACTTGCTGTTTGTTTCATGTGTTTACTGTTTTAAATAAACTAATCCACAAAGTTAATCAATCCCTGAGAAGCAGTTGATTCTTAGATCTTTATCATGAACGTGACTCTTATGACCTCAATTCTTCATAACCAACCCATCTTCATCTTCAAATAAACAGTCAAACACCTGGATCAGGCCATCAATTCACCAATTTGTAAAGTTTCACAAATACAGAACAATTAAAAACTGACTGATATCAGGCTCTGTTCACTTAAAAATTAGATTTTGTGGCTCGAATCACTGAAAAAGGGTCAGTGGAGGGAAACCAGTCAGTCAGTAAACTAATGGAATTAGACTGACCATGAGATTTACTCTCTACCTAATTTTACTGTCCACGCACGTCTATCCAAGACATTGATAGTCAGTTGTTTTACAAAAAGCCAGAAGTATTTTGTATGGCGGATTGCCCTGTATGTAATGAGTCCTTTAAGACCAAAAGTTTCATTAATAAGTGAGCAGATTGCATGTCAGCCAGGTTTGAATGCTTGACCATGAAATGTAGCATGGGGCTTTAGGTTACCCTTAATCCAGCAACAGTATGACAAATCAAATAAATTTTAGTCCTGGGGCACCTGGTATAAGATGTTAAAAGGCACAGATGTGGAAATCACATGAGACACTCAGACTCAAAGCTAACTCTGTGCAAACAATACAGGGTGGCAGGTCAACAAGCAGGACAGATGGTTGAGCTACATAGCTAGAAACGGTGGAATATAAATCATTGGTAATTGTGATCAAACTCTATAATGCATTGGTCAGACTACTGTGTGAATTCTGCTTTGAGCTCTGGTTACCAAGAAGCAAGGGTGACATTCAGGTAATGAGTAAATTTAGAAATGATATCAGAAAGCTCTTCACTCAAGAACAGTTGAAAACTACTGTCTGAGGAATGAGTGAGACCACGCCTACAGTACTTTAAAGAATTTTGGTCCTCTGATTTAAGAAAGACTATACTCAAGGTCAAAGCAGTTCAAAGAAGATTCATTCTGCTAATTATTGGGATGCTGTCTTATGAGAGAAAGACTGGGCATGTTGAGCCCATAAACATTGGTGTTTAGAAGAATGAGAGATGATCTTATTGAAACATAGAAGATTCTGAGGGGACCCAAAGGGGTAGACACTGAGAGGTTGTTCCCACTTACGGGAGTACTCAATCATGGGAGGCATTGTTTTAAAAGACGGGCTCTCCTCTTTAGAACTCGGAAAGAGGTATTTCTTTCCTCAAAGGGTCACTGGTGTTGTGACTTCTCTTTGCCAGACAGCCATGGAGGCTGGTTCATTGAATACATTGAAGCCCAAGTTCAATAAATGTTTTGAGCAACTAGGAAGTTAACAGATGAGGAACAAAAGCCACAACCAGATCAGCCATGATCTCATCACATGGTGGGGCAGGTTAAAGGGGTCAATAGGATTACTCCTGCTCCTAATTCTCATGATCTTATTAAGAAGGACAACAGCAAATAGAATAATGAAGTGGAAAACCTTTGAATCATTTTAGAGATAATTCGACACACTAGTCTGCATCGATGATTGAGGATGAGCTAAATAATATTCCTCATTTTTGGAATGGGAACTGTAGTTCTGTCAGAGCAGTAGTTATTTAAGATTGTATTTCACTTCACAGTTAAAGAAAATGTGATAAAGTGCTGCCTAATCTTAACGAAAAAATAATTATATTTGTTCTAACAATCCCCCATAGTTTAAAACAGAGTGCTGCACAAAATAAAGATAATTATAACAAAAATCAAATAACTTGAAAAACAAAAGTATAAACCCTTGGAATTCAAATCAACACCACAG
This sequence comes from Rhincodon typus, assembly GCF_021869965.1. Lineage (NCBI taxonomy): Eukaryota > Metazoa > Chordata > Chondrichthyes > Orectolobiformes > Rhincodontidae > Rhincodon > Rhincodon typus. The sequence goes on along the minus strand of NC_063353.1, from coordinate 26,263,165 downwards.
ATTCCTTCTTCTAACTTAAGAAGTTATCTTAATTCTAAATTAAGATCTTGTTAATAACAGTACCTGTTATGGTTTTATCTAGATAACTAAGGGGTTGAAGTTCCAACACACCCTTGGAATATCCCAGCAGCAAATAACATAAAATTGCACAATATGCACAGAATTCAAACCACCAAATAATGTGTGTGGGCAAATTGGATACTTTCTGGATTTTGCTTTTCCATGTTCAGAAAAAAACAAAGAGAAGAATACAACCATGATATAATGAAGTGCTTTTTTAAAAGAAGTCCAGTTGGTAAAAATACTTTTTAAATCATTTGACGAGTTTGGTTTATCAATATTGGTCCAGGATAGAGCTATAGGTTCTGTAGGTATTTGGACCAGTAGAACTGTGCAGAACACAGAGGCCCACTTTTCAAACATTTCCATCCACCAACAGGGAACTACATACATATTAACATCTATATAATATTAAACTTATAGTCTAAAACAAAAGCATATATAGTATTTTATCTTTATCAAATGTCAGAAGATATCTTTTGAAAGTTTCATCAACATTTTACATTGGCTCAATCTATTTTGCATTAAAAGAAATGTGATTTTAGTGGCACACAGGGTTTATTTTTCAGTCAAGATCTTATTTTAATCTCCCTTTACTCACAATTAATTTATCTTTCCTCATATCCCATATTCATGGCTTTTTCTTGTCAAGTTGACAAACTGTTAAACATTTTTTGTCTATGAAAATATATTCAAATGCATTAAGTAACATATACATAATGTATAAACTCTCGCTCAAGTTCTAGAAAGAACTCAAAATGAACAGATCTAGAAAAACATCTAGTTCGAAAGGAAGAACAAATTTAGTTTGCTTTGCAATTATCAAACCACAATAAGTTCGCTCTGGACCACAATCATTTGTATGGGTGTTAGTTTCAAGTTAATATCACACCTAAGAAGGAAACTAAAGAACAAAACCAGTGAAAGTAACTGACCCTCCGCACCACATCAAAACTTGCAGTAAAATGAAGAGACGAGCTGACGCCACGGCAGAGGCACGACTCGTTGTGCATATAGGCTCATCCTATTAACAACGGGCAAAGTAGCAAGAAGAAAAAAGGAAGGGGACACAAAAAAAAGAGACAAACAAGATGAGTTCATGCATTTTGCTGGCTGCTGGCAGAATTAATGTGAGCGTCCACCTAGAGCAGAAAGTCACAGTGTAAATCACAGAACAGAAAATACCCCACTATTAACAAACTAAAAACACACACAATAACACATCAATCAGCAAAGACGTCAAGCTAGTGAGCACGTGCTACTGTACTTTCACGCAAAGGACTTTTGGGGAGATCACATGACATTTCTGGCATCATGGGGAATCAGGAATATCAGGTCTTTTAGCTGTGGCTATGATATGTATAACCATCTTAAATACATAATAATGGAAGATTTTCCTGTGACTGCTTCCCCAAATAGTTATGATGGAAATGAATGCAGGCAGTATAAGGCTAAATTGGATAAATGGGTTAAATTCTTTATGAAACATAACTAATTTAAGATATGTAGCAATTATATGATGATTTAGCACATATTGGAAAGTTGCTATTATCTTAAAATAGCATCTCAATCAAGCAGTTCTTAACAAGTCTTAAGTGATAAATGAAAGCCACTATACAAATGTGGTCTAATATATGAAAATCATTTCAAAATAACTCTTCTACAACTTAGAAAAATCACAACTTGGAAATGAATTACCTAAAGTCTTTGCATTTGTCATTCCTCATGTGACCACTAGAATGAAAAGAAAGCTGTTTATGAAGGAGATTTCAGGAAGATCTGATGAAATTTTCATGAATATGAGTTATCAAAGCTGATCAAGGCAAACTGGTCATTTTAGTTAAGAACTGAATGATAGAAGCCATGAGGATTATTGGAGAATAGAGATCGGTTGTTTTCACTGGCCTCAGTGAGGGATAAGAAGGTAAAGATAATCACAAATACAATTTAAAGGAAAGTCAGAAACACGAGTCTTTACACTAAGAATGGATAAGATTTAGCATTTGTTAAACTAAGCCATGAAAGCTTAGTGGAACACAGTCAGCTAATTATTTTAAAAGGGTGTTTAATAACTGCTTGAATAAGGGAAATATTAAGGGTGTTAGAGATAGTAAGTAAAGATATTTGAAATGGATGGTTCATATGAAGAATGAACATGCAGACTTTCTTTGCTGTAATACTATAATACTACACAAGAGAAGCTGAGAATCTGCTTATTATCCAATAGCCTCCTGGTTACATAACTACTGATTTTTGTCAGCTCTAACTTAATGCATGAAATTTGAAACAAGAAAAGAGTTAAATCCATCTAGTATCTAAAACTATCGTTGAACATCATTCCAATATTGAATAGCTTGATACGATTACAAACAGTTGTACATGTGAAGTTAAATTCCAAGCACTAGGGACAAATTCCAGTCACATCTACCAGATTGCACACGTGAAAGTAGAGTATTCAAAGAAAGGATATTGAAAGCTGCAGTTAATTTTATGTTAACATTCCAAAAGAGTTATGACATGTTATCAAAATAAAGAAACTATGGCCCAGAGCAGTATCACATCTGTACAAAGGTGCTAAAGGTACCTTTTTTTGTGACACTACACATTAGAAATACATATTCCAATATACTTCTTTGCAGCTTGCTTTTCTTCCTGAATCCAAACCTTGCATACTTACACGCTCATCAGAATCAAAGCATACATCAGGACCTTTTCTGTGCCTGGGGTTCTGAGCCAAAAGACAGGGATCAGGTCCATCAGCTGCAAGGTTTACTTAAGGAAAAAGGCACGACAAAAGAAAACAGAATGCATTTCATAAGCGTTCACTCTCAACACTTCACTACATTATCCTGCAACTATATACCACTTTATCAACTGGGAATAAATTCAGCTGGTAATTTTGCATACTCTTTCACATTTAACTTCAATCAGTGAAGATTTATACAGTCTAGAGTTAAACAGAAATAGGTCAAGGCAGTTGGGATGCCTGTAATTCCCACAGAGATTTTCTGGTTAGTCCTGTCAAGATGAATGCATTCAGGAATGATTAAATATAACATATGACTTTTACGTAGCCTGGGGCTGCTCCCAGTCTCCTGCCATATCACCAACCATCAACTGTGTGCAACATATTGTAATTGAAGTTCAGGAGATTGGGAATAAAATTTGATTTATTGGAATGTGTCAAGAATGGAGAACATGGTCAACAGGCCAGGTTTAAGGATTTTACAGAAGCATATTACCAAAAACAGAATCTAATTTGGAATCAGTAACAGCAATAAAGCAGCTACCTGGGAAATTAAAACCTTAGGAGACAAAAACAGAGCTGTCCAGGAGAATGAAAGGGTCAAACTAATTTGAGAGGATTTGTTTAAGCCACAGTGGCTATTCCGTCAAAATAAAACAAACCTTCAGATGTTACCTAGGATTTTACCGTGTGTGAAGGAGTTAGCTGCTTGAAACAAAGAACCTTTTTGCCCATCCCTGGTTGCCCAGAGGGCAGTTGAGAGTTGACACCATTGCTGTGGGTCTGGAGTCAGATGTGGGCCAGTCCAGGGAAGAACGGCAGATTTCCTCCCCTAAAGGACATTACTAAACCAGATGGACTTATCCCAACTACCAACAGCGGTCACCATTAAAAGCTTAATTCCAGATTTTTAGTGAATGCATATTCCACCATCAGCCCACTGTGGGGTTCAAATCTGGGATTAATCTCTGCCAGTCTCGGGATAATAACAATAGGCCATCATCTTCATGCCATTTTGGGGCTAAAGTTATGTAAATGGCCATTGCAGCACTTCACACTTAACACCTCCCCTCAAAATCTTCATGCATGACCTCAGTGTGGACTCCCAGTTGAGCCTCAGTTCCACATTTTGGTACAGTGCCACACTCCACCTAACAATATGCTAGGTCACTCTGAGATGTTTGGAAATGTGGGACCTTCTGCTGAAGAGAGCTACACCATCTTGTGCTTTAAGCCAATACTGCTTCCTGCACACTGAGATACCAGTCTGGAATATCTGAGTCCATAGGTGTGTCCACATACCCTGTTGCTGAGGCCTGCTTATTCCTTCTCTTCAACTCCTTTATTTACATCTGTATATAATAGGTTCTCTATTCCAGCACTCAAAATGTAGTGTCAAAGATCTTCCTCTTCCATTACCCACTCTAGATGGATCTCTTGTCTCTTACTGATGTCAGAGTCATGTGATTAATTACATTATTGTGATTTCCATGAATCTAATTAAACCACAGGAATCTCTGTCCCATCTTATATCACTCGCTCTGTTTGAGGTGAGTGGGGCCTCTGAACAAGACGGATGACTTTCCATGCAATCATGTAGCCTAGTTATCCAGGTCCTGGTTTAAATTGTAACCCATCAAAGCTATTGTGAGACTGCACCATAAGGGCTGCAGATTTTAGGCCTCCACTTCTGAAAACACACTAAAATTTTTGATTAGTTTCTACTTATTCCCTGGTTAAATACACCAATTGTCTTCGTAAAGATAGCCTATTAAAGGGCTTCCACTGACCACTCTGAGCCTGTCTCTCATGGCAGTGGCACAAAGTATCAGTCTATGCTTGTTGGGCGATTAATGTTGATGTCTAGTTAACTGATGGAATCTCTATTTAAGGTGTCCTGCACCATGCTAATTATCCTTTCAGAGTATGTTTCAACCTGCTACATCCCAATATCACATCAAAAATACCAAGAAACATTTCAATCGTTAGTGACTAACAATATTTCTTTCATTCGTGCGCCAATGCTTGCCATCCAAGATCCAGTTCTGACTTGACTCCCCATCAATGGTCAGAGATAGCTTACCATTCTAACCACATTATTGCCCAATTTGTAACTACCATTCCTAATGAAATTGCTGTGTTTGATGATGTACAACATTGACAAGTAAAGGATACATTTTTGTTCTGCTTGCATTAGAGGCTTTGAGTCACATGACTGACATGTGGGCTTACTCTCCACCAGTATAAACACCAGGTTTGTCTTGGAGAGCTTCTCCGCATGGTAAAGCCTAAAACAAAATTACATTCAAATTAATATTGATCAGCGTGAACACAAAAGGAAAAAGTTTTGATCAACACCTTAATGAAAAAAGCAAGAGGTACAAAGGTACAGCATTTGCAGATTAAATAATCAAAAATTTTAATTAAATTATTAAATTAAAACTTTAGTTTAATTAATTTAATGCAGCTACTTCAGTAACTTTTGGAAAGGTTTGACTTTTTTTTAGTAGATTTGTAAGGTGAAATTGATCTTCATCAGTAACATGACATGGACTCAGCAGCTTGTTTAAGGTCAAATGCAATTCCTTTCCATTGGCTTCAAGGGGTGATGTAAAACAGCTAATGGGTGGTTCACTACAAGATCACTTTATGCTAATAGCAGTGAGGCACCATCTTTCATGAAAAATGTCCTGAAAACTTCCTCCCTATATTATTAAACATTGCAACACATCAAAACCACTTCTGTTGAATTGACTTTCCTCCTTAGTGTATCACGATGGTAAAAAATGAATATGTACCTTCCAGTCAACAAATACAATACTAAAATTCCATTTGCCAGACACCACTGTCATGGGAGCAACTTCAGTCAGGATATGATAGCGATGACACAAACTATGTGTCAAATGATATGCAGAAACCAATGTTTAACTGAGAACCCACAACCGCCATTTTTATTGATTATGGTCCTTTTCAAGAAGTTATCTAATGTGAGAAATGTATTCTTTTACATTGTGACCTACTCCTCTATTTTCCTATTCATGGCACAGACTCAGCATTCAGGAATTCACTTCAAAAAAAGTTCCTCATCCTCTTGCCACACCTTCAAAAACTTGCTCACCAATTCTGTTTTTCTGCATGTCTAAGCCATTTCTCATCCTTCCTGTTCAATGCCAAATAATTACTTACAAAGCTCCTTTGTGTGTTTTATTATGTGACAACTGTAATGCAAGTTGCTACTTATTTAGCTTCCTTTATTTCTACTCATCATTTTTTGATCCCAAAGAGAATTGTGCCTTACGATGATGTGCACTTTGCAACAACAGTAAGATTTTGCTTTATATTAACAACTTTAGCAAATAAAAATCTTCAAAGCATTTTATAGAGGTGGAATCAGACAAAACAGACAGTAAGAAAAAATAGATAACTTTAGGAAAGGTGAACATGAGGGAACTTGGTTGATTGCAAATTGATTGCTGCGCTTCACACTTTACAATCGTGACTACACTTCAAAAGTACTGCATCATCCATTAAGGCCAAGATGTGCATAGATTGTGAAATTTTGTCTGTGAGTACAAGTTCTATCTTTAGTGAAATATTTCTGTCAGGTGATACTTTTCATGATACTTATTGGAAGTGCAAGCTGCAAGCTAGTTGAAATGCATTAGTATCTTCAAACAGCAAACAGTCTGAAAAGCACTGATCCAGATCTCAACACAGCGATCTCAATAGTGCTAGAATTTTGCTGCAGTCCTACCTCGAGCAGTTACCACAATCCACAAGCCCGTAGAAGGATGATTCATTATCATAAAAGTAATACTGCGTCTGTTCAGTGATACAACTGGATTTTGATAACGGTTCAGAAAAATCTTCAGCATCTGCATCTACTGGAAATCGAAAATGAAATACAAATGAATGTTGAGCTGAAACATTATCCCTTACAAAATAGTCTGTTTTGTTTGCTGATGTTATACTATTAATGTATTTTCAGATAAAGATCATCGCACTTGTAAAATAAATCTTTAGTAGTACATTCACCCTGTAAGTCCATCAATGTGAAGATATGTGAGAGTGTTAATGTCTGAGATGAAAAGAATTGAGATCCTTGATAAGGTTCAGAAAAGAGCCACTAGACTGACATTTCGTTTAAAGGTCAGAGTTACCAGGAAAGCCTAGGCAAGGCCACAGCTTTTTGCTCTGGAAAAGTATAAGCTTTAATAAAATACGATTGGGATCTTTACAATAATGAAAAGTTGAGACTCAGTCTAAGTGGATCAGCTCCTGGAGTTTATCATAATTAGGAGCAAAGGAAAATGTGTAGTAGTTGACATTACAAGATCATAGATCAAAGTTGAATGCTAGGAAGTACAATCAATTTATGAGATATTGACTGTAAGCATAAAATGCTGGCATATATTGTGACCATAGGCCTATGACAAAGATTGAAAAGGGAGATGGCTGTGCCCTTGATAGTGGCATCTATATCCACCTTTGAGAAAGGCAGCTAAGTTTTTGAAGGCTGTGTTATCCTGCTCCTTTAGACTGTTGAAACTTGATTGCTACCTTTGGGTGCCAGAGAGAAATTTCCAAAATTGTTCTAAATTTTCCTCAGATTCAGGAAGTAGCTTGGCTGCATAGGGATGGGATAAGATTATGGAGATTTAAGTTCAGTTCTGAGGAACTGAAACGTTAACTCTGTTTTTTCCTTCACAGATGCTGCCAGACCCGCTGAGCTTTTCCAGCCACTTTGTTTTTGTTCCTGTTGTTATGGAGATTTGACCATATCAAGATGGGGAAAATTCACTGGATTAATTTTTAGATATTTTTTGTACTTTCAGTAAGTCAGTGCCAAGATGTCTCTCTGGGACTACAGGCACTCTTGAAGCAGTTTTCTCATCATGTTTCATTTTCATTCAGCTCCAGCAGTGACACATCGGTCTATGCTGGAGACTTTTAATGGTAGTGCAAAGTTCAAACTGGTCATCACAGCCACTAAACTGGTGGGTGAGCATTTTCTGTTGGAGTTTGCCTGCTTTCTGAAACAAACGGAAATGATTAAATCATTCGAGTAGCCAATCCACTGGCTTCCTGTTCTCTGCTGCTAAGCCTTGAATTTTCCACATTAATATAGGTGAGATTTTTTTTATTATTGGTAAGTAAATAAAGAGATTCCATTATTAAAATAAATTCCTTTGACCTTTAACTTAGTGATGCCAAGCTTAAGGATGACCAAGACATTCCTAATATCCAGTATCTCCACATTAATATGGAGATTTAAAGGTTAAAGGATTGTACTAGGTTGTACAGTCAAAAACAGGGTCACCAATGACCAGCATGTCCCTGGTGCTGTGAGGCAGCAGTGCTAAACACTGTCACCGTGCCAAACACTGTCACCGTGCCACCCCATTTCTAGTGATGCTACACAAGCTAATACCAATCACTGCAGCAGGCAGCACCTATCTGGTCAGGATGATGTTTTCTAATGTATGTTGTATAATCTATAGCCTGTTACACATTGAACAGGTTAAGTTCACATTCTTTGGCCAGCAACAATGTTGCCATTTACATTATAAAGCTGTAGGTCTCAGATCTTCCATGTATGCTCAAATAACCCTAGAACTTGAAAATTGTTCATGGTCAGGCATGGTTAAACCCACCAAAAGTTGCAAACCTTCTAGAATTGAACTGCATGCCCCAGAAATTGAAGATTATTCTCCAGGGGCACTGCTGTAACCCAGAAGAAAAATCACAGTGACGTTAAAACAAATTGCATTTACTTTCAATTTGTTGAACATTTTTCTTATGAGTTATAAACGTATTGGATATGGCCTTTTGACTGGGTCAAGAATCACCTAGCAAGGTAACAAAAACTCTGTTCCTTTACTAATTAGCACAACGTGACAAGTCCTGTTGAAGATCAATGTGTCAAGTGATTGCCAACTGGAGAGTTAGGCCTGGATTGTTGGAGGCCTGAAGCTTTGTGTTGAAACCTCCAGCAATACAACCCACTACAGCTGGTAACCTGACTGTCACACTAGCCTGCTCAAAATATGCAGGGATTCTGTCGATGTGGTAAATCGCATCAATTGTGTGAATGGACCACGATTCAATTTATCTTTGATGGTTTTTCATTTACAAAAGAATCAACATAAATGAAAGTCAGAGATAACAGATTCCACCAAACAAAATTTCAGGTACCTGCTTCAAGAAAGTGTGGGAAGGTAAGGCTGAGGAACAGCTGCTGCAGTATGGACCTGGACATCAATGAAGAGATAAAAAGTAAATGTTTGAACAATGAGGTGAAGAGCTGTAGGGGTAGATGTTCCCCTTCACTGCTTGACAAATCACATGTCCCTTTTAGATCTACAACATGCTCAGGGGTGTAAAGGGTATGAAAATCATGGCCAGACAGTGAAAATGAATACCTAACCCTCTTTGTTATAAGTTGAATGCAGAACTTAAGACACCATGAAATATTTAGCATTTCTTAAGTAAGAACACTTATAAGAAATAACATTTGAAAAAGTGACTAAAGGCGGCCAAATTAAATCATTTACTCCACAATTACATGCAGTTGAATGTAAATTCCATTCTGAAATGTTATTTCTATTACTCGGTCTAGTCACCTGTTTAGATCTTTTCAGTTATAGTGACATGATTTGCAAAGATTTAATGTATATGTTAAGTTCTGAAAATACATTTCCTACTTTTTATACAAAGGTTGTTCGCATTGATATCGTCATTAATTAAACAAAATATCAGTTCGGGGAGCTTTGTATCAAACTGTCTTACAGCCAGAGCCACACACAATGTTGCTCCATCTCCATGTCCTTATTAGCTGGGTGGCAGGTTTGCGATGCAGACAGCAAGTTCAGTTCCTGTACCAGCTAATGTCACCACAAATGTCTTGCCTTCTCAACCTTTCCCCTCGCCTGAGGCATGATGACTCTCAGTTTAAAGCACCACCTGTGGTCTCTCTCTAATGAGAGAGCAGCCCTATGGTCCTCTGCGACAATGGTGGCTTTGTCTTTACCTTACCCTCACTGCCTCACCCAGCTGCTTGCCCAGAGAATACAGTACTCACCGGTATCACACTGACAAGATAGTTATGGGTGAGGAATACCATTTAGTATGCTTTAGCCTATTCATGTAGAATTCGAATGTCATTTGTTGAATGTTCTCAATTCCATTATTCTATGAGGATTTTTGACTGCAGCATCCTGAAAATTTAATAATGGATTAGGGAAGCTGGCAGATAGGAAACTAAAGCTCTGTTGTACCTACTTCTCCCAGTTTTTCTAGGAAACAAGTTTCACCTACAGTCAGGCATGTGTGCATAAAGCAAGTGCAAATGGATGAAACTATGGTCTGGACTGTGCATTGCATTCTTCAAAAGCTGGACTCAAGAGCTACTCTGACGTTCTAGTGGATGAAGATCAGTCGAGGGGAACTCAGTCATTCTCTTGAGTTACTTGCCATTTCCAGTTATTTGTACATGCTGTTGGCTGTACCTTTTTTTTATTCATTTGTGGGATGTGGGTATCTCGGGCTACATCAGCTCTTTTTGCCCATCCCTAATTCCCTCGAGAAGGTAGTGACAAGCAGACTTCTTGAACTGTTGCAATATTTGGGAGACCCACAATGCTGAAAGAGAAAACTCTGAGTTTTGATCCAGTGACAATTAAGGAACAGCTTACAGCTGGTGCTGCTCACATGCATTTGCTGCCGTTATACTTTTAGGTGCTACAGGTAACGGGTTTGGAAGGTGCTGTGGGAGGAGCTGTGTCGAGCTATTGCAGTCCATTTTGTAGATGGTGTATACTGCAGCCACCATTTGTTAGTGTTGAGGGAAGTGAATGCTGCAGGGGGCGGACTGGGTACCAAATAAGCAGGCTGTTTTGCTCTGGAGTTTTCTGAGCATCTTGAGTGTTGTTGAAAGTACCCTGATCCAGGCAAGTAGAGCATAATTCATCACTGTCTGGACTTGTACCTTGTAGATGGTGAACAGGCTTTGGGAACACAGGAGGCGAGTTCTCACTGCAGCATTCCTAGCCTTCGACCTGCTCATCTAATCATAGAGTCTGTATCTGTTGCTCTCAGTGTGGCCTCCTCTACATTGGTGAGACCAAGCACAGACAGGATGACCAATTTGCGGAGCATCTGCGCTCCGTACGCTATAATCAACACCACCTTCCGGTTCCTAATCATTTTAACTCCCCCTCCCATCCCCTTGATGACATATCCATCCTGGGCCTCCTCCAGTGCCACAATGACACCACATGTAAAGTGGAGAAACAACACCTCATATTCCACCTTGGGAGCCTACAGCCCGATGGATTGAACATAGAATTCACCGGTTTTAAAATCTCCCCAGCCCCAGCCTTTTTGCATGTCCAATCCTCCCTCTCATCCCCACATCCTTGACCTGACACAAACTGTCCATCTTCTTCTCCACTTATCCGCCTCACCCATCCCACTGACCAATCTCCACTACCGCTGACCTGCATCCACCTATCACCTTCCCACCAACTTTTCCCTAGCCCCACACCTCCTCCCTTTATTTATTTCCCAGCTCTCTTACCCCTCCCCATTTCTGAAAAAGGGTCCTGACCTGAAGCATCAATTTTCCTGCTCCTCTGATGCTGCCTGACCTGTTGTGTTCCTCCAGCTCCGCACAGTGTTGATGCTGACTCCAACATCTGCAGTTCTTGCTATCTCTATCACAGAGTTTGTATAGTTGGTCCAGATTAGTTGCTCATCTATATAAGCCCCAGGATGTTGAGAGTGGGGGATTCAGTGATGTTCATGCCATTTAATGACATGGGGCGATGATGAGCTTCTCCTTTATTGGAGATGGTCATTGCCTGGCAATTGTGTAGCGCAAATGTTACTTGGTGCTTATCAGCACAAGATTGAATGTTGTCCATAGCAAGACCTGAACATGAACTGCTTCTGTATCTAAGGAGTCACAAATGGTGCTAACATTGTGCTATCATCAGCAAACATTCTATCTCTGTTCTTAAGACACTACTCTTCAGGCACTCCTGCAGAGATGTCCTTTGTCTGAGAAGAATGACCTCCAACACCAACAATCATATTCCTGTGTGCCGGATATGACTCCAACTGATGGAGAAATCTCCCCCTGGTTCCCAGTGACTCCAATTTTGCTGGATTTCTTGTCAAATCTTGGTCAAATACAGCCTTGCTGTCAAGGGTAGTTACTCTCACCTCAGCTCTGAAGTCCAAATAATCGAGAGTAGGTTGAAAGGGCAGTGTCCTGGTTTTTGTGGAATTTGAAAAGCCCTGTTAAGAGACGTGCTCACTCTCATTCTACAAACCCTAACTGAACGAATGAGGAAGCTGCACTGAAAGTCAGCTGCACCAAATTTGCAAAGATGAACCAAGCAGTGTGATAAAATAATCAAACAAAAGCAAAGTGACAAATTCTAAATGGTACTAAGCCTATCTACTGAAATATTGTTACCCAGTTTAGGCAATGAAACATTCTCAAAATTAACACTGGTTGAGTTATTGGGCTGCCATTTGCTCCATTCCCAAGCCTGTGCAGGTGGAAGCTGCAGGGACTTTAAGATAGTAAAAGCACAACAAACAAAGTTTAGTCCACTCAATGAAAGATTAAATTTGGGTAAAACTATTCCCAGAGGCCTATGCAAATTTATTCTGTTGTAAAACTGCCTAACCAAAGTTTAAAGCCTTACATATTTAATACAGTCTAATATTGCCTTAGTGATGTATTCAATTTCCTGCTGCCATCAAAATTTGTGTAATTGTGTCACTTGTTCAATTAAGTGAGTATAACAAAGCAATTTTCACTTACCATGCCGCACTTGATGCCCACCAACCTATATTCAAAATATCGACTATGCTGGGCTAAAAATGATTTAAGAAACATCACTGTTAATTCAGTATTCAGTAAACAGTATCTAACCGATCATGACTGTAAATGTTTCGTCTTAATGTGAGATCATTTAAGAATACATCAATCAAATTGACAACAATTTTCGAAGATAGTGCAATACTTCCAAACTGGGTGGGCAGGGTGGTTTACAGTTGGCCTTAAACACTCCTTTCAAAGAGGATTAGTGAATTAATGATGATTCTGGATTAATAAAAGCAGAAAATGCTGGATATGCTCAGTAGATCTGGCATCATCTATGGAGAGAGAAGTGCAGTTAAATGTTGTGAGTCTTTAATCTTTCATCAGATTCATGGGATCATGACTCTGAGCAAATGGGTATAATTCTGGTAGAGCACAATCTCCTGCCACTTAAATTCTCTTTATTTTGCAGAACATTGCTTCTTAGTTTTTGCAGGTTATTACTATTCGATCTGTAATATTCATGTCTGAACAAAACAATTGAAATCAATTGAAGGTTTTCCTATTTTTAAAATAAAACTTGACAAATATATTCACATCCAGAGATTGGCAAATCTTTTAGTAGATGTTTTAATATTAACTAAAAGGAATTACCACATGGCTCATATGACACTGTCTCGGAAATGATCTTGGAATGAAATAAGCTAGAACTGTTCAATTATGGCCAAATTTTTGTTCATTTAAATATGGCACCTTCTCTCCATGCATCCACAAGTTGGGAAGGTTAGGGCTGAAGGGATGACTTAACACTGGGATAACTGTTCAAGCCAATTGATTTGACCTATCTGAGGAAGTGCAAACAGAGGCAAACACTTGATAATTATTGGAAACAGTCCCACTTCTGACCTTATGATGGGGAGGAAGGTTCATCATGATGAGCAGAAGATGGTTATAAAGCCTAAGACACACATTTCCCTGAGAAAACCTCCAGAATTCCCTAGATTTGGCTGCACTTCCCATAGTTTGGAAGATAACAATCTTAAACACTAATTTTCAGGAAAGGAGGGGGGAAACTAGAAAATAAGCCACATAACCTGACAACATTAGTTGAGAGAATACTGGAATCTGTCAACTTGTTTGGCCTAACACAGATTTCTGAAAGGAAAACCATCTATAAAAGAACTGTTTGAGCTTTTGAAATTGTAACTAGTAGGCTGTTTAAGAAGAAATTAGCATATGTAATGAATGTGGATTTTCAAAAAGCATCTGATAAGGTGCTGTGGAAGAGATTATTACAAAAATTTAGAAATAATGGGATGGCTGATAATATAATAACATGAACTAAGAACTGGTGACAGGACAGAAAATGAAGATTCGGAATGAATGGGTCTGAGTAAGCCTTGCTTACAAATGGATTTAGTCCAAATGTAAAATAGTCTGACTGCAATTATATAGAGCATTGATGAGATTGCACGTGGAGTACCATGTGCAGTTAGTTACATTACCTAAGGAAGGAAATATCTGCCCTAGAGGGAGTTCAATGAAAATTTGTTGGACTGATTTTGGGATGAGAGGATTGTTCTGTAAGAGGTGAATGAGCACACTTGGCCTATATTCTTTGCGGTTTAGAGAATGAATGGTGCTTTCAATGTAGCACTAAAAAAACACTCAAGGGGGTTGACAAGGTAGATGCTGGGAAGATATTTCCCTTCATGGCCAAGTCTGGAGCTTGGAATTACAATATTAGTCATGGTAAAAGATAATCATTCAGAACTGAGGTAAGGAAAACATTTTTCTTGAAAAAGTAATGGGTCCTTGGAATCGTCAATGGAGAGGGCTGAAAATGTTCACTCAACAAATAAATTTAAATCAGAAAACAATGGACCTTTAGATTCTAAGAACATCAAAGGATATGCAAATGGATGAAATAGTAGATTAGCCACATGAGAAGCAGAGAGCTTTTTCCACATCTGATGTTCTTATGAATTGTGCAGAGATGTCCTGTGACTTCATTGAATCCCCGCAGTGGGGAAGCAGGCCATTCAGCCCATTGAGTCCATACCCTCGGAAGAGCATCCCACAGACACACTCCCTACAACCCTGTATTTCCCATGGCCAATCCACCTAGCCTGCACATCCCTGGACACTATGGGCAATTTGCCATGGCTAATCCACCTAACCTGCACATCTTTGGACTGTGGGAGGAAACCGGAGCAAGCCAATGCAGACACAGGGAGAACTTACAAACTCTACTCAGTTGCCCAAGGCTGGAATCGAACCGGGATCCCTGGGGCTGTGAGTCGGCAGTGCTAAACACTGAGCCACCAATTGAACAAGTGATCTCCGACAATTACAATCACTTTTCTTTGTTACAGGTATGAATCCTGTGACAGGCCTGAAGAGCATCTTGTCTTCCATCTTCACAACTGGAGCCCTTTCACTTTAATTCAATGTAGTCTCCTTGGTGCCACACTCAGGTAAGTGCTGCTCTCATGTCAAAAAAATCACTCTCCTCTTAGCTCTGAAGCTCAGCTCCTGGCGTCAAAACTCGTGAATCGAGGAGCTGGGACTGACAGGGACCTGGTAAGCTCCTCACAGCAAGCAGCACTGCATCATGCAGAGGTCCACAATTACATTCTGATTGGGCACACTGATGCATTGTAAGGAGACATAAAATATGTCTCATTAAAATGTCAGTTATAATGTCAATAAAAAATGAGTTTCTTGAATAGAATACAAATTTGGGTACAACCTTTTAAGTAACAACTTATAAGTTACACAAAACATGTCAGTTTCACTGATATAAAATTAAATCAATTTCAGTTTCTCATTCTCTGACCATAGGCAGCCATTACCATGGAATTGAGGCTCCATTACATTTGATATCAATAACTTTAATTTACTTACAACAAAGACTGAGCGAAGCCCAGCTGCTGCTTTTGTCTCTGTTTCTGGATCACACACAGACTGAAAATCATAGGACTTGTTAAAGGCATACAGCGATGTATTCAGAAGGCGTCTCATCAGGCTTGGATCAATCTCACCGAAGAACTTGCCAATCTGAAGCAGCAATGGGAATTGTTAAAACTGTTTGAACTACAGCTTACACCAGAGTTTTAAACTGACTGCTGGGAATTTAACAGAATGGAAATATGCTGGAAGATCCTTGGAAACTCCTGATAAACTGTAAAGTTTGGTGACTGATCATGAGAAATCTCAAGGAAGTTCTGGATGGACAAATTAGACACCAATTATTTTGTACGAACATTCAATGCAATTGGACACATTAACAAAAGATGTTATAAATATTAGATATTGCTTTGAACTGGCTTCCAAGGAAACTTTATAGCGAGATAAGTAACTTTGTAGTTTGGCTTCTTTGTTTGTATATAAAATAACAACTGTTCCACTTCAAGGTAGCCCCAAGGGCCAATCCTATCTTGAAGCAAATCCTTCAGAGTCAACTAATCAATCTATGTTTTAATCATGGATGGCTTTTGTCCGGGTGGACAGCTAATTGAATTTGAAACTCACCTGCAGTGGCTGAAATGAGGACTTGTTTATTTGATGTAACGGGCAGGATGTTGGAAGCATGCAGCTGATAATGACCAGTATGAAAGTTCGCTGCCTACAGAGCACAGGCAGCATAATCAAGTTTCAGGGGCATCTCCTGAGATTCTCATCCCTGAGAAAGGAGTCTAACTGTGACTTGTCAGTCCTCAATCTCTTCAACTTCCTAGCAAGTGCTGACTAGCCTTCACCTGCTGGAAAACCATGTTGCCTTCCCATGCATGCTTCAGTTAAAATGTTGCAATCGGGATTTGAGATGCATAAATAAAGAAGGGCCTCGCTGACTCTGAGCAGATATCCTTGGTGCATTTGCTGGACAGTCCCTTAAAATATCTAGACTGTTGGATCTTGGCAAGATCAAGTTCTCAAGTTACATTAACAATTCACTCGCTCAGATTCAACCAAGCAGCTAGAGCCAAAATCCCACCATAAATTTAAAACCTCAATTAAATTTTGAGCTACGACAATGGAGTTCATGTAGAATGGTCAAAGCTGAAGTCCATTAAAGAAGTGAAGTAGAATAATCAGAAAATGCGACAGCCAGTTCCCTTTCTACCATCCTTTCTTAGAGCAGAGAGAGTATGAATATTGTTCACGAACTGCCAAAAAAAAATCCTGACCTTCAGCTGTGGTTCCTTCTGGGGACTACAACCATACCTCCTTTCTGCTCCAAACTGTTCCTCAGACGCTGGCTGCAGCATTTTCCCATGGCAGGTGCCTGAGGTTGCAACAAGTTGTTCAAATTTGACCCCAAGTTGAACTTCTGACACATATCCTTGCTGGCACCAAGACTTCCTATTTCCTCCTCCATAACATCACCCAACTCTGACCCTGCCTCAGCTGATCCACTACTAAAACCACCAACCATCCCTTGGTTAGCTCAAGACTGCCCTACTGTAATGTATTCCCGACAGACCACCTGTCTACTATGCTCCATAATATTGAGGTCATCTAAATTTTGCTTTTGCAATTCGCCCTGTGTTCTCCTATCAGCACAGTACTTTCTGACGTACATTGGCACCAGTCAACCAACCCTCTGTTTTACATTTTCATTCTGATTTTCAAATCACTCCATGATCTGGACCCTCCTGAACTCCTCCAGTCCTACAACACTCTGAACTATCTGAACCCATCTAACAGTGGTCTCTTGGTATCTCTGCTTTAATTGCTGCGTCTATTATGGGCCTGCCTACAGTTTCCAAGCTATTCACAAATTCACAACTTCGAATTTCTACCCTAAACTGCTTGATCTTGGTTTCTTCCCTTAAGACTTCTTAAAAACTATATTTTTGACCAATCTTGTAGTCACCTGCTCTGAAATTTCAGTGGCTACCTATCAATCTTTCATGCTATAATATTCCTTTTGGAGTAGCCTGGGGCTGTGTTAAAAGTGCAATATGAATAGAAATTGTTGTCACTAACAGTATCCATTACTATTTTGTCAGCTATTTCATGAGATTGATGCAATGATTCACACTTATCCAATGAGTCTCAGAAAATATCCTTACTATAGCTAGAGAGATATATTCATTTCCCACACAAATCATGCTTGTTGCTTCCTATAGTATTGTGTTATAAAGAAGTGTTAATTGATGTTGAATAAAGAACACTTTTATGCTGTGGTCAATGATCTGTTTTAATTCAAAGTATTAAAATTATTCAAGGCTTAAGTGTTTAATAGCATTTACCTTTCCAATATATTCATCCTGGTTTGACATAAGCAGGAACCCACCATCATCCAATATAACACAGTCAAAATGCTGCAGAGAAAACACCAGCAAAAATGGTTGATCTTAACTATGTAAAGATACAACTATTTAGTTCAGGTACACTTTTTAAAGGCCAGTTTTCATTCTTCAGGTACAGTTCTCTCGTTAACTGTACAACAGTTTTAGTCAATAGTTTACATGAAATTTGTGCTGTGGACTTGCCTTCAGTAAATTGAGATTGTCCAAAGAATTCCATTCGGCATTACTCTAAAGTGAATATTTTATATATTATCTAACTTAAGTAGAAATTTAAATTCAAATGAGATTTTTTTTTCTGTTTTGTAAATCTAATTAATTGATAAATTCTACCACAACATTATGCTTACCAAACTTAATGTATTGAAATATAGAACAACTGAACTAAAAAAGAGCCAAATAATGCTTGAAGTTGTGATTGCATATTCAAAATCCTTGTGCCTAAATGTATTCTGATACTAATATTCTGACAGGAATATTAATAAACATTGCTGTGTTTAATCTAAGAGGATCATGCATGAGGCTCAGTACATTCAATTTGCACTTGTTGATTTTTGAATCAGGCCAGAATGGCTTCAGGATTAAATCGAAACTGTCTTTTGCACAACTCACATTTAAGTCCTACACTTTCATATAAAGAAAGATATGTGACTTCTTCAGATCTAACATAAAGGTGCGCCGAAATCTTACCTTGCTATTCTTTGTGCAGTCACAGATTTCACCATAACACTACAACAAAAGCATATGATTAATACATGCAAAGAATCTTTGCAATTTATATTTAAGACACATGAAACATGTTTTCCAACTTTAATTGGCATTTGGACTTTAGGGAGAAGGATTTAAGGAGGATTGAACAGTACATTTGTCGACGATTGGGATGAAGGTTGGAGAATGGGTGTTAAAGGCTGGACCAATTTTAGTGGGGAGGAAGGGAGAAATAGTGTTTAGTGTTGGCAGGAGGGGAGAAATACAAAAAGGCTGAGCCGTGTATTTGATGAAGGGAAAGTGAATGAACAGGCATTTTGGCGAAACATGGAAGCAGGATGAATTAAGTGTTGCAATTTGAGCAAGTAAGAGAAGTTTTATCTTAATTACAAGATCACAGATAAAGTTAGGCCCTGAAATCACTGCATGTTCATCCAATCAGTGTATGTGGAATAGAATAAGTTCCCTTCTCATCCCAGCCCCAAAACAGAGATTCTGCTGCAGTTATTAAAGCAAGGGTTGTCCACCTTATTCTGGAGAAACTTTCAGGCTTTCAAAAGAAAAATACAGCGATCGACTGATCTAAGTTTTGACAAAGCATTTGAAATGATGTCAAAGGAGATTTGCCAAGCATCTCTTAGCAGAATATCCCTCCTGCTCGAAATTAAATGTTGAGTTACAACTATATGAAATCTCAGTGTAGCCCCATATCCCACCTTTGCTGAGTGGGAATACATCATACAACCCTGTCCAGACACAGTTTAAAAATATGAGTTGGGAAATGGCAAGATGATATGGCAACTGAAGACAAGAGATATGACCATTGACAAAACAAGGTGTAGAGCTGGATGAACACAGCAGGTCAAGCAGCATCAGAGGAGCAGGAAAGCTGACGTTTTGGGTCTAGACCCTTCTTCAGACCTGAAACGTCAGCTTTCCTGCTCCTCTGATGCTGCTTGGCCTGCTGTGTTCATCCAGCTCTACACCTTGTTATCTCAGATTCTCCACAATCGGCAGTTCCTACTGTCTCTCACCATTGACAAGTATGGTGTGACAATAAATTGTCCAATTATGCACAATTTTAGTAATAATATGTTTTTCCCAAAGGACTTCAAAATTAAGACAGCAATCTGCACCATCTGCAGCACAACCTCTGTGCTAACTCTAGGACTTTAATTTTCTTACCTTACTCTTACTCGCTACTTTGGTGAAGTTCTCCATCCAGGCATTTACATCAAGCTTTATTCCAACAACTGCAATCCAATCAGAAATATAACAATCAGTGACAGTAAAGGGGAGCCAGCTGCAATTGTGACTTTTTTCTTCTCTTTCTACTTGGTTTTTTTTCTGCATGCTCCATTATATTGAGAACAATGTATAACTTTAGTCTGGAATTTTATCTTTTGGTGCGTTAAGAAGGGGAAGCTATGGTTAGCTATTTTTAGCACTTCATTTGTGAGCTTGAAGCTTTCCAGTTTATAAAAAGTGATGTTTGGAAATTAAGATATTGGAGCTCTATTTTGAAGTTTTACTGGGTTTTCCTTTTGGGTGCAGGGAAATCTGGAGATTATTTACATTTGCATGCATTTCTGACCTTTACACAGAGTGGAAGCAGACCATTTGTCCCATCGAGTCCACACTAACCCTTTGAACAGTATTCCACCCAGACCCAGCCTCTACGCAGTCCTTGTAACACTGCATTCTCCGTGGATAATCCATTTAACCTGCACTTCCCCATGGTCAATCCACCCAACCTGCACATCGTTCCAATTATGGAAGGAAACTGGAGCACCTGGAGGAAACCCACACAGACATGGGGAGAATGTGCAAACTCCACACAGTCAGTCACTCAAAGCTGGAATTGAACCTGAGTCCCTGGCGCTGTGTCGCTTGTTAGGCAAAGAAATCGACAGTTATTGGGGTTAGATAGGAATGTGGAATTATAGAGACAAATAGAACAGCCAAGCCATGATCACGTTGAATGAAGGAGCAGTCTTGACAGGCCGAATCGTCTACTTCTGCTGCTATTTGACATGTCCGTATACAACCTATTTCTCTTGGAGCTGTCATGGTGGAGTGGTAGTGTTCATATCTCTGGATCTGAAGGTCTGGGTTCAAATCCCAGCTTCCTCCAAGTGTGTCATAACATATCCAAACAGGTATTTTAATTATTTTAATATAAAGGAGCTCTTGTGGTGCAGTAGTAATATCCCTCTCTTTCAAACGGTAAGTCAAGATTCCAGTCCCATCAACCACATTGGCGCATCATAACATGTCTGATTAAAATGAAATGCAGTCTACTTCTTACAGTTAGGAGACCACACAAAACCTTCTATTGTCCATTTGTGCATAGCTGCAGGCTGCAAAGAGCCCTTCTACTGGACTGACACAGGGTACAAATGCAAACATCTGTCCAATGGATGTTTCTTGCAGTAAACATTTACAAATTGCGGTATGGGTTGTACTGTGCAGTAACCCTCTTGACACTGTAGGATTGAATTATTTTACAATAATTTTGATTTGATTAAGCAAGTGAGGAAGTGACTGTATTTGACTATGGTCAGTTGTAAACTTCTGTAGGGAAGAAAGCCCTATATGCAGGCCAGAAGTAAGGTTTGTGGTTGCTGTTGTATGGCTCAGGCTAATGTAAACATAGTCTAACACAGGTGAGAATGCTTAGAGGTTAAAAATGCTTTTACAGAATGACACGGCTGTATTTTAAATCAGCAATTTAAAGTATGTGACAGCTTTGCTGTATAAATTTGCATAGTTATTTTCAACTGTAATTTGTCTCAGGGATGAATAGCAATTGTGTAGTCACACAGTTCTTATATTTAAAAAAATAGGATTTGGAGATCATTCAGATATATCAAGTTGGACATTTGGGGTGATGGTTAATCATTAGAAGGTGACATTATGTTCTCTAGGCAGACATACAATTTGCTTATTTCTACCACCTTATCTTGGTAAAGGTGTATGGAATTGTCAAGCTAGGCAAAGGTGGCTAAGCTATTAGAAAAGGGATGATCTTATAAAATAAGTGGCATATCAAAGAATGAATAAGGACACAGTCTGAAGTGATGTCACTAAAATGAGCTTACTTTTAAAGAAACCAGTCAGGAATTAGCAATAGACTATCGAGAAATCCAAGATTAACCATGAACTATTCATGCACGAGTAAGCATTTAGAGTTAAATATGCCTTTGCACAAGTGATAGTGGCTAGCAAAGGTTAATAAGGCTTTGATTTTAGAGGTTCAATACACAAGAAGTAAGACTGAAGAACAAGAAGATGCAATTGGCTGAACAGCCCTTTTCTGTGCTATAGCTCTCTAAGACTTTATAACTCCAGCCAAGGGAACAAAACAGGGGACCAGTGCCCAATCAACCAATGTCTTCAATGTCATCTGAAAGTTGATGGTCTGCAAACCACTGCTTTTATTAAATATTATTTATATGTATATGTTACTATGAACTTAATAAATTCTATAAAACTTGCGAAAACATATCTAAACCTGGAATTAGTATTGAATTAATCACAACTAATAAACTTTTAGATTGGCTCTCAAACTCATTCTACGATTGTAATTAATTTAGGTCTTACAATTAAAGTTGAAGCTCACTTCAAAATCTTATAACAAACTTATTGTTCCGGACAATATTAAGGGAAAAGAAGAACACAATTAAGGAATTGTGCAATTAAGCAATTCTAAAACCGGGTACTATACTATTCCTCCGTGCCCTTGTGAAGACCTCAGATGTTACATAAACAATGTGTTAATGCGCAGTGAGAAATCATCAACCTACCTGCAGGTTTCAAAAGTTTGCCATCAATTTTAATTTCGACA
This sequence comes from Rhincodon typus, assembly GCF_021869965.1. Lineage (NCBI taxonomy): Eukaryota > Metazoa > Chordata > Chondrichthyes > Orectolobiformes > Rhincodontidae > Rhincodon > Rhincodon typus. Next base: position 26,240,654 of record NC_063353.1, on the reverse strand, counting down.
GCTTTGCTCACCATAATGCCAGACTCTGCACTGCTCTGTATTCCATCCCAAGTTTCTGAAACAAGAATAAAAGGATATATAACCGTAATAATGACCAACAGCCATGTGGTGATACTGTGGGATTTTACTCTTCGGGTACTGTGCTTCATCAAGTGCAAAATAACATTTTAGTGCCCAGATGCTAACTGAACAATAAAATGTCAAGAGTGGCCAATATTACAAAACAGGCTAGAATATTATTGCAAAGCTGTAATAAGCTTTGGGGAAATACCACAGCTACCGAAAATCATTGACAGGCTGAAAATTAACATGTAAATCCATGTTGGAATTATATCTTGGAACTGCTCACTTTCTATGTTTGCTTGGTGGAGAACAGAAACAACAACACCAGTCCTTCCTTAGACTGAAATACTTACTACTGTTGCTTAAAAGCACCCTAGCAAGCAAATGGTCAGCAATTTTGTTCACCAGCTACTGACAACAATTAACTCATGACCAAAATCAACATGGGACAACATTCTAAATCTGATCCATTCAGGCTTTATTGGGTTGCATATTCTTCTTTGTCCAAACTCAAGAAGGTTTACTTTCCAGGAGAACAAAAGGCAATCATCTGTCATACCAAGTTTCTAACCCTACTACATTGCTGGGTTTCAAAGGGCTCTCCGTGATAAATGGTTTTGGGTTGTAGTAAACGCAGATCCTGTGTCGCCTGTTCGATGTGACAGTAGGGAGAACACTCAGCTTTGCATTTTGTTGGGTCACTCGATATACAGAGAGAGGGCTTTGTGAAGACACAGCAGGGATGGTAGCATTGTGGTAATGTTATTGGACTAGTAATCCAGAGGCCTGAACTAATTATCCAGAGACTTGAATTCAAAAATTCCATTACAGCGGTTGGGGAATTCAAAACCCAGATTAAAATGCTCATATCAGTGATCATGATCATAAAAATCAAGCTTCATTTAGGGAAGGTATCCTGTCACCCTTACTGGGTCTGGTTTCCACAGTGATATGACTAAATACTCTCTTGAATACCTGAACAAGCCACTCAGCTATGGGATGGGGACTAACTAATTACCAGTGACAATCCCATCCTCAAAGGGTTAAAGAATCAACAATTCCTTGCAGCCTGTATCTTTACACTAACTGAAGATTCTGAAGTCCACTCAAGCTGCTATTAGACCTTCTGTGTCTTGCCATTTTCTACAAGGTTCAGCTTGAGGCAGGAATGTGCCAAATTAAGCCTCATTGTTGTAATGCACCTCAGTTGGTGACCTTGAAGAGTACTGAATCCTTATCATTTCCCCAAACTCAGTCTCCTCCTTTGCCTGCTAGTGCTACCTTTTGTTGGTGAATATGACAGGTGCCAGGAGCTTTCCAGTGCTAATGCCAAGTAGTCATTTTACAAATGTGAACTGGGCAGTTTTCTCGGTGACATGTCCATCCTGGGCCTCCTCCAGTGTCACAATGACACCACTCAGAAACTGGAGGAGCAGACCTCTTATTCTGCCTCGGGAGCCTACAGCCCAATAGCTCCTAAACATGGAATTCACCTGTTTTAAACTTTCCCCACCCCCAGCCTCATCCCATGTCCAACCCTCCCTCTCATCCCCGCCTCCTTGACCTGACACAACCTGTCCATCTTCTCTCCCACCTATCCATTGCTCCCACCTCACTGACCAATCCCCACCACTCCCTACCTGCACTCACCTATCACCATCCCATCTACCTTCCCCAGCCCCACTCCTCCTCTCTATTTATTTCCCAGCTCCCTTTCCACCTACCCTGACCCGCCATTTCTGAAGAAGGGTCCTGACCCGAAATGTCAACTTTCCTGCTCCTCTGATGCTGTCTGGCCTGCTGTGTTATCTCGGACTCCAGCATCTGCAGTTCTTGCTATCTCTGAATGAATGTCACTCAAAAAATTAACTACGAAGTGCATTTGAACTGAGCCTCATGTCCATGTACTGTTTATCCAGGGTCAATGAATAGTAATTAAGGACAACCATCGTCTATCTTATTCATTCTAAAAATATGGGCATCTCCAAAAGGCCTGCATCTAATGGCTAGGAAGTCAAAATGCACTGCATTTAGGTTTCTACCACATCAAAGAGCTAAGATAAATGAAGGCATCTCAATCGTCTCACTGGCGGAGATTTGTTAACACTTCTTCTAAAAAATAGTTTGATTTGGCTTCAGTATATATGACTGAGTTGTAGTGTATATTGGCAGAGAGAGAAGCTTAATTA
>NC_063353.1:26221542-26238002 GCF_021869965.1 Rhincodon typus | reverse complement strand
AGTTGCTACTATCTCTAATTATCAGCAGGTATTGGTCCATTCAAAAAGGAGGCTCAAACCAGAAATGCAGGCAGGTGAAAGATTTGAAATGATCAACTGGCTTATCTGTAGGAGTTTTGATTAGAGTTTAACTAAGTAGATTGCAGATTACGAAGGTTGTGGATTTGAACGAAGTGCATGCCTTGAACACGTAATATAAACTGACACTTCACTGTATTACTTATAGGTTTAGTTATTGTTGTGGATTTTGCCTTTTGGCTTGAGGTCCTTCTCAAGTGTCAGAAAACTTTCAATAGCAATATAAGGTCATAGAACCACACAGTCAACAGCATCCTTCAATCTATCCCTCTAAAGCTGATTAGGTGATTGCTAATCTCATTCCTTCTTTTCAGAAGTTTATGCAAATTGGCTGGTGCATTTTCATACAGAACAACAGTGATAGCTTCACATGTTAGTGGTTGTTGCTGCTACACTTCAGGATGGCTTAGGAATGTTCAAAAACAAGCCGACTGTTTTTCAGGGACACCATTATGCCTCATGAAAACAACTGAATTATTGGACTGCATTGAAATTAAAACAGGGAAATATTCCTTTTCATTGAACAAATCCTTGTTAGCACTAATCCACCATAAGAACAGTGCTCTTGATCCCGTGTGTTCGCTCTGTTCTCATATCCATTTACCTCTAGCCTAAGGGCTCGGTTTTAACTCTACATAAATTAATGAGATTTGTGTGCGTTAAAATCTTGCTCTGGTCTCAATCACTAATGTTTACTGTGCATTCTGTAGTTTTACAACCAATCCGATTTATTACTATCAGAATCAGATTGAGCAGACCAAATATGTGCTGCATGTTTTTGGAGTCTTTAGTCATTTAAGAAATAGTCTGCCTTTTGATTCTTCCTTTCAAACTGCATGACCTGACATTTTCCTCCATTAAAATCCAACTGTGGGGTTTCTGCCCACTGGCTCAACCTATCTATATTCCCTTGTAGATTATTTATGTTCTCATCATAACATGCTCTCTTTGTTTCTGGATCACCAGCAAATATGGATAAATTATACTCTGCCCATTGCTCCAAGGCATTAGTATAGATCATGAATAATTAAGACCCTATTGACTCTTGTGGCACTCCACTAGTTACATCTTTCCAAGCTGAAAACAATTCATTAATCTTAACTCTTGGTCTTCTGTGCGTCAATCAATCCTCAATCCATGCTATTACCCACAATATTGTGAGCTCCTATCTTGTGCAATAATCTTTTCTGTGGCAGCTTATTGAACGCCTTCTGGAAATCCACATACACCATACCTATCGGCTCCCCTTTATCAACTCTGCATGTTATCTCCTTAAAGAACTCTAGTTAATTTGTAACATGTGATTTCATTTTCATGAAACCATGTTGACTCTGCTTGATTGCTTTCAGCTTTTCTCAATGTCCTGCTATTTCTTCCATAATAATTGTCTATCGCATTTACCCAATAACTGATGTTAAGCAACTGGCCCATAGTTTGCTGTTTTCTGTCTCCCTTCGTTCTTAAACAAGAGGGTGTCATGTCAGCATTTTTCAAATCTGTTGGAACCCTCCCAGAATCCAATGAGTTCTGGAATATTTCAAACAATGTCTCCGTTATCTCTCCAGGCAATTCCTTTAAAACCCTTGAATTCAGTCCATCAGGTCCTGGCAACCTGTCTGCCTTCAGACCCATTAGTTTATCACATACTTTGTCCTTCATGATCGGGACTGTTACAAGACCTTTCCTCCCACTAGCACCATATTTCTCTGCTATCTGAAGGGCATTTACAATGTTCTCCTCTGAGAAGACCGACATAAACTATTAATTTAAATTGTCTACCATATCCCTTTTCCCTGTTACCAATTCCCCTGTTGCATCATTTATAGGTTCCACTTTTCAGGAGGCCTGTTCAGTCAACCATGAGTACTGTTGTGGGAAGTCAGACAGGGTTAATGTAAGGCAAGAAATATTCCTGGAATATGGAACTGCTGTGGTCAAGAGGAGTGCGGCATGTTCCCCAACATTTCCTCTCAGGTGCATGACGTTACAACAACTCAAAAGTCCCCGCACAGGCCAACCACAATTGGTCCCTTTAAATCACCACGAGTAGCTGCACAGAGAAAGTTAGGAGGGACCAGACTTAAAGAAATTCCCTTTGTACATGAAACAGAAATGTTGGAACTCAGCTTGCACCCGTCTACAGACCCCAGTTAACAGTCGGTGTACCACAAAACCCTCTGAGCATTTACCTTATGTTGGGGTGTGTTCCCTTTGGCCCCTGGCTCCCACACCAATTTCCACTCCTACTCACAACCCTAACAGCATTCCCAGCAGCTTCGAACAGGAGGCAGACTTGGAAAATGTAAGTAAGACCCAGTTGTTAAAATCAACATGTTTCTCCAATTTCAGTCACTGGTATAGATTCCCTTTTGAATAAAGTACTCTGAACATACTGTTGATATAAGGTGCGGTGAAGATGTACAGATTGTTGTTTAGGCTCCTTTTGTAGTAACTTGCTTCATATGTCTCTGGGTTTTCTGTCCATTCTTCTGCAGCACTAAAAAACAAATAATATTTCAGAAATGTAGACTCTGCTTTTTAAATTTAAATCTGCCTGAGAGCAATGTAATGAAAATGTTCGACAAAGTTATGAAAGGCAAGTAGAATATTGCAAGTAAAATACAGTTTTCAATTAAACTGCAGGTCAAATGCGCTGAAATTCTCATCACTGGGTTAAATCATTTTCTTTCTTTATTTGTTCTTGGAATATGGTTTTGCTGGTTGGGTCAGTATTTGTTGCCATCTCTGATTTCTCAAGAAGGTGGTGATGAAACACTTTCTTAAATGACAGATATCTATCTGGTGTAGGTGTACCCGCAGTGCTAGAGGTGGAGGGAGGGGTGGGGGAATTCCAGGATTTTGACTCAATGACAGTGATTAAACACTACAATTAAACACTACCCCCCATAAAAGTTAAAAGGGTTAATGCGTTTGTTTTTAGTTTTGCATAGTGCAATGTCAACCTTCAGTAGGTTCCTGAACGCCAGACATTATTGAGTCTGCAATGCTGGGAAATCCAAAAATGAGAATAATAGGTTGCAATTTAAACAATATACATGATGCAATAATATTTTGCAAGATGATTTCTTCAGTTCTTAGTTTCTTCACTTCGTATTCATGATTAACTAAGTGGCTAAGGACACTGCCTCCTGCTGTTCCAGAAACAGCTGACTACATAGCAAACCTATTTGTATATATTGCTAAATCCAATTGGCTAGTGTATTTCTTTACCAGATTCATTTGTAAATATAATGTGAGGTATGTTGGTTCAAGTGCCCTAATCATCATTTATTTTATAACTTATTTATGGTATTGATTAGCAATCACTATTCATAAGTTATAATGCATGTTATTCTAGCGGTAAGGATTTGTTATTTATCAACAGATTTCTTTAAAGAAGAGAAGGCAGGTTAATGTTGGATAGATTAAAATCTTAAGGATCAGCCTTCTGACCCAAGCTCATCCTCAAGCTGCTTTGAATTTGATAAGAGTGCAGGTGACCAGCCTGCACCGAGGAGTGGGCTGGTAAATTAAATAAGAATTTGCAACCCTTGATGTTATTTCAATTTTCAAATTTAATTGTGGTCACCCAGGGTTTTCTGAACCTCGGGATCGATAAAGTGATCCAGGTAGGTAGTTCCAGGCTGCAAGGACAGAGTCTCAAGGCAAGGTATATACCTAGAGGAGATCATTGATCCAAGACACAAGGGTGGATCGTAGAAGCGAGGACAGAAGTGAGGAGGAAAAGATAGATCCACATTGTGAGGATACATCCATGAGGGGAAAGTAAATTCAAGTGGCATGGATGGATCCAGGAAATGAGGGAAATTTACACCATCCTTCTGGATCCAGCCATCTATCAGAATAACCCATATGGGTGCACAGCACCCCCATTCCCCACATTTTTCAAAAGCATAGTCAAAGCTTCTCATTTTCCTTCCTATCTTGTAGACGTCCCCACCCACCCTCCATGCACTGGACTCACCCCATCCTCACCACCTGCGTGTTGAACCCACTTTTCCACAGCTCCCCCATCCTCACCACAGAATCAATCTCAGATTCTCAACTGATTTGTAATTAGCTGCAACGAATGAACAACAGATCCAAGGACATGCATCCTTCAGTGCAAATGTCTTACCTTTTGGGGTAAATCCTTGTAATTCCTCCATCAGTTGCTACAAATCTTGCAAGAACTCCAGCCCTATTTTACAAAGAAAAGTTACTTTACTTGAGTAGAAGCACAGAATTCTCTCACATGCACTGTCAGTCTAATTTTTGATGTGACAATACAAACATTTTCTGCCACTGTGTGGAAACTCATTTTTGTTTTTAAATGGAGGGCCAGACTTCACGAACGTTGATATGGTGTCATAATATTGTTCAAGGGAACCCACACACACCCCTAATCCTTGCCCACATCTTGCAGTGAAATTCAACAAAATATCATCAAGGTACTAAGGCCTGTAATGGTGCCAGGAGTGCATGCCTTGTGTTGAGGATGGGGCCAGGGTGGAGGATAAGCAAATCACTAGATCACATTTCAGTGTGGGCCTGGCAAAAACTTAAAACAAATTACAAAAGCTGACTGGTAAATTATAGCAGCAGTTTCCCTAAATCAGTCCACCTCGTCAAGATGGGCTACTCTGAAGAAAACTGTCTTCTAAAAGCTAACTGTTAAAAAAACAGTTTCCAAGGGAAAACAGGTGTCCACTGCATCCAGTGTTACTGAGGCATAAACGATGGGAGATGTGTTAAATTTCAATCCACTCACTCATATTTGGCTGGCTGGATTCCAAACCTTTGACTTGATTTGATTTATTACTGTCACATGTACCGAGTTACAGCAAAAAATATTGCTTTGCACGCTAAGCAGACAAATCAGACCTTACGTAAGTACATCAGGGTAATAGAACAGAATGTAGAATATAGTGTTACAGCTACAGAGAAGGTGCAGAGAAAGATCAACCCTAATATATGAGAGGTCCATTCTTAAGACTGATAACAGTGGGGAAGAAGCTGTTCTTGAATTTGTTGGTCCATGCTTTCAAATTTCTGTATTTTCTATCTGATAGAAGGAAGTGAAAGAGAGTATAACCAGGGTGGGAGGGATCTTTGATTTTGTTGGCTGCTTTCCCAAGGCAGCAGGAAGTATAAATGGTATCAATGGAAGGAAGGTTGGTTTCTATGATGGACTGGGCTGCGCTTACATCGCTATGTAATTTCTTCCTGACACCATGATGAAAAATACTAAAACTGTGGGGTTTCGTGAGAGTTACAATGGCTTGATTTCGAAATTTGGTATCAGAGATTTTGAATAAATAGTCTGTTACCCGGTAAGCACAAAGCAAATCAAAATATTCATGTGGTAACTGGTGCTTCTTAGATTTCTTCAATCAAACATTTTTCAATGGTGAAAATTCTACTAAAAGGAATAATGTTAGCTATGACTCTTTAAGGACAACAGCAGCAGATGTATGTTAGAATTGATCTGTCTTGATATTGTGTTGTTACATTATAGGAAAGACATAGCTCAGCTAACAAGCATCCTGAAGAGAACATGTACAATAATAGCTAGATTGAATACCTTGCTAAGTATTTAATAAAAATAATATGTCAAAGCACATTGTTTGTCATTATTTTCCATTTTAAATTCTTATATTACATTTATAACAGAACCATCTTGTCACACAGTGAATATACAGTCCCTCCCCATCGGATGTGGTTACAACTAGGGAAGTTGCGAAAACTGCCCATCTCAATCGACAGGGGTGCTTGAATTCACAGTGGAAATGTAAAGGTAAAGACAGAATCTTTGAATTATAAAATTGAGCGCCTTGTTCCAATCTTGTTTGTTCCTCTCCCTTTTATTTGTCTGCTACATTTTGTTCCTCTTTAAGCTTCCTACCTATTCTGTCACTCTTTTCCCCTTTACCTCTTATGTTTGTAGCCTTCTTCATGTAAGTTGTTATGTGTCTTTCCGACACAAGATTTCTTCACTCATTTACTCAATTTGCAACTTATACCTTTGATAAAGGGCAAGTTGTACAACAAAAACAGAAGGCAACATATCAGAGGTGGGAATAGAGAAACACAGCAACATTACTGCACACAACAACTTTGGACCCTTCTACTTGCGCCAGTCAAAAAAGAACTATTGAGCCTAATCCCAGTTGCCAGCTTTCTCTGGAGATTAAGCAAGGAGATAACAAGGGCCGTCACAGGAAGAAAGAAAGGCACCTTTCAAATCATCCCAGTTAACAGATTGAGATTGTTGGTTGAAAGTGTGATCTGAGATGGAGAAAAGTGGAGGAGGAGGGTTATCTGGAAGGGACAGAGCAGAAAGGGACAGCAGGTCAGTGCTGCCACACTGTGACCCCATGTCAAGGCTTGAAAATTCAGTGAGAAGAGTAACAGAGGATAGGGCAGCCATGATGGCAAGGGCCTGTTAGAGCAAGAGATCAGCTGTTATAGTTCAGACAGAACTCCTGGCAGCCACTGTTACCTCAAAACTCAGGACCCCACTTGGGGGTCCCAACTCCCACTTTGGAATGCATTGGAACAAGTGTTCACCCAGTTGGATGATAAAGGATAGACAGAGTGGGTAAAATGTCAGTGGTTCAGGTTTAATTGAGCAGGGGTTGAACTATCATGGCATTTAGTTTGAGATGTTAACTGTTAAACATGAATCAATATCAGGATTGAATACATGTTGTGCGTTTTATGCAGACCAGTCAGGACTCTTTAAACGGATCCATTCTATCCACAATGTCACAGGATGATTGATTGCACATGCTTCGGTACCATCAAACCAATCATTGACTCCCAGGCATAATTGTCAGTCATGGGCAATGACAAGAAAGCCGGTCTAAAACATACACATTATCCTTGACTAAGGAAAATCACCTAAGACCAGCAGCAGAATTCCTGTCTACTGAAAATACAAGTAAAGCTTCAGTTAATTAAATGTCCAATCTATAGTTTTGCAAACATCAATTTAATAATGTTGAATATATTTATTCCCACTTTGTTGACAGGTTTAATAAAGCTCAGCAAACACATTTCTGCACTTTTAGCTTTTAAAAAGAAATCACAGCAGAAGTTGTTATTTACAGTTCATAACAGTAAATGAAAAGACCCAAGGTTGATTGGAAGAAATGTCCAAACTAAAAATGTAACGTTTAATTAGATTTTGACCTGGATATACATTCATTATCTCTCTGTTTTACATGTGTTTTTATTTACATTCGTTTCTGAATTATAAGGAAATAATGTCAGCATGATATGGTGAAAGAAAACAATAACTACTGTGTAAATAGTTTGGTTTCCTGAAACTGATCTGAAGTTGGCACCAGTGAAAATGAATGCTCAACTATTGACTAAACAGATGTACAAAATTAGAGGAATTGAAATTCAGTAAATCTAATAGAAATTGAATTCATTTGTTCTGTTTCAACATAGTTTTGAAAGGAATCAAAAGTACAACCATTTCAAAACAATATCTTTAATTTGAATGTCATCCTTCATAAGTCTGTTTGCCCAAAAGAAGTCAAAGAACATTTAAATATTCTTCATTTACTGGAGCTTCCTGATAATTTACATTCAGTGTCATGAGTTTGGAGATAGTCAAGTTCAGTTCAGTTCAAGAACAGGCTTCCCAGAAAACTAACTTGCTGCCAGCTGTAAGGATTTCAAAAATTTAATGATGGTTCACGATAGTACCAGTTTATGTGAATCAACGGAAGTTAATTTAAAACAATACAAAATACAAAGCAGTATTGCACTGCATTCTGGTGCCAATGTATTCCTGTAAGAAATTTATGATCATTTTGTACCAGCTTGATGACTTGATGCCAATGCATACCCTGTTTGGGCTGGGAGCTAAATATATAGTTCACCCTCACTTACATAAACTCCAAAATGATAGCTTTGTCACATATTAGGTTCTGAGAGGATTAATACTAAGGAGTACATTAAGCTCCAACCAATATAATGATTTCAAAAAGGTTTTTAGTGGGAGAACACATCTAGATCTCAAAGGAGATCCTCATACCCTTAGTGACAATGTTTATCATACAGAAGTAACTCATACCTGATTGCTATCATGGAATAAACTACATGGTTTTTTTTGATGTTACAACATGTTATTTGATAATTCTAACAAATAACTTGAAACTAGCAGGAGATCTAAACAAGTTTCTATAAACTCAATAGCTAAGGCTGTGGGACAGTGATAAGTCCACAGACTCACGCCAGCTACACATCCTTCCTTCTGCCAACCAAATCTCAGAGAAGTGAATCAGTATTCCTCAGCTAGTTCACCGACGCCCAGCAGTGCAGGTAGTCTCACCCATCCTGAGATGCCAGCTTTCATTTTAAGGCTGTTTTCTTCTAAAGGAACATCTGTCTGTTAGCCTGGCCTTTCCATTGGTGGCAAAGTACAATGGAGCATCTGACACACAACACAGCAGTCTGTATGTGCCTGAACACTGTTGGAATTTTGTAGCAACTAGGACATTTGACATCCATGAAGTAGGAGTTGGGGATTTGCATCAAACATTTCTTCTTGTGTTTCTTCTTTTCCTCCTTGGGAGATGGATGTAACAGATCTTTTGACAGAGGCATCTTGAGCATGGAAGCACCGGTGGGGAAAAGAAAAAGCATTGAACAGCTCATGGCATCCCCGTATGTCTCAATCGCACAGAGATGGGGAAGGAAAGAAATGTCACAGCCTCAAAACCTCATCGATTGAAAATACAAAGCTAGCAGTATTGGGATTGAATGCACAACTACAGCATTCTTAGCATCACTTGCTAAACATCTGAGCAAACCTCCAACCACACAAGCTGAATGCACCTGGTATTCCCAGGCAGTCTCCCATCCAAGTACTAACCAGGCCTGAGTTTGCTTAGCATCTGTGATCAGCAAGGATCAGGCATGTGCCGTAAACCACATCTTGTCTTAGCAGGCCCCAGAGATCCCAACCTAAAAGGGGATGTGGAACAAATCCATCTTATGGCAACAGAGTCCAGCTTGCTCATACAACATAATGCCAGCAGGCAGCTGTCTGAAGGTTTAAGTTAGCTGCAACATTACAACAAAAGCAAATCTTTTTAAAAAATTGTAGCGTATAATTTTCTAAATGTCTAACATGCATGTAATAATTATTCCACACAAAGTAACATATCAAACTGCTTAAATTAACAAGCCTGGTTCAATTTCTTGAACACAGATACAATCTGTGCCCTCCTTATACTTAAGCACCTCAGCTACTGAAATTCATTCTTTCAAGTAATCATTTGCATTACTGAAATAAAATTCACACCAGATACAGGTGATTTACTCAATCTGTTCCATTTGCACCTGTGAAAGTATCATATTATAAAGCTTTGCACCACACCATGGTTTCTTTTCTGTAATACACAGCTCCCTAAGATGCAACTTTTCATGTCTTAATGTGTAAATGCATGCCTATGGCGTAGATAGAAGCTTGCTAAAACAAAAATGAAACAGTAAACCCTATTACAAGTCACATGAAATGGAAAGTCAGAACTTACGGATTTTGTTTTGTCCAATAGTTTGTTACAAGTTCACTTGTAAATCCAGCATCAAGTAACAAGTTATTGATCAGATCAGTTTTGCCTGGAAAAAAATGAAAGTATTAGAAGAGAAATACAAAACTTGAGGACAGACAGCATTACATAAGCATAAGATCTGTCATTTCTCTCACAATGCAAGTCTTTGCAGCTTCAGGCCCTACAAAATTCAACTTAAACTCAGGGAAAATGATAGCTATCCCATGTAATGCAACTTGTATTGTTATTGCTCTGAACTCGTTCCTTTATGATGATTAACTATCTACCCCACATCTGCTTCTCCTCTGCTGTTAAGTGATCTCAGCTCTGGCCTTTGTCATAGACCCTAATTTTTAAGTAAATTAAACTTGTACTCTATTCATTTCTTTTGTTTCTTTTATTTTACAAGTTATTCACTACTGGTTCTGTAGTTTATTTTTCTAATCTTCAAGTTCTATTACAGCACTTGAGCAAAAAAATCCAGGTTGATGTTCCTGTGGAGGACTTACAGTGTGCTTCATTGTTGGAGTTGCTGTCTTTCAGATGAGATGTTAAACTCAAGTCCTTTCAAGTGGACATGAAAGATCCCATGCACTATTTAAAAAAAAAACTGTGCACTTGTGAATATTTATCCCCCAATCAGCATCACAAAAGCAGATTATTTTAATTCCCACATCACCGTTTCTGGAAGTTTTCAGTAATTTGATGCCACATTTCTTACTACAACAATGGCCAAGCTTCAAAGATTTTTCATGAGCTGTAAAGCACTTTGAGATGTCTAGTGTTCATGAAAAGTGCTTTATAAATGCAGGTCTTTCCATTTTTTACCCTTTCACAATACCTGAGCAAAAAGAGCTCCTTGTCTACCTGAACTCTTGCCATGAATATTCTACATTGCCCAGTTGAATTGACTTTTTAATTACTTCTTTCTTTACTAGAAGCAAATTACATTTATGTTGTGGTCCCTCTGAACTGGTTATAACAGAAATTGTGGTGAGTAATGGGTAAGAACTGAAACTCTGTCACCCTACATCATGGCAGACCACTTGTACTGATATACTGCACAAGCCCTGAGCAGCAGGCTTGGAGATAGCAAGGATGGGAAGTTGTTGGGAGCCATGGCTGGGAGAGCTTGCCAACATGCTGCTACCAAGGGTAGCAGGAACGGCAGCAGGTGTGCAATTTGAAGGCCTGATAAAAGCAGCCCCCACGCTCCCCAACCCCACAAGCTATTACTTAGGAGGCCACCAGTTGCGTACAGGTGGCCTCCCAGTGGCTTCCTTAGATGGAGGTTGACTGTTATATTCAGAAGTTCTATGTTTGAAGGATGGAGTCCCAGCATTTACATTCCAATCACCAGAGCCTGTCACCTTCTCTTGCGAGGGGGCAGCCTTAGCATTGGCCACATGTATTAGCAGCACTGCAGAACTGCTAACCCAGAGAGCTAGGCTACGCCCAACTGAGAGGCTGCCACTGAGAAGATTACTGCCACACCCTCGCTGCCTGCCTGTGAAAGCTCGAGATTCACAATTGCTGTCAATGTTGCAACTTATGCCCTGCCAGTCTGGTTCCGGTAACTATTTCACCTATACAGCCTGCAAGATATGAATATTTTCCGAAGTCCAAGGGCTGAGTCTCACTATATTCTGGCAAGTATTCTCTGCTTGCTCCTTCAGCTGTCCATCTTAGACACCCGGCACCAACATTTCAGAGTGTACCCAATGAGCAGTGACCACACACACCCTATGTCTATGAATATTGGCATTTGATATGCACTGGCATCAATATCATCATGACACATTTCTGATTTTCTTACAGAATGCTGCAATTTGCAGTGCACCAGCAACTAGCATTGTAATGCTGCAGCAACTACATTTAGCACGCAGGGGCAGGCACCCAGTTCAGGGATTGGACCCAGGTTGCATCTCAGGGCTGCTCGCTCACTCTCTTAGCGCTCACTCACTTTGAGCCTACCTGGATGCTCGCAGCATTCCAGTCTAGACTTGATGTTTATTGCAGACCCAAAGCCAGGCACCTTGTCAGGATTGTCAGCCGTGATCAATCAATTGGGGGTGGACCTGTCACTGTACAGCACCATGCTTCCTCAATCTCACACCTGCAACATGTACCAGTCACTTACACAATACAGTCACACTGCACAAAAACAAAGTTGCTGGAAAAGCTCAGCAGGTCTGGCAGCATCTGTGAAGGAGAAAACAGAGTGAACGTTTCGGGTCCGGTGACCCTTCCTCAGAACATTGCAGTTACTAAGAAACCTTCCTGAATTTCATGTCAGTGTCTAGATTCTATCTGGCAGGTGGGAGAACAGAAGAGTGCATACTAATCAGGTGCCATAAAGAAAATATGAGGGTGATAATGAGCAATAATACCATTAATAGGTCTCTTGCCAGTCACTAGAGAGTGTCTTGTCTTAAACTTAACTGGAAAATGCAACTTATTGATTTTGATGTTGAGAAAGGCCTCACTTGACCTCTCGCTTAATTCTCCCAAATTTTTCACCATTGCCCACAAGATCCCTTCCCAAGATTTTTTCATCCAGTTTCCAAACTGAACCAAGACTAGCTCTCTAAAAAGTAAAATTATGAAAAACAACAATCAAAGAACTATTGCTGCAACTGAATCATTATGTAATATAAATATATCCATTCATCAAACATCAACTCAACTTAATTATGTCAAACAGTGTAATCTAAAACACATTTCTCCTTCCAGCAGGAAGAACATGACCCTAATATTTCACTATTTGTTCCACAATCATCATGTTTAAATATGATTTACTAAAACATGACGCAAAAACCTCAGACTGAATTGTTACTTTAGTGACTCTAATGTATTAAATATAAAACACTATTTTATCTACACTGAAATTAAAAATCAACTTGTTTCTTTTTTTAAAAAATCACTGTTTCCATCCTTGAGCAGCTTATCCTGGACTGAATGAGGATTTGGTTCAGAAATATAAGCTTCCATGATGGCACACTAAAGAGTTGATGATGATGATAGTCAGATGTTGAGTAGGAATCAAGAGACGAATGGCAAAAGTGCCCTCAAAGAGAAGTTCTTTCTAAGAAGTTTTAAAAGCCAGCAAGAGGTGATCATTTTTAAAGATTTTGGCTCAGAATTCCAGGCATTAGGCCAATAGAATCTGAATGGATGTCACCCAATGTGGCAATAGAGAGAATGGAAAGAGTCAAACATTCAGACAATTAAGTTGTTTAAGGTTCGGGTTCCAATGATTTTCGGAAGAGACAGAATCATTCCATGTGATAGAAAAGGATCTTAATGAAAGATCAAATATGAATAAAAGGATCAGCTCAGAATTGAACAGAATTTAATACTGATCTCACTATGTTGGTTTCAAGGGAATGTAGAATGAAATTCTAATGAAATGCCTGCAGTGGCTAACAGGTTAATACATATCACTTAAGATTCCTCTGATGACTTTTCGATGGCCTGAGCTGTCAGATCATATCTCATGAGGAAGAATGCTGGCATTTTGACAGTGCAATTAATGGCAGGTCCACCAACATTTGATGCTATGCAGCTTTAGGTCAACATTAATGGTAATATAGGGGGAATTCTAGATCCTTCCCTTTATCAATTTTGGTGGCATCGGGTATTAAATCCAACAAAGTAGGGACCACACTACCTTCTCGATACTGCCGCAGTTAAGACCAGGGTGGGAAAGCTCCTGGATGGTCTTCTCTCCCTGTTGCCAACTCAGGCCTTCAGTGGGAAATCCTGCGGCCAGTGCCCTTCACCCAGTGCTGATAGTCTGTAAAGCAAAATGATGGTCTAGCACTGCATGATTGAGAGAACTGGCATCAGGAAGGTGGAAGGGCGGGGGGGGCATGGAGTGCCACCTTGCCTTTAATAAAACACACAATGTCCTGGGCTTTGTTAACAAAGGATGTTATGCTGAATTTAGATTTCACATGGAACACTGTGTGCTGTTCTGGGTGCCACAATTTGGGAAGGATGTGAACACATTGGAAAGAGGGCAGAAGAGATTTACAAAAATGTTTCCAGAGAATGTGAAAGTTCATTTATGATGGTAGATCGGAGATGCTGGTATTGTTCTCCTGGAGAGAGAGGAAGGCTAACAGGAAATCTGATAGAAGTTCTCAAATCAGGAGAGATCTGGATTGGGAGAAACGGTTACTGCACATGAGAGGATCGAAAGTGGCAGATTTAAAGCGTAGCAAATATGATGTCAGAGAAATCTTTATCCCCACAAAGAGTGGTTGGGGTCTGATGGTGGAGGCAGAGTCAATTGAGACATTCAAGAAGGCATTGTTTCTATTCAAATAAGCATCCGATATGCTACGATATGGGAAAATGATAGCAAATGGCACTACTTAATAAAGTTCATTAGAGGGCTAGTGCAGACACTATGGGCTGAATAACCTCTTTCTGCCCTGTAACAATTCATAGAATCCCTACAGTGTGGAAACAGGCCCGTTGGCCCAACAAGTCCACACCAACCCTCAGAGCATCCCACCCAGATCCATTCACCTATAACCCACCTAGTCTACACATCCCTGAATACTACGGGCAATTTAGCATGGCCAATCCACCTAGCCTGCACATCTTTGGACTGTGGGAGGAAACCTGAGCACGCGGAGGAAACCCATGCAGACACGGGGAGAATGTGCAAACTCCACACAGGTGGTCACCTGAGGGTGGAAATGAACCTGGGTCACTAGCGCTATAAGGCAGCAGTGCTAACCACTGAGCCACCGTGCTGCCCCAAATAATTCTGTGTTATCACCTCCCAGTCTTCTTATTACAAGGGAATGTGAAACAGAACTCCATTAAAATTCCTGTCTAGAATGCTGCTTCCTGCACACCTCATAGACTTCAGGCAATAGAGGCTTGTTAAAGGCATCCCAACAGCTATACACAATGTATCAGAAAGGCTTCATTCAGGTGAACTCAGTGAGAATTAACTGCCTGCAGTCCAGGTTCAAGAAGCCAATAGCAGATTTAAAAGATAGCTTGACTTGTCTGTTCCTGAGCATTGACAACTGGGAGACAAGCCGAGGAGAAACCTCACATTCTTTCCAGGTAAGAAAAGAGATATTCTGCAGAAGTTTTGTAAAGATATCAGACAGTAAAGGTTTTCCTGCCTAAA
Source organism: Rhincodon typus (assembly GCF_021869965.1). Taxonomy (NCBI): domain Eukaryota; kingdom Metazoa; phylum Chordata; class Chondrichthyes; order Orectolobiformes; family Rhincodontidae; genus Rhincodon; species Rhincodon typus. The sequence goes on along the minus strand of NC_063353.1, from coordinate 26,223,197 downwards.
TTTAATCTTTGTTATTTTCAGAAAATGTTTGAGTCAAAAAGTGTCATAATCCTGCTAAATTTAGGCCCAGCTTGTTATACTTTGCTCTGAGAAGCAACTATTCAGAAATTATTTTGTTCACTGGCATATTCTATCTAAAACAAATCAGCTTGTTTGTATATAGTTAGCCATTTCTCACTACTGAGTTAGTCAATCCATCTTTCAGACTCCAGGAGAAACTGTGCATGAATTTAACATTAAGCAAGTATAGAGTCTAACTCAGTGGCCATAAATTGCATGCCCACAGAAGGCGCCAATGAGCAGGACAAGGGCATCAAATTAGAATATCCAATTCACATGACAAGCAGTTACATTGCTACAAGCCAAGACTTGCTATCAGATCAAGCAATAAAGATAAAATTCAGATTAGGAGGGATGAGAGATCAGAGATGCTGATGACACTGAATCGGAGAAAAGACTTAGCATGGACCCAAAATTCTAGTTGGTTCAACATTTCTCATTAAATAGTCTGACGTTTCAGTCTCAACTTAATACTGAGAATGTTCCCATTGAGGTGACCTTTCTGTGGTAACTTTGTAAGAGGTGCCAAAATATTCAGACTACACAAGAAATGAGACTTTAAAAAGGTGTCGGTGAATCACACTAGACACACACAAATTGCAGCTGGCTAGACATCCTCTTTACTGTCTCCATTCTTTCTCCTCAGTTGTAACAGTTTGAAGAATCCTAATGACCCAGGATTTTTATTGTGAGTCAATTACAGAGTTCATAAGCAATTTGTTGAAGTGTTATTTATGAGATGTATGGAAATATGACTTGTCCAGTTTGAGACTGAATTTGTGGTAAACCAGGCATCAGGTTAATATTTCAAAAATAAATATGAATCCACAACTACAATTTACCACAAAAGGAGCATATTTTAGAAGCTTCATCACTTCTCTGCATGCACTTATGTTTTGTTCTGTTTTGTTGGAGTGTGGAGTTAGTTACAGTGCAAAGATTAGCAACTTGTTGAAATTTCTCCACAAACCCTAAAACTCCTCATTCATGCATTAATTATTTTGCAAATTATTTTACCTTTCCCAGTTGTTGTTCCAATGTATGAGTGGCCTATTTGTTCACTTGTACAGCTCTCGCTCATTTGAACACAACTAGCACTGTAAGCTTAAGTGATCAGACTGGTTTCTCACCATGCTCACTAGGCTTACAGCTTGAGTTCTAAGTAGAAACCATTACAAAAATGCACAGTAGAGAGATTTTTATTTTAAAAAATTGAAACCGAGGGCTAATTTTTCAGCATAGCTAAGATTATTTCATAATTTATTTTGAAACCAAAAAGGGGAAAATGAATTTATGCCGGATTAGGGAACTTTCAAGATTAATTTGGAAAAAATTTTACAAACACTTTTAATTTCTAAGATTCATATGTACCAGCTTATGAACAGCAGGAAGACACAGAAAATAACTCAGGGAAACTATGAAGAAAACAATTTAGAGACAGTAGGAACTGCCGATGCTGGAGAATCTGAGATAATAAGGTGTAGAGCTGGATGAACACAGCAGGCCAAGCAGCATCAGAGGAGCAGGAAAGCCCTTCTTCAGAAATCAAAGGGTCTCAACCCAAAACGTCAGCTTTCCTGCTCGGCCTGCTGTGT
>NC_063353.1:26196790-26221142 GCF_021869965.1 Rhincodon typus | reverse complement strand
GTGTTCATCCAGCTCTATACCTTGTTACCTAAGAAAACAATTTAGATTGTTTTTATTTTCTCAATGGAGTGTGGTTGTCACTGGCTAAGCCATCATTCATTGCCCATCCCTTTATGCTGGGAGAGTGTTGCTCATTCTATCTTCATTACTAGGTCAAAGTCCTAGAATTCTTGCCTTCCAGCTCGGTGTAAGAATATGGTTCCAGATGTCTCAATGCCATCTTCCCAGAGGTAACCACAGATGGACAATAAATGCCAGCCTTGTCTGCAGCACATACATCGGCAAAATGAATTGAAACAAAAATCTTTCCTCACCCACACTGTTGGTGGTTCACTTACAAATGGAAATCACTATTTGTAAATTGGCTGCTATGTTTGCCTAAATAACCATATTGACTGTATTTTAAAATGGATCCACTCATTGTGAAAAACATTATGATGTGATAAAAAATAAAAATTAAGTCTGTTTATGCTCTTTACTATTGTCCACTTTCTTAACCTCAATCACATTTTAAAACAGCACATTTATCAGACTGCTAGCAGCAGCAGGAAAATTGAGAATTTGGTCACTGTGATGAGTTCAGTATGCACTCTACTTAGTTATAATGTTGAGTTTTATTGTAGCCTCTTTGGAAAGAAGTGAATCTCACCATCACAAGGATGTCTGTCCTGACAAGGTCCCCAGCTAGGTCACCACCTCTCCAGATTACAGTTTACCTTTGCAACTCTGAAACTTGAAGCTGCTCTCAGTCCTCGGGTTTGGAGAGGGAAGTAGTCAGTGAGAGGGTTGGCGAGTGAGAAGTTCAGTGACCAGTATTGTTGGCAAGCAGGAGGCTGGTGAGCAGGGTCACAAAGGGGAAGTGTTGGCAATGGGATGTAGGTGAGCAGCTCAGGAACTGAGAGGGTTGGCAAGTATGAGAGCCCGCAAATGGGAAGGCCAACAGTGAGATGATCAGCGAAGGTGTTGGTGAGAGGGAAGGTCAGCAAGTGGGCAGGTCACCGAGTATGAGGATCAATGAGTTGGAAGGTTAGAGAAAGGTGTTACTTACACCAATGTGCCATGTACGGCACCAGGCGGGAGAAGGTATGCTGACACTGACAACTGTTTTATTGGTAAAATATTGTTCAGTACAAGCACTGGTCCTTTCCTCTCCAGTTTATTCATTTTTTTATGTAGAATCCCTACAGTGGGGAGACAGGCCCTTCGGCCCAACAAGTCCACACTGACCCACAGAGCATCCCACCCAGACTCATCCCCCAAATTCCTGAACACTACAGGGAATTTAGCATGGCCAATCCACCTAGCCTGCACGTTTTTGGACTGTGGGAGAAAACCAGAGGAAACCCATGCAGACACAGGGAGAATGTGCAAACCCTACACAGACAGTTGTCTGAGGGTGGAATTGAACCCGGGTCCCTGGCGCTATGAGGCAGCAGTGCTAGCCACTGAGCCACTGTGCCGCCCTCTCATGATTCAGAAGCCAACTCCCTTGGTAGAGAGAGGCCTTTTATTTTTATCAAAGCCACAGTAAGAAAAACAACAACTGCACACTACAGGCATTGTAACATTAACGAAAACTAAAACTAACGGGACTAAATCAAATAGTGTTTTATTTTGGATGTTGGTGGGGAGGGAATAATGCATCCCAGCCCATACAGCACCCATCGAGTCCAAAAGGCCTCCAGGGTACTGGTGGATATCCTCTCTCTCTGAAGGAGACAAGGGTGCAGATGTAACCTTAAAGAAAGTCACCCACCTCCACAACCTGCTGCTTGGACCTATTCATGGCCACCTTAACAGGCGCAGGCCTTTGAGGAAAGCCTCTGACCTGCTAAATTCCCTCTGTAGCTGGCGCAAATGGTTTTTTTTCCCTGATGAGAATGATCCTGCAGAACGTAACTAAACTTTTTTTCATTGGTTCGCCGATTAAATCAAATGCGTTCCTTTGGTTGTTTGTAATCGACAGAGCACAGGCCACATTCAACCAGCCCGTACTTGCAAAACCCAAAACAAAATGTCTTATGTTAGATTTGACTACGCAATGGGGCAGCATTTGTTGAACAATCCTGAATGCACTAACAGCTCCATTGACAATCAAAAAACAAATGACTACGGATGCTGGAAATCAGAAACAAAAACAGAAATTGCTGGAAAAACTCAGCAGGTCTGGCAGCATCTATGGACAGAGAAGCAGAGTTAACATCTTGGATTCAGTGACCCTTCTTCAGAACCAATATAGAATTATCAGTGGAGCCAGTAACATCATTTATCTACACCTTTGTACAAATGATGTACATTCCTACGTAGGGATTCATTCTCTTAAAACTAAAGAAATAAATTCAAGCATTATCCCTTTGTGAATTAATCAGGGATTTGGGCATTTTATAGCTCCCTGCTGCTTTCACCATGGCAACGCCTCAGTCAATCAAAGTGGACTTGCCAACCAGACACCATTTCTTCTTTCTACAACAAAAATTGTTTCGATCATTTAACATTTGGTGTTCTGGTGTTTGTCCTAATGTTCTAAAGAAAACAAAGCTACAGCATCATGTTATCAGAGATAGCAGGAACTGCAGATGCTGGAGAATCTGAGACAACAAGGTGCAGGGCTGGATGAACACAGCAGGCCAAGCAGCATCATTGGAGCAGAAAGGCTGACATTTCAGGCCTAGACGCTTCATCAGAAAAATTTCAAATTACAAAGATTATTGGGTCTTTTAATAGTTAAAAGAATATACAGAAGTAAATTCATTGTATCATTTTGACTTCAAAATTAAAAACTCACTGACCCCCCCCCAATTTTTGGAAGTTTTTGGAAGCCACAATATAACATTCATATAAAACATGTATATTTTATGTTCACTAAAACAGTGATTTAATTTAAACGATGTGATTTAATCTGACCTTGGCCATTGATACAGGTGGCTGTGCTGTAAAAATGAAATCACAGAAAATTGCAGCCCACCGTAGGAAACCAGCTACTCCCTTAGTCTGCAATAAAAAGAAATAAGGCAGCCCTATATCTCCAGCATCCTGTCAAAAGGTCATTTTATAAAGCTGTGTTTCATGGCCATTTTCATCAAACACAACTGCACCAAATGAAATGGCGGAGACCTTGAGGTCTGTTGAGTCATCTGTAGGAAGTATCAATTGGTCCCAAATGACTCATAGATGTTATGGGGAAAGGATGTCAGTGAACTACAATACAGTATATCACTGTAAAGGGTTTTTTTTTAAGCAAAACGTCTCACCTGCATTGACAACACCACTCGCCATTTATTTTGCCATCTGACTGTCTCCCTCTTTAATTAGACAGTATTAATAGCTCACCTGGAATGTTTAATAGCCAAAGATAAAAATAAAACATATAAAACACATAATTACAAACTGCTGGCAACTATTAAAGTAGCTAAGCTGATCTCATATTTTGTTAGCTGTTCACTGATATCAATCTTGGCCCAATAACTGAGAAGGGCTGTGATTGAATGGGATTCTAGACACTGAGATATCCTATTGCACATTCCCCGTAGAAATCCAAAACACAAAAATATGAAACAGATTGCCTTTTAGGTGATTGTAGTTTATATTAGTTATGTTATCATTGGTGTTGAAGTTCCAACATTTCAACCTACATTTTCCCATCTAACACTTCTTTTTCTTCCGACTCAGTTAACCAATCCATATGCCTTTCTAGCCTCCTTATGTCCCCTTCACGCCACCTACCTTTGTTTTATCAGCAAATTTGGCAAAAATATATTTGGTTCTGCATTCAAGTTATTTGTATTGATTGTGAATAATTGAGACCCTAGCACTGAGCCATGTTGCAACCTGAAAATACCTATCAATGCCCAGTCTCTGCTTCCAATTGGGCCACAAAACATGTATCCATGCTTATATGTTACCCCTCTCTATAACATGAGCTCTTATTTTGATTAGTATCCTTTTGTGAGGCACCATTTCAAATTCCTTCTGGAAGTCTTAGTACACTTCATTTGCCGGTTCCCCAATATTTATGTCGTTTGCTACTTCTTCAACGAACTCAAATAAATTAGTTAAATATGATTTTGTTTTAACAAAATCATGTGACTCTGTCTGATTGCATTCATATTTTCTAAGTATCCTACAATAATAAAGGATTCTAGCATTTTCCCAGGAGTTTAGGTTAACCAGATTTTCTGAGTTTTGTTTCCCTCTTTTCCTGAATCGTTACATTCACTATTTTTCAGCCTGGTGGGACCTTTCCAGAATCCAGAGAATTTAGGAAAATTAGAATTAATGCAGGTGCTATCTCAACCTCCATTTCTTTTCACGCCATGGGATTAAGGCAACTGCCCGGAGGACTCACCAACAACTAACCTGTAAGTCATCAATGATCCCTTCAAATAGCACTGATGGAAGGTTTTCCTTGCTGCTAATTGCATATTCAGCTTTACAGTGTTGAGGTGCTGCTATCTGGAGCCTTGATTTCGAAAAGGGCATGGGAACATGATAGATTTTAGTTCTAGTAAGTTTCCCTGTGCCCTTTCCTGTTGATTCTAATTGGCTTATGTCCCTCGGTCCCTTTCATATTCTGTTTCAAAACTTTTCTGGTATGTTATTTGTATCTCCTTTAATGAGGACAGATGCAAACAGCCAAAGCGCCACTGGCCCTTATACTCCATAAGCTTAAACTTTTCTGATAAGCATACTATAACACATTTCTTCAAATACCTTTTAGAAATTCATATGCTCTGTATTAAATTAATTCCACTCACCAAACCTCCATGTTACCTCTTTGTCCTTTCCAGTAGCTAACCCAAAAGCTATGGTCCTCTGATAAGAAATTCATTTCTGATTCTCACCATTTACTCGTCTACACATCATGTCGTTCAAATATAAACAGTACTTGCTGCTGACAATACACAATACACCTGAGGTCTTAGCTTTCTGTGATATCATATGTCTGACAATTAGAAATTTATTTCAAATTTAGCTATTTTGGTTTTCACGGAGCAATAGTCAGGACATCTACATTTTGGTAAGACATATGGCAAGAAATTGGACCATCAGTTCCTGTTTACAGGGCACTGCGAGTGTACTTCAAGTTCCAGAATATCACCAAATATTTCTAGGGACACTATTTTGATGAGATCATTACCAGGTATGCAGTGAACATTTGCCAGAAGTATGCAAAGCAAGCTGATCATGACATCAAACAACACACAATGCTAACTTGATGCCAAAGCTGTAATTTTGGAACTCAGGGCTCTAGATTACAGCATCTCAACATCGTACAGCTGAATATGCAATGAGCAGTAGGGAAGATCTTCTATCAGTGCTATTTGAAGGGATCATTGACTACTTCCAATTTAGTTGCTGGTGAGTTCTCCTGGCAGTGGCTTTGATTCTGCAAGCACTTTGTGCTTTCTGTACCTGTTGAATGTTGCAAAAGGCTACAGAGTGTGGTACCGTAAGTGCTGAAGTGCGCTCTACTGACTGAAAGTAATCCCCTATTGAACAAAATATGACTTAAAAAATGAGCAGAGGTCACACAGAGCAGCACAAGCTCCTGGAAGAGGGGAGAAAGGTAGGGGAAGTCAGGCTCTCAGAAGGAGACCACATCCACTCAGGATGTTCAAGGACCAGATCCCCCACCTGAACCTCAGCCAGAAACAATATGTTGATTGTCTGCACTCTTCTCTATGTCTTCTCACTGACATCTGCCACCAGATGCAGCCATAATTGAGACATCGTTCATTGACGGTATTTGTACTCTGAGTGTTTAAAGCGTTGCCATTTTTGTTTGAGAAAGTTAACTTCAAATGACTAGTCTGTATTTGTGTGGTGCTATACTACAGTTCTTTTTCTTTTGGCTGGTCATGTCTACTAGTTCCTATTATAAATAGAAGGTTAGTACTACAGCATTTAATGGAAGATTTTCATCTTGCATTCATCAGGACATGTGTAAGAATAGCAATGTCAAGGGTAACAAAATTTATACTGTATTAGAAAATAATGTTGATTGGTTGGCAAGTGAGCTCTGATTAGAAGAGGCTTTGCCCTGGAGAATGCACCAGCTAGATGATGTCTGATAGTTAACTGCCAATCTCGGTTTAAACTTAATCTAGGCTGGTTGATGCCAACTGGTCAAGGCATTGCCCTAAAGAATTAATTAGAATATGGCCATCACCTATCTTGTTAAGTTGAGACAGGCCTGCTTTATGTATATCTAATTTCTGTCTGAAAACAAACAGGGCCCTACATATCAATATATGTAGCTTCTAGTAAGCGAAAAGGCACTTCACTTATGAGCTCAACTGACAGTCCTTAACTTGTTGTCAGTGTAATTTTTGGCACACTCAAGATTACTTGGCAAAAGTTACCCAATTGTGGAATTACTATGTTGTGAGTTTTGCAAGCACAGGTTGTAAGCACAGTCAGTATCTTGCATGTTGTAAACAGCTGAAGGTGTATGCTATTTATATAAATCCCCCAGACTTTGGGACATATGGCCTACCTCCCTTGCATCATGTCAGCATCACCCAGCATTATTATATACCACTTTACTCATTTGTGAAATGGGCAGGACATCTTTTTGGTTTGACAGCAGAATCCTATTGTGGTGGACACCGGTCATCTGTTACTGCATAGTAGCTGCATGAGACAGCTAGCTCCACCTGTAGGTCAAACCTTTCAAATAACTTACCCTTCCAGGGTAAACCGAGATAGACAGGGTACTTTCCAGGTCCAAAACTGACAGCCTCAGGCTCATTCATGAGTTTGTGTAATTTATAGCAAAAATTGATCTGATTACTTTAACAATTTTCCTGCAGAATAGCTTTGATGTGCCCAACCTCAGCATCAAACCTGATGGTGAGGAGCTGCCTTCGGGGCCCGACTTATAAGGTTTACAGGGCCCTGTTGGTAAGGTTTATAAGGCCAATCTTGGAGTGTATGGAACTGTAGAAATCCCAAAGCATATACTGACCTGTGAAGATAGGCTTGCAGTAAACTTTAAAAGAGAACGTCAGCCAATTTTTCTTCAAGCATGTCCATGAAATTTCCCATTGACTTATCATTCTCATAACTGGTTAACACATATGAATAACTCCAAGAGAAATGTAGCTGCCTCTGCTCTCTCTCGCTCATTCTGCATTTTGTTGCCTTGTCCTTTTGCATCCTGCCACATTACAAAAAGCAATGCAGATCATTCAGAAACAGGAGTTTTGTACTCAGTGAAGGAGCTGAGTAGATAACACAAATGCCTTGGACTACGTGATGTATGGGATTTTGAGGGCAGTGAAGCAGAAAGGCAGAGCATTGAATAGAGTCTGTCAGCAAATTGAATGACTATGGAGATAACCTAAAACATTTCAGCCATAAATAAAGCTGATACAACAAGCAATCCATAATTTCAGGACCTCCCAAAGTGACTCAAAGCCAAATGCATCTGTTAAGTAATTACAGTCTAACAGTTGAGTTGACACACACTACTTTATTTCTACGGGAATTAACAAGTGTTCCTAATTTATGCCAATAAGTTAAATATATTTTCAGCAAGCAGTTCAAGTCATGTAGGTCTCAACCAGGTGGACAGGTAGAGATGGTTCAAACTGCAGTTTAGAAATGTTTAGAAAAACACAGAAGGCCTTACTGAAATGTATTGTGTCAGTACTAATGCATTGTGCCTTTACATGTGCGGGTGCATGCAAGAGACACGGGAAGATTTCAACTTATTCACAGTCCAGCTCACAGAAGAAGCCAGTCACATAAAGGGTAATGTCTGCAGGAGCTTTGCAGATTTAGATAAGGCAACAAGCATCAGGAAGAAGGATTCCAGCTTGATGGATTATGTTGCTGAGCAGCTTGTCACTGAGATGGAAATAATGCACCACCAAATATTTCTTTGTTTGTACTTTCCCTGAATGAGTGATATTTAATTTTATTTCTCCCAACTCCCTTTTCCCATTGCTCTGTGTGCTCATCTTTCTAATTTATTGTATACTCCAGCATCATTTGAACTAAATAAAACTGGAATGCAGGTTTTGTGATGCAATTTAAATCCTATGAGACAGGAGAATATAGCCATACTGATGTTGGATTACATGGGAATGCAGGTCCATCCCCTCAAAGATTTATGTGATACATGTATATATTCAACCAGTGGATTAGACTGAAACACAGATATATACTTTCTGCAACATAAACAACTGCTAGAAGGGGATATTACCAACTTTACAAAATATTAGCATGTTAAAAATGCATTTATGCATACTATTATCTTTAATACATTTATATCTTTAGGGGGCATTCTCATCCAAGTCCACGTCCAATTATTTTCGGCTCCAAATTCTTCTCAACAAATTTGAATGCACATATGCAGCAGTTACCAGATTGGAAATATCAGCCACATCCTCTAGAGTAAACATCATAAAAATTCCCAAACTGCAATAACTCAATTCATTTTGATTTCTTTTAAACTATTAATACTCCACCGCTACCAACTGAAATTAAAAATCTTTTCTATTTCCCCTGTGTCGATAATGATTTGTTATTCCAATTAGGTGCAATTTCCATGGATCTAAATTCCAATTAAGAAGTGCTCCCCTGGAGTATATCCATCATCTGAAAGTGATGAGGACATACTGCAACTGTGTACTAGGGTCCTTATGACAACAAAAGTAGCCAACGTGACTTCTAGATTCTTTGTGTCTCATACATTTTTTGCGGTGAACTTCTCCACCTTATTTAGGCAAGCCATGAATAAAAACAATCGTATTTTGAAACCTGCCAAGTGGATTCTCTGCTTTAATTAATTTAATAAATAAATTCTGCAGTTTCTGGCATTCAAACGGAATTCAATCATCAAAATATTTGGGGACAAACAGTGTAGCATACCATTATTTTGGAGGCAAATATATTGTGATTTATGCAGGAAAATGCTTTCAGTTGTCTTCTTTCTTGAAGCAGTTTGTAAGTTTTGAATAATTACTGCTTTCCAATGACATTTATCTTTGCATTAGGTAGCGCTGAAATGATGGTCCGGGGTCTGCGATCAGTAGGAAGAGGTGATGGGCTTCGAGAGTTTTGGAGAAACACTGAAGAAAATGGGGTGTGGGGATGGCATTGGGAGGAGACTAGAGTCTCTTTAGTATCTATGCAGTGGTGGGTGAGTGCACAGATTTGGGAAAAAATTGAGGGTGGCACATTGGAAATCTTTCCAATTTTTTTTTACATAAATACCTGATTTTCCCTGGTAAGTTTTTGTATTGTGCTTCTGTCATCTTTCACTTTTGGTACATCACACCATCCATTTATAACCCTGAATTCTCCCACTGTGTCACTGTAAACTGTTCCTTTTCCTATTTCTTTGCTTTCTTTTGTTTCCTCCCTTCTTTCTAACTTTCTCCATTTTTGTATTCTGAGTTGCTCTTTCTTTCCCTTGTTTATTCACCCCTCATCTATTTCTAGTTGCTTCTCCTTAAAGCTTCTTCTTTTCCCTTGCCTCCTTTAGGTTGCCTTCTCTTGTTACCCTCTTTTTGTCCCCTTTCCATCTTTTCTGGTTGGTTGTTTTGTCCTTTCACTTCTGTGTTCTCTTATCTATTTTCGTATTTATAGTTCATTACTGCCTTCACTACCTCTTAAATTTCATATTCTTGTAATCTAGTTTTCTTCCTAATGGATTTACTTTTTCTTCATTCTCGATTTGCTTTGTTTCATGTCCATTTTTCATTTGCTCTGGTTCTCTTCAATATTGATTTTGTCTCCCTCCTACCACTCTGATTTTAAGGAAAAGAAGCTTTGCATTAATATACTGCCTCTCATAACCTCTGGTCACCCTAAAGTGCTCTACAGCCAATGAAATACTTTCAAAGTGTGTCCACTGATATAAACCAAAAGATGTGACAGTAAACTGGCATACAGAAAAATCCCACAAACAGCAACATGATCATGACCAAATGATATTTTTCTGTGACGTTGATTGAGGGATAACTGTTGAACAGGACAGCAGTGATAACTTCCCAACCAACTTTCAAAAGTGGCATCCATGGGATTTTTCAAGTCCACTTGATGGAGCACCTGGAGGTTCATCTGGACATTTCATCTGAAAGACACCACCCAGGTTTGACAGTACAGCACCTCTATGATATTGCACTGGAGTACCAGTCTACCCTTCTGCTGTCAAATTTCCGGAATGATCCTGAACCTCCTTGTTGCTTCTCCAACTCTGCTTTTGTGTCTTTACTAGAAATGTGATGGATCAAGCTTCAAGAACTTAAAACAGTTAACAGAAGGCTGTCTGTCTCATTGTGCCAACGCTGGCTCACTGAAGGAACAATCCTTTAGTCTAATTCCCCCATGCCATTTAAAAAAAATGAAAGTGGTACCTGTCAGAGGGCTAAAACATAACAATAGTTTAAATCTGAATGCGTTTCCAATTACTGCATAAGTTAATTATCAGTAAAATCATCTTAAAGGGCCTAGTAATACTGAAGTAATTATCACACCTTATAGCAACTTCCTTAAGGGAAAATAGTGTCAGTTATGGTCCAAGCAATTGCCAGCCCGACCACCCCAGTGCCAACATGTGCTCTTATGTATTCACCAAAAATAAGGTTCACGTCAATGTTCCACTTCAACTCCAAAACTTCTCCCCCTGACCCCCATCTCCCACTAAATAATGTGACTAATGCTTCACTATGAAACCAGTCCGTGAAGGGTCTTCAATATCTCAGTGAGCAATGACTACTTCGGTTGAAACTTTGAGCAGTTACCGCTGGCAGGTTGTTTGATCAGAGGAAGAGAGAAACAAGCTCACAACCAACCCTTATTTCAGCCCATGTCTGGGATCCAAAACCAACACACTGGCTGCTAATCACTGTATCAATCAGGAGCAGCAAGAGAAATGATTCTAATTCTTTTTATTCATTCACAGGATGAGGGCATCACTGTTTATTTATTGCACATCCCAAACTGCCCAGAGGGCAGTTAAGGGTCAACCAGATTGCTGAGGGTCTGGAGTCATATGTAGGCCAGACCAGGTAAGGATGGCAGTTTCCTTCCTTAAAGGATATTAGTGAACCAGATGGGTGTTTCCGACAATCGATAATGGATTCATGGTCATCATTAGACTCGTAGTTCCAGATTTTTTTTTATTGAATTCAAATTCTACCATCTGCCATGGAGGGATTTGAACTTGGGTCCCTTCAACAATATCTGGTTCTCTAGATTAATAGTCCAGTGATAATACTATTAGGTCATCATCTCCCGTCCTAAATTACATCAAATAATCTCCAGCATGGAGATTCGGAAGAGGGGGTATTGCCAACCTCATAGGGCAGCACTGCAGCATTGATGTGAATCCTGGGGACACCATAAAAATTCCATGGGTCGGCGGGTGGAGGGGTGGGTGGGATGACACGGAAGTTGTTTAGAGCAAGCAGCAAGCTGAATCTGTCAGGTACATGTTCTGGTTTCCATGTCAAGTCTTCTCAACATCTAATTTATTTGGCGGGCTTGGTAAGATAGAAAACTGCATATTAATAACGCGAACTGTGGTGTTAACAAGACTTTTACCAAGTAATAATCTCCCTTAATTGGCAACTCACCACCGCCTAGCGAGAAATTCACCACGCTGCTTGCGAACAGCATGAAAAATTGAAAGAGCTGCTCACAATATCGAGATCAGCCTCGTCGGATTTCTCAACCAATTCTGCCACAAATCTCACTGTAGGCCACATCCCTCAGGCCCCACAAGATGTTGCCCAACATTTTAAAATAAATCAGTTTGTTGGAAGCCTCATTAAAAATTTCTCAGCTTCAACTTTGCTTGCTAGACTTGATCATATTACTCATTATCCCAGTAGCAATACAGCATAACTCTCCAAAACGCTCCTCAAGTATCCACTCAAGACTAGATACAGGTGCTCTGTGGCATTTTCAATGTTTAAAGGCCATTTTTCCATCCCATTTGACCCTCTTGCCTTTTCTCCTTCCAACAGACAGCAATAATTGAACATTATGGAATTTGACAGCATCGAGAAGTGCTTCAGCAATCATACAGCGTTTCTGTAAGTACTTTAAAATGTACCCTTTGACCAAGCTGTTCTAATATTTCCTTCTGTGCCTCTGTGGCAAATCTAATTTGATAATGCTCCTGTAAAGTTCCTTCAGGCATTTTTACCATGTTAAAGGCACTAAATGTGTGACATTTCTGTGGTTCATTGGCTGTAGGAGGAGACTCCCGTGGTTTAGCAATCTATGGAGCAGAAATCTGGTTTCCATTAAAACTGGGGTGTTGAAATTCCAGCCTGCATCACTCAAAAATTTCTGGGGCTTTGCATCATTGAGAGGGGTTCTTCAAATTTGGCAGCAGCGAATGGGTGGGAGGATTACAACACGGTCAGCTGTGGAGAGTCCTGTCTGGCAGCAGGGAGAAGCTCCCCTGAGTTCTAGTAGAATTAAGAAACAAAATCTCAGTGCGTAACTCCAGTGAAATGGGAGATTATGGAAATTCCACCTTTTACGGAACTTGATGAGGTGTATTGTTCAATGGAGGAGGTGGGAGAGGCGGATTTGGGTTGGTGCAAGCAGGGAAGAAATTTGTAAATCTTGATGATTTAGGAGACCAGTTATGTTCTGCCTACTTCCCTATGCAGCTGTGACTGCCTTTCTGTCCAGCGAGACCAGCACTTTTATCCTTGGCTACTTCCTACCTTTCTGTACTGTACCATATACAGTCCTGATGCCCACCCATTTCAATTTACTCTTGAAGACCAAATGATATGAAAGGGAGCCATGCACACGGCACAATCAACAGGATAGGTAGAGAGGCAAGTGAACACAAGGTTGGAGGCCTCAAGAGAAGCTGATGACTCAATTATAGGGTGAAGGCAAAGGGTAAATGACTCTCAGGATAGTAGCACTTTCTTTGTGTGGTTTGTGACCACATCTATGATTTACAAGACACACTAGTCAAGGAGAAAACAAGGTCATAAACTATCTTTAGGCTAGGGCTTCTCAAAAACAGTGTTTCTTGTATATTAACACTAAATACTATAATACATAGAGTTCAGAGAAATACCAGTCTCTCATTTCACTATTACATTATTGAAAGACTACAGCAGACAGCCTAATACTGGTTTGTTTACTCTAAATGCTTCCAGCATTCACATGCCAAGAATTCAGGCTTCTACCAAGCTCTCCATGTATTTCTCTCCACTTTCTTAAGTCCACCCCCATTGTGTTATTTATGTCCAGTGAGGAGAAGCTCTCTGACATCATTACAAGTGTTGCTCCAGGTTCCCACAGTAACAGTTACAGATAAAAAGCAATAAGGGCTGGTGGTATCTGGCAGCAGTATGAGAATTGATGGGGATCTTATTGCAGTGGAGATACAAAGGTGACCCACTGAAAATCAGTAGTATTTTCAAGTTAGAAACATCAGGCTGCATTTTCTGAGGGCAGCAAATCAGTCACTTTGCTATTCTGCTAACCTTTTACTTACCCTGACTCAGAGCTCCATGTTTCGGACCTTGATACCCACAGAGTGGACCTGCTCTTGGGGGTTTCGAGTCTAATGCAGGCTCGGTATTGGAGGCCAAACTACACCCTGTTTTTACAGCAGTAATTGCTGTATTCCAGAGTTTAAAGATCCAAAGATTCTTTGACAAGGAGAGTAGTTAGATGTCTAAGGTAAGTGGACAAAGTAGCACGTGGGTTGGTGAAGGGGCAGGGCTTCAGTTAAATGTGGTAGGATGGTACATGTGTTTGAAGATAGGATGGCAAATGGGTGGGTGAGTGTCATGGTGCTAATTAGGTCAGCAGGAAGGATGGCAGGCAAGTGAGGGGTTAGAGTGTAAAGTGGGTGAGTGAGTGTGGGTGGCAAATGCACAGGTGAGGGGGTTACGGTGGTGGGTGGGTGAGGAGTATGTGGCAGTTGAGAGAGGTGGTCAGGAGGCAGGTATATGAGCAGGTAAGGAGGGGAGTGTTTGAGGGGTTAGGGTAGTTGAAAGGTGGGTGAGGGGGTAGAGTGGCATTAGGATAGAAATTAGGGTGGCAGGTGGATTGTTGAATGGGCAGTGTGCCAGTTGGTTAAGGGAGAAAGAGGTGAGAGAAGGGGTAATGAGACAGGTAGGTGAGGGGCCTTAGTAGTCAGTGCATGAGGGTTAGACTGACAGGTGGATCAAAGGGTGGATCAGATGGCGCGGGGAACTGCATTGGGGCGAGAGGGGATGGATGTCATGTAAGGGGTTGTGTGACCCTGGGGATTCACATCTTTTCAGACGGAGGCCAAGGTGTTGATCAGGGTGAGGCTTGGTGTGGGGGTTCAAAAACAAAGTTGCTGGAAAAGCTCAGCAGGTCTGGCAGCATCTGTGAAGAAAAAAAGAGTTAATGTTATGGGTCCAGTGACCCTTCCACAGAGCCTTGGCGGGAGGGGTGGCTGGGGAGGTGATTTGGCTGTTGGTTGTGGGGGATAGGAGTCAATGGAGCGTTGAGGGATCAATTTTATAGTTATCCAGGATTTAGACTAGGTTTTAATCCTTCAGACTTTTCCCAAGTAACTATTCATGTAAGTAGGTCAGAATCCTCTGACGTCTCTAAATTTAATTCAGTTGTCCACTTTTCCTGAAGGTTCTAGAAACACAGTACTGGTCCATCAGCAGTTTCAAATTCCCAGGCAATTATCATGTGGTCAATGTATTGGAGGGACCCCGTACGGCATCTATCAGGATACATCTAGTCTCCAACTTTCCAGAGACTGGAGTATCTATGCCACCAACAGATTGCAGAGGCCCAAAACTAGACTCTACACTGCCACCTAGAGGTCTCAACATTAAGGATGAACCCCAGCCACCTCAAAGATGAAATCCAGAGGACTGAACCAGAGGGAGTAAAACCAATAAAAATTTTTCAGCCTTATAGAAAAATGTGACAGCAACAATTTAATGGTAATAGCACGACAGGAAATCAAGATAGAATTACAGGAAGAATTTCAGTTTATTATGGGTGGTATTTATTAAGCTTGTCACAATAACACACAAGCAAATTAAATCCAATAATAAATGCCTAATCATATCTTTTGAAGCAATTCATTCTGAAATGCTTCTTGTCTAAGTGAAATGCAGGAGCATGTGTCACGAGGACTGAAATGTGAACTGTGCCGCACAGTGCAAAACATGGCATCAAACTATAATTAAACAAGTAAATGCCAAGTGGAGGTGGATACAGTTTTAATTTCCTGACAACTAAGATGAATCAGCAGCTATTTATTTTCAAGCTGCAGAAGAAATTCTCCTTTCACCTATTTCAAATAAAACTCCTGAGGAAATGCAGGTGTCTTATAAACACATGAGGCATTTATACACAAGGGCCACACTGTCTTATTAGAGAAGCCAGGCCATACAGATGGGTTCAGCACAGCCTGACTGGCTGCAGATTTCATACATTTCTTGGAAGTGACCCACAGCTCCTGAGGACAATAAATCCTCATTATTTACATTCAGCTTCTCTTTCTGCTGTTGTCTGATTCACCAGAAAGACTGAGGTGCTTTTTTCACCATTTTCCATTTTCTCTGAGACAAAACTGATAAACTATGACATACAAAGCAACAAGCCAGAGGTGGAAAAACGGTGGATGCTGTTGTGTTTCAATCTTAGTCCAGAGCTGAATCTTATTAAAGAGAAGCAGAAAAGTAAATCTGGCAAAATAAAAAACTTAAGGGTATATTCGTTTCTACTCTATAAATATATTGCAGCATATGGAATCTATAGCCAGTGCTATTCTGAAAGGGACTCTTAGTTTTAATTTGTTTTGCCGAGTGATAGAAGTAAACTCACAGATTTCCTTAGCCCCTAGTATGGGTTCCTTTGTTCAGATAATGTCAAGTCTGACCTCCCAAGCATTTCTTCTGTTTATTTACACTATATACAAGAACATCCCAGAGTCCCCACACATCTCTGCACATAACTATGGCTGTTTTGACCTTTGAACAGATTCCCTATCACATGACTGCCTGAAGTCACAGTTACATCATAGAGATAGTGGAGGAATTGGTCAAATTACTCCAGATTCACTGGATTTCGAGAGAGTTCCAGTGGATTGGGAAGCAGCTAATATGACACCCGTGTACAAGAAGGGAGGGAGACAGAAAACAGAAAACTCTAGGTCAGTTGGCTTAAAATTTGTCTTTGGGAAATGCAAGAAACCATTACCAAAGAAGAAATAGTAGGACATTTAGAAAAGCCTGACACAATAAGAGGTCAACATATTTTTGTGAAGAGGACATCTTGTTTGCCAACTATGCCAGAATTCTTTGAGGATATAACAAGTGGAGTTGATAAAGGAGAGCTGGTCGAAGCTTTTTAGAAGGCATGTGATAAGGTGATGCACAAAAGGTTATTGCACAAGATAGGAGATCATGATATTGGGGGATAATGTATTAGCATGAATAAAGGATTGGTTAACGCACAGAATTTAAAAACTGGGAAGTCTTGTTGCAACTGTATAGGGTTTTGGTGAGGCTGCACCTGTAGTACTGTGTATATTATTGCTTGCAGTATTTATGATATAGAGGTTCTGGTGTTGGACTGGAGTGGACAAGGACAGAAATCACACAACACCAGGTTATAGTCCAACAGGTTTATTTGAAATCACAAGCTTGTGTTTTCAAACAATCCTGTTGGACAATAACACAGTGTTGTGTGATTTCTGACCGTGCAGTATTTAAGAATGGATGCTCTGGCAATGGAGGTAGGACAAAGGAGATTCACTAGACTGTTACCTGGGAAGAAGGCACTGACTTATTAAAATCAGATGAGGCCATTATTCTATATGGTTTAAAATAATAAGGGGTGACCTTATTGAAACATACAAGATTCTAAGGGGCAGCTTGACAGGGTAGACGTTAAGAAGATGTTTCCACTAGTGGGTGTATTTTCATCAAGGGGACATAGTTACAGAATACACTTTTTAAAACTGAGATATATTCTCTCAGAGGGTAATGACTGTCTGGAATTCTCTACTCCAAAATGTTGTGGAGGCTAAATCAGAATAAGTATTTAAAGCAAAAGTAGATAGATTTTTATAATACATGTGAGCGAGGGCTATGATAAGCTGCTATGAAAGAGGATTTGAGGCCTACGGCAGTTCAACCATGATCTTGCTGAATGGCACGGCAGGATTGAGGGGCCAAATGGCTCATGTTCTTATATCTCAGAGGTTCATCTGCCTAATCACTAAACCGTAGGCAGAAAATTACAGGGAGAGGGGCAGAGAAAGTCAACAAGAAGCCTGCCCTGCCGCCCTGTAGACTGGCTAACTTTTTGCATAGTGAAACATATGTTCAAATTGAAGATTTATGAGGCTGATACCAGCAATGTGTCACACCTATCAGGAAAGGATCAACAGATTGGGTTATTTTTCTCTTGAAAAATGACTGAGGAGTGATCTAATATAAATGCTTAAAATGGCAAAAGATATTGCTAGTTTGAATGCAATATATAGAATATTTCCTCTTGTGGAGAAAATTATAACTATAAGCCATTGTATAGGACAGCTTCCAAGAAATCCAATAGGTATTTCAGGAGAAAGTTCTCAAACAAAAGTGGGGTCAGAATATGAATTTACCACCACATGCATATGACTGAAGCAAATAACATAAATGCATTAAGAGGAATTTAGATAAATCCATGATGAGTCAGGAATACAGAGTGGTAATGATAGATTTGGGTGAGCAAAGATGGGAGAAGGCTCAAGCAGTGCATAAATGCATCATGGACTGGTTGGGCTAAGTGGCCTGTTTCCATACTGAATATCCTGTATACCATTTCATTTCTAGCGGGAGCTTTGACATAATGAATGGTAGATCAGGTTTAAGGGGCTGAATGGTCTACTTCTGCTCCTATTTCATGCGCTCATACATCCGGTTTCAACAACTGCCTTGAAACAAACTTGAACTCTAATATCACTGCATAACATTAATTCTGTTTTGCGTTCTTTTGAGAAATTTAAATTTCATTTATGGCGATTAAGTGGCTCCAAACTCCATTCATAGAGTTATTTATTTACCCTGATGTAATACCATGTTACGTTGTAAAGTATGGATGTTGCAGATCAGTTCAGGCTGCACTGGAGTCAGCTGGAGAAATATAGCTCTTCTCCCCAAATGAGAACAATTTCTCATTAAATAAACACGTCCCATTATTAAGGAAAATCACACAAATAAGCTCCCCACTAGCCTTCAACTCTACCCGAGTGAAGCCCAGAAGAGGATGGGATGATGTCAGGATCCTGACCTGACATCATTTTTAGGGAATTTACTTTCCTGAATGAAGCCAAGCCCACCTCCTCCTGCCTGGGAAACTTACTCCACGAGTAATGTAAAGCCTACTGCATATTTAGAAATATGAAAAGGTCATTTGACTCACCAGCAGACATTCTTCCAAAACATTAACTCTCTCCTCACAGCATTCAATTTCCCACATTACAACAGTGATCACACTTTCTCGAAGGAAAGTATTTCCTTGATTGTAAATTGCTTTGGCATCTCCTGAGATTATGAAAGGTACGATCGAAATGTAAATCTTTCCAATTTCTGAAGCAGCACCTACATTTTGACGCATCACTTGCACAATTTTACAGAGGTGGCCACGTTGTGGACTGCAATTGTTCACTGTCCCTCTTTGCAAATGTCCAATGAAAGTTGACTGATTTTTTAATAAGTCTGCCCCTTGGTGGGAGGAAGACCTGCCCTTGAGAGCTGCTGGCTAATTGAATTCCCAACAGCACCAGAACCACATGCTGACCACTGCTCAGACTGCAAGTAGACCCCAGAATGAAGACAGCCCTAGTGTCCAAACCCAGGTTAATCTGGGGTTTTGGATGGAGAGTGAATGGGACCTGAGGGAGGGGTCAGGTTTTGGAGACTAGGTCAGAATGAGCAAAGTGAAGTTACAAATTTGTGTGAGGTAGGTGAACCTGATGAACACTGACCACCCATTGAATGATGTGCACCCCTGCATTCATATCTTTTCCAATAAGCTGCTTAATAAATGGCCTTCTCACTCTCGCCCTTCTGCCCACATCAACCATATTGTAGTATGAGAGCTGTAATGCACAGATCAATTGGCTTTGTACAAACTCAAGTGTTCATTAACTTTCTATCAAAAAATTTCAGATGGGCTGTCAACTTAGGGAAACTAATTAGCCTACCACTTTATGGGGACTGGGTTGGGGCAAACAGAAAAGTGGCATGCCCTCATCATATTTTATATACCCCTACTCCACCCCAAAAACCCACCTGTCAAGGACCAATAAAATACAGTTCATTATTCTCAACATTAATCAGTCTTTCTGTAAAGAACTTTTCCAAATATTCACATTTCACTCATTTCATCGATAGCCTTTCTGGTTGCAAACCTTGTTACATTTAGGTTTACTTTACTTACATCAATTTGCAACTTATTTGGTTCGATTAACCCCATTTTGTAAGTGCCTTCTTCAGGATTTTTGCAATGCTTTGACATGGCTTTCAATTTCTATCTCACTGCCACATTATTGTTAACTCAAATTCTACATCTTCTGAGCTATACTGCAACAGGTCTTAGAAATGTAGCTGCTAAGATATATACTGAAAGTTCCATACAAGGACCATAAGACAAATGAACAGGTGCTTAAAATTGCAAGAGCAATATCTCAAAAAAGTAACATCAGGAAAAGTATCTGCATTTCAGCAATTTGATCATAACTGAAAAACAACAGATAAAGGATGCTACAGAGTTGCATACAAGCTACGCTAGATGAATGAAGATGGCACAAGACAGATGAACGTGACATAATATGACAGCAAATCTCCTAATGTGAGTTGCAGCATAGCAGGAACATACTACTGTGGTCAGTTTGCCTGCACAAGGTTACTCCAGATTTGTCCACCATTGATCAAGAGAATTATGTCCAAATAGGGCTACATTTTCACTGGGTTACATGAGCTTGGACATCCATAGCTGAGTTCCCACTATTCATTGTAACCAACTTATTTCCTTGGGTACATGTTCGCACAGTAAGAAGGAGCAACATATTTCTTAACATCAAAATGTGAAGGTACCATCCTATATTCTCAATGATGAGGAACAGTGTGAAATGGCTTTGTGATGGCATGTATCACTCATGCTAATTTCACTTATGTGGAGGAAATGCCTAATCCAGTGGTTAGAAGGGAAAGAAATATTAGGATTAAGGTCAATACTTCAAAGAATGGTGATGTAGCAGACCGCGAGTGATGTTTTCAATTACACACTAAAAAAAAAATGATGAGCAAGTCAGATTGAACAAAAAATTGTCCCGAGGTCAGTTTTACTCAGTTCAGTATTTCTTTGTCTGCAGCTGAGTTGCTTCATTTCCCGTTCTATCCCGAACCTATGTCTCGGTGTTCCACTGAATTCTCTCTCACTTCCCCTCCCAGTTACTCCAGTGAGTCGCATTACACTAACCCAGACTGCTGTACCTTTGATGAAAGTGATGGCTTTTTCTGCATGTCAAATAATAAGCAAAGCTGCAGAAGCAATAAAATGAAGTCCATGTTTTCAATTATTTAGTATTTATCTTAACAGAATTTCTCTGTTTTATACTACTTCAAATTCTATCTTAGATTTTATTTAAATAATCTAAAAGCAGATAAAAATGTCTCACATTTATATGGAGGTTTTCTACATACCATCAAAATGAAATATTTATTAAAAATTCCTTGCAGTTTTATCTGCAGTTCCATCATAATCACAAAGTCTTAATTTGATTTGAGTAGCATTCATTATCCAAAATTACAGACTGAACTGACCTTTAATAGGAAGCGTAAACATTAGGCCTCACGCAATTGACTACTGAAAGAGACATGACACTTTGGAATATAGTGCAGACTGCGTTTCAGGAAATCAGACCGCACAGGATGTTTTACTTATACAACAGTTTAACAGGATCTTAAAGGAAGTGACAGCAGAGATAGTGGATCAATTGGTTATAATATTCCAAAATTCCCTTGATCCAGGAAAAGCATGAGTGGATTAGAAAATGCTAACATTATTCAAAAAGGAAAGAGGCAGAAACCAGTTAGTTTAACATGTGTCATGGGGAAATTATTGGACACCATTCCTAAGGAAGTAATAACAGGAAATTTGGAAAGTCAAAACGCAATCCAGCAAAGTCTGCATGGCTATATGAACAGTGAATTGAGTTTGACTAATTTGCTAGAGTTCTTTGAAGTTGTACAAGCAAAGTGGATAAGGGGAACCCCATGAATGTGGTATATCTGGATTTCCAGAAAGCATTTGATTTGATGCTGCATAAAAGGTTATTACACCAAGTTAGATCACCTGGGGTTAGGGTTAATTTATTAGTTTGGATAGATGATTGGTTAACCAACAGGAAGCAGAGAGTCAGGATAAATGGGTCCCTGTGGTTGGCAACATGCAATTAAGGGGTGCTACAGTGTTCAGTCCTTGGGCCCCAACTATTTGTAATCTATACGAATGACCTGGATGGAGGGATAAAAGGTATTATAGCTAAATTTGCAGATGACACTAAAATAGATGGGCAGGTAAACTGCAGTAAAGAAATAGGAAATTTGCAAATGGATATGGATAGGTTAGGCAGATAGAGTTTAATGTGGATAAGTGAGAAGTTATTCACTTTGTTCAGAAGAATAGAAAGACAACATAATATCTAAGTGGAGTGAAACTTCAGATTCTTTTGGTGCAGAGGGATCTGAATGTGTTTGTGGTTGAATTGCAGAGTAAGTAATTAGGTAGGTGAATGGAATTTTGGCATTTATTGCGAAAGGAATGGAGATTAAAAGTAGGGTGTGGTGACCGTAATGAGGTCAGCCAGCTAGACATCACAGTATATGAGTTGCCCGATTGGGGCTGTAAATCTGTTCCAAACAGATAGCTCCGGCTGTCAGATAAAAAAAGGAGTGTCAGAGATTCTGACACTCTGGGTGCTGACTCTGATGAGGCTACACCAGAGCCAAGGACTTTCCACATGTAAATAAAGGGTGAATTTGTGATGGGGCACTAGCCTCTGTGGAGTTATTTCATAGGGAAGTGGTGTTGCACTTGTACAAGGCATTAGTGGGACTACACGTGGAATATTGCATACTGAGCATGGATGTTGTACTGGAGACAGTTCAGAGGAGGTTCACTATACTGATTCCAGAGATAAGGGGTTTATCATATGAAGAGAGTTTGAGCAGTTTAGGCCTATACTGTCGTTTACAAGAACAAAAGAGATCTAATTGAGATGTATAATATGTTAAAGTGGATTTGCAAAGTAGAAGAAGAGAGAATGTTTCTTCATGTGGAGCAATCTAGAATGACAGACCACAGACTTAGGACAAGGGGTGGCAGATTTAAAACAGATGATGAGAAATTATTTCCCTCAAAGGGTTGTGAATCTGTGGAATTCACTAGAGTCACAGAGTCGTACAGCATGGAAACAGACCCTTCAGTCCACGCTGACCAAGCTTCCCAAACTAAACTAGTCCCACTTGCCTGCATTTGGCCCATATCCCTCCACACCTTTCCTGTTCATGTACTTAGGGATCCTCTCGGAAGGAGCGATCACAGTACGGTTGAATTTAAAATACAGATGGAGAGTGAGAAGGTTAAATCCAGTACCAATGTCCTGTGCTTAAACAAAGAAGACTATGACAGGGTGAGGGAGGAGTTAGCTAAGGTAAAATGGGAGCAAAAACTTTATGGTGGGTCAATTGAGGAACAGTGGAGGACTTTCAAAACGATTTTTCACAGTGCTCAGCAGAAGTATATTCCAGTGATAAGGAAGAACTGTAAGAAAAGAAATAGTCAGCCATGGATGTGTAAGGAAATAAAGGAAAGTATCACATTAAAAAAAACATACAAAAAAGCAAAGATTGGTGGGAAACTAGTAGACTGGGAAATCTTTAAAGGCCAACAGAAAGCCACAAAAAAAATTATAAAGAAAAGTAAGATAGATTATGAGAGTAAACTAGCTCAAAATATAAAAACAGGCAGCAAAAGTTTCCATAAATATGTAAATCATAAAAGTGTGGCAAAGATAAACATTGGTCCTTTAGAGGATGAGAAGGCCAATTTAATAACTGGGAATGAGGAAATAGCCGAGGCATTAAACAGTTATTTTGTGTCGGTCTTCACAGTGGAAGACACAAATAACAAGCCGAAAACTGATGGCAAGAAGGTTATAGCAGGTGAGGACCTCGAAACTATCATTATCACTAAGGAGGCAGTGCTGGGCAAGCTAATGGGGCTAAAGATAGACAAGTCTCCTGGCCCTGATGAAATGCATCCCAGGGTACTAAAAGAGGTGATGGGGGAAATAGCAAATGCATTAGCAATTATGTACCAAAATTCACTGAACCCTGGGGTGGTTCCCACAGATTGGAAAACAGCCAATGTGATGCCACTGTTTAAAAAAGGAAATAGACAAAAAGCAGGTTACTATAGGCCAGTTAGCTTAACTTTGGTAGTGGGGAAAATGCTTGAATCTATCATTAAGGAAGAAATAACAAGACATCTGGATGAAAATGCTCCCATTGGGAACAGCCAGCATGGGTTCATGAAGGATAGGTCATGTTTAACTAATTTGGTGGAATTCTTTGAGGACATTACTTGCGTGGTGGACAATGGGGAACCTGTGGATGTAGTGTATCTGGATTTCCAGAAGGCATTTGACAAGGTGCCGCACCAAAGGCTGCTACATAAGATAAAGTTGCGCGCTATTACAGGTAATGTATTGGCATGGATAGAGGATTGGTTGACCAGTAGAAAGCAAAGATTAGGGGTAAATGGGTGTTTTTCTGGTTGGCGGTCAGTGGCTGGTGGTGTGCCTCAGGGATCAGGGTTGGGACCACAATCGTTTACAGTTTACATAGATGATTTGGAGTTGGGGACTAAGTGTGGTATGTCAAAATTTGCAGATGACACTAAGGTGAGTGGTAGAGCCAAGTGTGCAGAAGACACTGAAAGTCTACAGAGGGATATAGATAGTCTAAGTGAGTGGACAAAGGTCTGGCAGATGGAGTACAATGTTGATAAGTGTGAGGTCATCCATTTTGGTAGGAATAACAGCAAAATGGACTATGTTTTAAACGGTAGAAAATTGCAGCACGCTGCTGTGCGGAGGGACTTGGGTGTCCTTGTGCATGAATCCCTAAAAGTAGGATTGTAGGTGCAGCAGGTACTTAAAAAGGCAAATGGAATTTTGTCTGTCATTGCTCGAGGGATGGAGTTTAAAAACAGGGAGGCTATGCTGCAGCTGTATAGAGTCCTGGTGAGGCCACACCTGGAGTATTGTGTGCAGTTTTGGTCTCCTTACTTGAGAAGA
>NC_063353.1:26160034-26196390 GCF_021869965.1 Rhincodon typus | reverse complement strand
GGAATTCAGAAGAATGAGGGGAGATCTTATAGAAACATAGAAGATTATGAAGGGAATAGGTAAGGTGGAGGCAGGGAGGTTGTTTCCGCTAGCAGGTGAAACTAGGACTAGAGGGCATCTCCTCAAAATAAAGGGAAGCAGATGTAGGACTGAGGTCAGGAGGAACTTCTTCACCCAAAGAGTTGTGAATCTGTGGAATTCCCTGCCCAGTGAAGCGGTTGAAGCTACCTCGCTGAATGTGTTTAAGGCAAGGCTAGATAAATTTTTGAACAGTAAAGGAATTAAGGGTTAAGGTGAGCGGGCGGGTAAGTGGAGCTGAGTCTCAAAAAGATCAGCCATGATCTTAGTAAATGGCGGGGCAGGCTCGAGGGGCCAGATGGTCTACTGCTGCTCCTAGTTCTTATGTTCTTATCTAGATGTCTTTTAAATGTTGTCACTGTACCTGCACCCACCACTTCCTCTGACAGTTCATTCCACACATGAACCATGCTCTGTGTAAAACAGTTGCCCCTTATGTCCTTCTTAAAACTTTCTCTTCTCACCCTAAAAATATGTCTCCTATTTGTGAACTTCTCCAACCCAGGGAAAGGACCCCTACTATTCACCTTATCTGTGCCCTTTGTGATTTTATAAACCTGTATATGGACACTCCTCAAGCTTCTACTCTCCAGTGAGAAAAGTCCAGCCTATCCAGCCTATTTTTATAACTCAAATTTTCCATTCCCGGAAATATCTTTGTATACCTTTTCTAAACCCCTCTCCAGCTTAATAGTATCCATCCTATGGCAGGGAAACCAGAACCGGACACAGTATTCCAGAAGAGGCCTCATCAACATCCTGTACAACCTCAACATACCCACGCAGAGTACAGTGGATGTCAGTACATTGAGTAAATGTAAGGAGATGATAGATAGATTTTTCATTAGTAATGGTTGAAGGTGAGTAGTCAAGAAAGTGCATTGAAGCTGAGATGAGAGCAGTCATGATTTTGAGGGGCTGAATTGCCTATGCCTGCTCTGAGTTCTTACGTTCTGATATCCAACATACACAGGCTTTGGAAATTTTTTTTAAACATGATTTCTAAATATCAAAGGTCAGTCTGGAAGAAAACTTTTCAACGTATTTGATGTTATCTGCCCTGAATGCCAATCGTCCAATCTTTAAAGGACATTTAATATTCCTAGGTGGATTCAAGGTATGATCCAATCTAGCCAGACACTTTGACTGGATGTTAAATTGATGCTCGCACAATAAGATATTCTGAATCCTGTACCATAATCTATAACCCAAGCAAGGTAGAAGCTTTAATGTTGTCCAAGACAAAGCAGTCCACTTGATTGGCAGCCAACCATCATTGTATATACCCACTCCTTTTATTACTGCATGTATGATTCATAAGATACAGCAACCTAACAAATAAGTCCTAAAAAGCAGAACGCATATTTGTAATCTGCACTCGAAACTGGAAAGACAAGGTTGGAGTTGCATGCAAACACCATCAACTCTATGTGACTTACTAATTTACACACGATGTTGAATTGGCCACATATTACAGTTTCTTCATTATTGCTGGCCATTAAGCCCAGAATTCCCAACATAACATAAGAATCATGAGCAAGAGTAGGCCTTCCAACTGATCAAGGATGCTTCATAATTCATTAAGATTACTACGACATGAACTCTACTTTTCTGCCCAATTTTCATCTCACTTAATTCCCTTAGTGTCAAGAAATCTAATGATCTCAGTCTTGAATACTCTGATCAACTGACTGCCCTTAGCAGTTTGGGGTGAGAGTTCAACAGATTCATAACCTTTAGAGGACAGAAATTTCTCATCTTAGTCCTCACAGCAGCAGTCCATCATACAGATTGGAGTGGTTTAAGAAGACAGCCCATCATTATCTTCTCATGGGCAATTAGTGGTGAACAGTAAGCACTGGCCACATTAGCAATGCTTAATTTCAAGAATTTTTAAAACAAACACATCTGGAAAATCTTGGACTGTGCCCTTCTTTCAATGAAAATTCCCTTCTCCTTGTATCTGACATCCTAATTTGCGATTTTAACTGCAAACAGCTAATTTTACACGCAAACATTTGCAAAAGCAATCTATTTTCTCAGCAAAGAGGTATAGCCAGATGACCAAATTACAAAGGTGCAAGTCAGCATAACTGTCTACAACGATTATAATAACTTCTCTGAGGTTATCAGATTTGGTGAAAGCCTTGGTCAGTGTTGCTACTCTTTATAAATGCTCCTTGCAGGAATGACATTCATTAAAGCAATTCTTCACAGCCAGTTGATAGGAAATATGCTGAGATGTAAAGTGCCACTATGGAAAATATGTTTTTTGTTTGATTTTCCTGGAATTGTACCGATAAACAAAACATTAAAAAATTCTCAAGTGAAGGGCTTTCACTGATTAACTGAAATTTGAATGCAGTTTATCAAAACAGACCGATTTTCTAGATGCCTTTCAATCAAGGGAACCTATTTTGTTTATAGGTACAACAATTCCAGGAAACTCAAAAAAAACATAATTTTCCAAAGTGGCATTTTACATCTCATTTTCTATCAACTGACTGTGAAGAATTGCTTTAATGAATATCATTCCTGCGAGGAGCATTGAAAAAGATTGGCAACACTGGCTAAGACTCTCACCATGTCTGATAACCTCTCCACCATGACAAAAACACTGACAATCCCCAGGAATCAGAAGTCCTCATTTCCAATTTTGCAGTGGTGGGCTTCTGGGCATCCTATGCTTCACGGCTGGGTTCCTGGAGACAGCTGTTCCAACTCAAATCCGATTTTGGTACACTTGTTGTCAGGTTCGTGGACAGCACACAACAAACGACAACTGTTTCAGTGAAACCCCTTTGGAGAGGTGAGGCACCCCTTTGGATACGATCCTGTGACACTTAGGAGTAGGGGTGGGCAGGGAAATGTTGAGGTGCTCTGGGTGAAGTGGGTGGTTATGCCTCTTGGGATTGCAAGAGGCAGAAGAAGTAGTCAAGAATGTGTTGAACATGTATATAAACTTCTTGGAGCTGCCAAAGTTGTCAAAGAATTGTCAACATTATCAAACAACTTTGAATACAAATGCTTGTTTTCATAAGGGATTAGCTTAAGGTATATTGATGTGCTGAATGTATTTGTTCACAGCAATGACATTAATAAATACACAATGATGTCAACATGGCTCCTGAGGTTTGACCATGTCAGATACTAGCACTGAGGGTAAGGAATTGGCTTGAGGGGTTTGACAGGCTTGGAGGCAGGGTAGATGGGCATCAAGATAATGGGGATAGCAAGAATGAGGCATGTGAAATGTGTGGGGAGTGAAAAGGATGGGATGAGTGAAGGTTAGAGGGATGCTTTTGGTTTCATTTATTGCTTATGAAACTGCAATACAGTGCCAGTGCTGGGAGGCAGGTCTTGCACTCAGCTCACACTTGTAGCCAGCAGCATCTGCTCTCATTTCGATATTGCCTAGTCCACCAACCAAAGAACTCTGTCACCCTAGAATGAATATTTATCCATTTGGCCAATGTTTCTTCAGGTCCAGTTTGTGGAGCCAGGAAGTATCTCGTCCCTGTGCTCCTGATGCTGGAGTGAAAGGTGGGGCCATTATGTCCAATTCTGCTACATTAGCACTGCAGGCTAGGACATTTTTTTGTTAGAATTCCAAGTATATACTAATGGGGTAGAATCAACCTAGTATGTCAGGAGTTTGGAGTGAATATTCCTTCAGAATCGATGCTCTATCATAATTCAAAAGGATTTGTTCTTTCATGCCTGAGTTTCAGGCAGGATTACCTAACATAATGGTATCTGTCTGCTCAGTGCAACATGCAGTGAGCTTTCTGAATTTAGTTAGCTGGTTCATTCTTTAAATAGTTGCAAAATGTCATCTATATATACCTGTGCAATTCCAATCCAAAAATCTACAACAAAGAAAGTAATCCATTGCGTACTGTTGTGCATGAAATTATGAGCCAGCACTGGTTACTCTTCTGAAAATAAAGTAAATTGTACACAATGGTTATCGTCTTTCTCCCTCCTCAGCTTGCTGCCAAACCTAGGCTCAGTTTTGCCTCACTATAACTTTGTTAACCATTTTCTCCCCTCATCTTTTCACTCTGTGGCCTTACAGCGAAGGTTTTGATTCTTTGACAACTTCTTTTCAATTTTCACAAAAGAGCATTAAAGATTTGAAATGTTATAGACAACGGAGAATGGTACTTACATTCCGGAGAATTTGGAGTTTGCCGGTCAATAATATTAATAAAGTTCTCAAGGAATGATGTATTGTTGCTTGAAGGAGTCAGTCCATTGCAGTATTCCCTGAAAGGCATTGTTAACACATTCACACTATAACAGCCTTCCTATATGTAAACAAACATGGTCACTACGAGAAGAAAATGTACAACCAGACAGTGGCAGCAACACTCAGGAAGAGGACTTGGCTCTACACACCACAGCACACAGGGCACAGCAACCTGCAAACCATGTAAACAGCACTGACTACAGAACAACACCATCAAGGCTAGATGTGAAAGGTGCCAACTACACTTAGAAATTTCCAACTTGCCAACTAGCCATAGTTAAGTAGGTCAGAGGAAAATCTACTCGCTTCCTTTCAAATTTACATCAGTGCTTATTTTCATTAAATGCTGAAATTCCTTGTGTCTTTCTGTCTTATGTGATAATGTGGTCATGACTATAACTAAAATACATTTATTTTCAAAATTTACATTTTCCATCCCTACTTCAGCTCCCTTCCTTTCCTAATTTCTTACTTTCAATTGCAGGACCATGATCATCAGTAGTAAATATCTTATCCAAGGGGTCACTCCATGTTTGAAGCTAGGTACTCAATGCATCATTCATAGAGAGTAGAACAGTCTGGTCAATGTTGTCCTCATCCCTTTGTACTGATTTCCAAGAGGGAAACTTGATAATGGACCGGAGCTGGCTATTCTCACCATTCTTAGTCAGCAATAGGTATTGGTTGGTGCAGCCAAACAGGAGCTAGGATCAGTTGATTCAACACAGAGCTGAGATGAGGACCAGGATTGTTTTGGCTTGTATGCGTAGCAAACTGACTCACTTGACTGAAATAAGAGCCCTAACTTTCTCTGCTAAGAATTAATTTGTTTTGTGTGAGGTAAAAGTTAAGTGAAGTTTCCGTTTAACATCTCAGACAGCTAACATTGACTAATAGACAGAACATATTTCCAGAATGGAGGCCAATATGTAAAATCTGCCAAGATGACACAGCTACTGTATTACAGTACATTCCAACAACAAATCCATTCTATTTCTTGTTTACTCCAAAATATAGAGAAATTATACAGGAGCTTGAAATAATAGCAATTAATAGCAGGGTTTTCAAAAATGCCTTTCTCATCCCTAAATACTCATTTTTATTCCATCTGCTGCATAGTGTAATGCCCTTTCTGACCTAGGGACTAGTTCTGCTGCAAATCAGAAATGGTATATATTTAAACTAAGTGATAAAAGATTTTATTCTATAGAATATCACTTATTCGATAAAGGACATTTGAGAACATAATTCATATTTTCGTGTGGTTGCAGAGGTGCTGTCAATTTAAATACTTTGTTTCAGCAATTGTGCAGTTTAAATATCAATAGTTGTGGAAATTGGTTCCATATGTGTCTCGAAGCAAATTCATTTCTAACATATATAAAAATTAGTGCTTGTTTTGTTGTGGAAGAACCTCAATTATGCTACAATGTATATTACTTCAGGGAAGTAGAGTTGTCACATTAATGGGCTTTATGCATACTGCTGATTCTGCAGATATTTTCTCATTAACCTGTTTTGATTTGATTTGATTTATTGCGGTCACATGTACCTAAGTACAGTGAAAAGTTTTGTTTTGCCTGCAGTACAGGCAGATCATAACAGTTCAGAGATGTTCCAACTTCCATCGGGAGCAGGTGAGGCTTGTACCTCAGCCTCCTGACTCAGAGGTAAGGATACTACCATCACACCACAAGAGCCCCTTCTGATTCTGTCAAATTGTGATGAACGTTCCATTTGTAACGGTAACCTTTCTCAGTTTCAGGTGTCAACTAGCCAAGTATTGAGAGATCGATGTGGTAATTTTAAGTGATTGGCCCAGGCACTGTTTACTCTCAGAATGCAGACTGTGAATGAACATTCTAGACTATCTGACAGCTGTCAATTTTTAAATGACACCTGAATATTCTTCAAAGATATTTTTTACTTCTCCTTTCTTATTAACTGCTCTTGAATTTAAATTTAGATTTATTTCTCAGTTTTAAATCTTTCTTTTTTAAAATTTATTCCTGTTTGCATTTCTTGTGCTTTTTTAAAATTCTGCACTTCATTGAAATGTTCACTAAAACTAAGAGTGATGCTAGGACTTTAATTTACAACAACAAGTCTCTTTTGTATTGGTACATCAGTGTCTAAAAAAATACTGTGAACATATGACCTCAACATATTAATCAATATTCAGGGAACATTTTTAATTCAATCAATATTTGTGGATCAACTCAAATTAGGATATTCAAAAATAGTTCCCAGGCCCTCAAGACATTGTTGTTGCTCAAAATAATTATAAGTGGGAATGCGGTAAACATTGAGAAATCCGTGAATAGCTAAGAAAATACTCATTGCCTATGAGAAATGTGCTTAGGACGTAAACCTGCTTAATGCAACTGAAATGGGTCAGATGAGAAGTACGTCAGAAAAGGAAGCTCTTTACCACAGGCCAACTTCAGCATTTTTAAGTCCAGTCCAAAATCCAGAGATCTCCCAAAGTTGACACCAACCTGGACACCTCTGAAAGTGCTTTTTTCCCCAGTGCCAGAAGCTCGCAAGTCATAGCACATCAAAGACCCTCCTTCCACAAACAGTCATGCTTTACATGCGCTCTTACAACAAATCATTAAACGGAGCTACCTTGGGGCGAGAAATACATATCCTGTTGTGTCGAAGTTATCGGGCAGTATTGATTCTAAGTCTGAAAAGAAACAATTGTTAAATGTTCATTATAACGTCTGTTTGTGTCTCTTAGATAGCTAGAACTTGACATGGAAAAGTTTGAACAGAATTTCTCTTACCAAAATGGCAAAAATAATTAATCACCAACTAATTTTTTTTCACAAAGTGCCGCATTATAGAAAATACACAGGCAGCAGGCAGTAATTCATGTAAAAAAAAACGTGCTAAAGCTATTAATGTAATGGTAATGGACACCAACAGCTAATAGATATAGATCAGATACAATAAACACAGAAGAATATTTGATAGGGATAGGAGCACTAGTGCATTCAGTATAATCTAAAGACAATACAACAAGGAAATTGACCAACAAAAGGATACTTGCCCTTGCGTTTGGCTGTCAGAATCCATCAGAAAGAGAAAGCAGGGAACAGGAAAAAGGGTCAAGTAGAAGGGATTATAAACAATATTTTATTCAATGGGTGCTTGAATAAAAATATTGTGCTATACTGGGAAACTTAATGCACAGTAGAAGTCTGAAAAAGACACACTCGCTTGCAGACTGAAAACTGTATGTGATCACCATTAATGCTGCCTTCGAGAAGCTGTATCATTTAAAGGTCTGTTTACCAAGCAATCTACATATGTCAACACAGAGATAATACAACTCTGGTTATAAATAAGGGCCTGGGTTCAGGTAATATCATGCATTGTGCTAAATATAACAAGAAGCTTTGTAACCCCTTGAGAAGTGAAGGGCCTTTATATTCCCTGAATATTCCTCAATAAAATTAAGAAATGGTTTGAGATAAGGAGGAAACAACAGAAAGTGCTGAGCATATGCTGTACATCTCTCCTCATCAGTACATATCATTGCTTGTTATTATTTTCAGATTTCAAATTTTTAGAAAACTCCTGTTTCCTTAGATAATGGCCAATATTCTTTCTATGGGCTTAGAGACTAAATACATCAAATTAAAACCTAGCTCTTTACAATTTTACAACCAAGCATTAAGGCCCATACAGTGAAGAGGTAAAAGCATGGAGCCACAATCTCCGAGGGAGTTACAGATTGAACTACATCTGATCACTCTTCTGAACTTATACAATTACCTAAATGTGAATGTAGCAGGTAAAATCACCACTGTCCCACTGAACCATATGCCTGCTCTCTCATTAGATGGCAATTTAACCTGGGGTTCACCAAGCCTCAGGCGAGGGGAGAGGTTGAGAAGGAGAGGCCTTCATGGCAACCTCAGCTGATGTGGGAATTGAATCTATGCTGTTGCCATTACTCCACAATGCAAACCAGCTGTCCAGACCACCGAGCTAATCGACACTCACAACTATAGCATTCACATTTATAATGAAGGAAGTACTAATGCAAAGCAGACTAGTTCCCAGGCAGGACCAGAGCAATGACTGTCAAGCCCACAGATTAGTTTGGCTGTCCTCTTAACTAAGAGAAATGCACAGCCCAAACAGGGAAACTTAGTTAACTTGGTGCAAATTAAATCTAGCCTTAGGCTAGAGATTATTACTTTGTTACTGTTAAATAGCATTATTTAGTATATAGCACCTTAAATTTAAAGAAAGGGAGATATTTAACTTGCAGCCCAAACTAAATTTGTTTCTGAGGGTTCATTTAAGTGTTGCTGTTGGGCTGTGATCACAAAACAATCACCAGGTTGCAGATTGTCAGTTGACACATAACACACAGAGTTATCCAGCATGTTGGTCTTACCTGGCACAGTCAGGGAGGGAAGGGAGCAATGTCAATACTCAGGAGTGAGGGGGTAAAAATGTGACTCAAGAAACACTGGCATTGCACCAGAATTTATTCAGGAAGAATGCATCTGCTTTTGTTAAACCCACATTGATAAAATGTATTATGGCCTTTCTTTGAGCAGCCTCTACTCCTGCTGTAAGGAGCATTAATTAAGTAACTCATTACAACTAGATCTAATATGCATGGCAAAAGTTATATTCACTGATTTATGCATTTGTGGTCTTACAAATAGTGAACCTACATGGCAATTTCTTTATTCATTCAAGGGATGAGGGTGTAACTGGCTAGGCAGCATTTATTGCCCATCCCTAATTGCCCAGAAAGTGGTTACAAGTCAACCACATTGCTGTGAGTCTGGAGTCACATGTAGGCCAGACCAGGTAAGGATGGCAGTTTCCTTCCCTAAAGACATTAGTGAACCAGATGGGTTTTTCCAACAATCGACAATGGATTCATGGTCATCATTAGACTCTTAATTCCAGATACTTATTGAATTCAAATTCCACCATCTGCCATGGTGGGATTTGAACCCAGTCCCCAGAACAATATCTGGGTGTCTGGATTAACAGTCTAGCGATAATACCACTAGTCCATTGCCTCCCCTAAACTGTGCACTTCCGGATTGAAACACAAAACTATCTGGCCCATCATCCATTATTGTATGCACAAAATTGGCCCTAAAAGTAATCAAAGTGTATGGGGAGAAAGCAGGAACAGGATGATCAACCCTGATCATAATGAATGGCAGAACAGGCTCAAAGGGCCAAAATGCCTTCTCTTGCTCCTATCTTGTATGTTTCTGAATGGACAAACTTAAGTTACATTTTTCCCCAAGTAAATTCCCATCTTTCTCTTCAATGGCATAGAGCAATTGTGTTTCCACATAACCAGCAGCCCCAATAATCTTGACTCAAGGCAATGTGGAAATCAGACTGAATTTCAAAAATTTCATGACAAGCACACAGACTTAGCCCAATGCCATTGAGTCTGAAGTCACACAACATCAGGTTATAGTCCAACAGGTTTATTTGAAATCAAAAGCTTTCGGAGCGTAGCCCCTTCAACCTGTTGGGCCATAACCTGGTGTCGTGTGACTTCTGACTTTGTCCACCCCAGTCCAACACCAGCACCTCCACCTCAATGCCATTAACATATCCTCTGTACAAGACACCTCTCTGGAGATATTCAAACATTTAACATAATGACACAAACGTACAGAATAAAGGGAATGGTTTCTTTGTGACTTTAAAACAATTTACTTTCTTTCTTCAGTCTTGCTTTTGTGGTCAGCAATGAAATGTACACATTTTTTTGGGCCTATGGGTCTAATCTTTCCCTGTGTACACCTTTTATGAAAGGATGTTGGAGGTAGATTAAAGAAGAGGGATGTAGCATTATTTATGTAGCACACAAAGGAATGGTGAGAATGTTTGAAATTCTTAAATTTGTGATGATCTTATAAGCTTCTTGTATATTAAAGAAAGATGGGTCAGTTAATAGTCATGTCTTACCTGCATGACATACTATTTGCTAACTTTATAGTATACAGATACAGCATAGGAAAATGCATAGCCCAAAAGGTCAAAGTAGAATAATTTTACCCAATCTTTCTAAGCTGAATTTTGGATGCCCTATAACTACAATGTTTCACTGCTCATATATGCTGAAGATGCCAGAGTCTATTGTTTGACCAAGCATAATGTTAAGATGCCTTCAGAAAATAAGACTAAATGGCATGCTGTACCAAATACTGGGTATAAAAGGTTTGCATTATTAGCACATGCTTAAGACAATACCAGCCAAGTCATTAACAGGTTTGGAAATCACATATATTGGCATTTTATTTTAAATGTTTAGACAGTTTTTAAATTGTTAAAATGCAATAAAGATTTCTGTTGTGAGATAGAACAGGAAAAACTAGCACAAAGAAGGTTGGTGGATGAGACTTGTATTACTTCTGTATTTCCTCGCCTAAGTTTATTCAGATACAAATCCAATTCACCTTTGAAAAAAACCTTAACTGAGGGAATAAAAACTTTGTGCAAAATTAAATGGCCCAGATTTTGTGGTCAGCTGTGAACAATCATTATGCTTACAACTGCTCATAAACTATTTGGGTGCTTCCCATCAGATTTGTTGTCACTGTGGCTTCTATGACATGGAATTTGTGATCTGCATGTGCAGGGCAGGCAACTGTGTCTCTCTTCAACCACATCGATGAATCCTTACTGAAGTGTACCATTACAGAGTCTGAAACAGGAAGTGTAAATTAGAATACAGAATTCAATTTTTAAAAATGATGTATAGGAAACAATAGAGAGAGAAAGAAAAATAGGTGTAAATCAGGGAGATAATGAACAAAAAGATAAAGAATAATTTCTTTTGAACTTGCCAAGAATCATTAAGGCACAAAGGAATGGAACTCCATATTTGTAAAAGTAAATTTGCAGTGCCAGAGTAATTGGTCAGAAGACTTTAAAACATAGCACACCATCAAAAGTTGACTTACACCTGAATGTTTACTAAATATCTAGTGTTTGAGCAGCGTGACTTCACATTCTTTTTCAGTTTAATAATAAATCACTCCGCGAGTTAATGTTATAGTGAAGTTTGTCAAGAAGCAGGGCAACTCTGACAGGAACTTATTGATATCCACCTTTAACTGCAAATATCCTGATGCTGCAAGTTGCTGCCTGATTTACCCTTTTTAAATAATGTGTGTTGTAGCCTGATTACTATTCCTACCACAAAATCTGGGCCAAATGCTAAATCAATGGCAAGTTTCTTTCTATCTAATGTTAATATCGAATTGTTTGTACTATTATAAAATTGTATAAAAAAAACATCATGACAAGAAATAAACAGACCTTTTAATGGATGCATAGAACCAGAAGGTACAGCTGTACAATGATTCTAAAATTACATGATAAGTGAAATTGTGCATATTCATTAATGGAACTTTGACAAAGAAAGAAAATGATCACTCTTACAGATTCAAACCATGCAGTCGTTTTACATCCTTGCATGTTTGTCTCTCTGATGCTTTAGAATCATTGCTTTACACTATGATGACATCTATCTGAGAATCTGCCTCTTACTGTTTAATGCTATGAATATATTAGATTAAGATCTTTTCATGATTTTATAGAATCAATATTTTGCTCTTTTCCAACATGCATTACCAAGTCAGCTTCCACCCCTCCCAATACTTACGCCGCGCCTGGGTGATAACCTCATCCAGTTTGGCTTTGATGTAGTGGGAACTGTATGGCGGGAGAACCAGGGCCAAACTGGGGAAATCACAGAGATATAATCACATGACCTGTGGAATTTGGTGGACGAGAATAAACCAAACAGGCAATTCATGAATAAAACATGTTCTGGCTGTAACGGTAAGCTCAGTGCCATCAATTGCTCCAGCAGAATTCCTTCATACTGCCAATAGTCAGCCGATTTACCAGGTTTAATATTCAAAGATATGTTACTTTCCCAGATGACCGTTATCAGTACCTTGTGGTACTTGCCATCTCTAGCAGTATGTGGGGCCTGGGATAGCAGGGTACATCATAACTAACAGCTGGGGCTGAACTGGGGATGGGGTGGCTGTGTCTGGGACAGGAGATGGGGGTTGATGTTTTTGGGTCAGGGCACAGTCAGCAATGGAATAGCTGTGCTTGGGTCAGGCATCAGGGCTGCTTCACTTGGGTCAGGGACAGGGGTACTGTGTTTGGATCAGGAAATTGGAGGGTTCTGCGTTGCTTAGGAGATGGGAGTGGCTGTTGTGTCAGGGGAGGTGACTTCTATGCTCAAGTTGGGGCTAGGGGCCTGGCCCTGAATCTGCACCAGACCCTCTGATTTCTGTCCCAGCCCCTGGTACTGGATCAGGGCTGTTGGGGTGGTTCACTGTCATCAACTTCCTTTGTCTTTTCTCTGTCTTGAGCGTATTCAGTGATTAGTCGTAGAGGGTACAGCACCATCAAGTATGTCCAAATGATGGCAATAAGTACAACTATATTTGGTCAGGTATAATTACTAGGACCTTTGGAAGCTGGTACAGATACAGATAGCTGGTTCAAAAGCTAAAGCACAAATTTTTGTCTCCAACCACAAACTGTGTATAACATCAGTACAGGCACGGTGGCTCAGTGGTTAGCACTGCTGCCTCACAGCGCCAGGGACCCAGGTTCAATTCCACCCTCGGGCGACTGTCTGTGAAGTTTGCACATTCTGCCTGTCTCTGCATGGATTTCCTCTGGGTACTCCGGTTTCCTCCCACAGTCCAAAGATGTGCAGGTTAGGTGGATTGGACATGCTAAATTGCCCATAGTATTCAGGGATGTGTAGATTAGGTGGGTTATAGGGGAATGGGTACGGTTGGGATGCTCCAATGGTCAGTGTGGACTTGTTGGGCCGAAGGGCCTGTTTCTACACTGTAGGGATTCTTTGAAATGTAATTTGGAAATTAGCCTGTCCAGAACAAATGGCTTGACATTTCAAAAATGGTGATCCCTGGGGAAAATTAATATCGGGATGATGCAATCTTGCAGAAAATTTCCCCACAGTTTTATTGGCCTGGTCAGTGGATTTCAAAGCCATTTCAACCCCTTAAGCCCATTCCACCATTCAGTGAGATAATAGTTGATCTTCTACCTCAACACCATTTTCCTGCACTTTTATCATATCCCTTTGTGTCTTTAAAATGTAGAAACCTATCAATCTCAGTCTTGAATATACTCAACACATGAAACTCCACAGCAATGTGGGGAAGAGAATTCCAAAGATTTGCCACGCTGTAAGGAAAGAAATTCCTCCTCATCTCAGTCCTAAATCATCTAAGTCTTCCCTGGAGACTGTGTTCCCAATTCCAAATAGCCAGCCAGGAGAGACATCTTTCCTGCCTCTACCTTGCTGAGCACTGTAAGAACATTTTATGTTTGAATGAGATCACCTCTCACGTTTCTGAACTCCAGATAATAAAGGCGCCATATATTTAATCTTTACTCATCGAGAAATACTTCTACCCCAGGAGTTATTTTTGCAAAGCTTCATGCCTCCCTCGCCCTCCACCAAATACATTTTCCCCAAAGTAAGGAGATCAAATCTGCACACAATACTCCACGTGTGGTCTAACTAAGGCTCTATTTATTTCACTGAAACTATACCCCATTGCTTTGCTTCTGAAATACAAGTGAAAATGCTAAACATAAAATAAAAACAGCAAGTACTGGAGAAACTCAGCAAGCCTATAACATCTGTAGACAGAGAAACAGAGTTGGCATTTCAAGTCCAGTATAACTCTTCTTCAGAACTCATGTCAGACTCTAAACGTTAACTCTGTTTCTCTCCCCATATTTGCTTAGATTCTCCAGTAATTTGTTTTTATTTCAGATTTCCAGCATCTACATATTTTCCTTTTATTTGAGAATACCCTAATCATTCTTGATTCTATTGCTCTACATGCATAGGAAGTTATGAGGCCAGCCAAATAGCAAATATTTTTATGATGCCAGAAACCTCTGCTGCAGTGTAACTGTCCAACTCATAGAAAAACGAACTATGCTTCAGTTTCTCACTCTCCAATCACCAATCTCCCCTCCCAGCCTCAGCATAGGTGGCTAACTCCTTGCTGGGGTACATGTATCAACCATTCTTTAGCATAGAGTTGTGACGGTGCACAGCATTCAAACAGATCCTTCAGTCCAATTCTTCCATGCCAACCAGATATCCTAAATTAGTCTAGTCCCTCTTGCCAGCATTTGGCCCTTATCCCCCTAAACAATTCCTATTCATATACCCATCGTATTCATAACCCAGATGCCTTTTAAATGTTATTATTGTACCAGCCTCCACCACTTCCTCTGGCAGTTCATTCTATACACACACCACCCTCTGCGTGAAAATGTTGCCCCTTAGGTCCCTTCTAAATCTTTGTTCTCTTACCTTAAACCTATGCCCTCTAGTTTTGGACTCCCCTACCCTGGGGAAAAGTCCTTGGCTATTCACCCTATCCATGCCCCTTATGATTTTATAAACCTCTATAAGGTCACCCCTCAGCCTCCATATAGCTGGTTGACATTGGGTACCATCAGGGCTGAAACTAAAGCAGCATCTCACATGCACAGCTTCCAGTCTGATTCAGGTAACAGTAGTCAGAAGAGGGAATTCTGCCTGATTTTCCCTATTAAGATTTTAAAAAGAAACTGGACAATCCTTCAGCTTTATTGTGCAGGGTTATTTTATGTGCACAATGTGTAGTACTCCATTAAATTAGAATATTTTACACCTTGCAATGAATGTATTGCAGAGTCCAAGTTTTAATTATCATATAATTCTGTCTGTTCAAGAACACATTCGAGAAAGTAGGAAGTGTCACCAAAAGTTATGACTTTAATATCAACTTTAAGTAGAACCATGTCAGTCATAAATGCAAAATAATGCACCCTATACACTGTTTCAACAATGTGCTTTAGCCATAACCTCAATCAGAAGGGTGTCATATGTGAGCCATTTTTATTTTCAGCACAGGTGGATGAATAGTCTGCTCCTAATTATTCTGTTCATGTGTACCGTGCTCCTTCCAAAGAGAATTGCGTCTTTAAAAAAAATTACTCAGTCATTACAGGTGAATAGAAAGGAAGACTCTTTTCTGATGTAATATTAGATTACCTGTAATCTGTGCTATTCACGAGAGTCCATGTATATGTTCGAGTCCCTCTGTCAATATACCGCTGAAAAAAAGGGAAGGCTATTTAATAACACAGTTCCAAATCACTTTTGGTGTCTTTGCACCACTGTATGTTCTGAGGCTTGTAATATTATATCAAATTTACATAGCGCCTTTCAACAGGTCAGCATACCCCAAAATGCTTTCCAGTCAATTACTCACTTCTGAAATGTTACAGTTGCACTTTTACAATGTAACATTGCATGTAGTAAATTAACACTATAGCAATCTCATTATGACCAAATAATACATTTTTTTCTCATGATGTTAGTTTGGGCATAAATGTTGTCCAGGGTACTGGTAGAAATCTCCTGTTTTTCTTCTCAAAAAAGTGGTAAGCAATCTTTTATGTCCATCTGAAAGGGCAGATGGGACCCCAGATTCACACCTTATCTGAAAGCCTGCATCTCTGAAGGGCTAAGGGCAATAAAGGGTTAACTGTGACTGGAACTGTGACTAGAACAAAAAGCAACATTTTTAGAACTTTGTTCAGTGGCAAATGTGATCCCCATCAATCTGAACAGTTTTTATTACTGTAATACTTATATGTTTTATCATCATCTTATAAGAACTGAAAACTAGGTGGTTCAGCAGAGCAAGATTGTATCTGTTGGCAGTGTGAGTCTTGTAAGCTTTGCATATATATTGCATTGTTGGTGCGTATATGTTTATGCTGTGGAGGAATGGTAGCATATGCCTGCAGCCATTTGTGATTGTGTCGGATTCACGGGCAGGATCCTCACATTTTAAAATTATCAACCTTCAAAGACTAAAGATGATTCCAAAGTATATGCATCGAGGCAGACATCCAATTATCTGAAAAATATTAATTAGTAGATCTTACATAAGAATTGTTTAACACAGCCACAAGTGAGATCTAATTTGCCTTTCCTTTTTTTTGAATCACTTGTGTGTGATTTTTTGTGCCTCCTTTATCAGCAATTAAAATCTGGACTCCATAATGTAAAGTAGGTAATCAGTGTATTACTGATCAGCTAGTAGCATGGGAAGAACTAATCTTTCAGAACAGAGGGTAAGAGAAGATAAAAAATCTCAGCATTGCTAACTGCAGGGTGATAGCATAGTGAAGTTTGTTTGCATCATTAGAGAGGAACAGCTAAACATGTTTCAGCACATTATTTCATTCTAGCACTCCTGGAACATAACCCTACCCTGGATGCATGTAGTGAAATGTGACCCATTAATTCTGTTGATTTTCTCTTCTGAGACTCAATAAATATTGTGAAACAAAGAACATTGCTTACCCTTTCCTTGAAGCAATTAATTGTCAATTTTTTGAAAAACAGAGAGACCAATGAGATAACTAGTTGTAGACTGTACCTCATCGTAGGATTTGATTAGAGTGTCGAGAGTCTTCTCACCATTTTGTCCTTCTATCATGCTGTGCCGAATCTGGAAGACATAAACTAATAACTTGCAGCTAATCAACTCTGTGCAACAGTTTGATCCAGTGACTAATATGTGATGAAACCTCCAAACTGTTATATAACCATAGCTCAAGCAGAATTCAATGAAGTCACTTCAAATGCCAGTTTAATGTGTAACCCTAAGAGAAAAGAGCCATTATTACCACATTTTCAAGAATGATTAAGGATGGGCAACAAAATCTTAGCTTTACCAGTACAGCCTACATCCCATGAAACAATAAAGAAAGTCATGAGTTAGTAGTGTTGTAATAAATTACAAAATGGTGATTCCAATGTACCATCCAAAAGAAGTATAAAGATTAATTTGTTAGTACAACACCATAAATTATAGGAGTCAAAATGCATTATGATGAATAAATGAACAGCTCAGGCACACTGCTTAAAACCAACAGTGTCTTAGGGAAATAAGAACATGTTCTGTAAAAATGCACACATTAATACAATTCATGATTAGATGCTATTGAATGTTCTAACCTTTTCAGTTTCATCCACCAGCAACAGTTTCAAAATTACATTTACAGAAATTTCTCTTTCTGGGATAGCAGCACTGCGCCATGACAATTTTCAAGCTCCA
The DNA here is from genome assembly GCF_021869965.1 of Rhincodon typus. NCBI lineage: Eukaryota > Metazoa > Chordata > Chondrichthyes > Orectolobiformes > Rhincodontidae > Rhincodon > Rhincodon typus. The sequence continues at coordinate 26,178,855 of NC_063353.1, read as the reverse complement.
TAAATCCTACCTGGGAAAAAAGTGTCTGAGAAGGTTGGGGATTTCGTTCTGGGTGGGTAGGGGAATCTATGCCCCGTATCCATTTCCCATGGCATCCCACACTGCCCATGGCAACTTATACTCCACCTAACTCCCAAGGTTCTTTATAGCTTCAATGCTAAATTACTTCCCACCCATGCCTCTCAACCACCACCTTTTGTCCTTTAACCAACTATGTTAATTCATCCTATGTCTACCACGTCAGACCCTATGTACCTATGCTGAAATTACATAAAATTTTACATGCCTATTGACGAAACTGCTATTTAAAAGAAAACTCCTCATTGATAAAAGTCTATTCACTACATTTAACTTCCCTTGCATAAACAAACATTTGAATACACAGTTCCACTTCAAAGATTTTATAAACACTTGGAGCTGTCACTTGGACTATGAACTGACAGACACCACTATGTGAAAGTTAAAGATTGTTGTATCAGTTATATAATACTAATCTTGCAGGTTTATGACTAAAGTCAGAGTGAAATAGGACTCTGACATTTTTAACACCACAACATTTTTCAAATATTTAATGGGAAGGAGGTCAAAATAATTTTACTAAAGAATAGTTATCTTGACAGTTCCAATGAAGTTATGCACTCTTCATGCACATTCATATCTACTTTTTAGCAATCCTAAAGACGGCCTTAGGTCTTTGAACGGGCACCTGACCCCCTTCAATGTTTCCTAGGATCACATACAAACAGATACCACATCCCTCCAAAGAAATCCAGTAGCTTTTGACCATCTCCTATCAGGTCTAAAATATATAATTCATGTTGTGAAAATCCCACTCATGAAAGTCATATCAACCTGACGTAGTTGCACAAAACATGCAGAACTGTTTCATGAACAATGAACTAGGAAATTCCGCTGTTTCTGTCCTATCTGTGAAAAGGTTGTGTGCCACGTTTTGATGTGAGAGTTCCAATTTGGGTCTTCATCATCACCTTTGAAATGCCAGAAAGGCTCTCAATCTGTGCAAAAATGCAGCTGTGTATATACCAGTATATAAATACATGAAGAAAATATATAGGTAGTTCATAATAGTGTCAATACAGTGTGGAGCTGGAGGAACACAGCCAGTCAGGCAGCATCAGAGGGGCAGGAAGGTCGATGTTTTGGGCCTAGACCCTTCATCAGGACTGTTCAAAATAGTAACAGTCATGGAATGTCATGATAATTTCAACTGGTAGATTATTAGAACGCTTGTATATGGCACACATGTACTGCTCACACAGACTATGACCTGTTGTCATGATTTTAACTAATGATTTGCTGCTTTTATTTCCCCTTAGTTTTACTAATCCAAAATTCAGTTTCATTGTTTTTGGGTCCTGGACTGATGTCTGGAAACTTTCTGAAGTCTCTCTTCCAGACTGGTTATCACTCTATATAATTTAAAAAAAAACTTCACATTTATAAACTGACCATGGGCAATGCCACAAGTAATTGACTAAACATAGGTAACATGTTAGGTGCCAGAGTCCCTTTCTCTGTAGTTAAACAGAACATCAACCAACCTTGTTCATTTATAGTGGAGAGGACAGTAGCCAGGCTCTTCATAAAATGTGCATGAGCATTGAGTCAGGGTAGGATACTTGCACCATTAGGAACAGCCAGAAAATCCAGAAATTCAATTCTGGTGGTATTTTGCTGCCCCGCAATTACAGTTCACATTTTCTAGGGGTAACGTTATTATTCACTATTCACCAGTTCAAAGGCTCGTATGTTTGCCAAAAAGGATGCAGGTTCACAAAATCATAAAGGAGTCTTAAAAAGAAAAATGAGGGTCATATATAAACACAATATATCTGGGCAGGTTACCTAAACACTATTTCCCACAATCAGGCCAATTGGCAATGAAAGATTGCCAGCTAAAATCTGCTCATGATTATGGAAACAGACTGTCATGTTCAGTCAGAAGAAGGTGATGTTTCATGAAAGCACATCACCTGAATTAAATGAAATGCCACAGGAAAAAAAAACAGGCAATTTATAGATAAATAAAATAATGTGAAGTGTTTCATAAAGTCAAGCCAGGCATTATGGAGTTAAAAGACATTGACATACCACTCACAGTAGCCGCTGGCTAATAATGATCATCTTACCTCCACTTTCATTTCATTCTCCAGTTCAGCATCTAGAAAATCTAAAGTGACGGGCTCCTGAGATTTGGGATTCTAGACCAAAAGGAATAATCATCAAACAATATGTATTCACAATGTGAAAATACTGAGTTCAACATACAAGACCAAATCATGACAAGTTTTTGTTTTGTATCCTTCTCAGTAAGGAGAGTTGAACAAAAAGTTGGCAGTAGAGAAATAAAAAAAAGTTTAGGAAAACACTTCCCCAACATCTCATTTAATGTAATATTCAGTTGTAATGTGGTGCATTCCTGAAGTGCTGATTGTACATTATTCAACTAAATGCTTGTGCTAAATAAAATTTCTTTGAAAGCAATTTAACTGTGCAAATGCTTCTTAACATTAGGCCCATATGTACGCTCATATGTGTGATACAATGAATGTAGGTCCCCTACAGACAGAAATGGGGGAATGTATAATAGGGGACAAAAAATGGCTGAGGAACTGAATACATACTTTGGTTCTGTCTTCACAAAAGAGGACACAAATCAGATACCAGAATTGTTGGAGGATGCAAGATTTAGTGAGAGGGAAGAACTGAGGAAGATCGATATTAGTAAAGAAATGGTACTGGGAAAATTTTTGGGATTGATAAATCCTCAGGGCCTGATAATCTATATCCCAAAGTATGTAAGGAAGTAGCTGTAGAAACAGTGGATGCATTGGTGGTCATCTTCCAGGATTCTACAGACTCTGGAATGGTCCCTGCAGATTGAAGGGTGGCTAATGCCACTCCAATATTCAAAAAGGGAGGTAGAGAGAAAACAGGAAATTATAGACCGGTAAGCCTAACATCGGTACTGGGGAAATTTCTCAAATCCATTATCAAGGATTTTATAGCAGAGCATTTAGAAAGCAGTGGCTGGATCAGACAGAGTCAGCATGGATTTATGAAGGGGAAATTGTGCTTGACAAATCTGTTGGAATTCTATGAAGATGTAGCTAGTAGAGTTGATGGGGGGGCAGTTGATGTGGTATATTTGGACTTTCAGTTTGACAAAGTCCCACATAAGAGACTATTGTGCAAGACTGAAGTGCATGGGATTGGGGTAATTGTATTGAGACGGATAGGAAACTGGTTGGCAGAGAGGAAACAAAGAGTAGGAACTAATGAGAGATAGTAGGAACTGCAGATGCTGGAGAATCCGAGACAACAAGGTGCAGGGCTGGATGAACACAGCAGGCCAAGCAGCATCATAGGAGCAGAGAGGCTTTCTACTGCACCTGGTATTCCCAGGCGGTCTCCCATCCAAGTACTAACCAGACCTGAGTCTGCTTAGCTTCCGAGATCAGGCGTTTTCAGACTAGTATGGCCGTAGGCCTCTCTGCTCCTATGATGCTGCTTGGCCTGCTGTGTTCATCCAGCCCTGCACCTTGTTGTCTTGAGTAGGAACTAATGGGTCCTTTTCAAATTGGCAGGCAGTAACTAGTGGGAGCCACAGGGATTGGTCCTGGGACCCCAGCTATTCACAATATATACTAATGATTTGGATGGGGGAACAAAACGAAACATCTCCAAGTTTGCAGATGATACCACGTTGGGTGGGAGGGTGAACTCTGGCGAGGATGCAGAGATCCTTCAGCATGATCTCGACAGGTTGGGTGAGTGGGCAAATCAATGGCAGATGCAGTACAATTTGGATAAATGTGGGGTTATTCACTTCAGAAGCAAAAACAAGGCAGCAGATTACTACCTGAATGGCTGTAAATTGGGAGGGGGGAGTGTGCAGCAGGGCCTGGGCACCCTTGTGCACCAGTTGCTGAAGGTAAGCATGCAGGTGCAGCAGGTGGTAAAGAAGGCAAATGCTATGTTGGCCTTCGTTGTGAGAGGTTTCGAGTACAGGAGCAGGGATGTGTTGTTGCAGTTATACAGGGCCTTGGTGAGACCACACCTAGAATATTGTGTGCAGTTTTGGTCTCCTTTTCTGAGGAAGAATGCTCTTGCTCTCGAGGGAGTGCGGCAAAGGTTTACCAGGCTGTTTCCGGGATAGCGGGTCTGACATATGAGGAGAGATTGACTAGATTGGGATGGTTTTGCTGGAGTTCAGATGAATGAGGGGGAAATCTCATAGAGACTTATAAAATTCTAACAGGACTGGACAGGCTAGATGCAGGGAGGATGTTCCCGATGGTGGGTGTGTCCAGAACCAGGGATCACAGTATGAGGATTTGGGGTAGATGATATAGGACAGAGATAAGGAGACATTTCTTCACTCAAAGAGTTGTGAGTCCGTGGAATTCATTACCACAGGAAGTAGTTGATGCCGAAACATTGTGCCATGATCGTGATGAATGGTGGAGCAGGCTCAAAGGGCCAAATGGCCTCCTCCTGCTCCTATCTTCTATGTTTCTATGTAACAAGTAAAATGGTTGAATTGTAGTAGCAACAACTATCTTCTGCATCTTCAAAGGTGAAACTGCCTGAATTTAGTTTAATTATCCAGTGCAACCAGGATTGTGCATTCTTGGGAACCAAACAGAGTTGTGTTCTTTAGTTTAATGAGCTCATATAAATGTTGGAATCTGTTGTTCAGATTTTTTGGCAAAAGCCAATTCTTTACATTATCATGCTTCTCAGCTAGATTGTCCTTTAGTGTCATTGTTTTTTCAACTTGCAAGAGATACATTGACAAATTTTAATGTTGACTTTTGTTTTCTTTATGGCTCAACGCTTAACAGTCATTCTCTAAAAATTATAAGGAATAAGAATTACCCCACTGGCAGCATAGGGAATGGTTTTCAGGTGGGCAGCATTGCAACCAAATATTGACGTAGCTCCAACAAAATGCACAAATTGTAGATAATTTGTTTTGAATTCTGCATCAGGAATTGGTATAGACCGGAACAAAATGGGATTATACTCTTACTCAACACAGGCCGCATTCTCAACCACAACAGCTATTGCCTGAGGATTTGTATTCCTGAGCATTAAATTAGGTGGAGAATTAGTGAGTGAATTATAATTGCAATCTTCCAATTTGATTGCAGGCAACATTCAAAGTAGAAAGTAGTTCTCAATTTGCAAACTCAACTATCATTCAATTAGTCATAAAAATCTGTGGTTTGGCTGGCTTATTACTGAAGTTCTTTGATTTGGAGTCAAAGAACTAATTTAGAAACAGTTAGAAATGGGATTTTTCAATATTAATCCTCAAGTCAACTGAGGAATTTTAGAAAGTGTGTTGCCAAAGATTGAAAGCCAAAGATGGTCTGTGCTCGCAAACCGGCACTGGAATCGAGCTGATCCCTTTTCTTAGTGCCTATCTCACATTTAATCAGGATGTTTAAAAAACGTAGATTTCAACCCATGGGACCACTTAATCCAAAGTTAGGAAAGATAAACAAGATTGTATCAATTCGGTCTCTTTCCATCCAACTGAAAGCACTAGCAATCAATAAGTATATCTGTTACAAATTGCCAAATGTACACCGGCTTCATACAGCATCTGGAAACTTACAATCGATCCCGCAAATAAAAGTGGATTGGTGAACAGTGCAGCTTTTATCTATGGATCAAGATGCATCTTACTGCATGTGCCCTATGTAGTGACATCCAACCTTGTCTCTACGGTAAGTTTGCAGGCATGTGCTGCATTTCAAAACAGTTTCTCTTGACATAACAAAAGTAGAACTGGAATTTATTGTATTTTACGATAAAAACATAGGGATCATCCACATTAAAGAACAAACAAAATTGAATTAAATCAGAAAGTTTACATGCACAGAAGACCCCATGATATTACCAACCATGCAGCATGCATCAAGACATTGGTATGAGGAGGTAGCAGGTCACGTCACATTCCAATATATGTGGCCATGGAAAGAAAAATAAGAGTCAGAAGCAATTATACAAAACATCTTACATAACAACAAAACAAAAGTGATGAATTACAGTGGAAGAAACTATGAACTTTATGACGACTTTAAAAAATAGCACTGAGATAGTCACTTATAATTTGAAATCATGTTTGAAGGGGTTTAACAAATCGGGTCAAATTATTTTAGTCAAAAATGTTTTAGAGCAATGTGAATTGGCTACATAAGAGATGGCAGTTGGTTGCACTTTTTTAGACATTTAAATTGATTTCAGATAGAGAAAGGGTCAATTTGAGGGAGGAACTTGATTCTGCTAAATTCAGGATTGTATTGCTCACGCCCTATTTGAAATCAGTGAACCATCATTTTTTGCAACACACAGATACCAAATACACAATGTAAGGCTGCTGAAATAAGCTGTTTAGGGCTCATTGCAAGACTGCACATCATTTGTCTTCAGAACGTACTGCACATTTTTAGTTTAAATTATTCAACTGGCTCAGAGTGTCACAGAGTCAGACTGCTGTGTCAGCTTTATTCTATAACTGGAAATCAAGGCCACTGAGCAGCCCTCCTAACATGTGCTTGAATGTGCCCAAGAGCAAATGTATAGAACACGGCCTTTTCTCATTCAACAACAACTGGAGGTAATCGAAATGCACTGCTCTACTCACTGTGAAACATGCAGTAGAACTTCCATTGTTTGTGACTTGGAAAACTTGTGGCCTTTCTGTTCAAGTGTTTTTTTTTCCAGAATGTACCTGAAGCTATTCATCCTAAAGCCCTCATTCTGGTGATCATGTTTATCTCTATTTTTGCTGCCCTGAATATTATGGTCCACTCACTAATCAATTAGAAAAGCTCATAGACAGTCCCTAAACAACAAAAAGTATTCTGGACTGACTTCCAACACTATATTATTACTGGTCTCTGGTGCAAGAGTATGAAATAGTAACTCAAGGCCGTTTGCCCTCGATTTTCTAGGACAATAACACAATTCCATGCCTCTCCCTTTCAGCTCCTGGATTGTAACAATGACACACCTATAGACCAAGTTTGCAGGATTTACAATCGCCCTGTAAGGGCATGGTTGGAGTGGAGGTGCTTGGAAAATAATACGTGAAGGAAGCATCAGTGTTGCACCAGTTCCTTGATGCTAGAATTTCTAATGGCTGGCAAATGGTAGGAGGAACCAGGAACCCACACCCCTCTAATTAACATGTTGTTAAGCTCATTGGAGAGTTTATTCCAAAGCCGGGAGTGGATGACAAGAAGAGCATATGTTCTGTGACATGTTAGGTCACATTTGTCAAGATCACACCCATACAGGTTGTGGCTGATGGTGAAAAATTCTGTATTGAAACTAATTGTTAAACTAAGTTGCTCATGCAATGTTTGGGCACCTGCACGGGATCATCATCTTGCTTGTTCTCTCTTCTCCTTCCAAATCCACTCCTTTTGTGCCCTTTAAAATTGTCCTACATCACAAAGTTCAGCCTCCAGATCTTGCTCAATGCCATTAGTTGCATACCAAATGCACCGCTGGGTTTTTCCCTATTGCAGTGCATCATTACACTGACACAGGACCCAGAAATGACCCACCTGTCAGTTTCACAACCTACAACTGAAAATCCAGCCTGCAGTCTCTAGGCTAAGTGAATTCTATCAAACCAAAATGTATTTGAAATTTGTGGATTTAGAGTTGCAACCATGGTAACAGGAATTCCTGTTGCCAGGACATACAAGAGTACATGATTTTCCTCCCCCCTCAACCAGAACTACTTTAATATGTTCCATCTACAACAACCCCCCGATAATTTTGCATCTTGTTGGCGTGAACTGCATGGCACTTCATATCCAGTGAATATTTGTTGACTCTGCTGTTAATTTTCAGAATTACTCATTCATGAGATCTCCCTTTCTGAAACTTTATCAGATTTTATTTTCAAACATTGTGGATTAAAGTAATGTGGTTACCATAGTTCATAAACAAACATTCCGGTGAATGAGTAAACTTTAAACATTAACTGGTTTTCCAGATCCAGCCTGGTCTGCTGCGCATTTCCAGCATTTATTGATTTTATTATGTTTTATTATCTATTGGCAGATCCATCTAAAATCATACCAAACAAAACCTAATCCTTGTGCAGCATGTGTCCACGACATTAACCCCAGTAAAAGATTGATTCCTTATCTAATAACTAAAGATAATGATATGAGTGCAGGTTTTGTGCAGATTGGCTTGGATTAATCGCAAGAGCTCACAATTTTCTTGGGAAGTGGGTTCTGGGATCATATAAGTAAACACTATTTTGATGATAGTTATTTGTTGTAGAGGCAAGCAACATAGACATCTTCAGGGTAAGTACTGGACAAATATTTTGAGGAGAAACTATTATGAAACACAACCGCTAGCTATTAGACTGCAAATCAGATAGATCGGGAATAGAGTTCTGCTATACACAAATGATTTCTCATAGCTGAAATAACCTCATGTTTCGGTTGTTTTCAGTCCCACGATAAATAGCATTGAAAACTGGTCAGGAAACTGAAGCCTAGAATTTGTACTGGTGAAATTGAAGAACATGGGGTCAGAAGTGGCAAGGAATACCACTACAACCAGATGTGGAAGGTTCTATTCCATAGGTGATGCAAATGCTCAATCAAAATTCTAAGCAATGTGATCCATGAGTTAAATGGAATTATCATGCTTATTAGCAATGGCTTAGAAATTCCTCAGTCTTTTCCACTGTAATGATTTATCATTGGAAACTTATCAAAAATCCTACAACATGCAGAATGCTTACATTGGCTATTTCCCACAATATATTCATGCAAGTATTTCAATCGGACTGCTACAAAAAGCCTACAAAAACAGCATACCGCACACACAAATGAGATTTTAAATTCATGGAGCAAAGTAATTCAAAGTATTTCAAAGAATGATACATGAATTCTGGAAAAAGGGAAACCTTTTTCCTTATACAATTTATAGTCTAAACTGTGGTTTTTATTAGTTTCATGCAAATACTTTGAATAAAAATAATATTTTCTGACAATGGCATATTTATACAGGGCCTATAAAAAAATCTTATTCTTCACAGATGTATTTATTATATTCAAAACAGCACATAATTGTAAACAAGTTCTTCAAGTTGGCTTGAATATGCAGTGTGCAGAATTTATAATTAACTTATATGCATTGAACAGAAGAAGTTAATTCATACTGACATGTATGCAATTCATTTTAATGAACAATTGGATGTAAAGTATGCAAACTTTACAGAGAATTTATTAAATTATATACTGAAGGGAGGAAAAGCCACTTTTCCGACTAGAGTCCTTAACAGCTAAGAGGAATGAGCAAATAACTCCTCATGTCTAAATCTGGTATTTATTACACCAATATGCATTATAAAATCTCTGGCAAGTTATCATCTGTGCTGTTCGAATTCTACCATATGTCACCAGTTTACTTTAAATTATCTATGTCCTTGGGAAAAACTCTTTCAGTTCTCTGTGGTCATGAGGTAGTAAGCTGTATTACAGAATGCTGCTCTGAGCACGTTTTTGGAACTGAGCCATGGCAAGAGGTAAGAAATGTCATTCAATTATTTGCCTCTAGGTAGGAAAGGTTAAGTTACACACTGTCCATACGTTGGTTCAAAAACATAGCAGAAACACAGCACATAAGTCTTCTACTAATCCTGTTCACTGGGGGAAGGGTCATGGGTCAAAAGTACAACAAGTGAGGAAATAAGTGACTCCAGATGATAGAGTTGAAAAATAAGGACATCTTAATGCATTTGACAACCCCTGTTAGTGCTTTGTCTTCACCATAAAACATAATGGCCTAAGTATTCTGATGGCCAGAAAGCAGTGCAGACGGAAGTTACACATCAGGGCCATACAGAATCTCAGATGCAGCAGACTGGGAAATCGAATTTTTCAATAGGTATTCCCCTGCATCTGAAACTTTCTAAAAGAATCCATTAAAGTCAGAGAATTTGGAGGGTTCTGAATCACCTAAGCTTAATATTTACCCAGGACAACTTACAGGATTGAAAACCTAGTTTACCCATTAAGCTGAGCCTCCAGCTGACCAATGACCACCCCACAACAGCCCCCAAACAACACTTCCTTGATCCCTTACACCCCAATATCATTCTTTAACCAAACCTGATTCCATACTTCCACCAGACCCATCACTCCCTGCTGCCTGTCCCCCTGCTACCAGGCTGAGTCCCACCCTGCTTTCCCTCCTCCACCTCCTCAGACCCCACATGTACCTCTGCATTGACTGACACTGCCCTCCCAACCCCCACCTCATGGACCGAACAACCCTACCTTTAATCTGACCCCTTACTCCCTCCCCCCGGCGCCAAATGTCTGCAGTCCTAATACTCTGAGATGCCAGGGAGACACGCCGGTATCCCACACTGTTGACCACTTCACTGCCAACACTGGCCTGAAGTCTGGAACTAACATGTTTGGTCCTCTCAATCTGATACTTCCTCTTCCTACAGCCTGATCCATCACCACAACACACCACCCCCTCCCAACCCTGGTCCTGAAACCCTTCCCATTACCCTGCTGACTCACCCTAAACAGTCAAACACTTATTGGCATAGCGGCAGCTTGTGACCTGGCACTCTACTCAACTGGCACCCAACTTGGCTGTTCCCTGACCCATCTAGCACCCTGCCCAACTGGTAAATTACCCAACTGGCACCCTAGCATCGTACCAATTTGACACCCTATTACCTGGCAACCTAACCACTTAACCGATTAGCACCATCACCTACCCTTTCCCTTTCACAGGAGCTGTCAAAGTGGCTGGCTGCGCTACAGCACATTTACATCTTGGAACATGACACACTAACTGCTGTAAAAGGATCTGATTCTCTTTACGGCTGGATTTGTGGATTCCTAGACAGATTTATAACAAGAGGCTCGTGCCCAAGAATCTCTAGTGCAGAAGACATCTGCAGGTAAATGGGTACATTTTAATCTGAGCAGGGCTGAAATAGCATTTCCAAACCTGATCAGAATATCTGGTCTAATATTTCCACATCTCAGTTTATATTTGCCAAGCTCACAATTTGTGAGAAAATTCCAAGTGTTGAGTTCAAGTACTATTTGCATATGAAAGTAACAATTCACTATTTTTTTTAATGAATATAATTACAAAAGCAGCAGCGATGTTTTTTCAAGGAAAATCTGACCAGGAAACAAATTTATTATTATAAAATTGTAACCCAAATACAAAACAACTCTAAATCTGGATTATTTTGGATTTTCATTATTGGTTATCATGGACAGTTATTATTTAAAAATACACAGATATAATCTGTTATTGTATGATAAGACTTTATTTGCAGTGTCAACCAAATCAAGAGTTAGATTCTGGACGAAAAAATTATTTGAGCTAAGAATACTTGATGATGTAAGTATTTACATAATTATTAGTTGTCCATCAAACATTGGACTAAAATGAATGATTTGAATTGGCTTTCACAAAGGGATTGTTAAGTATCAACATTGCAAATTCTTGCATGGCTGTATACTGTTCTTTCCAAATCTATGCTAGTGCAAACGGGCAAGTATTATTGCTATTGACTTCTACTTGGCACCTGGTCACTATTTTAATGACTACAATCTTATTTTTCCAAATGTTCTTTGAGATTAAATCTGTTAAGGAATAGATGGCAATAGAAAATGTGCCCTTCACAATTAAGCCGTCATACATGAAAGTGTACCCTAATCATCAAAGAAGTGCATGAACCTTATGTAGTACCTATACCAAGTAGAACAGCGTGTCAAATATCAAAGTAAGTACTTTGCTACATTCACATGTTCAAAGCAGAAACTATCATCCTAAATGTAAAATTTTTCTTTAAGCTGATATTGTTCTCATATTTAGCAACCATCATTAAAGTACAAAAGCACGTCACAAAACATTATTACCAAGCTAGCCAAGCTCCTCTGGCATTGGATTAGTTAGTAACTAGGCCAGTAGAAATGCATGCCTCAGAATATTCTTGGTAGCCAGGCTGACAGGTAGGCACTTAAATTTAAGCTTGCCAAAGCTCTTTCCGAAAACCTTAATGCTGGCAGCTTTGCAACACCAAGGATACCTTCAACTACATTACCTGTGCATTAGGGTGTCTTTCCCTTAAATTAACCTTTGGGATCCCTACACCAATTGACTAATAAAGTAATAAGAAAGCAAGGTTTTTAAGTTAACATGACAAACATCAGTAGGAATAGCATTATGAATAAAATGGCACATTAATGAAATGGATATCAAATCATGTATTTCAAATATGGTGTTAATCAGGAAATACATCAGTGGTCTTGAATTTTAAATGGGACTTGCAACTTGTAATTCAGATGCCAAGATGTGATACCAGAAAAGACAGTATTGTAACCATTTATCCATGATTATATGCATATATTGGTAACTTGTATATTTTAATTATGAAATCCAGTGGACAACCTGACTGAAAAACGATCAGTATACATCTAAGTTTATTTATTACACACTTGTGATTCAAATGTAGCTCAGTCTTTGAAATCTCTGGCCTGGTAACCTAATAATCAAATCCTAAAGCAGATAACCTCAAGAAATCCCCTCCATACTTATAAAGAACATGTTTATAAGTTATAGACAAATCCATCAGATATTCTAGATCAAGAATCCATCAGAATGCAACACTCATGAGGTATAGGTTTTTTGGCCAAATCTTTATTCCTCGATCATGGGGCCTCATAGTACATTTTAAAATAGATCTATTATTTCTTACTATTTAGTAGTGGTAGAATTTGGACTTAGTTGCAATATTTCATGGGCAAAGAAATAGGAATGAGGAAATTAATTGCAGGGACTAGTTTGTTAAGATCCACGATTATGTTAATGACGCACCCAAAATTGTGTTGGGCCATTTTTCAATTGCTAAGGGAGATAGCTCGAAATCTGTTTATCAAACTCTAGCACATATTACTGAGTGTCCTAATATCTCTTTATCGATCTTTCCGTGAAAGAAGTTGTTCAAGTTTGCCAGACAGAACCGGGCAGTTTGAATCACGAAGACTGAGGATAACTCTTCCTGACACAATAATATTATTGATAGTTGATACCAGCAATGATCAACACTGGTCTCCCTCTACCATGGCCCCTCCATTCCCCTTTTGGAATTTACTGGACAGGCATATATCCCAAAATTAACTGTTACCTACAGATGACCACCTGACAAGCACTCAACAAAGGTCAAAATTATTTGAAATGTGCCTCAATGCTGAATTACAGGGAGTAGCCATGGGCTTCTCCTGTCAAAGGAAGTGCTAATCCTGGACCCAAATGGATCTTTCCAAATAATTTTGACTGGCATTTGATCCCCAGGTTACAAGGTCACTAACTTTACACCTTGATCATTACTGGGGGAAAGTAGCATTGTACTCATCTAACATATCTTATTCGTCTGTGGTAGTGTCACTTTCCATAATTATATTCATGAATTGGATTTTAGCCTCCTGCATGAGGACAGTTTGGATAAATGGAGCTATGCAACAGCTCCTTATTATATCTCTCATTATCCTAATAGGCTGTTAGTCAATACAATTCAAATGGCTGTCCTATGCTTCTTGTACAATGTTGGGCACAGACATTTTTGTTAAAACTAATCTTCTGAAAACCAAAAATGGGGACAGAAGGTATTGGCTGTTAGTAAATCAGAATACAAAACTGTTCAGCAGCATTATATTAATTAGCAGGTTCAAGTTGGAAAAATAAACTTCTTAAAGGATAAATCTGGAGGTTAACATGATTCAAATTTTGCAACAATTCCCTAAGTCAAAAGTCCTTATTTTCAATCTGTCATTATCTCTAATAAGCCAACAATACATAGACACAAAACATGAATTTCTTCATATATTTAACATTCTTGAAAATAGTTTCTCCACATGACTATGTAGGAGATAAAATCACATCAGGTTCAAAGAAGGCTCTTCTTCCTGGTTTAGTTCAAGAAAAAACAATACATTTTAAAGAACACAATTAAGAGACTTAAGGCTGTTATGTTGACAAGAAGCATACAAATATTTTCAGGCCATCTCCTGAGCACAGAACTTCTCCACTGCTATTAGTAATCAGGTTTTCATTTCCTCATTACTGTGCAGGCAGAAGTGTTTATTCCTGTTCATTTTCTTGAGCTTCCCTTCAATTATTGTCTTCACAGATGAGTTTTAATAACTTTGCAAAGTAATTATTACAAAATGTAATGTCAAAGAAAAGCATTCCCACAACCTCAGCTCATCATAAGTTCATGTGTGCTTTTTGTTTTATAGGATATTTTTTAAAATTCCAGGCATTTTATTTTAGTCTAACACTGCTCACAAGTACTAGCTCCAATATCAGCATCAAGCCAAAAGATTTCATGCAGCCATATTATTTAATAAAGTCAGTAACCTTAGTGGTGGTGAGTGGGATTGGAACAGTGATAGACTGATATTGGTTTTGCTCTGTGTTTGTACTGTGTATTTGATACAAACATAGCTTGCCACTTTATGGAAAAAGAATCTTTGTGACAAAATAAGGAACTGACTGCAGCCTGATGTGAAGTCTACAATGAATCTTTGACATGTTAAAAAGTTTAAATCTATTCTCGTTAATTACTCTAACTTTGAGGATTTATTTTTTTTTAAAAGAAAAATTTTACACCCCATTAAAAGCTCTACTGCATAGCTTGTACACACAAATACATACTGCACACAGAATTTAAATGTACAGGAGATACTAATGACATTTTAGAAATGCAAAATCAGGAACACTCTGTCAGTGTTGGCATGATAAAACAGCATGGTAAGATGGGAACGGGGTCTGGTGAGCAGAAAAAATAAACTCTTCTATGACACAATTCCAATTCTTACCAGTAGACCAACCCCCATTCCCTCTCCCCTTAGCATCTCCAAACACACACGCCACATTCCTCCATATCTACTGTAATTGGTTAGTTGCTAGAAATACAGGAAAGTAAATTAGACAAACTGTGCTAGTCCTTTCCCCACATCCCACAATCTGATGAGGTGGGATTACTGAAGCCAAGGATTAGCTGATTAATGGAAACTTTCAGAAATCTATAGTAAACTTGAATCTACACCTTGAGAGCAGCATGGGAGTGATCAGCTAATCATAGGGTTTGAAATTTGCCTCGAAAATGAGGTTCACATTGTTGAGAAAATGAAACTTTAGGAGACTTCATGCATTTGATGTCTCTAAAATGCACTTGCATTGTAATAAATCATTTCTTCAGAAAATAATTTCTTTTTGACAGCAGTCAACATGTATCGAGCATAAATTAAGCATCTTGAAGTATTATAAATCTACCAGGCTCAGACATTGATAATTAATAGCTGCAAGTTTCATGCTTTGTCCTTTCTGTGATATCATAAGTATTTTAATAACCATTTCTGGTTCTTTATATTCACTGATTATCTGCTGTAAATGCTAATTAGCACATTTTCACATTCCCAAATATCTTTAAAATTTGAAAGGACCAGAACTACCTTTTAGAATATTTTGATATGCAGTATCAATGCATTTCTAGTGAAAGGACTATTATGTGAAATGATTTAATATAACTTTAAATAAAGGTCTTGTTTTAATTGCGATCATCAATAGTGAGAGTGTGCCTTAAACCCTGCCATACTGCAGTTGATTAAGATCTGTTGCTTGTATAAACTTTTTAAGAATTAGTATAAATATATTCAATGGATATGCTGTTCTGGCAAGAAGCCCCAGGTCTTGTTTATACTGACAGAAACAGCTCACTTTGAATGTTAAATATGTCTAAATGTATTACTCATTGAACCTGGATTGAACTTTAATTCATCACAAATCAATTTCAGCTTAAATAATATATAACATCTTTTACTTCACCAGGACATGAATAAATAACTGGCAACTTCCTAATTACTAAATATTTGAAGAACATCTAATTACAATGGAATATTCACTATCCACATTTGTCAAATTACTTTAACATTTAATGCACAGAAGTGTAATGATCAATGAGCTCTAATACAGAAAAAGTATTCACAACAATTCAATCTAATTATTATTGCCTTGTTAAAAGATCATAAATGGAGAATAAGCAATCAGCACCCACATTATACATTTGCAAATGCTGAGGTGCTCAATTTACTCATCAACAGAATCATCAAGGAATCCACTTTTAATGTTCTAATGAAATGCATTTTGCAGTGGTTACTTGAAATATTGATTATAGAACATCTTTATCGGAAGGTCATGTGTGAGGTGATTCTTTTGCTTATGTTTTTGATATGAAATGATGAAAATAGGCATGAAGGAAGATGCAAACAAAAAATGCATGATGAAAGAGGCATTGTCTGAAATTGGCAGCATTTTAACAAAAAAAGTCAAAGCAGTGGTCATCTTATCTAGTACTTTGACTCATTTTAATCCGTGCACTGTATTAAAATTAATGAGAAATCTACAGCAGCCTTGATAGAGCAGTTTGGAGGACAGAGTTGTGTTACAATCTGTGCAGGATAAATGTGGCAATAGAAGTGGCCTTGACAGTTAACTTCTTTTGAGATTGAGAGGGATTCTGTTGCTCTGGTAACAGTTACTTGGGGAATGCAATATTGATAGACACACAATATTGAAAGTGTGGATGGAAGCAAACCAATTCCATGCTGTAGAGGATGCACAAGTATTACAAATTGCAACTATCTAAGATTTATCTGCTATCAGAGGTGAGCAAAACAAAGTCAGAAAACTAAGTGAAATTATAGTTGGCTGCAGAAGCCACAAGGTGGACTGACTAGTTGACCAATATTCAGAATTTAAAGACAAAATTTTTTCTTTCTTTATTCATTCACAGGATGAGGGTATTGCTGGCTAGGCAGCAATTATTGCCCATCCCTTATTGCCCAGAGGGCAGTTAAGAGTCAACCACATTTCTGTGGGTTCTGGAGTCACATGTAGGCCAGACCAGGAAGGATGGCAGTTTCCTTCCCTAAAGAACGTTAGTGAACCAAATTTTTTTTTTCCCGATAATTGACAATGCATTCATGGTCATCATTAAACTCTTAGTTCTGGATTTTTGTTTCATTGAATTCAAATTCCACCTTCTGCTGTGGTGGGATTTGAACCCGGGTCCCCAGAATTTTATCTGGGTCTTGGGATTAACAGTCCAGCGATAATACCAGTAGCCTATCACCTCCCATTAATGCTCCCCACCACACAGATAAAATGTTTCAGGTAATCACGAGTTGGGCTTCCCAAAATTAATATCATGATGATGAATTTGTGGAATGGTGGAATAGCATAGGACAGTCCTTCACGTCCTTGATCATTTTTTCAATTCATTCTCAGGGTGAGGTGTCACTTGCTAATCCAGCAATTATTGCCTATGTCTAATTGCCCTTGAGAAGGTGGAGGTAAGGCGCTTTATCGAACCTGTGCAGTCTATAGAGTGTATGTCCACCTGCAGTGTAGTTAGACAGGGGCTTCCAGGATTTTAATCCTTCCAGCAGAACAGAAATATAGTTCCAAGTCAGGATAGTATGCGGCTTGGAGGGAACTTGCAGGTGGTGTTCTCATGCATTTGCTCTCCTTGTTCTTTTAAGTGGTTTTGAAGATACTGTCAAAGGAGCTTTGGTGAGTTGTTGAGACTATACCAATACTGTCCTTCACTGAGGTCCAGAGACAAGTCTATGTGTGGGGGAAAATTTTGCATAAAGCAACAGGGAGTTGGTATATTGAAAGTTCTAACTGGAGTAAATTAACTCATAGGTTCAGTATTCTTTTCAGGTGTCCAATTTAAGTCCAGCTAAACGCGGGACACCAGTCAACTAAATTGGAACCTGAATTGCCATGTATATGTGGCATAGGCCTCTGTACTGCTAAACTGGATACTGATATGCCTGTTTTTTTGCCCATAAAATAGATGCAATCATGTTAAGTATTGATCGTTTGGCATCTAGGAAATTTGTATCATTGTTACCTTTTTTCAGGCCTCCATTATTTAGAGACTCAATAAAGATGTGTGTGCAACACAGAGTGTACCAACTTATATAACTTATTATTATTTTCGATCCTAAGGTGTTTTTTCCTCTTGTCTTTGCTCTTCATACCTGTCATCTGGCACTTCTTTTCACAATTTTTCTTTTAGTTATTACCATTTCCCTTTGTGTTTAATTCTGTCTCAATGTGGGCTATCAGAAACTTATGGTATTTCTTTAAATTCTTTTCAGGTGTCAATTCTTCACATTCTAACTAATACTGGTCCAAATTATTCTTCTAAGAGAATAAAGCCTTTGCTCCCTTTCAATCTAAGCTGCATATTTTTCACTCAAATTCTCTCAGAAAAGCTCCTTCTTTTGCATCACTAACAGATCAGTGGAATCCAGGATGGAGTTTCCCATCTTTAAACTTTAGCTCCAGTAATGTTGAATGAACAGAAGACTTTCCTCAGTACAAAGACTATCTTTGGGCTTCCAATTCATGCTTTGCTATAAAGGTTTTCCTACATTCTGATTACTTTGCTGCAAATCCTGGATGGAGAGTGAAATAACTCCAAAGAGACCTGTATCCTATCACCAAGTCACCCTTTATTTACACGTGGAAGGTTCTTGACACTGATCCAGCTCCCTCAGAGCCAGCTTTCAGAGTATCAGCATGTATGACACTGCTAAATAAAAACCAAAAGAACTGCGGATGCTGTAAATCAGGAACAAAAACAAAGTTGCTGGAAAAGCTCAGCAGGTCTGGCAGCATCTGTGGAGGAGAAA
>NC_063353.1:26040981-26145034 GCF_021869965.1 Rhincodon typus | reverse complement strand
ATTTTCACAAAATTTTAACATCTGGTCTGTCACCTGAATCCCATGAGAATTGGAAAATAATCTTCACAGCATCAGTTATTTCCCTCTGAATTTCCTTTAACAGCCTAGGATACAGGTGATCTGGCCGTGATGATTTATCCACCTCCACCAGTCAAAAATTAGCAATGAGACTTGACTGAGGGCCCAGAAAAACACTGATGCATTCAACCATCTTAGCCATTTCTGAAGAAGGGTCTAGGCCCGAAACGTCAGCTTCCCTGCTTCTCTGATGCTGCTTGGCCTGCTGTGTTCATCTAGCTCTACACCTTGTTATCTCAGCGTGATCTTGCTATCAGGGAGGATGGGGAGAGAGGTACCTCCAATGGGCACAGACAAAGGGTCGCCCATGCCAATCCAAATAGCAGGTCACACAGCCTCAGGTGCCAGGACACCCTCTTGGCATAAGCTTCCCACTGCCATGGGAGAAATAGTGGTGCCAGTGGGATGAGGCCCTTGAATTGCCACTGATCGGTCATTTAAAGTACTCAATAAGTCCAAGGTGGAGTCAGGGTTATCCCCCACCGTCACTGCAACATCACATCAAGCTCAGCCATCAGATTGGGGGCAGGGATGCAGTGAGTGACTGGAGGCCACATGATAGATTTCTGAACCCTGTAACCCTACTCCAATCCCCCACCACCCCTGTAAACCCACAAATAGGGAACAGGATATCTAGCACTTAAAACTCATCGGAGGAAGGGTCACTCAACCCAAAACGTTAACTCTGATTTCTCACCACAGATGCTGCCAAACCTGCTGAGCTTTTTCCAGCAATTTATGTTTTTGTTGCTGATTCACAGCATCTGCAGTTCTTTCAATTTTTACTTAAAACTCATTGTTTGAAATTTAGAAAATAAACTTATTTTTACTGCTTTTTAAGTGACAAATGCAGATATTTCCACCTGAATGGTAAATTACGTTCCTGTCACATTGTTTGCTCTAGAGTGACGGAGATCCATAACTTACTGTTACAATAATGGCATCATGGCCGGAATGGAACCATCATCAGTACAGACACAGTGGGCCAAAGGGCCTGTTCCTGTGCTGTACTTTAGGTGTATGTACTTTAGGCGAGGGTATATGGCTGGTTTAACAAAGAAATTCAAAAGTTGATGTTGCATTTATGGGGTTTTCTGTGTCTGACTCATCATGGAAATGCATTCAGTATGGCAAAGTTGCTGTATTTTCAACGATAAAGACAAACTAAACTCACTGCAGAAAGTAAAATTTGGTCTGACGTGATGCAAGAGCCTTTTTGAGCCATTTGGATTTTGTACATGTTTGCTTTCAACTGTGTGTATTACTGTCAATGACTGGTAACAAAAAGTAACAATTATAAGCCAGCAAAAATAAAATTTAATGTAAGAGCTACTTTTCTACTTTCTATATCTCTAACTACTTTTTTCTCTTAATCCAATTCTTATTTTTATTTTTTAATTCCCTTTCCGCATATTATTAAACATTGAACTTATCCAGTCTAATTCACACTTCTTTCACAGTTCTCTTGACATTACTTCTATCGTCCTTCAATCTGATTGTTTAAAGAGATGCTTGTTATGTTCATCCAGATTGCAGATACCTCATTTCCCTCACTTACCAAACTCAGCTATAAAATATTGTGGAAATGAAACTGCCAAGGACAAGTTTAAATAATGGCTGGTAGCATTACTCACGTAGACTTATTCCAACAGCAAATTGCAACCCATTATATCCAAGGTTTTATTGTCATTACTGGCCTGAGGGTTTTAATTCTAGTGCAGGTGAAGTGAAGAAATGTAATGAGTCCATCAGGCCCTCTGATGGTTGATAAAAGAGCAAATGAATTACTCTCAGCCTTGCAACCAGATTTGTAATTTTCGTCTCTGTTTTGTGTTGCATAGAGGTTCTAGTGAAAGCACTATGACAAACATTTCACTCACAAGATGTAGGTGTAACTGACAAGGCTATCATTTATTGCTCATCCCTAATTGCCCTTGCAAAGCTGCTTGAATACAACTGAGTGGTTATCCAGGCCGTTTCAGAAGACAATTACATTGCTGTTAATCTGGAAGCACACAACGGCCAGATTTTCATAAACCAGATGGATTTTTATGACAATTTGGTAGTTTCACAGTCAACATTATAGATACCAGTTTTTCATTCTTCATTTCTTTCAGTATCTGGAGGTAAGCTCTCCAGCTGCCCTGGTAGGTAATGAATTAGTTCAATAATGTAACAATGTATAATCATATTCGCTTATTGTTGAATAACACTATCACCAGCATCCCCTCTTGTGTGAACAGCAACGGCCATCAGCAAGATGTTTGACTGGCTTATTAGCTAGCTTAAGAAATTTACTGCTGCATTTTTAGTGTTTGGAGAAATCACAATGTCTGCACAAAGACACTAGCGTTATTTTAATAAATATATTGATTTGCTGTGAAACTGTTTCCATTTTCGAGGTAAATTTTTGCTTCTTTCCTAACTCTCCAATTCTTGCAAGTTCCTTCTGTTCTCCACTTTCCAACTCATTTGGTTTACTTTCTTGAACACTCCTCACATCTTTTTCATTGCCTCATCTCCACGCCTGTCATTATTTTCATCCTTTGACTATCCCTCTTCCTCTAAGGCTTCCCTGCCATTCATTTCTTCACACTTGTAAATATCACTTACCATAGATTCTGATGTATTTGCCTTTCCTATTTACACATTTTAATTTCAAAAAATACTCTACCAAACCACAAGGCTGGCAGATATTAGATATTTGATCAGAGGCGGGGTCCAGGATTTTAAAATGCTAGAAGAGATTAGGGGTAAGATATAGAACTAAATTCTATGCTTGTAGTTTGCAAATTATTTTCTATAGTCTCTGAGTAACTGTGCATTCCTTCAAGCAGTAACAAATCTACCATGGTGCTGATTACAGTAACTAGAACATACAACGTCTTCCAACAATTGGACATTATAATGTATACCATGCAACATTTTAATCGACTGTTGAAGGATACTGTCGTGCAAATTGATGAATCTTTTTAAGGTTACAAGATGACATTATTGTCCAAATAACAAAAATATCTGTTTTGGGATGAAAACTAAAATTGAGAAAAGGAAAGGCAGTATTAACAACTAACAACAATAAAGCATCATGGAAGTTCTTACATTTATAGAAAAAAAAATCTCGATCCCTCAATATATTCATTAATGCACAATATTAGAAAGTAATGTTGCAATTTGGATTTATCATCTGTACTTGATAATATTTTCCCAAAAGGACAGATCAAATTAAACAAAAATAGAACCTTATGGGAGAAAGGAAATGTCTTGGACAGTTCCAGTAAAGCGTGTTATTTAAAGCTTAGTAAATTTGGTCATTGCACTTTGAATCCTATACTACAAGGCAGCAATGAGGAGAAATCATAGCAATTTAACTAAAAGAAGGGAACAGTAAAACTGAACTGAACTGGGAAATAATAATGGAGGTGGGGAAAGGTTTCTTGAGTTTCCATGAAGAATGAGCTGAATAAGATAAATACCACTTTACTTTCAACCAGTTCAGAGCACGACTGAAAGCAATAATGTTAACCTTTTGTACCAGCTCAGTATTTATGATATCATCAAGGGATTGCTCCCCTTTATTGGCGATGTCATGTGAGATGTCATATACTACAAATAACTCAAGAAGGTCATAAAGGACAATGAGTAAAGGTTGGAATGAATATTTCGGGGCAAACTGCAACATGCCATGGCTCCACAGACTGGTGGATATTTTTATTTTACAGCATTGATACATAAATAAAATGAGTGGTTTAAGCACCAGATTCAATATTTACAAAATGTTTTTTGGGTTCTACACCCTACCGTATCTCCGTGAGAAGACCGGCCCACAGCCTCTCCAGTAGAATTGCCTGGAGTTGGACACGTTGACTTGATACCCTAAGCTGTGAATTTTCTCCCAGTTCTGCCTTCAAAACTCAGCTCCTTGGAGCCTGGAAGGTACCACCTCACATCCCTGTTATAACCATGTATTTCCAAGCACAGCAATGAACAGCCACAATCCTCATGCTGCAGCCTTCAGCTAAAGGACATCAATATTTCTTTCAAATTTGAAGGGCACATTTGACAATAGCATAGTGGGGCCAGAAAATTAAATACTGTTGAAAAGCACTTGTATGACATGCGGGAAGGAGAGAAACCTTCCCGAGAGACAATTCATCTCTTAACTTGTCAAGCTACAGCAGATACATCAAGCGCTGTCACATTGTACCTCTTCGATGTAACATTTTCCATTCTTGGGATGTCAGATCCCTGTCAAGGCCAGCATTTATTTCCCTTCCCTACTTTCCCTTGAGCGAAGAGCAGCCTACTACCGAATGGCTTACCAAGCCATCGCAGATTAAAGTCTATTGGTGTGGTTCTGGAGTCATATACATCGTTGGTGAACAGAGTGAGTTTGTACAGCAATTCTATGATCTTCATTATTAGTTTGAAATATTTATCCCAGATTTATAAATTTAAAGATGTAGGTTCCACTGTCTGTCATGGTGGGAATTTAACTCAAAACTCTGGAGTATTAGGTTAGGCCAATGAATTATGCGTTCAGTAACATTACCACAATTTTACAGTGCTCTTTATCGAAACAACTATTTAAAGAGTCCAGTGAAAATCCAGAAATTTTTGAGCCCTATTTGAAGATTTTAAAATTCAAACAGAAATCAAAACCTTTGTAACTAAACGTAAGAAAAACGAACTGGAGTAAATGATAACCAAGACTGTGCGATTAGAATATTGTGAAGCACTTTGGACTCTTTTACTAAGTGTTATTATGATGCTTATATTATCAGTGAATAAGGACAACATGGCTGCGATTCATGTCAAACAGCCCAGGTTAATTCTGTCTGCTTTTGAATTCATAATTACAAAATGAAAATAAACACAACAACACTTGAATCTTCCCTGGATAAATGCCTCATTAATACCTCCTTTTTCCAGAAGTCTTTTTTGAATGCTTTTTGCTTACAGCAATTTCCAAAGTACATGTAAAGGAGAAGCTAAGTGCTGCATGAAATATCTTGTCACATTTTCAGCAGAAAATGCTGCAAATCTATTTGAAAGAGTTGAGCAACAAATGAAAAGGAGCAAAATTAAATTGAACTCAATCATGTCGTTTGCTTTACTTTTCATTAAGATAGGCAGCATCTTCTTTGTTTTTCAGCTGCAATGTCTCTGGATTTCCTCTATCAGTGCCATTCAATTGTCATGCCACAATTTTTCAGCTTGGAATAAAGGGTCCATTGTTTATTTGAGACCTGATTTATCCAATTCAAAATAATTCCTTATTCAGCCGTCAAGGGCATCACATGTTAGTTAGTTCAAAACAATTTGAATGTGTCTGACAAGATTGCTTTTGATAACTGTTGACATTTCCACTATTTCAAACGCAGACATGGTATACGTTACAAAGAATGTATTCTTCTGATATCCCACTCTATTGGCTATTTTGAACTTCTCTTGAAGTAATATCACTCACTCAATGCAAATGCCAGCTGTGATAAGTACAAATCATTCACATCATACCAATGCATCCAGGTACACGTTGGTCCACTGAACTTGTTTTTCCTTTGTGCCAGCTAAAACCATTGGTCTTCCAAGCACATCCAAGTATTCCTATGGAATAAACCGAATAATTGATCACAGCAATCAAAGCTATCCACAACGGTAACCACAGAAAATAATTCTTATTTTTCACTATGCTCTATAGATGTGGAAATATTAAGATTTTAAAAGAATAGTACTCGGTAGAGCATTGACCTTCCTATATAATAGATTGTGCTTCTAAGTAAACCAATCATAACTTCCTCCTAGAGACACCCCAGAATAAAATATGCTAGCCAACCTTCTATGTGGTTGCTCATAATGACTCAAACCTTCCATTAAGGCGACTTTTAACTCCAGGACCATTGACTGGCGATATGTGCCAACAGATCAGCCCCTGAGGTGAATTGTGAGGCTAAGTGAATTTGAATGGCCAGCTCTTATTTATATAGACCCAGTGGCTTGCCTGCTCTGAATGGATAATCTGAGATAAAGAGGTGGTGGTCAGGGGAGGTTGTCAAATTGTGGCTCCTTGTTCTGGATAATCAAGTCAGAAGGACAGCTTTCTCTGCATTTACCTACTAAATTCCTGGATTATTTTCAACAGCTTGATCAGATCACCCTTCAACCTTGTTAACTTCCTTTAAAACAAGCCTAGGTTTTACAGCCAATCTCGCAAATAAACCTTACATGTCTAATGCCATGATGTGGAGGTACCGGTGTTGGACTGAGGCTCTGAAAGCTTATGTTTTCAAATAAACCTGTTGGACTATAACCTGGAGCCATGTGATTTCTTACTATGTCTAATGTCTTTCTGGTACGCTCCCTCCAAGACCAATAATATAAATTTCTTAAGATATGATACCCAAACTTAAAAGTGGTAATCCAGTTGAGATCTCACCAACTTCACTCACAGTGGGTATAAAAGCAGTAAGCAGAGTGCTTTGATCTGAATTTTCATACCTTCCCATTTCAAAATGACAGGAACATTACACCACGCACTTTTATTCTGCTGCTGGCTTGTGGTTGTATTTCAGATGGTCTAACCCTTGAAAGTTGGGTTTGTTTTTCTTAGGCAGCAAAGTTTGATACAGGACCTAATAGTGGCGTGTAAGACTCTGAGAGACATATATAAGGAATTGCACACATTCCATTTGGAAAGATATCAATAACCAGGGGTCATAGATTTAAGTTGAGAGGTGTGAAATAACTCCATTAACGCCAGTATCCTGTCACCAAGACACCTTTTATTTACACGTGCATAGAACATGACACGGACCCAGTTAGCTCAGAGCCAGCTCCTAGAGTGACAGAACCTCTGACACTCCTGTTTATATCTTTCAGCCAGGGCTCCCTGATTGGACCAGGTTAACAGCCTCAATCAGGGAACTCATACTGTATGAGGTCCACCTGGCTGGCTTCATTATAATCACTACACATTAGATCAACATTGTAAAGAACAGCTAAGATTTTTGTGCTATGACACACAATTGTAATGTTTAATTGTTAAAATGGAGGTCTTGCTGAGAATCTAACAGCGAAAGTAGCAGAAACTGACAAAGTTCCATTCCTTTTTAATAAGATCACCCAGAAGGACAACGACTTTTGAGAAGTGGCACAAATGACACACACCAGACACAAAGTACTGATCTCTTAAAGCTCTTACTCATAGCTAATCAGAAGGTACAACTATAAGAGCAAAATTTCACTCTATAATACAAGACATATTATCATGGCCTTTATGGAGCATCTATAGTTAATCTTGAATACCAGTAAGTTTAACCGGATGGTTCCTCAGCTTAGTTACAGGCTGAATCGTCACAGTTTTATAAAAGAAAATTGAAACACATAAATGTGAATGTACATTAATGAGCACTCAAAAATGCCCCAGCAATGTCTCAAAATGTTTACACTTTAAGCAGATATGAGAAATATTAACTATTGGTGTGAATGCTGTTTTTCCATCAGTAGTTCCCAAGTCTAACAGTCATAAACGAATGTCCTTTCACTCGAATCCAAACACTTTGTTTCAAAAGAAATAATTGCTGAAGCCAGGCCTCCTGTTGACCTCTCTGAAAAATCGCTAATTAATGCAAAGCTTTCCATGATATTGAGATGTGTGCTTGAGCTGTAGGAACTGGGTTCAGATTAACCAAACACTTTCATTTAGAATCAGTGGGCATGTCAGGGGGCAGGGCTTCTTCCCAGCAATCTAGCTGGACTGAAGCTCAGGTCACAAAAGGGAAAGGGTAATGTGTTACAACTCAATGTGCCTGAACTCCAGTACGTTCACTGCAGTCTGAATGGTGAAATAACGTCTTTCTTTATAAATAACAAGAATGTAAGGCTCTGAGCAGGAACATTTCTGTGATGACACTGTGGGGGCCCAATTGGATATACCTGAAAATGTGCTGAGGATTTGAATGTGCGATTAACCCCTGCCTGTATCTTTGATGCAAGTTCATACAAAGCTAGCAGCACTAAAAGCTAGCCTCTACTTGAAAAGCCAGTCTGCAGCTACAATCTCTATCAATCTCTGACTCATACCTCACATATGCATCTCAACTTCATGTGCTTTGCATCACACCCCCATTCTGCAGCTTGGATCTATAGTCAGTTATTGAGCCACGATCCAAACAGAATGTATCATACACAATGTCACACCTCCCTCTCTCTTGGGAGATAGTGGCTGCAGGTACTCACACAGATGGAGGAAGTGATCCTCGTCATCATTTGTGCGGTTGCAACAGAGACTGTGCATGCTCATACCTAATTCTCATCCTGAATCCTAATTGCACTCATCCCACAACCCTCTTCTGATTTGAAGTTGCAGATGGTGTGTGCACGCATCTCTTGTTCCCTCGCCACCAACTCCCTTACGCACACTCTTTACTACAACCTCAACTTTGTGCCTTTTTCTTTCAGAGACATGAGTAAAAAGGACACAAGATTCTCCTGCTGAAAGCCCTCCTCCCCTCCACAGACGTAGCTGAGGGGTAGCACTTTCTTCTCAGGCATAAAGCGATGGCTTCAAGACCCTTTCCAGGCTTGAGCACAAAACCCAGTTGTGAGCCTTCAATGCAGTGCAGGGTGAGTGCAGCAATGCTAGAGGTTCCATCTTTCAGATAGGGTGATAAAAACCAAGGTCCCATCTGTCCTTTCATTTAAACTATCCCAAGGCACTATTTTGAAGAAGAGCAGAGGAAGTCAGCCAGGGTCAATATTTATCCTTCATTCAACATCACACAAAGACTCCACACATTACTGTCTGGAGAGTTTGTGTGTGTGAACTGGTGATCACATTTCCTCCATTACAACATGATTACATTTCAAATAGATTCAATTTGCTTGTGAAACACTTTCAGACTGGTCATAAAAGGCACTACAACAATTTTCTTCCATTCCTTTTTTGTTCCTCCTCTCTTACTGAGCAAAGTGGGTCACCTTTTCATATTCTCCATGTCATACTGCAGGCCAAGGAAGAGCGAACCTACTGCACCTAAGATTGGGAACAGGTAGTCTGAACTGAATCCATTAAATTATAACAAAGGACTTTGTCATTTGCCATGCCACACCCAGTGAACATCAGCACCTTTATATAGTAACCTCCAAGGACAGGAACTCAGGAGCAGCCATCAGAAATCAGCAACTAACCAGGATCTGTTTTAATAGAACTGGTGGGGCTATCCAGGCAAAAGTCAATACAAATTATTAATGCAATTAATGACATTTAGTACAGTACAATGTGAAGACAATCAAATATCATTTGCAATTTTTACCACAGAAAGGATTTTTAAGTATTTACCTACAAATCCCCCATTATCCAATCTATTCTTAGATTTTTTTTAAAAAGTCCATAGCATATACAAAGGTATATGAAAATAGGTAGTTTCAGCCTAGTAAGTTGAACTGTAACATTATTACCTGTGTGTTGATACGTATTGCTCCGATGGAAGGAATTTCAAAAAAGTAGCCTGAAATATAGAAATAACATAGTTTATAATGTATTCAGAGTCACATCCTTTAAATTAAAAAAGTGGGAATGGGACAATTAAAAAATGGACAATTGTTCTTTGAATATACAATTACAGTAGGAGGGGCAGCACAGTGGCTCAGTGATTAGCACTGCTGCTTCACAGCACCAGGGACCTGGATTCGATTCCACCCTCAGGCAACTGTCTGTGTGAAGTTTGCATGTTCTCCCCATGTCTGTGTGGGTTTCCTCCAGGGGCTCCAGTTTTCTCCCACAGTCCAAAGATGTGCAGGTTAGGTGCATTGGCCATGCTAAATTGCCCATAGTGCCCAGGGATGTGTCGGCTGGGTGGATTGTTAGATGGATAGGATAGGGGAGTGGATCTGGGTGGGATGCTCTTCAGAGGGTTGGTGTGGACTCAATAGACCAAATGGCCTGCTTCCACACTGTAGGGTTTCTATGATTCTACGGATAAAAGATAAGATAAAAGATAAGTCAGGAAATACCTTTATTGGTGCAGGCCATCCATTGTAATGGTCCTTTATCATAGTTATGTTGACCAACTGAAAAGGTGAACACTCGCACCTAACATGAAAAGATATGACTATTTAGTAAACAAGGACATCTTCAATGTGCTATTATCACATTTTGCAATATCTTGTTGTATCTTTGTGCGATGTAAGAGTTATGTTAGAAAATCACAGAATCTTGCAGGACAGAACAAATTGGCCCAATCAGGCTTGTCCCAATTCATCAATGGAGCTGTCTAATTAGTGCACTTTGTTTCTCCATAATCCTTTAATTGTTTTTCTTTTCAAATTTCTAACAAATTCCTATGGCAAAGTTAACACCAATCGCCTGTGAATACCTTTACACACATTGTATTCCAAATCATAAAAATTCATGGCATTAAAATCTTGTTGAATATTTCTAGCATTTTCTGTTAAATCTGTGTCCTCTGGGTATTGACCGTTTCCACTGTCAATGCTTCAGTATCACTGCCTCAGTTGTACACTCTATTTTAAAAACAAATGAATGGTTTATAGGCACAATCGCCTTTTAAAGATGGCACCAGCAGCAAGGATGCCAGTTCATTCAGGACATCCAGCCAGTGGCAAATTCTTCCAGCTACGAAGAGTGGTAGAATTGGGTAACATCAGATGAGAGGGATTAAATAGGGATGGTGTACATAGTAAATGATGTGAGCTGGGGTCGACAGCATGAGAAAATGCCCTCAACTTTGTGGAGAGAAACCCTCCACGGAATCTAACGCAATTTGACATGGCCAAAATAATGGGTAAGATTCAGCCCTCAGCATTAGGTGATAACTTATTCTCCCTGAGCAGTCTACTGGCTTTTGCGTGATTTAAATTTCAGACTTTTCTCTCAGGACATGCCAAATCAGCTGTTGCAATATTCTGTACCAAAATGAAACTACAACAAACCTTCCTCTTTTGATTGCAGTTTATGTATAAATCATATACAAAGTAATGAACAGCTGTATTTGGAAGACTCTGCAGTGAGGCTGGCCAAAGGAGAGGTATGTCTTATGCCAAAGAAGAATGCCATATGGTGAAGAGATATTGTTGGAGATGAAACAAAGCAAAACAAAGACTGCAGCAAAGATGGCTTCAAAATGAACACAATCTATGTGTTTTGCATGGCCCTTTAATGTAACAAAAAAATCCCAAGTGCACAATAAAACAGAAGGAAGATCCAAACAGTACTGGGGAGAAAAGTTAAAGGAGCTATGTACCATAGAGGACTTTAGCTTTGAGGAAGTAGAAGAACTCAATCTAAAGTGATGTTGAATGGAATCTGGGGACTGGGCCTCAGTCAGTCCTGACAGTCAAACAATATTTGTTCAAATCTTTTTAGGACTTCAGATTTTGCAATAACTAAAGAGTTATTCAATCAATCACTATGCTCTGTATATCGCAGCTCTATCTATATTTCTTTCAATTATATTGATTTGTAATTGGATTTCTAATAGGTATTATAGCCTTAATAAACTGTTGAATTGTATTGGCATATGTCATTCTTCTACTTGGATAGCAACGTGAAATAGTGGCAGGATTTGCTGACTGATGAGCAATCTTCCAGGCCTCAAAATGAAAATATTCTTCATAGCTGCAAGATCAGCGAATAAGATGGTAAGTCCAATACGGTGGGAGGATTTTATGGGCTTCCTCAGCCCAGAATACAGTGAGTGGGAACCACACATTCCTGATGTGCGATGTCAATCTAGAAATCAAAGCCAGAGCTCTAATCTTCACTCAGTAAGGTTGTCTATTGTTTAGACATTCTACAGTCTGCCTGATTTGATACTAAATTCAACAATTTCAGATCCTAATCCATACCCCATTCTCTTTCCTTTATCTCTGCATGTTTCAGTTTTACTTTCAGTTTTCTTTTCATTTTGCTCTAGTTCTGCCATTGTTTGTTTCTTTGTTTGACTCATTACCACTGCCTTTGGCACTAGACCACCAACCCCTCTGTCACTGAATCTCTTTTGTTTGCTAAACATCTCAGAATGATTCTACTGTTCTTTTTCCACCCTCGCTGCTTTCATTTGCTTAAATCCTATTATGACTCCAACATTTCCAGTTCTGATAAATAAGTATTGTTTTGAAATATCAAGGTTTCTTTTTCCACAGACGCTGTCTGACCTGCTGAGTATTTCCAAGAATAATGTTGGCTCTCAGTTCATGGTTACGGTAAAATTGGCCGTGTGGTAGTGTTAGTTTTTTTTTCACATTTCAAATCAAAGGCAAAGACCATATAAAACTTCCAGTTAATAACAGACGTGAAACAAGCTGCGTCACACAAGGTTCTGTGAAACATTTAGTTACTGGAAAAGTCCTCATTTGCCAGTTTAGGAAGTTCATGTTCAATTTTACAATGGGCATAAGTCCAAATGATATTGTATGTGCAAATAACAAAAGAACAAGCACAAACATAACTTCCTGTCTGGAAACAGCTACAGCAATTTATAGAAGGGCCTGAATTAAATATTTATCTGCTAATTTTGGTCTTAGTTTGACTACAACACTGAAAAATCAAAGAAGCTATTGTATTTTCTCTCTGTTCCAAAATCACATGAGATGAATGCATCAAAGCAAAATAGTTGACCATTCCAAGTGAACTAATTGGCTGACAGTCTTAAGAAAGCAGCAAGTCTGAAATGGTGTCCATTGATGTGATGTGTTTTTGTTAACAGCAGGAAACACATTTCTTCAAGGCTTGCTGCAGCAGCCCTCCTTAATGTCTTTCTTTACAGCATTGTCCAAATATCACTTTCAAGTCATTTCTCGTCAGCAAAACAAGTCAAAACCAAAACTGCCAACTTTGTCCTGAAATGAACTAAATTAAGATATTGTACAGGGAAACATGGGCAGCTGTCATGCATTGGATGAACATCAGGGGAACATTACAATAAATTTGCTTCCACTATGAAAAGCAGCAATTCACCTCCAAAGAGATAGCAAGAACTGCAGATGCTGGAGTCAGGCCTAAACACAGAATTCACCACTTTTAAAATCTCCCCACTCAGCCTCATCCCATATCCAAGCCTCCCTCTCATCCCTGCCTCCTTGACCTGAAATAACTTGTCCACCTTCTCTCCCACGTATCTGCCCCACCCATCCCACTGACCAATCCCCATCACTCCCTACCTGCACTTGCCTATCACCATCCCACCTACCTTCCCCAACTCCACCTCTCTATTTATTTCTGAGCTCCCTTACCCCTCCCCATTTCTGAAGAAGGGTCCTGACCTGAAACGTCAACTTTCCTGCTCCTCTGATGCTGCCTGACCTGCTGTGTTCCTCCAGCTCCATACTGTGTGGTCTAATCACCTTCAAATCCTTGATTTGGACCAGCAGAAGTGTATACCCTGGTCAGATAACACTCCCCATGTTTGAAATCTGACAGTTGCCTCATACCCTTGTGCAAATATGAGAAATATACATTGGATTAAGAAAGAGAAAATGCAAAAAGTACTCAGCATGTCAGGAAGTTGTTGAGCAGAGAGAAGCAGAGTTAATGTTTCATCACAATGCCCTTTCATCAATGACCACCAATGACTTGTTGAGTATTTTCAACATTTTCTGTTTATTGTTTGGATTATACTTCAGATTTCCAGCATCCGCAATATTTTGCTTTTGTTTTATACATTTGATCTTTCCTGCTCCTTTTGAAACTTTAAAGGGAATGGAAGATATATGTTGGACAGTTTCAATCAGTGCATTAGTTCTTCTGATAACATTATAAGGTGGGTTCGAGGCCCCGAGGGTCTAACAGAACTAAATGTATTTTTTTCAATCTCAGTAGCTCCATTGCACAATCTTTTGTAGCTCCATACTTTCCTACTAATGAAAGAATAGACAATAGACTCACCATTTGTTGTTTTCATTTGGACAAGTATGGATAAATGTGTTTCATTTTATACATTCATGAGATCTGACTTTAACTGGCTTGGCCAGCATTTGCCCTTGAGAAGATGGTGGTGAGCTACCTTCCTGAACCGTTGCCATCTGTATGGTTCAGGTAAACCCACAATGCCACCAGGAGCGGAGTAATGACCCAGCAACATTGAATGAATGGTGATATATTTCTGAGTAGGCAGGGTAAGTGGCTTGGAGAGAAACTCTCAGGTGATGGTACTCCCATGCAACTACTGCCCATGTTCTTCTAGATGGTGGTGGTCATGGGTTTGAAAAGTGCTGTTTGAAAAGTAAGGAGCTTTGGTGAATTTCTGCAGTGCATCTTGTAGATGGAACACACGACTGTAACTGAGCATCGGTGATGGAGGGAGTGGATGTTTATGGATGCGATGCTTTGTCCTATATTATCTATTGCCTTATTGTCTATTGCTGCTGAATACTCAATACTTTTCATACATCTGTTCGGTGGTTACTACTTGAAACCACAGTCTGTTGGGGCTGAATCTTAACATATTTTGGCAAAGTGAAATTTTCAATCAAAGTTGAGTTTGACAGAAGGTTTCTCTCTGCAAAGCCAAATAGATATTCCTGAATGATCATCTCAAAATGGTTTCATTAACCAGTTACCACGTCCTTGTGGAACCCCTTTCATCCAATTCTAGCCTGATTCTCCCATTGGCTGTGGCCAGAGGTACTCAACGTTGCCAGGATATCTTGGCCTATACTGGCATCCCTGATGCTGGTGCCACATTTAAAAGGTCACTTGGTGAGATTATGGTCACCAGAGAAGTGGTACTGAACAAAGCCATGGAACTTTGGGCTCAGAGGTCTCTGAGGTGGTTAATGAGATAGTAATTGGGTAAATCTGATAGATTCTGAAAATATTCCATTAAACTGGAAAGTAGCAAATATAGCTTCTCTATTCCAAAAGGGAGGGAGGTAAAAAAAACAGAAACAATTGTATAGTTAATTTGATGTCTTTTTTGGGAAATTAGAATTGTGATGGCCTAGTGGTATTTCATTGGACTATTAACCTAGAATCTAATTATCTAAATTATCTAATCAGATAATGTTCTGGGGACTGGGTTCAAATCCCGCCACAGCAGATGGTGGAATTTGAGCTCAATAAATATCTGGAATTAAGAGTCTAATGATGACCATGAATCCATAGTCAATTGTTGGAAAAGCCTGTTGGAAGATCCTGGTTGGTCTCGACAGGTGGATGTAGAAAGGAAGTTCACTTTTGGGGTGAGTCCAGAATGAGGGGCGACTGCTTGAAAATTATGGGTTTTCCTTTTAGGGCAGAGATCAGGAAATCTTTTCTCTCAGAGAGTTGTGACACTTTGGAACTGTCTGCTACAGAAAGCATTAGAGGAGGGGTCATTGAATGTTGTTAAGGTGGACAGAGAAAAGTTTTGTTCAGCAAGGGAATCAAACTTTTGCTCTTAGTGCAAGTTTTTCCTGAACTTATATCATTTAACTGATGAGTACATTTAATAGCATTATAATGCTGAGGAGGAATTGTTATATCATTCAAACAAATACACTGTAAGATTTTGGAAAGAGATTAATCTGACTCCAGTTTTTGCTTTACTTTCCAAGTAATAGAAATTATTCACCTAAAGGGAAACATGTACATATCCCAGTTTAAAGCGCTGTATTGTCAGCTAATTCTCTCACGTGGTATTATATTTTTAAGTTATGCTGAATAATTCTTAGCCGAAGAAAATCTTTGACTGGATCCGGTCTCAATAAGTCTGTTTTTGCAAACAAGACAAACATGCCCTCTATTGAGTTATAGAATATTGTATGTATGGCCAAATTCACTGAGATCATTTCCATCCACTGTAAAAATCAATTTTAATGGTATTAGCATTGCATTTTTAAAATCAAAATGAGTAGCTTCGCAAGTACTTACTTTTTTATCGTGGTTGTATGTTGTGAAGATATCCTGGGCTCTTTCTTCTCCACCATCTGTAAATAGCATGATGATCTTGTTGCAATTAGCTCTGGAAACATTGAACTGCAGGGAAGGAATAGAAAACATTACTCTGTCATTGATTTATTTTCTTCAATTTTGAAACTCATAAGATGCTTCTTAAATCATATTGCATTGCACATTGACATGTTTCAAAAAAATAACAATTTTTTTATATTTCCTAGTCTTCAAATTTCGCTTCTTAGGCTTCTGGGCTTCTGATACATTTTCAGGCTTTTTACCCTAAATAGTCTTTGAGGTTATCATTTCAGACCACTCAGTTAGTAAGCCCTTGCTCTAAATGGACTGGGTCATTTTCTGGGTCACCTGCCTTATATTTAGGGTAATATGTTATAAGCCCAGGAATGAAACAGAAAACTCATTTTATTGTATCAGAGATAGTAGGAACTGCAGATGCTGGAGAATCCGAGACAACAAGGTGCAGGGCTGGATGAACACAGCAGGCCAAGCAGCATCATAGGAGCAGAGAGGCTGACGTTTCGGGCCTAGACCCTTCATCAGAAAAGGGGGAGGGGAAGGGGGTTTTGAAATAAATAGGGAGAGAGTGGGAGGCGGATAGAAGAGGGATAGAGGAGAGGATAGGTGGACAGTAAACAAACAGGTCGAAGAGGCGGGGACGGGGCCAGTAAAGGTGAATGTAGGTGGGGAGCTAGGAAGGGGATAGGTCAGTCCAGGGAGGACGGACAGGTCAAGGGGGCGGGATGAGGTTGGTCGGTAGGAGATGGAGGTGCGGCTTGAGGTGGGAGGAGGGGATAGGTGGGAGGAAGAACAGGTTAGGGAGGCAGGGACGAGCTGGACTGGTTTTGGGATGCGGTAGGGGGAGGGGAGATTTTGAAACTTGTGAAATCCACATTGATACCATTGGGCTGCAGGGTTCCCAAGCGGAATATGAGTTGCTGTTCCTGCAACCTTTGGGTGGCATCGTTGTGGCACTGCAGGAGGCCCAGGATGGACATGTTGTCTGAGGAATGGGAGGGGGAGTTGAAATGGTTCGCGACTGGGAGGTGCAGTTGTTTGTTGCGAACCGAGCGTAGGTGTTCTGCAAAGCGGTTCCCGAGCCTCCGCTTGGTTTCCCTGATGTAGAGGAAGCCACACCGGGTACAGCGGATGCAATATACCACATTGGCAGATGTGCAGGTGAACAGCTGCTTGATGTGGAAAGTCTTCTTGGGGCCTGGGATGGGGGTGAGGGAGGAGGTATGGGGGCAGGTGTAGCACTTCCTGCGGTTCATCCAGCCCTGCACCTTGTTGTCTCATTTTATTGTACTCTGGTTATCCCTTATGTCCTCGAGCAATCTTTCTTTATTCCAGCAAGCAACACAATCAACATTTCCCTAGACTGTGGCATCATCTATAAACTGACCAACTGATATATTCATAGTCAATAGGTAAGCAAACAGAAGCAATCAGTAGTTATAAACTTTACTAAGACCCTTCAGATGATTAAAAAAAACCACCATATTTAACCCATTTGCACCCCAGCTGAGATAACAAGGTGTAGAGCTGGATGAACATTGGCCTGCTGTGTTCATCCAGCTCTACACCTTGTTATCTCAGACTCTCCAGCATCTGCAGTTCCTACTATCCCTGCACCCCAGCTGAAATGGCCTGGCTTCTCCATCCATTAACTGACCAGGCACATTGTTTAGTTTACAATATCTTGACAACTTTAAATTGTTTTCATTCTTTAACCCCATTTGTACATAAGAATCCAACATCATGATACCTAATAATAACAACACATCATTTCTGCCACATGATCCCAATTATTTCATTTCTTTAATATCTGTTATTTTTAGCATCCATTTAGACTCAGACTGTAGCATCAATATGAAGTGGTTTTGATTTTCACCATCATTGTTTAAAAGCACCTTCATATAGATATGGTGAACTATTTTAATTGGATTCCCTATTTCATAAAACAATTATTTCAAAAACAAATGTTGATACCATAATTATACACTGAAGTGGTACTCTTATTATTTTTAAATATTTTCAATATCAGAAATTCTTTACTGAGTTGCAAAGTGGCTGGATGAAAATATGAGTGGCTGAAAATGACCAAGGTGAAAGACGTCAAACTTTGCTCAGCCTGTTAATTGAAATCAGGCTTCCTATTGTTAGGAAGAAGGTACAAATTTATGTCCACATTTTGTGAATTAAGAAGGGGGAATACTTTGTTTTATTTTCATTTTTGAGTTGTCTTCAGTGCCATGGTGAAAAGAAGTCTGTTGGCCTGCTTGTTTACATACATTTTAATGAGGTATTATTACTCTTTAAGAGAAGAGGTGAAGGTTAGTAGTTAGCCAAAAAATAATAGGAAACAAAAACTGTTCTCTTGCCTAATGACAGGTCCATAAACACAGAGAAAGAGAGAGAGAGAATTCCGTAAGTGAGTCAGACAGCAGTTGTGTGCTTGTTTGCTATAGAGAATGGAAACAGAATCTTGGAACATTCTTTTCAGAAATCCAGCAAGAAACTAGAAACTAACATAAGGGAACTCGTGTTTGCTTTGGAGTTAGAGTTTAGTTTGTCGTTTACTTCAGGTGTCGCAGGCACAGTTACCAGCTAAAGCAAAAGCATCTAGTGAATGTGCAGAAATTTGCAGCCTGAGCAAGAAACAGTGGTGTGAACATCGTGGTGAATCTTTGCTGGAGATTTAG
Organism: Rhincodon typus; assembly: GCF_021869965.1. NCBI lineage: Eukaryota > Metazoa > Chordata > Chondrichthyes > Orectolobiformes > Rhincodontidae > Rhincodon > Rhincodon typus. The sequence continues at coordinate 26,126,344 of NC_063353.1, read as the reverse complement.
TTTGCATTTGTAATAAAAGTTTTCAAATCCTTTTCTTTAGTGTAATATAATTCATGTCTTTTCCTGACCAACAAGTATTTATTTATTGTGCTAAAAATACACTTGTAAACTCTCAGAAATAAGTTCATTAACTGAATTTCACATTTAAAAAGGAACCATAGTAAAGATCAATCAACCCAGGCTTCAGTCTGGAATCTGACTTATACAGTACTAACATCAGCTGGGATCATAAAATGATTCCACATGAATTATTCATAGTGGTGGATCGTTTCTTTAAGACAGCATAGAACCACTATGCACATTAGATATTTGCAATGAATGGCAAAGCTGAGCTGTTGTCTGTTGAGTAGTTAAAGTTAAGATTTAGTAAAAGTGCTCAAAATCATGATGGAGATTTTGATATTGTAAGTAAGGAAAACCTGTTTCCAGTGACTAAAGGTCAGATTTAAAATGATTGGAAAAAAACATCAGAGGCTACATCAGAAAATATTTTTTGGACAGTGAATTGTGATCTGAAATACAGTCCGTGAAAGTGTGGTGAAAGCATACTCAGTAGTATGTTTCAAAAGGGATTCTGCTAAATACTTTGAAGCAGACCACGTACAAGGTAATGAAGAAAGAGTACAGTAGTGGAACTAATTGAATAGCTTGACCACAGGTCCTGCATAGACATGATTGGCTGAATGACCTCCTTCACTGTTGCAGGATTCTATGAATGTTTGACATTGGGATGCTAAATCTTAAATACAATTTGAATCATTCTGAATTATTTTGATTTATTTTGTTCTTGAGTTCTGTGTTTCTAAGAATATAAGAACATAAGAACTAGGAGTAGGAGTAGGAGTAGGCCATCTGGCCCCTCGAGCCTGCCCCACCATTTAATAAGATCATGGCTGATCTTTTTGAGACTCAGCTCCACTTACCCGCCCACTCACCATTACCTTTAATTCCTTTACTGTTCAAAAATTTATCTAGCCTTGCCTTAAAAACATTCAGCGAGGTAGCTTCAACCGTTTCACTGGGCAGGGAATTCCACAGATTCACAACTCTTTGGGTGAAGAAGTTCCTCCTGACCTCAGTCCTACATCTGCTTTCCTTTATTTTGAGGCGATGCCCTCTTGTCCTAGTTTCACCTGCTGGCGGAAACAACCTCCCTGCCTCCACCTTATCTATTCCCTTCACAATCTTATATGTTTCTATAAGATCTCCCCTCATTCTTCTGAATTCCAATGAGTATAATCCCAGTCTACTCAGTCTCTCCTCATAATCCAACCCTCTCAATTCTGGAATCAACCGAGTGAATCTCCTCTGCACCCCCTCCAGTGCTAGTATATCTCTTCTCAAGTAAGGAGACCAAAACTGCACACAATACTCCAGGCGTGACCTCACCAGGACTCTATACAGCTGCAGCATAGCCTCCCTGTTTTTAAACTCCATCCCTCGAGCAATGACAGACAAAATTCCATTTGCCTTTTTAAGTACCTGCTGCACCTGCAATCCTACTTTTAGGGATTCATGCACAAGGACACCCACGTCCCTCTGCACAGCAGCGTGCTGCAATTTTTACCATTTAAAACATTGTCCATTTTGCTGTTATTCCTACCAAAATGGATGACCTCACACTTATCAACATTGTACTCCATCTGCCAGACCTTTGCCCACTCACTTAGACTATCTATATCCCTCTGTAGACTTTGTGTCTTCTGCACACTTTGCTCTACCACTCACCTTAGTGTCATCTGCAAATTTTGACACACCACATTTAGTCCCCAACTCCAAACATCTATGTAAACTGTAAACAATTGCGGTCCCAACACTGATCCCTGAGGCACACCACTAGCCACTGACTGCCAACCAGAAAAACACCCATTTATCCCTAATCTTTGCTTTCTACTGGTCAACCAATCCTCTATCCATGCCAATACATTACCTGTAATAGCATGCAACTTTATCTTATGTAGCAGCCAGTGGTGTGGCACCTTGTCAAATGAAATAAATGAATTGTTTGTCAGCCACTCACTTATCAGATATCATATGTATCAATGATATTTTCTTGTTTTTAGTACAGTAACATTCAGTCTATTGTTTTAAAACTAAATATGATTCCAAATTATATCACCTAATTTCCAAACTAATTCGACATGGTGTCATCCATGCAATCATTTGGAACAAAAATAATGACTTACATTTAGCAACTGTTCAAAAGCAAATGTAAACCCTTTCTTATAGTCAGTGATCCCTTTTGCCTGTATTTGGTTAACTTCATCTTTGAGAACCTTCTTATTCCGGACATTTGCTTGTACAAGGTGTCTGAAGCAGCTGACAGGTTTTGCTTGATTGTTAAACTGAAATATAGCAAAAGAGAAAAGAGTTTCGATTAGAACCAATTACATTAATACATTAAATAATTTGGCCCCACACTGTGATCACACTGGCATCTACCTGACAATACAGAAAATTTTGCAAATATGTTCTGTTCACAAAAAGCAAGACCAGTCCAATCTGACCTATTATTACACTACGGGTACACCTTCAAGCCCAGACATAACCATATTCGACCATTTCCGTAACGACCTTCCCTCTATCCGAAGATCAGAAGTGGGAATGTTCAATGATGTTTACACACAATATTCAGCATGAATCAAAAACCACTGAAGCAGTTCATGTAAAGATACAGCAAGAACTGGATAGCATTCAGGCTTGGGCTTATAACAGGCAAATAATACCTGCACCACAAACGTGCCAGGCAATGACAACATGGAACAAGGAACAATATAACCAAGTCCCTTTGATATTCTGTGGTATTTCATTACTGAATTCTCTGTCCTCAATATCCAGGAGCTTATTATTGTCTATGAAATTAATTGGACCAGTCATGTAAATAGTGTGGTTACAACAGTAGGTGAGATTCTGGAAATTCTGCCATCTCCTGACTTCCAAAGCTTTTCAACTTTTTACAAGACACAAGTCAGGCCCGCAGTTCGAAAAACACAAAAGAAACACAATTTCAATTTTAAATTCACTCTTGGGATGTGGGCATCACTGACTAGACCAAAATTTCTTGCCATCCTAACCATCTGGAGGGCAGTTAAGAGCCATCCACATAAAGGCTGGAAGATGAAAGGGCAGATTTCCTTTCTGAAAGGATATCAGTGAATCAGCTCACTTTTTACAACAATCAACTGACTTTTTAATTCAGGTTTTTATTGGTGCTAATTTTTACGCAACACCATGATTCAAACCCATGTTCCCAGAGCATTAGCCTGGGGTTCTGGATTACTAGTCCAGTGACATTATCAGCCTCAGGTTAAAGGAGCCCACTTGATTGGCATTCCATCCGCCAACTTGAACATTCATATCCAACACCAGTGATATAAAGTAGCAGCAGCATGCAAGATCTACAAGATGTATCACAGCAACTCCACTGCTCCTTCAACAGTATCATCTAAACCTGCGAACTTTACCATCTTGAACGACAAGAGCAACAGAGGTGCAAAAGAGCATCACTGCTTGCAAGACTTCTCCAAGTCACACATAGTCTTGACGTGGAACTATATCGTCAGTCCCTTATTGTTATTGATAATTAACCTGGAACTCCACCCCTAACAGTGCTGACTGTATCTAATCACATGGTCTACAGCAGTTCAAGAAGGCAGTTTACCATCATTTTCTCAAGGCAATAAGGGATGGGAAATAATTGCTGGCCTGACCAACAACATCCACATTTCCCGACCAAAAATTAAATTCCATGCTTTTCAAGTTTAACCCCGGTAAGTAGGTTTTCCATACCTTAAGAAACCTGGCAGCTTAATGGAGTTGAGGACAGCACATTTGAGGGAGGGTAAGTGACTCCACAGCTCTGCTAATGTGTCAGGAGAAACAGGGGTCTTTCTTTGTGGCCAGCAGGCACTAGTGCTCGTGCAATATTATCACCCAGATATTTACACATGCCGCAAATATGCCAGGCTCAGCTGAAACTTACATTCCAGATCACACCCACTCTGGCTCCAGGATCAGATCCCACCTCCCCATTTCATTCTGTCTTTCCTAGATGAGACATTTTCCATGATATGGTAACTGTCTCCTTAGTAGAGAGATTTGATAGCCTTCCACAGGATTGTACATCTGCTGCCACCACAGCGGGCTCAAAGGGCTAAAACAAGGCCCCATGACTTCCTGGATCAACCAACTTCTTCCTACAACCTAACCTACAAACACTATGCCAGATGAAGGCCAAGCCTATCAATCAGAGTGACCTGTGGGCAAGAACTTATCAAAGACAAATCTGACAAATTGGTTAAAACATAACATGTGGGGTAAGACTTCTGGTTTTCCAATCTTGGGGAGGCAATGGGCTAACAGTCTCATAAATGGACTGTTCATCCACAGACTCAAGTCATATTCTGGGGACTTGATTCAAATCCTGACATGATGGATGGTGGAATTTGAATTCAATAAATATCTGGAATTAAGAGTCTAATGATGACCCCAAATCCATTGTCAATTGTTGGAAAAACCCATCTTGTTCGCTAATGTCCTTTAGGGTAGGAAATCTGCCATCCTTACTTGGTCTGGCCTGCATGTGACTCCAGACCCTCAGCAATGTGGCTGACTCTTAATACCCTCTGGGCAATTAGGATGGGCAATAAATGCTGATTTAGCCTGCGATACCCTCATCACATGAATGAATTAAAAAAAAACCTCTCCCCCACTGCCTGTGAAGTACCGTCCACTTCCCCAACCAACCTCCACTGATATCCTGATCAATATATTTTGCAATGTTCTCACACCAGGACACCAGCCTCATTAAATGTTTGATTTCATACTCTGACCTATTGCTTGATATAATGCTATACCATACTTGGCCTTCTGCCAGTGATTCCATTATCCTGAATTTATGTTTTATTATTTAATCATCTAAGACACCTTAATTAATCCACTTTAATAGAAAACTTTAATACCTTCAGGCAGTTATACAGCAGAATAAATCACAAAAAGATTTTGACAATGATTTTCATTTCAAATTCATGTCAGTTTCCATATTGGTGCAATTTTATTTGGATTATGTTAATATTAGCAGTCTTTTTCCTGTGGACATTAATGCACAGACAGTGCAACACAGAAACAGATCATTTAGCCCCATCAGTTTTGAGTGATGTCTGAGGAGGACGCAAACAGTGATATATTGGAGACAATATATCACTTTGTCCAAACAGTGCACTTTCTAAAGCTCCTTAATTTATATGTTTCTGTCTGTGATACAGATGTGTCGTTGCTAAAGGCCTTTGTCATGGCGAGACTTGATTCTTTCATTATCCGCAGTGAAAGCTGCTCTACAGAATGAAAAATCAAGTTAATACAGATTGGGTTAGGTCAGAGGGAATATTCAAAAGTGCAGTGTGCAGTTCTGCATGGCCTGTTAGTAAAAGAATATGAGGGATTGGAAAAGTTGCAGAGAAGATTTATAAGGTTGTTACTAGAAACATGCCGGTATAAATAATGGAAATAGAATCAACATGCTGAATGTCTGCTTTCTTGAAAAATAAAGGCTGAGAGGTAACTTAAAAGAGGTCTTTAAAATAATTAAATCGTTTCATAAAGTGGAGAAAGAGAGATTGATAGTCTCTTGCCACAAGAAAAAACAATGTAAGATAGTAAACTAAAAATCTAGTATGGACTTCAGAAGAAATTCCTTTACCCAAAGAGTGGTGGAGCACGTTACCAAAGTGAATAACGTAGATACATTTAAAGAGAAGGTAGGCGAGTAAATGAGGGAAGCAGGAATAGAGGAAAACTCCTGCTTGGACTCCAAATGGTCTGCTTCTATGTTGAATCCCCCATTTAATACTACGAGGCTCACTGCTAGTCACCTTGCATGCTGTTCAAAATGGCTGGTTTTCCAGAACAGTACCAAATATGGAGGGGTATGCTTGACTGGCCCCCATCTGTTGAGCATTAACATATGGAGAGAAAAGCCAAATAAGTGAAATCAAATTTCTGTGTTAGTTGCAGGAAAATGGGATCAGGACATTTCTGCAGTTATTCTGGTTTCTTATAAAGGTGTAAGAAAAGGCTTATAATTGAGAAGACTCAGTTTGCATATTCAGTTCTGAGTTTCACAGTGGACCTTTACTGTAGGTTAAAGAAGTCCCTAGCTGAGTTTTTTTTAATTCATTTGTGGGATGTGGGTATCGCTGGCTGGCCAGCATTTCTTGCTCATCCCTAGTTGCCCTTGAGAAGGTGCTGGTGAGCGGGTTCAGGGTGGCTCTGAGACCAACTGGGGAATGTTAAAAGTCTCCCACCAGCAAACCCAGCAACAGGATTCTGTTAAATGCAGCATAATTCCTACTGGAAAATGCAAGAGTGTGAATTCTGTGACCATAACAGGGACATGCACAGGTTGGCAACAACAGATATTCTTTTCTTTGGCATATATTCATACCAGATCATAAAGCGAACTGTGCAGAACCAGCACAGCAGCTACGGTGAATTAAACTTAAAACATGAAAGGGTTTTGATTCAGGGCTTTTGACCAAGCAGCATGTGGCATAGTCTGTAGACAAAACCAGCTTCTGTTATAATGTACTCCAGGTTTTAATGGTATAATTTATTTATAATTTCTATAGAAATAAACAACATTAATAGACTATTTGGAAAATGTATGTGAAAAATACTATGACTTAAATATTCACCAATCTCTCATACAAACCAGGTTTCCTGCTATTTGTCATAGCACCTATTAACCCAGACACCCGACACTATATGACTGATCCAACTTCCTGCAGGCTGCTTTGGCATGAGGGCTTTGCCTTTGGCTTTCTTTCAATCAGATTTCTGCACAGTGCTGTCAAGCAGTGCAGTAACAATGTCAGATTTGACATTTATAACAAATTGCAAACAGAAAATCATTTTCCACCTGCCAGTCCCTCCTAATTGAACACTTGGCAATAAATATTTTTGATATTCTGAAATACAAAGTGCAGTTCAAAAACATCTACATCTGTTCCCATCTTAAGGGACTATGAGTATCATCTGAATCCATGCAGATAAAACAGGTATGTGCCTCTGATCCACTGACAATGCAGCACCAATAGACAGTGCCACGGCCTATTGATCAAGAGTTTTCTCACATCAGTATAGACCTTGATTGGAGCCACGTCGTAGCAGGGATCATTATTGATAAATGAGCAGGCTCAGGTAGTTTAAGGGACAACCTGTGGTTTTCAGAGGACCTTATCACTAGGATCAGGTACCACAAGTCAGCATTCAGATAACAATGGTGTATCAACAAAATGCAGCTTAAGTTGCCGATCATAAGCTGGTTATCTAATTCACCGAAAAGACATTTTCAGTGTATTCATAAACATGAGGAAGGAAAAATACGTGAAAAATATGAAATTGGAAGATTGTCAATCAGCATGAAAACATCCTGTCATGATTTGGTCAAAGTTTAGAAAACAGGTCTACCATGGAATCAATGACCACTTGTCTTCCATCAGTAGGTGACGAAAAAGCTTTGATTAACACTGGAAACTGCCACAAAGGAACCTTGGAGTAGACACTAGTGATAACTTTTCAACTAGCCACCCAGGTGTGAAACTGACCTTGCGGACTAGTGTAAAACATGTTTGACTTTCACATCAAGTTTTAAAATACACATATTATGCTGGTCACGAAGCTTGAGTTCTGTATAGTGCTGCATGGCTTTTGAATGGGATACTAAATTAGGATCCGAGTTGCTTTCTCAGGTTGATGTAATGGATTGTGCTATATTATTTAAAGAAGAACAGCAGTGAGCTAATCCAAATTCTGACCAATATTTTTCCATCAACCAACAAATACACTATAATTTGGTCATTATTACATTTCTGTTTGTGGGGCCATGCTGTACATTGTTTTGGTTGCTGACTTCCTCCTTTACATCAGTAACTACACACTGGTTTGTGATGCAGAGTGACACCAACAATGTGGGTTCAATTCCTGCATCAGCTGAAGTTACCATGAAGGACTCTCCTTCTCAAACTCTCCCCTTACCTGAGGTGTGGTGACCCTCAGGTTAAACCACCTCCAGTCGCCTCTCGCTCTCTCTCTCTAAAGGGAGAGCAGCCCAAAGGCAATTTTACCTTTACACACAATAGGTGCAATATAATTGAAAGCTCTTGCTTTGAAAGTGCAAGTAGAAAATACTGTAACCCTCTTAAATTTTTAGGAAGTACCAAATATCAATTGGAATTAAGGATGAAGTCAATGAAATGTACTACTTGCAAATAATGCGGGATGGGTGGGACAGAAAAAGAAAAAAAAGGAACAAATAACAACAGAGATAGTGGGAACTGCCGACGCTGGAGAATCTGAGAAAACAAGGTGTAGAGCTGGATGAACACAGCAGGCCAAGCAGCATCAGAGGAGCAGGAAAGCTGACGTTTCAGGTCTAGACCCTTCTGTGGCCTGCTGTGTTCATCCAGCTCTACACCTTGTTATAACAAATAACAACAGCCTTTTTAATTCCAAGTGCTTCATTTCCCGCTGAAAATGCTCATAGGCAGTAAAGTAGCAAAAAATACATAACTGCTGTTGACATCAAAGGGATTTTAAGCTTGTCCTGGTGGTCAGCCATGATGATCAGAATTAATTAGGTTGTAAAGCTATGTTTAATGTAAATTCCTTTCTGTGGTAAAGATTTTTAGGATGAATGGGTTTCCCTTCCCATTGCCTGAGGACGTGATGATGGATGCATCGCTGTTGTAACAGGCGGTTGTGTACTTGTGTGTGAACAGAGAGGAACTCAACGTCAATTATAAGTGCTGGAAGGCAGAAACCAATCTCAAAGATGGTGCTCCAAGAAGTGTGCACTTTTGAAACACTCTTCAGATATTTTAGATAAAATTTTAATAAAAGTTAATGCACAAAATGGACTTGGGAAGCTGAACTTCCCACTCCTGATGCAGGCCTCAGCATATTTCCACTCCTAGCATCAGGCTTTGTACCTGGTCCCACCAAAGCCCCAGGCCTGATCTCACCTCCCAAGCCCCTTGTCAATGGTACATGAGCCATGCAGTCACTCAGTGGAATGGAGGTGGGACTTTCAAACTTCTGCCCTTGGGACAAAGTCCCACCTCAGACTGCTGTCTGTCAATCTGATTGACAAGCAGATCTCTAGTCCCAGCAGCACCAGAATATGCAGCGGATAGGAGTGGGATCATGAGTCATGCCCCAGAGCCTATTTCCCAAGAGTGCAGGATCAAGTAAGTGTTGGGATCGCAGGACAGGGGATGGGGTCCAGGAGGTGGTCAGGGGGCTAGGGATGGGGCTATTGGAGGAGAGGCCAATGGAGTGTGTGGGGGGGTCGGGGCATTCCTCCCTGACTCTAAACTTCAGCCATCGACCTGAAAATTGAGGCTGGGTGTGAAATGGCCCTTAAATAGTCATTAACCATCCACTTATGGGCCTCAATTGGGGCATGGGTAAGTGGACAGTTGTGAAGACCTTCCCTTGTGTTCACAGTGTTATGGGTCAGGCCTGCTTTTGGGCACGTGACTGAAGAACAAAAGGATTATTGCCCCCTACATACCCAATGGAAATAAGGGATATCATATAAAATAGTAGCTTCAAGTGAATGATGTACAAGATTCAGATTGGTTTGGAGGCTTACATTGTTTTAGTAATTGAAATACCTTTCAAGGAGCTAACATAGCAGCTTTAACAAGATAAAACATCCCAAAATGCTTAAAAACATTTAAAGGATCGGATATGATTTATGACAAAGTGCACTGACGGGTTATTCCAGACAGATAAATGTAATTGGCTCCAACATTAGTCTAATCCTTATTTACTAATCCGCTGTACCTGAGATAAAATAACTACATTAAACATAATCCCTCCGTCACAATTGAAATAAATTACACAATTTCGGGTTTTCAAGTTTTATCTCGGTTTCGATGTTTTATAATGCCCAATGACATTAAAAGCAAAAATATTTTGAAAACAGATTTAATTTTGCAGTAATTGTGACATAATTAATTGTTCTTTCATGGTGATCGATAAATTGGGATGACAAAAACAAAATTGCTGCAATTTGGGCCAAACAGTATCATTTAACAAATTTCGACACTGGAGTGTAACTTCGATAATGTAGAAACAAATAAAGTGCAAGGATACACTATGAATTCCAAATTACTCTAGACATGTACAATGTGATGAGTTTAAAGGCAATGTCACACACTCAGTTCATCCAAAAAAATGCATCTTAGGGATCTTTCCATTTGCAGGTTCCTTGCAGTGAAAGAGGAAATACGTATTTAGAAGAAAGTTTGTTGTTTTGCCATTAGGAATATTGTTTCAGATTGTTGAAGGGAGAACAAGTGGAATGCAAGAGACTCTTTATGTCATCTCATCTGAGATTTTCAGTGAACTAAAGACCAAAATTGGCTTTTCAGCATTGTTTCACATCAGTCATAGTTTGCTGTCTCTAAATATTTTCCAGCAGTAAGTACTGGTCAGGCTGAGGTAAAGTCTGATGAGCTCATTTAATAGTATGAGTGTTTAGAATTCATGTGAAGATTCATTCACTGCTCATAGTATTTCAGGTAGGCTGATGATTGTTAACAGGAGACCATCTGAAAGAAAATGGAACAGTGCCCTGGGGGCAGAATGATTCATTTTGAAAACAGCAGTTGACATTTGGAAATCAAGCTCCATTAAAACCCTTCAGGCAAATGATTTGTTTCAACTTCAAAAATAACCAGTGAGATCCACAAAATTACAAATGTTTATCTGTTTGCTGGTTTGTCTGGCAGTCATTTTTTTTAATATACTGTGAAGTAAATTATATTCTCAGTTATCTTGCTACATCCCAGTTTATTTTATCATGAATGCTAAATAGTGTACCACGATGCACACAGAACTGCAAAGTTGTACTGATTCTGGTTCTTTCTTCATTAATATCGAATCAAACCATTGCTATGATTTTGCTGCAAACATATTTATTTGTCAGAATGACACGTTACCAATACTTTCTTCCATCTGAAAAATATCACACTGGTGTACAAAACAGTCAAATTCACTCCAGTAAAGAGTGTCACATTTTTCTGGCTTGGGCTTTCAAGTGGAAGATGCGGTTGCGTATCTAGTAACATGTGATCACATTAAGAAATAAATGTCAAGTGGTCATCTGTGCATTTCTCTTGATGAATTTGCTGGCAAAACTCCAATAATCGTATAGCTGTTCGATTGTGGGCAGCTTTGACAAAATAAATCTGCCAACGTCCTTAATGCCTTTGAAAAATACAGCAATTACAGGGTTTATTTATACGGCAATTTATAATAAAAAATATTGGCCGTGTTAATTTGAACAATGCACTCAGCATTCTCCACATTGTTGTAAAGGTTACTGATTGCTTCAATAAATATACTTACCCAAGTCATTAATGTTAGAAAAAATAAAGGCTAGATGTCCGATTTATACCTATTATCACTTTTTCATTAACATTGGTTACAAGAGGAAAGGATAATGCAATACCAGAACAAGTAGTTCCATTTTTTGTATTATCTCTTCTTGCTCTGCACTCTTAATAAATACTGGGAGAACTTGCTCTTAAAATCTTTCCCCGTGGGAAATTGCCTGGCATCTGATTGTTGCCACAGTCTTGATAGCGCAGCTAAAATCATGCAATTATCACATTGCAGCATATTGAGGCACAAATCCAAGCAACAGCAAATGATTTGTCAGAAAACCCAAGGGAAATCTTCCAAAGCCTTTCCAGCTTGATCAACATTTCAGGTGGCCACATCTAGTACTTTTAAACTGCTTTCTTAATGGACTGAGTTGTAGATGTGAGTGAGATGTTTAACTTAAGTTTCTTTTTGTTGAACTACGTGTGGAACAATGGGCTGGGAGAAGGAGACAGAGCAACAAAATGGGGGAGTGAATGAATGAAATGGCATGTGTGAGAATTTAAAATTTCAAAGAATGGGCAGAGACAAAGAAATCACCATCCTATTAAATGATGTACGTAAAATATAGCCCTACCAAGAATTGACAAAGAGACAATCCAGCTGTATCAACAATTGCCTGCATTTATATAGCCTGGTTAAAAGAATAACCACCTCCAAATGCGTCATAGGACCATTATAAAACACAATTTGATACTGAGCCACATGTCGAGACATTGGGGCAGGTTTCCAAATGCTTGGTCAAACAGGTCAGCTTTAAATAGCATCATAAAGGAAAGAGCAGTGAGGAGGTTTAGGGGGTGAATCCCAAAACCTAGCAGCTGAAGCCATAGTTACCAAAAGAGAGGTTAAACTGAGGGATGCAAAAAAGACAGGAGTTCAGGAAGCACAGATATGTTGGAACGTTATTGGGCTGGAGGACACTACATAGACAGGGCGTGTCAAAATGACGGAGGGATTTGAAAACAAGGATGACAGCAGTCACTTGGTGGTACAGATCTTGTGTATTAGTGAAAAAAAGATAAACATTTTGTTGAAGCAATTTGTCTTGCAACCTTTATGACAATTCACAAGAATACCAAAGCAAAAGAAAAGTTTATTCTGTGTGAAAGGAGAATGCTGATTGGATGCCAAATGGATTCAGATTGGTTTGGGGCATAGATATACAGCATCATCGGTTAAAGATGAATGACGGTTAACTTGCACATTAGACTTGTTGGTCAGCTTGACCAGACAGCCTTATTCAAAAACATATAAAAATAAATTCTCATTCAAGAACAATCAGCGTCCAGGTTTAATATGACAAGGTTCGTTATTACAGTTCACTGCACTCATGTATACATCGTCTGTCTAAAACACACAAAAGTGATGCTGCTTTATTCTCTATGCTACCTATGTCATGGCAATTCATCACTCTAGAAAGTTAATGCCATTTGCACTGTGGGACTATATCCTGACGATCAAAACCTGACACGATTCAGTATACATTGAACGTATGAACTCAACAACTTGCACAATTGAGTTCTGTTTTGACAATACCATGTATACCCAAATAGATGGTGCTACCAAATGAACCTCACTAAGGCCAGCTCTTGCAAGCATCCTTGTTGGGTTCCATGGCAAACATGCTTTTGATGGAATGATACTTAACCACTGGACCCTTGCATATTTCTGATAGCAGATGATAACAGTGGCTATATTTGAATCTGCAGATGAATGTAAGAAGTTCCTTTCATTTCCTAATGAGGTCCATCCTGTCCTTAATTACATGTTTGAAAAGGAATAGTCCAAGAGATCTCACTAACTTTGCTGTCCCAGTTGAGAATTTAGGCAGAGATTCTCCACTACTGCCTACTGCAAGCCTATCTTGACAGGTCAACATAAGCATTGGGATTCCTACAATTCCATATGCTTTATCATTGGCTTTAGCAGCAAACTTGCAGACAGGGCCCAAGCCATTTGTTTGCTGTGCAAACTGAATCAGGGCATATGAAAGTCATCCTGCAAGACAATGACTAACCTGGTCAGATCTATTCTCATTGCAAACCATGCTCAAGACTATCATATTTGGTCCTGGAAAGTGGCCTGACTTCCTCAGCTTACCTGGGTGAGTTTTCTTTTCCTCAAAACTTTGAGAGCAGGTGGAACTAGCTGCTTCACACTGCTACTATGCAGGAACAAAACATGTAGTCCCGGTCATGAACAGGACGCTGCTGCCAAACTGAAAAGATGTTCCGCCTATCACACTAATGAGTAATGTCGTATATGAATTTCAGTGCCAGTGTGATCCAGATAGGTAGGCCATTGTGTTCCCAAGACTGACAGATCATATCAAACATAAGATCCCTTCAGCTCTTCCCAACAAGGCAGTAAGCAAACCCAACCAGCCCATGCTTGCAAAACTCACAACAGTGTCTAATACTAGATATGATTCCATCTTTCAACCATAAGATGTAGAAGTAGATGTAGGCCATTCGATCCATCGAGCCTGCTGTGCCATTCAATGAGATCATGGCGGATCTGATAATCCTCCACTCCGCTTTCATAATTTTTCTCCATAATCCTTGATTCACTACTCATTAAAAATCATCTATCTCAGCCTTGAATATACTTTATAACACAATCTCTGCAGTCCTCTGCTGTAAAGAATTCCACACATTGGCTCCAGAAAATCCTCCTCATCTCTGTCTTAAATGGGTGGCCCTTAACTCTGAAATTATGCCCTCTAGTCCTGGCCTCAATCACAAAGAGAAACAACTTTTCCATCTGTTCCTGCCAAAGTGTATAACCTCACATTTTTCCCAGGTTACATTCTATCAGCCACATTTTTTGCCCACATGCTTATCTATAAACCCTCTGCAGATTTTTTGTTTCATCCCCACTACTTGCCTGCTTACCTATTTTTGTGTTATCTGCAAGCCTAGTGAAAGTACATTCACTTCACTCATTCAAGTCAAAAACAAATATTGTAAATAGTTGTGTCCCCAGCACAGATCTCTGTGGCACTCTACTTAGTTATAGGCTGCCATCCTGAAAATGCATCCCCATCCCAAATCTCTGCCTTCTATTAGTTAGTCAATCCTCTACCCATAAAATATTTCCCCTAACACCACGTGCTCTTACCTTATTTGTGGTATGTTAGTGAATGCCTTTTGGAAATCCAAATATATTAGATCTACTGGTTCCCCTTTATTATTCTGCTTAGAACCACTCCAAAGAACTGTGATGAATGCACTGGTTTCATTACCCTTTCATGAAGTCATGCTGACTCTTTTTTATTTTACTACGTATTTTTAACGCTCTGCCAGTATATCCTTTCCAATAGACTCTAACATTTTTCTGCTAACAGATGTTAAGCGAATTAGTTGATATTTCCATAACTTCTGTCTCCCTCTTTTTTTTGAAAATGGGTGTTACATTGTACATTGGATAACATTTACTAAATAATCCTGAGTGCGCAAAGAATCATGCTGACAACTAATTTAGGAATATCAATCAGCCTGATAGTATTTCACACCCATGTGCATTGGAAATGACATACATTAATACTCAAGACTCTGCTGTTTGCAGATAAAAGGGCACTAAACACAATACTCCTGTTTCAATTCAACAAATTGGGTAACAACCACTCTCTGGTTTATTTCTCAGGGCAATGCCTTGGTTAATCAGAGTCTAACGGTCCTTCCTGGTTTAAAATTTAAACAAACTTTAGCAGCTAACTGACAGTCATCACTAACTAGTGTAATCTCAATGGCAATGCCTCGAACAATCACATTTAACTCGCTGACCAATCAGCTCTCACTTCTCATTTCAGCAGAAATGTTGTTTTTCCTTTAGTTTAGGATTTCTTGCAAATTGTTTTAATGAGTGCAATGGGAAAGCTTCAATAAAATGTGCAATTTTTCTCAGCGATACTTAGAATGGAGAATTTTAAAAGCGAGGCAGTGCTTTTCTGTAAGCTAGTGTAAGTTATTGCACACTGGGTGATGGGGCTTGACACAAGTTATGACACAGTTGGCAAAATTTTAGATGACCACAAGTACATGGAGGTCAGCCAGGAACATACAGATCACCTACAGTGCAGGCAGAAGTCATTCAGCCCATCGAGTTTGCACCAACCTTCCGAAGAGCTTCCCACCTGGCCACTCTATTCCTGTAACCCTGCATTTCCCATGGCTAATCCACTTTCTCCTGCATATCCCTAGACTATGGGGCTATATTGCATGGCTAATGCACCCAACTTGCACATCCCACACAGACACAGGGATAATGTGCAAATGCCACACAGACAGTCAACCAAGGCTAGAAACAAACCCAGGTCCCTGGCACTGTGAGGCAGCAGTGCTAACCACTGTTCCACTATGCCGCCCACACAGGCTGAGCATTTAATCAGCAAGTGAGCTGAGGCAAGATGGCATCGAGCAATGTTATAAGAGGGAATTGGTGGTCCTGGGGAAGACATAGATGTGTCATCAGAAGTTGATCATGGTTTTAAATATGACAAGAAGGTTGTCAGCAATGTGGTTTTGCTTCATAGTTGTCAAGCTGAGGAATGGAGCTGATGGCTATGAAATAGAGTTTGTGGCAGGAACAAAATTTGTGGGAGGGCTTAAGACAATGGTTTCACTATTCCTAAAAATTCCATAAAGGGTAAGCTATAAGAAATAGAACAATGTGTGCGTACACACAGAGTCCAAAAACAAAAGGTACGCACATTACTCAGAGATTCTACTTTCAGATATTCTCAGAAATGACGTTATTCTTCTCCATGTGTTTACTTAACAGATAAATATGAAGAAATCACTTGCGCATCAGGAACTGCTTTACACAAGGCCAGGGTCGAGTCCCACTTGATCCAGAGGTGTGTCGTAACACATTTGAAGAAGTTGATTAAAAGTAGGACTCTTGTGGTAATGTGTCCCTGTGTTTTGACTGACAGGCTAGGGTTCAAGTCCCACCTACTCCAGAACTGCATAATAACATCTCTGAACAGGTTGATTAGAAAAATACGTTAAATTAAAACAAAATTTAAAAGTATATATTAAGGTTCATTCTTTTAAATTTTGAGAAGTTAGGCTTAGGTCAGAGGCTTGGAATACTGCAGCCAGTAACTCACTTTTTTGACTCCCCATAGCTTGTCCACCATCAACAAGCACAAGTCAGCAGTGTGATGGAATACACCCCACTGGCCTGGATGAGTGCAGCTCCAACAACACTCAAGAAGCTTGGCACCAGCCAGGACAAAGCAGCCCAACTGACTGGCACTACATCCACAAACATCCATTGCCTCCACCACCAACACTCAGTCGCAGCAGTGTGTAACATCCACAAGATGCACTGCAGAAATTCACCAAAGATCCTTAAACAGCACCTTCCAAACCCACAACCACTTCCATCTAGAAGGATAAGAGCAGCAGATACATGGGAATGCCACCACCTGCAAGTTCTCCTCCAAGCTACTCACCATCCTGACCTGGAAATATATCACCGTTCCTTCACTGTCGCTGGGTTAAAACTTGGCATCAAATGGTACTACCTTTCCCATTCACAGAGTATTCAGAATAAGGCTGATGCAATGACCATTTACAATCCCCACACGATCTCAGATTTTTAAGTAGTATGTTTTGCATTGTAGATGGGATTGCCAAGTGGTTAGCATCTGTGACATTTAATACTTAATACTTACATGAGTTATGCATGTGTATAACTAATTCAAATAAAATGTCTTGCAATGAGTCATACACCAAAATTTATTAAACCATTGGTTATTCTGGGGATGTGATTTGTCCTATTAACCCCTCTACCACTTCACCCTTTTCCTCAGGGGAACTACATGATTTTGAAATCTTTTGGGTCATAACTTGTTGTCAAAATAACATGTGGCTAATGCCACTCGTCATTATTCGTTTGAAATAACAGGGTAATGTGGTAATATCACTGGATTAGTAATCCAAACATCAGGCCTGATGTTCTGAGTCACAGTTTCAAATGCCACCACTGTAACTAATTAAGATTTAATTGATAAAATTTGGAATGAAGAGCTAGCCTCTGTGATGGTGAGCCTGAAACTATGAGTGCTTGAAGTAAGAGAAGACTATCTTGTTTGTTTATGTCCTTCAGGGAAGAAATTTACGGTCCTTACCTACATGTGACTCCAGTTCCACAGTAATATGGTTGTCTTTTAAGCATCTTAGCCAAGTCACTCAGTTCCAGCATGAACAGCAAACACTGGCAGCATCAGTGACATCCAATATTCACAAAATAATTATTTAAAAGAAAGTCATGGCAGATGTATGATTCAATTCAAATATCTGGAATTGATGGCACTTGGCCGTTAGCACTGCAAAAACTGCATCTCACTGTCTGCTTTACCATTAAAAACCATTGAATGGCAAGAAAGTGGTGTGCTTGGGCAGATGGGTTGGCACAGTGGCTCAGTGATCAGCACTGCTACCTTGCAGCGCTAAGGACCTAGGTTCAATTCCAGCCTTAGGTGACCGTCTGTGTGGATTTCTTCCTGCAATCTAAAGATGTGCAAGTGCTGAATTGCCCATAGTGTAGACTAGGTGGATTAGCCATGGGAAAAATGCAGGGTTGCAGTGATAGGGTAAGTGAGAGAGTCTATGTGGGATGCTCTTTGGAGAATTGGTGTGCATGGCCTGTTTCCACACTGTAGGGGATTCTATGAATGTAACCTTGTCACAGACAGTAAAGTCTTGTCCATTTTAATCTTTAACAATATGGCAGGCATTACTGGCAGTAAAAATTAACTGTTAACAATGCTGCATCACATTCTTTTGGATTAGCTGTTAAAGATATAACCAGAGAAATGGTTATGTAACAAGTTAAAAGTGAGTAACACAGTGAACACTTGAGCAGCACCTATTTGCTCCATACAGTAGTAAACATAGAAATTTGGAGCAGGATTAGGCCATTTGGCCCTTCAAGCCTGTTCTGCCATTCAATATGATCATCCCTGATCCTCTGCCTCAATGCCATATTCCCGCTTTCTTCCCATGGCCTTTGATGCCTTCAGTATCTAAAATTTGACAGTGATTTCACCCCATCACAGAATGCCAACTCCAGCTTGGTAAAGTGAAAATACATCAATTTCTGAAGGAGTGTCATTTCCACAAAGCAAGTACAAAAGCAGAAGATGATCATTTGCTCTGGCAAGAATCTCAAAGACAGCTTAATCTCCCCTGCCATACAGTGACCCTGCCACGACTGAATGCAAGTTGACTCCCAAAGCTGATCCCATTGTCAGGAAGTGGCTATCTGACTAGGTAATTTTCCATCACTTCCTTCCCTATACATTTGTGGGCAGTCAGGATGTTTACCCTGCCTGTGCAGTTCATTGTCAGGAATATACCAGGAGTTAAAATCCAGGCTGAGATCACAGTTGATTTACTTTCTCAAGTCATGGTGTCTGCAGGACAGCAGCCACAAGTTCGACAATCTATATCAGAAAACAAATATTTCAGTGCTATTGTGCCTTTGGTTCGTATACAGTTAAGGAGCAAATGACATTTGGTAAATATCCTATTACCTCATCCCTCTAACGGTTGAACTTGTGCCAAGATGGCATGGCAGCTTGAAGCCAGGCAGTCTCATCAGGCCAGGTAATGAGGAAGGAGTGCCGACAGAGGGCACACTTGTCCTTATTCTGTTACTCATACTGCACTGAGGAGCCTCCCTAGTACCTTTTAAAAGTTGGAGATTTTGAATCTCCTGGACTTCATGTAGGTTCAACCTGTGTTGTTAGCGGATCACATATCTGAGATGACTGGTGACTATTTTATTGCTATTATTATTCTCATTGCTTGATTAAAATGCACATCAATTCATTTTGAGTAGGAAACATTTGGCCACATAAGGGCACAACACACATTAGCAGAGAGGCTGCAACAGGCTATTTAATCATCAATCTCCACAGATTTATTTGGAAGATCATTTCTGCTTCATCTTTTGCACTACTTTAGTTTGTTTCTTTCGTTCTTGGTATGTGGGTGCCAATGGCTGGGCCAGCATTGATTGCCCTTCCTCAATCGCACTTGATAAAGTTAAGATTTTTGTAGATGGGGTCATTATAAATGTAAAATGCTGCCTTTTTTTCACTGCATTGCTAAATTTCCACTCCACCTCACTCCAGTGTTGCCAACAGAATTACTAATTAATAGAAAACTGAAGACTCAACTCTCTATCCTATCAAAGAGGCTGACTCCAAAGTCAAGTTCATGGGCAAAGAAAATGCACATAAGAAGGAACAGCATTACTGGAAGCAGCAAGCTACTCACTCTAATGCGTGTGAGGAGTAAGCCACTTGAACCAAAGGCAACAGGTATAGATAGAGGACCTTAACAGAAATAGTATAGTCCTTCAGGGAAAGCACACCAGCAATGAGTGTATATTGTTTGTATAATCACAGGAGTTGTATGAAGAACCCAAACGACTCTCATCCCATTGCAAGTTAGTCATCTACCAATACTTGATTGGGATGAAGTCAGAAGTCACACAACACCAGGTTATAGTCCAACAGATTTATTTGAAATCACAAGCTTTCGGAGCGTGGCCCTTTCATCACATAATCTAAGACAGAAGCACACAGACACAGAATTTATAGGCAGAGAGATCAACGGGCATAGAGAGCAAAAGATCATACAACTGATGTGAGTGGAGTGTCAGATAATAAGTCTCTGGAGGTGATAAAAAGTGTCAGGTGATGTGAGTAAAGTGTCAATAGCTAAGTAACAAGGAAAGGGATGACTTATAATCCGATTAATTGATGCAGAGAGATAATTACAAAAAATTAAAAATAAGGTGGTGCTGGAGACAAACTAAATAACTGGAATAACATGATAGGTATAAGAGTCACATGATGAGGGTCTAACCAAAGCAATAAGTAATTCAAAATTGTACAAACTAATTAAGGTAGAGAGATTATAACAAGTTATTAAGGTGATGGTGTTAAAACAGGACAGTAAGGAAGATTTTACAAATACAGAACAGTGCAGTGGGGTCACATGTAGCGCGACATGAACTCAAGATCACAGCTAAGGCCATCTTCATGGGTACAGAACTTGGCTATCTGTTTCTGCTCGGTGTTCTGCATTGTTGTGTATCTCAACTGCCGCCTTGGAGGACACTTACCCAAAGATCAGAGATGGCTAAATGTCCTTCACCACTGAAGTGTTCCCCAACTGGGAGGGAACATTCCTGTCTGGCAATTGTTGCGCTGTGTCCATTCATCCATTGTGGTAGTGTCTGCATGGTTTTGCCAATATACCATGTCTGGGGGCATCTTTGCCTGCAGCGTATGTGATAGACAACATTGGCCGAGTCACATGAGTACATGGTGGATGGTGCTCCCACGTGTGATGGTAGTATCCATGTCAATGATCTGACATATCTTGCAGAGGTTGCCATGCCAGGGTTATGTGGTGCTGTGGTTGATGTTGTACTGAAGGCTGGGCAGTTTGCTGTGAACTGTTTAAGGTTTTCCAGTTGTTTGAAGGCAAGAAGTGGAGGTGTAAGGAAGATCTTGGTGAAATGCTCATATTCATTAATGCCATATTGAAGGCTGTGAAGAACATGGCGTAGTTTCTCTGTTTCAGAGAAGTACTGGATGATGAAAGGTACCCTATCGGTGTAATATTGTGTCTGTCTTCTGAGGAGTTTCTTGCAGTTTTTTTTACTGTGGCATGGTGGACCTGGCGATCGATGAGTTAAGCATCGCATCGCATTCTTATGAGGGCATCCTTCAAAATCTTTAGGTGTCCATTGCGTTCCTCCTCATCTGACCAGATCCTGTGTATGCATAGGACTTGTTCAGAGCAGGAAGGCTTTATTAATATGTTTAGGGTGGAAGCTAGAGAAGTGCAGCATCATGAGGTCATTCATTTGCTTGCGGCAGAGTGAGGTACTGAGGTAACCGTCCTTGAATGGAGATGCGTGTGTCCAAGAATGAGACTGATACTGAAGAAGAAAATGTCGTCAATGTATCTGGCATATGGCATTGGTCAGAGGTCCTGTGAAGCAAAGAAGCATTGCTCGAACTTGTGCAGGAAAATGTTGGCGTATTGGGGTACAAATTTGGTTCCCATGGCTGTTCCATGTATCTGGATAAAGGACTGGTTGTCGAAGGTGAAGATGTTGTGGTCGAGGATGAAGCAGATAAATCATAGTCCTCCAAGGCAGCCTTTGAAATACACAACAACGCAGAACACCGAGCATAAACAGATAGCCAAGTTCTGTGCCCATGAAGATGGCCTCAACTGTGATCTTGGTTCCATGTCGCACTACATGTAACCTCACCACACTGTTCTGTATTTGTAAAATCTTCCTTACTGTCCTGTTTTAACATCATCAACTTAATAACTTGTTACGATCTCTCTACCTTAATTAGTTTGTACAATTTTGAATTACTTATTACTTTGGTTAGTCCCTCATCATGCGACTCTTAAACCTATCACGTTATTCCAGTCATTTAGTTTGTCTCCAGCATCACCTTATTTTTAATTTTTTGTAATTATCTTTCTGCCTCATTTAATCAGATTAGAGGTCATCCCTTCCCTTGTTATTCAGCTACTGACACCTTACTCACACTATGACACTTCTTATCGCCTGCAGAGATTTACCATTCGACACTCCACTCACCATCTGTAAGATCTTTTGACCTCTCCGCCCTTGATCTCTCTGCCTATAAATTCTGTGTCTGTGCACTTCCCTCTTACTTCACCTGATGAAGGGGCTATATTCCAAAGGCTTGTAATTTCAAATAAACCAATTGGACTATAATCTGGTATCATGTGACTTCGAACGTTGTCTACTCAGTCTCCAACACCAGCACCTTTACATCATGATCGGGATGAAGGCAACAATGGATGTCATAACCAGGATGATATACCGAACTCACAAAATCAACGTCAACAGTCTTCAAGCCAAAGAACAACTGATCTTCCAAGTCCAAAGCAAATGAATTCTGGCAGAGTGGTGAAACCATAAGTCCACCTAAAATTGTGAAGGGAGTCTTGGGGAAAATGGAATAGTGGTAAATATAATTATACACTGTATAAAAAGTAATAATGAAAGAAAATGTTTGTGGGGAAATGTTGTACAAAATATTAGGGCTGTGAAATGGTTCATACTGAGGTGCACATTAAGCTCAAGATGATATATGGACTCAGGCAGGAGAATGGCTCTGGTTGTTGAAGGTTATAGATCTCCATATTTCTTTGTAACAATGTTTGCCATACCAATGTAACTTGGACCTGACTGTTACCATGAAAATTTACATTTTGTTTAAGACAAAAGCTTCTTCTTGTTAGACTACCAAGTGGTATTCCTCCACCTTCCTAGACCAAGCAAACTCTGTAGGTTCCAAACTAAAAGAAGGACACAGAGGCACCTAGATTATGGTTTACCTGAAACTTTGCAGTTCTTGGAGTGTGACATAGCATGGACAGTGCTGACAGGAAAATAGTAACATGTACCATGTGGGTCCTTGTAGATCTCATACGCAAGTGTGTGATTTAAAAACTCTAGTTATTTTCACTTTCATTCACATGCCAACTGTTCACCAAACAAAAAGTCAAATTCTTGTGAAGTGCTGACATAATTGAAATATGGTCAGAAGTCACACGAGACCAGGTAAAAGTCTAACAGGTTTATTTGAAATCACAAGCTTTCAGGGTGTTGCTCCTTCACTACTTGATGATAGGGCAGTGCTTCAAAAGCTTGTGATTTCAAATAAACCTGCTGGACTATAACCTGGTGTCAATGACCTCTGACCTTGTCTAACAGCAGCACCTCCACATCATAATCGAAATACAACTATGACAATACTATCGGGCACTTCAATCCCCACTTTTTGCCAGACTCACAATGTGTGCCATGCCGCAGTTCAGGTTGTTCTGAAGCCTTTTGTTTTATCTCTCTTGAAATCAGACAGATGTCATTTACATTGCTGCAATGTTTATGTCTCTTACATTTGGAGGAAACCAAAGCAGCAACCAGCAAATTAAACTGGTACAATCCAGTTTCTGGTGAGAATGGTCCTGGGATAATTGAACTGATGAATGCATGAGCCAGTTTGAAGCTTATTTGTGCAGACCAGAGATATCTCTGTTTCAGCCCTGGGCAATGCCAAATTCACTGACGTCAGCCAGAAAGAAAACAAGAGAAACAGTGCAATTAGCTTTCAGGATGCTTGGGTAAGTGGCAAAGGGGGAACGTGTGAAGTTAGCTCCTAACCACCATCTAGTAATCCTAGCTGCAAATGCAAGGGTAGGAATTAAGAGTTGGAAACAGGATCTGGTTTAGCTGAGATACCGTGGAACAATCTTCAAATCCTTCATACTTTCTGATCAACATCTTTCCATTTTCAATATTATCTCATTTATTTTAAATGAGTTAATACCACTGAAGTAGCCGTGATTATTAAATTTATACCTTATTTATGAATAATGATCGGGAGGGCAAGATAATGAAGGTCAGCTGGCACTCATTGAATTGTATATCAACATGAGTCAGGGCCTGAGGGAGAAGCAAAAACTAGAAACACATTAATGTTCTAAACAAAAAATTAATGTGTCACCAGGAGACAGTGACTACATCACTCATTTCTAACTCATGCAGAACTGACAAAGTACCCTGCACATAATGACAATAGGAATGATCAGCATCATGAATATAATGCCCAAATACTGGAAGGGAGGGAGAGAGAGAGAGAGAGCTAAAAATACCTGATCTATTAGTCTCACAGAATAACATTTATGAGGTTAGTTCAAATACCAAAAGCCAGGAAAGAAAATTACCATTAAAATTATGTTGTATTACCTTATAAGGACATTAAAGAGACACCCATGTTCAAAAAAAATCAAAGGACTGAAAATAATAAAATTAAATATTTGAATGTGAAAACATGCAAGATTCACATTCATTAGCAACAACCAAGGCAGTAGGACCTCAAAGTTTAAAGTTAAAAATCTATTGTCAAATTGTCAGCTTCAACAGAGATATAAAGTGGGTGATGTTAGATCAGATAATTTTATAAACTGTCTAATTAACATCTTCAACAATTTGACAAACAGGAGTACTGAGTGAAATGCAGCATGAGCAGTTGATCCAATGTTTCCTGTTTTTGTTTACTCGTACACAAGTTTAAAGTTTCATTCATTACCTCCAATTCACACAAATATATAGAGACAAATCCTGATCCCCAATCTTTACTGAGTTAGCCCACTTCTTTTTTTTTAAACTGTCACATTTCAATTCTCTATCACATGAAGTCAAGAGAGTTTATAAATGTGTGGTAGTGCTCTTTCTATGGTAAAACAGTGTTGAATTATGCAAACAATCCTCAGAAGGTACCATATCTCAGGCCCAATCACTAACAGGCACAGAATATCTAATGAAGCCTGCAGGCAACCAACAGAAACAACCATCAGGAACCAGCCAATCTGTCACATTTGACTTGTGTGCGATTACCGTGAAGCAATGCTGTACTACTTAAAGCCTGGGATGATATACCCTGGCATTCTGAACCATAAGAGTAACGCAGACTTGCACGGTGAAACTGACTTCATTGGCTTAAATAGTTTTGCAAAAACATTAGCTTTGAGAAAGAGACAAAGTCTCACTCAAAACTCATTTCTGTTTCAGTGTCCTTTCATCTTACAGTCCAGCAGTTGAAAATCATTGGAGTAGCTAAGCTGATCTGTTACATCCCATGATATTTGACAGCAGGAGTCCCAGCATCAGGGCCCTCGAAATGATCAAACCGCTACAAAGAATTAAGATTGACATCAGGGAGGCAGCTTGGAGGAATTACGGAGGCGAAGAAGAGAAAGCATCAATAAAGATATAATCAGAAACCCATGGCGCTTCAGAAATCTCTCATCTCAATTCTCTCTGTGAATCTGGCTCCCTCGTGCTATCAGCCTGAATAACATACAGTGCCAATTCCTGTGACAATGTAATCAGCATTCTTGTTCAAACGAAAATATACACCTATGCTTGAATACAATAACTACAGAAAAACATGACAGTATTTTATATTTACTCTCACAAGGCAGTCCTCTCCAGAGAGGAGGGACATCAAACACACATAGAGTGACCTCTTTGTGGAACATGACCATGCAGTCTCTGCTTGTCATTTTAATTTTGTGTCCCACTCCAATTCTGTCCTTACCCTCCTGCAGTGTTCCAGTAGAGTTGTGTAAATTTGAGGAACAGCATATCATCTTCTGATAAGTTATTTCACACCCTTTGGACTTAACATTGAGTTCAACTATTTCAGACCTTAATCACCATCCCAGGTAGCTGTTAATAATGATTCTGCAATTTCTATTTCCACTACTGCCCTGTTTCTTTTTATTTTCAAAAGTAACTGTGATGATACTATGGCTTTAAGAATATATTTTGTCCTTTTTTCTGAAGAGAGGTTTTGAGCCATAGGTGCTGAGATATCTCTTCCAAGCCAATAAAGTAAACAGCTTATGAGGCCTTGGGCTTTTTCTTTAAAGTTGGAACAATAGAAGCAGCATGAAACAGTGGAGTCAGGCTCCCAGAGAACTAGGGTTTTAATTTGGCTTTCAACAGTTGGAATTTTGAAGCTGATTGGAAGCCACAGCCGGAATGTCACCACCTCTACCATCAGATACCTGGGTCCAGCCATGGCCTGGAGCTGCAGTGCTGCCGCTGGAATTGAGTTGCCATTTTTCAGCCCCATCTTGCCTCCACCGGCAGCGTTGCCACCTTGAGTCCACTGAAGCTGCCAGGTCCCAATCAGGCTCTAACTTGACGATGGGCCCAGCAAATTGAAGCAGCAGGTGCCTTGTTCTGAGTTACCTTGCTGCTGCTGCCACCTCCTGGAACCACTAGGCTTATCTCTTCGACAGATTTGTCTGGTCCATAACACAATTTGTTCAGGAATGCTATTACATACCTCTGGAGCCAGGTGGAACTTGAACCTGGGCCTCCTGGCACAGAGAATAGGCACATCAACACTGCACCACAAGAGGTTGTTCTTTATTTGTCTCATTGTCATCACCTTTTGTCTAATTGTATCATGTCATTCACTCACTTTTGCCATCCAGCCTCATGATAGGTATTCTCTTTTGGTCTTTCACTCTCTCTTCTCTTTGCTATACTGGCTTAACCCCGTTACCATTAATGTTTTCATTGACCTGAAATGTTAACTGCTGCCCCTCACTTGGGTAGTGTGCTGGAAAGCAAGTCCCACTGTTCCCATAGTCATCACAAAAGTTAAAGATTTTTTAAAAGTATGCAAAGATTCCCAAATTTACCTGTCTTCTACACCCAGGTTTATGGAAAGCATTGACCAGTTTTCTATATTGAACAAAAACTGTTACTTATTACAGGTAAATAAACTGTAGCTACAGGTCAATTATGAACAGTAAACATAGAACTATGCTAAGTAAAACTCGTAAAAACTCCCCTCTGTATGTGTATATATATATATATATACAATATACACACACACACATACACACACACACACACACACAATATTTTTTTTTCTGGATGGAGGGAACACTGGAAAATTAATTCACTGGTCTTCATTCAAATGATCTGGTGAGACTTTTCTTGCATTGATCAGAATGCTGCTTCTCTGCCTTCGTTTGCAAGAGCCACAGGGTGGTAATGACACTTATAAAAGGTCTCTTGCTTATTAATGAAATGTCACCGCTTACAGCAATTGCTGAAAGAAAGATAAATTGGTTTCCTTGAGGCTTAAAGTGGATTTCTACAGAGAACAGAGAGAGACCTTGAGGGCTGGCCATGGTCCAAATGCTGTTCTATATCTTGTTCACAGTCCCAAGCTATTCAGCTACCTGAGAACCAATCACAGAATTGTGTGCAGGCTGAAGACTTTTGTTACTGGAAACTAGTCACTCGTCAACAAACCAATCTGTTACTTGTTGCCAGCCGGATCTCTATTTGTACACAGGCCTCCATTTCCAGTTCATCTGCAACCACTGCTGTAACCCACAACTGTACAAACAATGTTCACAATATGTATTAAACTACTTACTTTCAAATCATTGAGCAATCCTCACAATCACTGGTTTAAAAACAGTTTGTTTTCTCCATCCACAATTACAAAAAAAAATTTGAAAATTAAAAGACAAGTTCTTTACATAAATCTGTTTCTCTCTCATTTGATACCTGCCAGACCTGCTGAACATTTTTAGCATTTTTTTTCAGTGGTTGAATGAATCTTAGTTGTCAACAATCTCATCTGCAAAAGATTTAAATTTTCCAAGTTAAAGTCTCAGGAAACTTTAGGCTTGAATAAATGTTTAAACATTTATTGCAAAACCCATGTATTTCCACTTAAAATAGGGATTGAAAATCACTGTAATTGAAGCTCAGCGCAAGCTGGAAGAACAACATCTCATTTCCTGTTTCAAGGCCCTGCAACCTTCAGGACTCAATATCGAGTTCAATAATTTTAGGGCCTGAGCACTTTTTTCAATGTCCCTATCCAACTGCCACACACCAGGCCTTGTCATCACATGGGCTGTTACCACAAACATTCTCCCAGGCTGACCTTTACCCATTCCTTCATCTGTCCACCTGTGTTTTTTCTCTCTCTCTTTGGGCTCTATTTCCACCTACGATTTACTCCTCCCCAACCCCATCTTCAGTGTAAATACCAACCTTTTCCTATCAGTTCTGAGCAAGGCTCACTGGACCTGAACCGTTAACTCTGATTTTTCTACAGAAATGTTGCCAGACCCGCTGAGTTTTTCCAGCAGTTTCTTTTTTTTGCTCATTATCTATTTGTTCAATGAAATAGTGATACCCAGTTGTCCATGACCATCATCTCAGGAATGCCCCTTCTTAACAAAATCACCTTGTGTTCCATCTGTTTTACACCAATCTATTTAAAGTGTGAAAGCGTCTACTCACTTAAAACACATGAAAAAATAGAATGCATAACCATGTATAGATGTGTTGAATACATGGCCATTGCTGTAAAAAGGGAAAATGATGTAGAACCATTACAGTAAGCAAGAGGACCAATACACAGCCATTACAGCAACCAGCAAAACAATACATGCCCATTACTGTAACATGAAGAACATTACACGGCTATTCCTGGAACATGATGAACATTACACGGCCATTATGGCAACAGGAAGAACAATACACGGTCATTATTGTAATACGTTCCATGACCTCCACAATCTCCAGTCAATTCATAATCAAAGTCCATAGATTCTTCCACTAGGCCATATGCATTTATAGAATTTAAGGGATTACTTCATACTTTTGAAATGACATTATCTAAAATAACACTAACCCTCAATAATTAGTAAGACAGTGCGACCTGCAAATTATTTAAGGAATAATGGCATGTTCCCTGTTTGTTATTTCGGCCTAAGTTGCTAGCATTATGGCAGAGTATCATTGCAAATGTCAAGCTAACAGTACATCATTTTTAAAATTGTGTTTCTGACGCTTGCTTTAAAAAACATGTAATACATTTGCTTTGTAACCTTCATAGTTGCCCTCTGCGTATAGCATGCTTTAAAAATCTGTGCCAAATTCTTGATTGGAAGAAGGAGATGGGGAAAAAAACAAATAGTGAGCTAAAGAATAAAGCAAGCTTGGTCAAATTTTAAACAAGTCAGACCAGTACCAATGTCCTTGGTGGGAGAGGATAAAGAAAACATCCACAAAGGAACAGAAGTGAATAACATCAAAAGCTGAAAAGAAATCACACTTTAACAAGGATAGACAAGTCCAAAATCCAAGAGGATGCAAGTCTAAGGGCTGGATATTCCTTCTGAAGCCAATCCTACAAAGATACGTTGACAGTTTCACAGTCTGAAGTGGGAGCGCTGATGTATGTAGGAAAGAGAAAGGGGACCTCCATCTTAAGGAGATCTCTGAACTTTTTTTTTTCAAAATACCAAGATGCAAAGAGGTTGGTGTTGCCAGGTTGGCCTCTGTAGAGTGTTCTGCAGCAGCATGGGGAACCGTTGTGGTATGGTAGAACTGGGGTGTGAACATTGTTTAAAAAAAATATGCAGCAACATCTCCACCATTGGTCTGCTGCTAGGATGCTACTTTCTCTCACTGGCTGTGTGTTAGCCATCACAGGGGGCCCACCCACTGCGGAATACTTTTACAGTTTACAGTCTCCCCAGAACCTTGCCGCAGCTCAATGAACTTCCATCATGATTTAATAACCTGTTCTGCTGAAACCACCCCCCTTTCTAAGCCAGAACATGCATGGAAATTGCACCCTAGAAAATCTGTCGGATTCATCATCAGGAAATGTTATTATATCAATGGAACCTAGTATCAGGAAACATTAGAATTCTCTTCACGCTGTGTAAATCTCTTAATTACACCTGTTCATTAGGATCGTTTCCCCAAGTGTTTTAAATTTACATGAGCATTTAGGAAATATAATTTTCTGCAGCTTTAAACTGTTTGATTAGAAGTACTTTTAATGCTGTAAATATTGACACCATAATGCACTGACTGTTTCTGCTGCCTGTCTCCTCCTTCAGATGCTATTAGGACAGTGAATTGCCGATATATTAATATCCCATACAAATAAATAAAATCTCACTGAAGTACCAACTCAGTTTAAAAATAATAGTGAGTTTTCTGCACATCATGGGAAATGGAATAGCTTTGGAATGTTGCCAGTGTCAGCATCTAGTGCTTTCTTGTAAAGTATGGCAAAGGTTAGATACACAATGAATCTGCTTCACTTTATCCACAATCTGAGAATACCCCGAATTGAGTCAGAAATACATGTCTACATTGTTATTTAGTTATCTTGTCCACCATTAGAGCTCTCAGAAGTGCAACAATACAGGCTGGGTATAATTATCCAACTGGAAAACAGGAATAACACAGTGGATTCAGAGCCTTCCACACTGTAGCACAGATTGGACAAAAGATTAGAGAGCAGATGAGGGAAGACCCAGAGGGTAGTTGCGGTATGGAACTCATTGCCTGAAAGAATGGTCAAGGCAGAAGCCCTCAATTCATTTAAAATGTGTGTGGGTATTCACCTTAGAGGCTTTAACCTGCAAGACTATGGAACAAATGCTGCAAAATGAAATGAGACTGGGTGGCACATTTTTAACTGGCACATACACAAAGAGTTCTCTTTCTGTTCCAAGAAAATTCTATGATTCTATGAGTACCATTTACAAAACACTAGCTAGGAGTGTGATGGAATACTCTCAACATGCCTCGATGGGTGCGGGTCCAACAACTCTCAAGAACCACAACACCATACTGAACAAAGCAGTTCACTAGATTACTACCCTAACTACCACCTTAAATAAAATGTGCTCCCTCCATCACCGATACACAGTAGCAACAGATTGTACCATCCACAAGAAGCACCACAACAGTTCACTTGGACTCCTTCAGCATCATCTCCTAAATTCATGACTTCTACCACCTAGAAAAACAACAAAAGCAGATCTACGAAAGACCCACCACTTGTAAGTTCTCCTCCAAGCCACATACTTGGAACTACACTGACCATGGTCATTCCTTCACAGAATACCCCACAAAGCTCACAAAGCTGTAGGTTTGCCCACACCATGTGGATGAACGTGGTTCAAGAAGGTAGGGCACCATCACCTTCATGGGGAAGTTAGGATTGGACAATAAATGTTGACCTTGGCAGCGATGTCCACATTCTTTAAGTAAAAGGAAGTTGCAATAAGACTGCAAGTTTTGTGTAGGCAAGCACTAACTAGGGTCATTAAGAATGAAGCTCAGATTTTGCACATACTTCCAGTTAAAATCTTTGGTTGGCAGACAGATATTTAATGCATTAGTCTGGACTGGTTTTCTACTCACTTCCAGAAGTTCACAAATGACCAGTTCCTCTAAAATACCAGAAGCAGCATCAGAAATGAAAGAGCCTTTCCTTGTTGATCAATGGCGTACAACAGATCAGACAAAAACAGACAGACGTAGTAAGAATGATTGAGGAGGATTATGGGAGAAGTTTTTCCTTTCTACTGGCAGCATATAAAAGGGAAGTAAGCTCTAGTGGTAGCAGCCATTTTGGTCAAGAGCTGTGAGGTCCAGGTGTGGCTGTTGAGGTCAAAGTATGGGTTTTAGTGAGAATCAAGCTTTGCTGAGGACAGCGAGCAGCATTTAGGTAAGCCAAGGTAAGGTCTTTCCTTCTCTTTTAATCCAATCATTAGTAGAGGGGTAATAATGACAATTAGTGGAGTGGTATGGTCCTCCTGTGAGATGTGGGAGAACAGGGAGATGGCAAATGTCCCTGACAACCTATGTCTGCAGGAAGTGCGTAACTTGCAGTTCCTCTCAGACCACATGGGTCAATGGGAATGAAAGTTGGACTCACTGAGGACTGTACAGGAGGCAGAAAGATTTATAGATAAGATTTTCAGGGATGTGGTCACATCAAAGGTTCAGCCAGATCGATGGGTGACTGCCAGGAGGGGCAGGCAAGCAGTACAGGAGTCTCCATTTGCTGTTCCCCTTTCAAACAAGTATACCATTTTGGATGGGGTGGAAGGAGAATGTTTGCTCAGGGGAAAGCAACAATGGCAGCCACATCAGTGGCAGCATGACAGGCTCCATCGTACAGCAGGGAGAGTCACCGAGCAGTGGTGATAGGGGGCTCTAGAGTCAGTGGCACAGACAGACTTTCCTGATGTCACAACACAGTCTTACAGTGGGAAGACCAAATATAGACTGGGTGACCACTTTGTGGAACAGCTCTGCTCAGTCTGCAAGCATAACCCTGTCCTTCCTGTTATTATGATGTTAATTCATCATCTTGTTCTCATGGTCACTTTCTGCCCACAGCCTGCTACACTGTTCAAAGGAAGGCCAAGCCAGCTGGAGGAACAGTCCCTCCTCTTCTGATTAGGTACTTTACAGGCATCTGGCCTCAACATTGAGTTCAATAACTTCCAAATGTGAACTGTCCTCCATTTTCTTCTTTTTTGCCAAACAACAGTCTGTATCTTAAATGATGTTTTTAGATAGAGCTGTCCTTTATTTTGCCAATGACATGTTCTCTGAACCAACGCTTTCTTTCCTTGTCTACAAGCATTAGCACTCACTTTGCATTTTGTCTCGTGACATCATTGTCATTTAATCTCTCTACTCCCTTATAACTAGCACAGACCTCCTTCTCCTCTGCCTGAACCTCCCTCTCTTTTACAACAACATACACCCCGTTCACATTTTTAATTCTTTTCAATTGGTAGAAGAGTCATATTGGACTTGAAACGTTTTTTCTGTTCCTCTCTCCAAAGATGCTGCCAGACCTGCTGAGTTTCTCTAGCACTTTCAGGTTAATCACAGATTTGAGATGTTTGGCAAAAGAACCAAAGGTAACACAAGGAGACACTTTTACAAAGCAGCAAGTGTTTAGGATCTAGAATGCAGACAGTGTAGTGCAGGCTAAGTCAGTTGTGGCTTCCAAAAGGGAAATAAATAAGCACCTGCAGGTTAAAGAAAAAACGTGGGGTTAAGGGGAAAGAATGGAGGAGTGAAAATCGTTGAATTGTTTTTGCAAACAACACAGATCAGTGGACTGAACTATCTCACTGAATATAGGAATGCTATCCTGAGGGATTCTAGTAAGATTTGTGTTAGTAGGCACAGCTATATTGCTGACACATGTGCCTCATTTGAGTAATGGCTTCACGCTCACCTTAACAGGAAATGTGAAACAAAGAGTAACTATAATGCTATATATTATTAAATGTTACAACATTTAAAAGACATTTGGATAAGTACATGAATAAGAAACGTTTGGAGGGTTATGGGCCAAGCACAGGCAAGTGGGACTAATTTTGTTTGAGATTGTGGTCAGCATGGACTGGTTGGACTGAACGGTCTGTTTCCCTGCTGTATGATTCTATATCTCTATGACCTAGTGTAGAGAGCAATGAGATAAATTCAAAAGTTCACAGTGTAATTTTATACAGCAGATGGAGGGACCAATACTTCCACAGATATGAATTTGATGCACAGCGCTAGTTTTAAATAAAGCTACATTAGAGTAATGAAAGTGTGCACAACAGATCTTTGGAAATTTATTGATATTTTAAATGGATGATGTACGCCGAACATAGGATCCACAGTCTATTCTCTCTGTTGCAAGATGATGCAAATAAAGATTTCTGCAAACGTATTGTCAGAAGTTTAAAAAAAAATGTAATAGAAGTCCTGAAATGTATTGGCCCTGCTATCCATCATTTTGCATACTGATGGGGATTTCACCATTTTCTGTGGTAACGTGCAATTGAACCATTTGAATGCTATCAAGTTCAATGTTTTATGTTGAATAGTCCTGTTTCCCAAATTGTAATTGGTTAGACAACTGGAGCAATTCTCTGCATTAATTTAATGTCAGTGTCGGTTTTCCAGTTGTTTATATTTTTCAATCATTCAGGACACGCACGCATTGCCGGCTGGGCCAGCATTTATTGCCCATTCCTAAATGCCCTTGCAAACACAGTGGTGAGCCTGCTTCTTGAACTGTTGCAGTCCCTACTGTGTAGGTACACCCACAATGCTCCAAGGAAAGAAGTTTCAGGATTTTCACACCACCATAATAAAGGAACAATGACATATTTACAAGATATGACAGTATATGCCTTTGACAGGAGTTTGCACTTGACAGTGTTCCCTTGAGACAATTATCAGTTTAAAGCTGAATATTGTTCAGGGTTTGCTGCACGCAGTCACGGTTTGCTTCATTATCTTAGGAAGTACAACTGGGGATGAACGCTGTCCAATTATCAATTAACATCCCCTTCTAACCTTATGATCAAAGGAAGTCCAATGAAGAAGCAGTTTACAGTGGCTGAATCTAGCATACTACATGAAGACCATCTGTAGTAGTGTCCTAAACTGAGATGATTAATCTCCCAAATCAGAAGCATTTTGTGTTAGATGTGACTGCCATCATTCAGGAGGGAGATGTTCGTAGAGCTTCTTTCTCCCATCAGTTGCCTAACTTTCCACTAACATCCACAACTGAATGTAGCAGGAGGGGGTAGATGTTTAATCAGATATGAGATGGTGGAACTACTAAGCTCTGCTTGCTGCATGCAACTTCCTTTGCATTATAGCTTTATCATCTTCGTCCACCTCCTGGCATCTTCTCCCATATATCTTATTATACCAGGGTCAGCCCCTTCACTTGCTTGTAATGGTAAAGTGAGGATACATCAGTTAATATTATGGTAGAATACAATTCTACTGCTGGTGATTGAACCCACCACCTCATTGGGACCCAGTTTTCAACTGACAGATCACGTTCCAAATCCATCACATTTAGCGTGGTAAATGCCACACAACATGAATTTTCTTAAATATGTTTGACACACAACCCACAGTCAAAGATTCTTAAAGGAATGGTGCACTAACTTGCATCCCTCACATCTCATAAATCATCAGAGTGGTACTCCCGTTCGTTCCAGTTTTCTCAAAACCTGAGATTAGATTACACACTTGAGATCACTCAAATGGATGCTATTTTTCTCTTGAATAATACATAAGCAGTGCTTATTTTATGGACAGTTTATTGGTTCTTAGCAACTTTCATGGCTGAATGTTGTCATGCTGACTATAATTGTTAATACATTTAAACACCATTGCTGCATGACGGCATGCTCACTTAATGATTGATGACTGTGATGAGATTAATGGAATTTTAAGAAGAAATAATTTGCAGACGGTTAGGGGAATATTACTACTGCAAGCGAATAAATCTTATATCATTTTGGCAAGTAAGTTGAGCGTGGAATTCCACAGGACTGATTATAATGATGCAGTGAGATGAGACATGAACCTTTAGAAATGAAACAATGAAACTACCATTGCTGAAACAGTTATTCACGTACCATGACTGCAAGCATCATTTTCATAGTAACTACTAGGGAGCACAATTTACAATTTGTCTCAAGCAACAAGATAATATACAACATATGGCTCAGGCAAGAAATCCCATTAAGCTGGTTAGATCGCAAAACTAGACAGAAATAAATTATTGCATTCCCAATGATGTATAAAGTAATGAGTAGCAAGGCCAAAACATATCAGTCACCTTACCTCATTAGAGTTCCAGCAATTTGCCAATAAGCTCATTTCATTCAGAGCTTACAGCGTTGATAGCACTTAGTCCCCTGAGTCTCTTTCTGAAGCTGAAACTGCAGACTAAATCCAACATCATTATTATTAACCACCATAGCTAAGCCCAGCTGAACATCTTGATTAATCCTCAAACTCTTTAGCATGCCTTGCCATGTCCATAAAGACGCCTGTGGATAGGCTAAGGGCAAAGTTAAGTCTGAATAGTTTGCTTGTATTTCCATAAGAGAATTACAGGTCACGTAATTTTCCAAAAAACACAGTGTACATTTTAGATATATTGAACCACTGAGTTGCCACAATACCTCTTTAAGTTTCCTGAATCTTTCTGCCACACCTAACCAGACACCACAATAGCCAGGCAAATTAATGCCACTCTACTGTCAATGGTGCTCTGTAACCTGTAGGCAAAGGTGATGCAAGGCAGGGGATAAGTGCATCTTACTCTTGTTTATCAATGAGTTGGTGATCTGTAACCCATTGGAGCCATTAATTCAGTTACCTTGTTTACTGTTACAGGCACAGGAAATAGAATAGGGCAAAGTATTTGCTGCCTACATTTCACCTTATAACCAACTTAAAAGTAAGAATTTGTTTCAATTTTTTTGTGACATTAGTATCTTCACTTTGGAAGCACAAATTTACAATATTTTTGTTTAGGTAGCTGAGATAAACTAATGATGGGGTGCAACTGTAGGTGGATGTGTTTCTATAGCTGTTATCATATATTTATTACATTCAATTCCATAAAGCCCACAGCACAGAAACAGGCTACTTGATCCAATTTGTCTATATTACAAACCTCTTCCCACACCTCTTCATGGAATCTATCACCATATCCTTCCGTTCCTTCCTCCCTCATTGACTTATGTAGCTTTCCTTAAAAGCATCCATGATATTCAACTATTCATAAGCACAAGTTCTCCATTCTTATCACTCTTTGGGAAATAAGTTGATTTTTGATTAATGTATTGTTTTAATCCAGTTGAGGCAGGTTTGGAGATATGACTAAAATAATCTAGTAGGAATTTTCTAGTTGATTAGTGAATAAATGCACTTTATTTTATGGTAGTGACCAGTTTTACTGCTTTCTCTTATGCTCAGTTAGCCAAACTGACAGAATTGCACTGGGATGATGCAATTGGCCTTGATACCTATGCAGAGAGAAAAAGGGAGTCTAACAATGTTCTAGACTATAACTGATTTCCTTTGACTCTTGTTGGAAATTAAATGTGTAGAAATTAGGTGAATATAGTACCAGGCTCAGATCAGTATTTCTGGCCAAGCAACCTGTCAACACTCATTGCATCCAGTCATTTAAGTATGGCTAAATGACAAGGTACTGAATTGGCACCAGCTTGGCCTATTTATCCCTGAATTCTACAGAAAGGAAGACAGTTGGAGGAAACACTACAATGTGGGAGGAAGACTTTATAGTACTGGACTATAAGCTATAATACAATATAAATCATCAGTACTATAAGATCATCAGACATAGGAGCAGAAGTAGGCCATTCAGCCTGCTCCACCATTCAATGAGATCATGGCAAATCCAATAATCCTCACCTCTAATTTCCCGCCACATTCCCATAACCCTTGATTCTCTTACTGATTAAAAATCCCTCTCAGGCTTAAATATTCATAACAAACAAGAGTCTGCAGCCCTCCATGGTAAAGAATTCCACGGATTGACTGGACTCTGAGGGAAGAAACTCCTCCTCATCTTTATCTAAAATGGGTGACCACTTAACCCGAGATTATAACCTCTGGTCCTAGATGTTGCCACAAGGGGAATGAACATCTCCACATCTCCCTTGTCAAGCCCCTGATAATCTTATGTTTCAATAAAGTCATCTTCTCATTCTTCTAAATTTCACTGAGTACAGACTCAAATTATTCAACTTTTCTACATCAGAAAATCCCTCCATACTCAGCATCAATCTATTGAATCTTCTCTGCACTTCCTCCAATCCCAAAATATCTTTCCATAGATAAGGGAACCAAGACTGTTTACAGTATTTCAGGTGTGGTCTCGCAAATTCTTTGTATAGTTTGAAAAAAACCTCCCCATTTTATGCCACATTCCATTTGAAATGAAGGTCAACATTCAATTTACCTTCCCTATTACGTGAACTTGGATGGTAGCCTTTTGTCATTTATACATGAGGACTCCCAAATTTTTCTCTGTGCTGCAGCTTTCTGCAGATTTTCTTCATTTAACAATACTCAGCTCCTCTATTCCTCCTGCCAAAGTGCAAAATCACAAATTTTGCCATATTATATTCCATCTGCCAAGATTTTGCCTACTATCTTAAGCTGTCCATATCCTGTCCTCCACAAACTTGGCCGTTGTACATTCACTTTCCGAATCCAAGTCATTAATACACATTGCAAATAACTGTGACCCCTGCATTGATCCATGTGGCACTCCCCTAGTTAAGAGTTGCTGTTCTGAAAATGCCCCCTTTATCCCAATGCTTTGTCTTCTATTAATTATTCAAAACTCTATCCTTGCTAATGTACTGCACTGAACAGCTTGGACTGTCATCTTATCAGCCCAACGCCGTAATACCTTATCAAATGCTTGCTGGAAATCCAAACATATTGTGTCTACTGGCTTCTTTTTATTTATAATAGCATCTAATATTATCCCAATGATACGAGTTAAGCTAACTAACCTACAGTTATTTTTTTTTTTCAGTCCTTCCCCAGATTCATTTTCTAAGGGGCCAATGTTCACTTTGACCTCCCTTTTCCTTTTCATAGAAGCTCTCAGTATAAGATTTTATATATTTTATTTTATATCCCTTGTACATTTTTTCTTATAGTTTATTTTCTCTGTCATTTTTATATTTTTAGTCCTCCTTTGTTAAATTCTGATTTTCTCCAAGTCTTCAGAGGCTATCGCTGAATTTTGCCTCAAAATATGCTTTTTCCCTCAAAATGATACTCTCCTTAAATTCCTCAGTTTAGCACAGTTGCTTCTGACCAAGTTACTCACTCTCAAACTGAATACTAACTTTGACCATGTATGTGATTCTAGGGGATCTTTCACTACAAGGGGATCAAGATGGCTCACAGTCTCACAAATTCTTTGTATAGTTTGAACAAGACTTCCCCATTTTTATCCACATTCCATTTGAAATAAAGGTCAACATTCAATTTGCCTTCCCTATTACATGAGCTTGGATGGTAGCCTTTTGTCATTTATAATTCAATAAACCTACCTCATCTTATCAGTTATTTAAATGGCAGTCAATTGTTATGAATGAAATCTAATTTCAAATTCTTTCAAAAAGGTTGAGATCTGGTTAAAATATTTTTTATATCAAAATATACATTTAAAAGATGTCTTAATCACTGCTTTCTGTGCCATGATCGTAACACGTCTACAATCAAAGGGAAGAAAACAACAATAATGTTCAATCAAGTTTAGTCTTGAGTCCATCAGTGTATTGAATGAGACAGTTGCTTGCTGCAACTGGAACTTGAATCCAAAGTTGCGTACTTGCATGTTGGCCAGTGGACTGTGATATCTTATAACAAAAAAGTACAAGTGGCCAACATGCAAATACACAACTTTGGACTGAAGTGCAATATAATAATTCATGTCCTTCAGGGAAAGGAATCTGACAGCCTTACTCACTCTCACTGACCTGTGGCTCCAGAGGCATGTTATATGTCTCTTAATGTCCTCAGGGTACAAGGGAATAAACTGTCTGCATTATCCACATCTGGTGACCTAATATAGGCAAAGGGCTGACCCCAAGATTAATTTAAAAGCAGAACCAAGTTTGCTTTGAAAGGGAAAGAAAGAGTTGACAACAGAGCTCAACCAGATTTCTAATTCCCAACTTCAGATTGTAGGCTTGTTTTCCCTCCAAACTAAGTAAATGAGTCACTTTTTCATCCCTCTACAGTGATATCCACAGTATGAGCCAATTTCGATATGCATCAAAATGTAAATTAAGCAGCAAGGATTCAAAAAGCCCGTGGCAGGAATCAAGATGACAAGGACAATCTATAATTTTCACAACAATTTTCTCAAATGGGCAGCATTGTAGATAGTGCTGACACAGCATAAAATTACAACAGGATGTTGCTAGATTAAGTAAGTAGGCAAAGCTGTGGCAGATGGATTTTAATATAACCAAGTGTAAGGTTATCCATTTCGGACAATAAAAGGATAGATCAGGGTATTTTTTAGAAGGCACAAAGCTAAATACTGTGGATTTCCAATGAAATTTGGGAGTACAGGTGTATAACTCTTTAAAATGCAATGAACAGGTGCAGAAAATAGTCAGGAAGGCTAATGGAATGCTGGCCTGCATGTCTAAAGGGCTAAAGTATAAACAGGCAAACATTATGCTGCAGTTATTCAAATTCTAGTTAGACCCCACAGAATACTGTGAGCAGATCTGGCCACCACACCTTAGGAAGGATGTTTTGGCCCTAGAGGGAGTTCAACGCAGGTTTACAAGGATGATTCCTGGACTCCAGAGTTAAGTTATGAGATGACATTAGAGAAATTAGGCCTTTATTCTCTAGAATTTATAAAGTTTAGGGGTAATCTAATCGAATTTTTAAGGATATTAACAGGAAAAGACAGGGTAGATAAAGATAACCTATTTCCACTGGTTGAAGATTCTAGATCCAGGAGGCATAAAAAAGAATTAGTGCCAGACCATTCAGGAGAGATGTTAGAAAGCACTTGCACTCGCAAAGGGTAGTGGAGGTTGGAACTCTGTTCCTCATATGGTGGTCATTGCTAATTCAATTGTTAAATTTAAATCTGAGATAAACAAATTTTTATTAAACAAGCCTATCAAGAGAATTGGGCGCAAGACAGGCATGTGGAGTCAGGCCACAGATCAGCCATGATCTTACTGAATGACAGAGCTGGCTCAAGGGGTTGAATAGCCTACTCCTATTACTATGTTCATCTTGAATTTCCAAGTAATTTTGCTGATTCCCTATCTTAATTATGTTTTATTTCTCACTTAATGTTCCTGTGGGGTTTCATGGACTTTAGAAAGGATCAGTTAAAAAATGAAAAAATCTTTCACAATAACTTGAGTAAATTTACTCTCTGAAACTGTCTTCAAGACTTCCTTAATAACAAGCTCTCGCCTAGATTCTGACTGCCTTTTTGACATCCAGAAAAGTTCTGAACTTATTCCAATTAATTCTGAGTACTTTTGCAGGCTGCAGCAGCATGTAAGATATGCATACAGCTCCATTCATCAAATTGGTTGGAGTACTCACCATTCTATCATTCATCAATACACTGGTGCTCAGTTCTTCATTAATTTACATGGTCATAATTATCTGCTCCTCCAATAATTAACTAATACGCCATACTCCATTAATTTATTAATTCATTGGTATGTTCCTAGTCCATGAATTTATTAAATCATTGTAGCCTGCTTCTCAATTAATTTGTTTGCATGTGTTGTTTTATTAATTGATTAACTGGTGCCCTTTGCTCCTTCTTTTAATTCACTGCTACAACCACTGCTGTATTAATTACATAACTTGCTGCTGCCCACTTTCGTACAAATTTACTGTTCCAATGTAGTCCAGCACTCAATTAATTTATTAATTCATGAATCTTCATTAATGTCTGTCTTTTCTTG
Organism: Rhincodon typus; assembly: GCF_021869965.1. Lineage (NCBI taxonomy): Eukaryota > Metazoa > Chordata > Chondrichthyes > Orectolobiformes > Rhincodontidae > Rhincodon > Rhincodon typus. Next base: position 26,085,101 of record NC_063353.1, on the reverse strand, counting down.
GTGACATTTTTGTCTCCCAGTCAGAAGGTTGTAGATTCAACTCCCAGTTCAGAGGCTTGAGCAGATTATCTAAACTGACACTGTCAGAGGTACTGTCTTTCAAATGAGATGTTAAGCCAAGGACTTGTCTATTCTCTCAATGAACATAAAAGATTCTACAGAATTACTGAAAGTAGCCAAGAGGAGTTCCTCCTAATACTCTAGTCAACACTCATCTCCCAGCAATGAGTGGAGGCAATGGCCTAGTGGTATTATCGCTGAACTGCTAATCTAGACACCCTGGTAATGTTCTGGGGGTAGGGGTTCAAATCCCACTATGCAGTTGGTGGAATTTGAATTCAATTAAAATCCGGAATTAAGAGTTTAATGATGTCAATTGTCAGGAAAAACCCATCTGGTTCACTAATATCCTTTAGGGAAGGAAACTGCCACCTTTACCTGGTCTGATGATTGCAGACCCACAGCAATGTGATTGACTCTTAACTGCACTCTGCACAATTAGGGGTGGGCAATAAATGCTGGTCTAGCCAGTGACGCCCACATCACGAAGGAAGAAAATAAAAACCCAATGATATGAGAAATAGATTACTTGGCCAGTTGTTGTTTGTGGGGACTACCAGTGTGAAAATTGACAGCGTATTACTTGACATTACAGTGAATATACTTCAAAGATATTTTGTTGGCTTGTGAGAAACAAATGCATGTTCTTCCATTCTAACTGAGTTACTGTCACAAGAAAACCCATCTAACTTTATAATAAACCAAAGAACTGTGCATGCTGCAAATCTGAAACATGAACAGAAATTGCTGGAGGAACTCAGCAGTGATGCTGAAAAAGTAGGGGTTAACGTTTCAAGTCCAGTGACCCTTCTTCAGAATTGAGTTCTGAAGGTCAGGGTTAAGTCACACATTCACCAAAGGTGTGTCATAACATAGCCAACAGGTTAATGAAAATAACTACACCTCTTTCTTAAAAGGGCCCCTTGGAAGCATGCAGTGGTTATGCCCCAAAGGCAGAAGGTCTGGGTTCAGGTCCCACCTGCCCTAGGGATATGTAATAACATGGCCGAACACATTAAATAACTGTACCTCTTAAAAAGGAGATGCATTGTGGCTAGAGCAGATACTAGAAACTGGCCTCTAACAGATTCTGACCTGCCAAAGTATGGCACAATATGGGAGACGCAAACTCCAAGTTTTCACACAACAAATCACAGCAATCATTAAAATATAACCTTCCATCCATTCATAGGAACAACATAAAATGATGATCATACATCAGCTTTTTCTGTCCCACAATTACACTCCTTAACTTGTGGGAACCTGTGATTTAGCTTGGCTAAAAACAGAAATTCGAAAAAAAAGTAGTAAATTATTTAACAAAAAAAAATGTATTTTGCAAATTACACTGAAAGCAGTCAACTCAGACAATGTCATAGGGTGAAACAACACACCCTAAAGAAGGCTCATACTTGTAACAAAAACTAAAAGAACTGCGGATGCTGTAAATCAGGAACAAAAACAAAGTTGCTGGAAAAGCTCAGCAGATCTGGCACATCTGTGAAGGAAAAAACAGTTCTGAGGAAGGGTCATCGGACCCAAAACGTTAACTCTGTTTTTTCCTTCACAGATGTTGCCAGACCTGCTGAGCTTTTCCAGCAACTTTGTTTTTGGTCCTATTTGTAACTTTTACTGTGTTAGAAACAAATTTAAATGTAGAAACTCTGATGACAATGATGACCGTCATCATCTTCAATATAATGAATGATGATGTAGAGCTGGACTACAGACCCAAAAATTCACCCCAAATTACTGCTGACACTCGAACTGGATTCAGGCATGTAACTCTCCTCCCAGCGTCCAAACCCTAAAGTGGTTTGACAGACTCATCCTTATTCTTTTTTATAACTAGGACACTCAAGAGTGTAAGCTCAAACCACCAGTTTGATTCAAACTAATCCGAAAAAACACAAAAATCTACTCTTAAAAGCCATGTCTTATGTAATCAAGATCCCCAATCTGGGCTCATTGCTAACTCACACAACAAATTAAGATCTTCCACAGAGCACAATTTGACATCAATTATTAGCGTGTATCTCTCATTATGTACTGATTAATATGTTCAATTTAAAAACTTCAGTCTATAATGAATAAAAAAAAAACATTTATCTCGTCCAATGTATTATTTCCAGCATCTGTATATCACCTACTCTCATGGATTCCGCCCTTTGTTGAGTTGTTGGTTGACAATTGAAATACAAATGGTGTAATTGCGCACTCACAGAAGGAACCACACCAACTCAGACACGCGTTGCAGGATCAGGGCTGCAGCTTTAAGTTGTATGTCTGACGCACAACCCTTTGACCACATTGGGAGCATGGACAAATGGAACGGCCTTTGTACCTGTAAAGTGCAACGTCACTGACAAAACACTGCTGGACGTCACATGGAAAATGAGTTATAGTTGCAATACTCACAGAAACCACATTCACGTAGTCATCATCAGACAGTGTTTCCAACATCTCAGAGACTGATGTCCGAATTAGTTTCAACGTTAGCCCACTAACACTTCCGCTCCTTTTTTGTAGAAAAGAAAGCAAGGAAAGGGTAAAATATTACATTCTTTACAGAGAAAGTAACAGTTTCAATGCTCGAATGACTTGTGCAGTACTTACACGTCTACAAGAATGAGCATGTCCTTGGGTGAAGCAGCTCCCTGAATGTACCTGAGAGAGTAGAACAAATCAGTGATGCACCACTAACTTCACAATATGAGAAACCACACAGAAATCTATTTAAGTATAGCTGCTGCAATCTTTTGGGGGTGTATTATTTTATTCTTTAACAGCTTATCACAAGCATAGTGTTCTGCCAAGGTCTGTGGCCAGTACTGAAGCACAACTGGGACAATTGCTGTAATGCAATATAACAATAGAGGAATAGCTCTAAGTGGGATCAATTAGACAGAATTTTTAAAGAACGATTACAAGCCACAGTTGGCTAAATGGCTTCCTTTTGCATTGTGTAATTCTACGATGAGCCAAAGCCTAACTTTTTAATCAAGTTGGCACCAAGAATATCAAAATATACCAGAGCTTCAAAACACAGATTATTCCATATTTACAAGCAACTAAATTACTTTTAAGTTTGGATATTATTGTTAACTGGGCAGTTGCAGTAGCTAAGCTGCACACACAAGGTCCCAGAAATAGGAGTAAAACAAATAGCCAGTTAAGAATGCTGTTTCTCAAATATTGCGATAGGTTCTTTAATAGCAATTTGCATAGGTAGATGGCAACACTGCACTCCTTTAGTACTGCACTAATAATGTACTTAACTTACATAGTTGTGGAAAAGATGAGTTTCTAAGACTAAACATTCAGTCAATGGGTCGGGAGTCAACTTTAAGAAAAGTAACATTTTTGAAGAGGCTTAATTCCATTCTTTCCCATTGCCTTACTGCTGCAACTGCCATGTTAGAGGCTGGTCCCACCAATCCAACACCCAAAAGCAGGACAAAGAAGTTGGAAGAGTTGGCAATACTTTTTATTACTTATAAGTAAATAATAACCTCCATAGACACAGACATTAATTTCTGTAAGTTCACTGATGAACTAATGAACACCAAATTCATTAAATTTCTCAAATTCATCAAAACCAAAAGTCACACCTGTAAATTTATATAATTTTACTCAGTTTTTCTCATGCAGAAAAGAATTCAACTTAGCAGCAGAACAGGCATTGAATGGGTGTTAAAATACATAAAATTCACTATCATTATCATCAGAATGAAGTAACTTTTCCCAAGTTGATTCAAGAAGTACAACATCATATGGATCATCAACATCATCTTCACCAGCATTCATGTCATTATTGGCCTTATCATCCCACAAATAACCACACTGTGTGCCATAAAAATGTTTAGAATTAGAATTTAGAATTGGGTTTAATGTGAAAAGTGAAAAGTTTACAAGTCGACTCTTATGGTGCCATCTCGGTGCAAAATGTTAGATACAAAACAAAAAAATAAAGAAACAATGTTAAAAAGTTAAATATTACAGTCCTTCTTTCTAAAAAGTAGAAAAACCGTGTACTGAACATTGCACATTTCTTGATCTCCAGTGGAGGTCTCCACCAAGTGGCTTTTTTGAGTGCTTTGCTGTTCCTTTTAATTCTATTGACTAAGGACATACCCATCGTTTGATCTGATGTTCCATTTCAGACAGCTGTGGAATAACAATCAGAGTGTACTTTCTTCTTATTGAGCATGATCTCTATTCCAATTTCATCCCTTTAAAACTCACGCACACAGGATTGCTAAAGTTGGAGCCCCAATGCCTCCTCCACTAGTGAATATCTTTTCTCCACTGGTCATCCAGTCGCTCTTCTCACCCTCAAAGGGCTTGTTTAGAGAGATGTCCAACAGTGGAACAAGGCTGGTTAGCCGACTGGGAATCACTGCAATATCCTTGTTCTGTGACCTAACTTCAGCACCATCAGTGACCAGGCGTGATCTCAATGTGCCACAGTTGAGAAAACTTTTCTTAATGTAAGCCTCCATATTTGGAGGCTCCAATCTTTCTGCAGCCATCTTTACAAGCCACTTTCATCCACCATTCTTTATCATGACTGGAAATGATTCATCCTTTTGGGAGTTATGTTTCGGGAAGTTTCTTTCCTGAATGTCACCATTGGCTTAAGCTTTGTCCTGTTGTACATACCTGACAGCACAACTATGAATCTATATCTTTCATGGTCAGCTGTCTTCACCAATACTCTTTTCTCTCCAATTTTAATCACTACTTGACATGGCATGACAGAATTCGTGGGTCACACTTGGCAAATTAATTCTCCACCCATGCTGAGAGACCTTTCTTACCTTTACCAAGAAGCTCATTGCGAGCTTCAGGATCAGCATTCCTTCTTTCTACTCCTTCTCCAAGATCATCAGGTTCTGACAACAGACCAATATTCTGGAACATTAACCTTAGAGCCTCATCTCTCTGCAGAGCTTTGACCTGTTTAATATTGTAAGCATTCACTGTTTTTATTTCAGATTTCCGACAACAATAGTATGTTGCTTTTTGTTCAATTTGCCTTTGTATGCCTTTTGATTCTTTGTCCTCCTTGTACCACTTTCATGCCCTACTTCACCAATAAGCCGCAGCATCACTAAGTAGCCCTTTTATATGCTTTGCTGTTCCTTTTAAATCTATAGAATAAGGACGTACCCATCATTTGATCTGATCTTCTACTGCAGGCAACTGTGGTAAAACAATCAATGTGTGCTTTCTGCTTGTCAACCATGGCATAAGTTATTGCATTTAAATTTTGAACAATCAGTTTTGAAATGGAAGCAGATCTTATGGATGCTGCAGCTTGGTTTATGGGCACAAAAGTTAAATGAGAAACACTTTTGTAATTTTTGCTACACACCTCTCATTAAACACAACGCGTTGAGCACATTGCAAAAATCTGCCCTGTCTGGCTCTTTGTGCCTGGTTATGGTCAATAAGCAGATTGATTGTTTAACTCCACATACATTGCCAAACTTCCATATGAAGCTAAAGACATTAATAACCTTCACACCCTGAAGTAAAAATCTATGACATACAAATGAGCTGTAAGCACTGGTAAAAATCCAAGCACCATTAACATTGAGCTACTTTGAACAACTATTTGTTTTTACAGACTTGCATCCGAATGTTGATCATGGCCTAAAGGCCAGCATAGGGGAGTGAGTAGGAGGGAAGAAGAGCTAACAATCACAAATTACATTTATATGAATAAAACTAATGTCTCTGAAACTGCACTGAAAGCCTAATAAAATTAAAGAAATGACATCTAGATTGCTAGATCTCAGTGGCTGAAGGATTGATTACCTAAGTTTTCAATAATATAGAAGGAAAACAGATAATGGAGACAGAGATGGATGTTTCCAGCATATATATGGAGGCTGGTGCTGTGGTTGTAGATGATTTGGCCAAGTAATAGTGTACGAGAGAAAGAGAGGGACAAGAATATATGCCAGAAGATGACTATGGGTCTGACTTTGAAGGTGATGCTGAAACCACAAAGGATTATTTCTGATATCTGCTACAAGAGAGATGATTGCAAGGGTCCTCTACAAGTTTTTTTTTCCCCTTTATTCTTTCATGGGATAAAGGTGTTGATGGCTTGGCCAACATTTACTGCCCATCCTTAATTGCCCAGAGGGCAGTTAAGAGTCACATGTAGGCCAGACCAGGTAAGGATGGTGGCGGTTTCCTTCCCTAAAGGACATTACTGAACCAGATGGGCTTTTCCAACAATTGACAATGGATTCATGGTCATCATTAGATTCTTAATTCCAGATATTTATTGAATTCAAATTCCACCATTTGCCATGATGGGATTTGAACCCGGGTCCCCAGGACGTTATCTGGGTCTCTGTATTAACAGTCCAGTGATAATACCACTAGGCCATCACCTTGCCCCCAAAGCCTCCTCTCATTGGCTGAAGAACTCCTTCCACAGTCAATGTGAAGTTTACATGAGAGGCACACAATCTTCAGTGCATGATAAATTCAAGAAAAGTGCAACAAACAGCACCAACTGACTTTTCAGCCTCACAAAAGCCTTCAAATCTGTTAGCCATGAAGTCTTATAGAGTATCCTCATCAGATTCAATTACCTGGAGAAATTTGTTACCATCTTCCACCTACACCATGACAACATGCAAACTATGAACCTCATCAATGGAACCACTACAAACTCTATCTCAATGAATGCATGGGTCAAACAACACATGCTGCCAACTCTCCTCCATTTTCCTTTCTACAATATTGTGCCTGACCGCCGACAAATTACCCACAGGTAGATGAAGAATCTATAGATCAGATTAGTCTTTCTTCAACCTACGCTGCCTTCAATCCAAACCCAGGATCACTCCAACCTCACTCACTGAGTTTCAATGCACACGAGATGCTTGTGTGCATAGTCAAAACTAAGCTCCACGTCAGTGTTCATTCCTTCTCTGAAGCACACAAGAAAAATGGCCTTTCACAAAGCATCCAGAACCCTGAAATCCTCTTCCAAACAGTTCCCACAACAAAACGCCATCCCATATCACTTTAGATCAACGGTGAGATCTTAGAAAATGTGGACAAAATTTTTCATGTTGTGTGAGCATCCATTTGATGAAAGCAGACATTCATAATCAGTAAATTCATCATCCTATTAATATCCTCTCACAGCCTTCGGTGACTGAGAAAAGGAGTGTCTGAGGACGATTATCTCAAACCTGACCATCTATCTCAAACTATCTAAATCCCAATGGTTTACAGGGCAGCAGCGATTTCTGCACTCCTGTATGCTTCACAGATTTGAACAGGCCACAGCAGACACCTTAGAGCACTGGAAAATTCCCATTAGCTGCACCTTTGCAACATCCTCCAAATCTGGAAAAAAGACCCCATCCAGAGTTCTTAACCAAGCTAACACAGTTAGCATCAAGGTGCTAATTACTTTTAAACAGCTGTGCAGGATGGGATGTATCAATTGCATACCTGAGATCAGACTCCTGAAGCAGCTGTTCAGCTCCAAACTCAATTACAGCCTCAGTCAGAGGAAAATTTTAGAAACACTTTAGGGTTATCCTCAAATCATTCCTGAAGGGGTGAAACATTGTTGCCAACTCTTGGGGGACCCTGGTTATGAGCAACTAAAATGGAGAAGGTTGATTCAGGAAGGCTGAACATTTTGAAAGACTTTGTTGAAATGTGTAGGGGGATAATGCATGAATCTCCAAACACCTCATATAACAAAGCCTTCAAGGATTATGTACCAAACATTTGGCAGAATCTGCAGATTGCACATTAGATCTATCAGCCTTCTCAGAACACATGAAACCAGTTTGGAAGCAAATTATCCTCAATGCTGAGGAACTGCACGAGATGATTTGAAGTGAAACTAACATGTAGTTAAAAAGTAGTTCTTCAATTTCCTCAAACCTGAGTTTTTAAAGTCTGCAAATTATGGAAAGGAGAATGGTCTCAAAGTACTAAGAAAGAAAAGAAAGATTAACTTTAAGTTTTAAGAGAAGAATCTATTAACAAGGAAAATGGAATTGAATGGAGCTTGTGAGAAACACATTTGAGAAGCCTAACAAGGTAGTTAAATAGAGGAAAATAGTAAATTAAAATGGCATTGAAGAAAATATGCCTTGAAAGCCAAAAAAAAGAGAAAGAAAACCCAGGTGGAAATGTCTATTATCAGGTGCCCATCTGTGTATAGAAAAGCCACGTATGTCAACTGGTGGTGATGTATGACAGAGACTGAGTCAACACAGTGTGCAGCTGGAGGAACACAGCAGGTCAGGCAGCATCAGTGAAGCAGGACAATTGATGTTTTGAGGAAGGGTCACCAGACCCGAAACATTAACTCTGTTCTCTCCTCCACAGATGCTGCCAGACCTGCTGAGCTTTTCCAGCAACTTTGTTTTTGTTCCTGATTTACAGCATCCGCAGTTCTTTTGGTTTTTATTCAGTTGATGTTTTGGGTCGACTCTCAAGCTATACCTCATTGAGCCCTGATGAAGAGTCCCAAATCAAAACGTCGACTCCCCTGCTCCTCTGATGCTGCCTGACCTGCTGTGTTCATCCAGTGTTCATTTAATTGAATATAAGATTTCATATGAACTTTCATATGAACTAAATAGACACTTAACAATGACTTTTGAAGAGACAATATGACAGGGGCAAATCAATAGATTTATAAGAAAAATACATTCCCAGGTTAAAAGATTCAATCTTCTTAAACAAATTCAAAATTTCTAAAACATTGTAATTCTTCTACTTTGTTTAAAAATGCTTGGAGGGGGGGCACAGATTATCAGCATTATTTTTGCACTGTGGGTGAATATACTCCATTAAAATGGTTATGTACACTAAGTTGGCTCATATCCTTTCTAAAAATAGCACACATAAGAATTCTACAACAGTGCATTAACTAAGTCATTTAAAAAATATAGAGTGCTGAGGGTAATTTTGACTCCTTAGAAGTCTATTCAGGTATAGCTCGCAATAATTTGCATATTTTGTACAGATAGCACGATTTTCCTTAATTAGATAAAAAAAAATCTGTAATGCACAAAGAAGGCTTTTAGCACAATGGCTTAAAGCAAATTATATCAATAAAATTAAAGTTATCCCATTTAATTGCAATCAATCAAGAAATGGGGAATCAAGAAAGTTTTAAGATTGAATCACATGGTTGAAGCACTTCCATAGCAGTTCACTGAAGAATACAGTCTAGTGTGTTACTGCTGCCACTTTAGACAGCATGACATGGTCTCTCTTTCCAATGTTGAAGTACTAAGTTTCAGGTCACTAATTGCTGAAACTAAATAACAGGTCTGACATCATAGGAGGTCAGAAACAGAACAACATCATTCAGGCCTCAAGCCTTTTCCAACAAATTTAAATCATCACTAATCTCTGATCTAAATTCACATTGCCCCTTTGCCCCATATCTCTTAATTTTACGTTCAGTTAACATAAACCTATCAATATTGGTTTTATTATTCACAACTGACCAAGTCTTTTGTTAAACAAAGCTTTGTGTGGAAATGTTTTCTAAACTCAGCCCTGAAAGGCCTGCTCTAAATTTGAGACTCTGCCCACAGTCCTAAACATTCTACTAGTGGAAATAATTTCTCTTTATTTACCTGATCAGTTCCACTGAAGGTTTCTGAAACTTTAGTCAAATCACTTTTAAACCTCAGTAAATTTCAGGGAACACTATTTAGATTTGTGTGATCTCTCCTCATAAGTTAACATATGGAGTTCAGGTGTTATTCAGGTAAATCAAGGCTGTACCCCCTTCAAGGCCAAACATTTTTTCCTAAGGTATGATGCACAGACTTTAGCACAGTTCTTCAGCTGTAGTTAACTAGTCATATCGGCACTAGGACATCTCTGCAGGAGTTGCTCAGGGTAATGTCCACGGCTCAATCATCTTTAGCTGTTTCACAAATTACCTTCCCCCCGCTGATCATATGGTCAGAAGTGGGATGTTCACGGATGATTGCACAATATTCAGCACCATTCGTGACTCCTCAGATATCAATGTCTAAATGCAGCAAGATGGGACAATATCCAGATTTGGGCTGACAAGTACCAAATGACATTTGTGCTTCAAAAGTACCAGGCAATGACCATTTCCAATAAGAAAGATTCTGACCATCATCTATTAACACTCAATGGCAGTATATTTACTGAATTCCCCATAATCAACATCCTGCAGGTTATCATTGAACAGAAACTGAACTGGACCAGCCATTTAAATACTGTGGCTACAATAGCAGAGCACAGGCTAAGAATCCTACAATGTGTAACTCATCTCCCAACTCCCCAAAGACTGTTCACCACCTACAAGGCAAAAGTCAGCAGGGTACTGGATTACTCCCCACTTGACCAGATGAGTGCAGCTAACAACATTCAAGAAGCTTGACAGCATCCAGGACAATGCAGCCCACTTGACCTGAAGCATATCCACAAACATTCAGTCCCTCCCTCAGTGACACTAAGTAGCAGAAGTGTGTACCGTCTGCAAAATGTAACGTGAAAAATCACTAAGGATACATTGACAGCACCTCCCAAATCCACAATCGCTACAATCTAGAAGGATAACGGCAGCAACTACATGGGAACATCACTACCTGTAATTTCCCCTCTATCTCAACTCGCCATCGAGAAATATATCACTGTTCCTTCAGTGTCACTGGGTCAAAATCCTGGAACTCCTTCCCTAATAGCATTGTGGGTGGACCTACACCAAATGGACTAAAGGGGTTCAAGAAGGCAGCTCACCACCACCTTCTCAAAGGCAACTCAGGATGGACAGGAAATGCTGTCCCAACCAGTGATGGCCACATTCCACGAATGAATTTTTAAACACGTTTTTTACAGCAGAAGTAAAACTTCCTCCCCTTTGCATTCAACTGCTTCTGATAGAGTGGTTAGCATTCCATTGTCTTCATAATTGTTTTCTATAAACCTATTCTTGCCATTTCAAAGAATTATGCACATAGTTGTCCATATGTCTTTGGATTCAACTGTTCCTAATTTTTCACCATTTAGAAAGTATTCTGTTGTCCTGTTTTCTCAGTTAGGTTCTTCTGATGGCCCTGTTCCTTTTTCTGCTTGGACTCTAGTCCCAGTCCAGATCCAATATTGCAGTTCTTTCCCATCATGGTTCTACTTCTTCAGCCAAATGTGATCTGTTCATCGCAATGTTAAATTTAGCTTGGCTCTGGAATATTAGAGATTAAAACTTTTGAGGCAGGTATTTCATTTCACTCTTGTTCCGTGCTACTTTCTGAACAGGATCTGTTGCTACTTATTCCTATCCTTTTGGTCTCAACATGGATCAGAATGACTGACTCCTTCAACTCTTTCTCCAATATTCTTTCAAGATGATTTGCAATTCCTTCACCCTGGTGCTAGTTAGGCAACATATTACATGGGACTCTAGATCCTACTTACAAAAGATACCAATGACCAGACTCATTACTGAATCTATTACAACTTTCATATTAAGTTTTCTGTGTTCGCTCCTTTGAACCACCTCCTGCTCCAAAGTGCCACAGTTAATGTTATGGTTGTCCTTCTATCAGCCATCATCCTATCCTCACAGGCAGAAAATATATTGTGCATGCTGGGAGAAAGGGTTAGATTCCACAGACTCTTATTCTCCATCACACCTGAGTTTTCCTTACACATTATCAGTGACATTGACCCCATTTTGATCCTGCAACTCTCAAACGCCTAACTCAGTCTGGGTAAATTTTTCTGCTGTCCTTCATATCAGAGTGTCCTTCACTCCTGCTCCAGCTAAATGTCTCTGAGTCAGAAAAATTTGAGACTGTGATATCTACTGTAGCCATATATGTGCAGAGCACTCAAACACATTGCACATCCTTTGTAAATTTAATCAAGATTTTTAGAGGTATGTCAGCAAACTAGTGCCAGAGTAATTGGCAAGAAGGTTAGAGAATGAAATACAGGATTCAATCATTCTGATGAATGTTGGGATCAAAAACATGAGAAAGCTTCCCGAATTTTTCAGTCCCCATTCAGTATCTACTTTGCTATATCTTAGTTGATATTTAGTTATGGATAATTATTTTGTATTTTTTTCATTGTAATAGCAAATGGCACCAAGCAATAAATCACCAAAGATTTTAAATACTAACAGCCTCAAGGTTAGTTAAACCATTACAAGTACCTAAAGTAGCACCTGCAGCCCTCTCTGCACTGAATTCCCACTCTCAAAATTCTCAATTACACATTAGTTTATGTCTCACGCAGTTTAATTTGCAATATCATAAAATAAAGAAGAATGTGAATGGGGAGGGTTAGCAAATCAAAAGAATGCAATTTCCTCAAAACAAAAACGAATTGGAAAACCTTAAATATTGCTCTAATGAATGGAATTTAAACCATTCACAAATCAATCAGAATATAAACACATGGACTGGTTTGGTCGCATGGGGAAAAGTTGCAATCTGAATCAGAAGATAAGGAAGTTGTTCTGGCTCAGAATCTTCATTTTAATCTGCAAACAGGTGGAAAGGATGAACTGAGGACAATCAGTCCTGACCACAGCAGGTCAAGGCTGAGGCAATTTGAACTCCGGGGCTTCACTTCTCTCTTCACCCTCCACACCCACCCCGCACACCCCCACCCCACTAACTTGCCCCTGAACTAGATGGGAAAAGACTTTCAGATGGCAGAAAACTGGGCAGCAGTAAGTTAAATTGCAGGGAAGGGGTTTCATAGAATAGAATCATGGAATCCCTACAGTGTGGAAGCAGGCTATTCAGCCCATTGAGTCCAAAGAGCATCACACCTAGACCACACCACCACCCCCCGACCCAGTCCTCGTAACTCTGCATTTCCCATGGCTATCCCACCTAGCCTGCACATCCCTGGACACTATGGGGCAATTTAGCATGGCTAATCCACCTTAACCTGCACACCTCTGGACTGTGGGAGGAAATCAGAGCACCCAAAGGAAACCTACACAGACACTGGGGAAATCTGCAAACTCCACACAGACAGTTGCCCGAGGGTGGAATCAAACCCAGGTCCCTGGTGCTGTGAGGCGGCTGTGCTAACCACTCAGCAACCATGCTGCCAAGGGGCACAGCAGGTGGTAAGCAGGAGTGAGGAGGCCGAGACTGTGGATAGTCATAAAGTATTCTTCTGATCTTGAAACCCATCTGGTTTACTAATGTCCTTTAGGGAAGAAGTTCTAGCCTTAAGCAAACAAAAAAAGCTCTGTTTGAGTCCAAATCTATTTTGAAAGCTCACTGGAAAATGTCAGTATACTCAAACAGGGAACTATAAATTTTCCCACTCCCCCTAGTCCAAACCCACAAGAAGCAGCAGAGAATGAGTAAGATTGGCGGTTTGCTTACACTGTCCCAGAAATTGTTTTGCAGCAGCTCAGGAGGAGCAAGAATAGCATTTAAATTACCTTCTTGAAAAAAGGAAGATTTAATTCTATCAATTCTAATAACATAAATTGCACTTATCTGCAGTGCTCCATTGCAACTGAGTAACTTTAAATTAAAACCAAAACTTGACATTGCAAAAGTCCAAAATATAAATAACAACAATGAGCCTTAGTTTCATTTAAAACAGTGTTAAATGCCAGTGTTTGCAGCAATCCATGTTATCTCCCATGAATGCCGGGTGAACAGGATTCCCACACAGAAGTTAAGCAGAAATCGAAGGGATTGAGTAGCTCAAGCTGACCTGATGTTTTATACAAAGTGTTATGTTGCAAATGTAGATTCAGTTATTGAAATGGATGTTTCTACATGAAACTCTCTTAATAAAATCAAGCATCATTAGGTCAAAATTCAACCATCTACATCTCTGCTGGCATCTCCCTGTACAAGTTGCCCATTATTTTCTTAGAAGTGTGCCTTAATTTCAGCTAATGGAATTCAATATCACACTTCTGTGCTAAGTGCTCCTGCATGTGCTACTGAGCTACAACGATAAAATGCATTCTTAAAGAAGCCATCTGTTCTAATTTTATACAGGATGCTTATATAACGTAACTATGCTTTTATTTGTCTCATTTATCTGGCTAAATTAGGAACTGAGAACTGTAATTTCAGTTTTAATTGCTAAAAATTGAGATGCATGCTGGACAAGTTATTAGATACATATTTTAAATTTCTGGCTTACTGGGTTTGATAATGATCCTCTAAACAAGGAACTGCGAATTTTAATTTTTTTTATTTATGTAAACTGAGATCTATGAAGCAAGACATCAATCTGTGAATAATTGGAAAGTCTTAGATTTTTCAGTTTAAATTCGCACTCCAAGTCAAGCTCAAAGTGATGCAGTATTTGAACTTCAAGCCTAGACAAGGCTGGAAACATTGGTTTTAATTTTTCAAACTTCCCTACATTCTGGAAAGGTCCAATCAGATTACAAAATAGCAAGTATGACTCCTCGATTCAAGAAAGGAGGCAGGTAGGAAGCTTAACATCTGGCATAGGAAAATTGCTGGAACGTTGTGCAGGAGGTTATAACAGGGCACTTGGAAAATTGCAATGCAATCAGACACAGTTGACATGGCTTTGTGAAAGACAACTCATGCTTGACTAATTTATTGAATTTCTTTGAGAGAAAAATAAGCAATGTGTACAAACAGGTACTCATGGAAATGCTCTACATAGTTTTCCTGAAGACATTTGTTCAGGTGCCACCTCAAAGGTTTTTATGCAAAATAAGAGCTTGTGGCGTAGTTGGTGATACGTTACCATGGATAGAGGATTGATTAGTCAACAGAGAACAGAGTGTTGGGATACATGGGTAATTTTCATATTCATAAGATGGGATGTGTCACAGGGATCAGTGCTGGGGCCTTAACTATACACAATTTATATCAATCGTTTGGATGAAGGGACCAAATTTGTTATTTCTAAAAATGCTGATGCCACAGAGATAGGCAGGAAACTAAATTGTGAAGAGGACATTAGGTGTCCTGGTACATGAATCACAGAATGTTATTCACCAGCCAAGGGGTATGCAGCATAGCTGGAGGTATACAGCATGGTAAAAAGACAGGTATGCAAGCAGGATGTGAGGCCAAAGTTGGAGATATACCAGCAGGATTGGTTTTCACAGGGGCTCTTAATGTATGATGTTGGAATTGAAGGTTTAGTTTATGTCAATGGGAATTAGGAGTAAACATTCCATTGGTTGGAGTGACACATACTAGAAAGGAGGATGGTTGTGGTTGTTGTTCACTGGGGAGTGTTGTCGAACATAGAGACCTAGGGGTTCAGGGGTTCTTTAAAAGTTGCGTCACAGGTAGACAGGATGGTTAAGAAGGTGTTTAGCATGCTTGCCTTCATTGCTCAGACCACTGATATAGGAATTAGGATATCATGTTGAGATTGTACAGGACGTTGGTGAGGCCACTTTTGAAGTACTTGTACAGTTCTAGTCTGTATAAGAAGGATATTATTAAATTGATGAGAGTTCAGAAAAGATTTACCAGCATGTTTCCAGCACGGGAGGGTTTGAGTTTTAAGGAGAGGATGAATGGGCTGGGACATTTTTCACTGGAGCGTCGGAGGTTGAGGGCTGACATTATAGTGGTTTATAAAGTCATGAGGAGTATAGATAAGGTGAATAGCAAATGTCATTTCCCTAGGGTGGGGGGCATATTTTTAAGATGAGAAAGTTTTAAAAGGGACCTGAGAGGCAATTTTTTCACACAGAGGGTGGTTCGCGTGTGGAATGAACAGCCAGAGCAAGTGGCAGATGCAGGTACAGTTACAACATTTAAAAGATATCTGGACAGTACATGAATAGGAAAATATTCGAGTGATATGGACTAGTAGGACTAGTTTATTTTGGGAATCTTGGTTGGTATGGATGAGTTAGGCTGAAGGGTGTATTTCTATGCTGAATGACTCTATCTTATTTCTAGAGCATTGCTGCAGGAGTTTTATCTTTTCTTTCAAAAGACAAGAACATCAATGGAAATGTGAGTATTTATTCCTTATCCCTAACTGTCTTTGAACTAAGTGGGTGCTAGGCCATTAAAGAAGACTGTTAAAAATCAACCAGATTGCAGTGGGTCTGGAGTCACATATAAGCCAGACCAGGTAATGATGGCAGATTTCCTTTCCTAAAGGACATTAGTGAACTAGATGGGTTTTTACATTAATGAACGACAATGGTCATTGTCACTATCATCAAAGCTAGATTCATATTCTTGTTTTCTTATTACATGAATTTCAGTTCCATGGTGCAATATGAACTAATGGCCTCAGAAAAGTAGCCTGGGTCCCTGCATTATTCATCACTGACTTTTCCACTGTACCTCTGTCTTTCCCCCTGCCCAGTTTCTCAGGGTAGCACTGTAGTCCCAACTATCTTCTGCTTCATCAACAACCTTCATTAACACAAGATTAGAAGTAGAGATATTCATTGATGCTTTCACAATGTTTAGCATCATTTGTAACTTGTCTGATACTGAAGCAGTGTGTCTGTGTGTAGCAAGGTCTGGACAATATTCAGACTAGCTAGTAATATTCACACCACACAAGTACCAGGACTATGATGATTTCCAATAAGAGATAATTTAAACATATGCCATTAACATTTAATGGTATTACCATTACAGAATCCTCCACTATCAACATTTTGTGGGCTTCCATTGACCAGAAACTGGTCAGAGGCTAAGAATTCTGAGATGGACACCTCATCTCCAGACTCCCCAAAGTCTGGTAACTATCTATAAAGCAAGAAATACTTTGCATTTACTTGGATGAGTGCAACTTCAACAAAACTTAAGAAGCTCAACACCTCCAGGGCAAAGCAGCCTGCTTGATGAGCACTCTGATCACAACCTTCAACGTTCACTTCCTTCACCACCAATGCCCAATGGCAGTAATGTGTCCCATCTACAAGATGCATTACCACAATTCACCAAGGCTTTGACAGCACCCTCCAAATGTGGCATTTAGAAGTGCAAGAGCAGTAAATAAATTGGAGTACTGCCACCTGCACATTCCCCTCCAAGTCACACACCATCTTGACTTGAAAATACATCACTGTTCCTTCGCCATCACTGAGCCAAAATCTTGAAACTCCTTTTCTAATAGCACTGTTGGTCTGCCCACACCAGATGGACTGCAGCAGTTCAATATGGCTGCTCACTTGCTCAGTGGCAATGAGTGATGGGTAACAAATGCTAGCTTAGTCAATGATACCTACATCTATTGAATAAATGAAGAAAAATTGTGCAATTTTTGATCTGATCATTTACTTTTGAGGCACAAAGTATGGTTGGCTAGGCCCTAAAATGTCCAACTGAACAATTGTGCAAATCATAAAGATTTAGCATGAATGGAACTTAACTGACTCAGCTCGGATACTACCCTGTAACTGCTCTACAATTTAAGCATGATTCGAATCTCTGAGCTTCATCAGTGGTAGGAACACAGGAATCCTTCACTTTGCCATATGGTGGGGGTGCATGTAGATACAGAACCATAAATAGTCCAAAAGAGTAAAACATCTGTGGAAATCTACCAATACTAAAAGCAATACTTCTCCAACATTAACCCTGCAGGCAGGAATGCTAGGTAGCTGAGCTACTGGGTCAAAGCTCAGCTGGTGTAGGGTGCCAGTAAGGTGATGAAATGGATGAGGGCTCAGTTGTTTAGTGAAGACATTGGGGTAAAAGTTACCTATGGGCTGATTGTTGTGAATGGCCTAGTTCTAACAGGTCATGGGATTCCCTTTGGAAGGGTTAATTCAAACATGGGCCATGCAACCATGCAACTGGGATGAGAAGGAGAAAGGTGGGAGGAGTCAGTTGTGCTGCATAAAACAGTGCGACCAGAACAACTTCGATTCGTAGATTCACACCATGCAGAAAAGGCCCTTTGGCCCATCGAGTCTGCACCATCATAACTACGACTAGAAGTGTGCTAATCCCAGTTTCCAGCACTTGTCCCATATCCTTGAATGTTATGCTATATGAAGTACTCATCCAAATATTTGTTAAAGGTTGTAAAGTTTTTGGCATCCACTACCTTCCCAGGCAAGGTATTCCAGATTCTTGCCACCTGCTGAGTGAAAATATTTTTTCAAATCCTCTCTGAATCTCCAGCACCTTACCCTAAAACCAAGCCCTCACGTGATTGTCCCCCTCTGACAAGGGGAACAGCTGATTTCTATTCATAGATAATAAGGTGTAGAGCTGGATGAACACAGCAGGCCAAGCAGCATCAGAGGAGCAGGAAGGCTGATGTTTTGGGCCTAGACCCTTCTTCAGAAAAAAAGAAGGGTCTAGGCCTTTCTTGGCCTGCTGTGTTCATCCAGCTCTTCACATTGTTATCTCAGATTCTCCAGCATCTGCAGTTCCTACTATCTCTGATCTCTATTCACCCTGTCCATACTCCTCATAATTTTATAGACCTCAACCATGTCCCCCGTCAGCCTTCTCTGCTCTAAAGAAAACAATCCAAGCTTAACTAGTCTCTCCTTATTGCTCAACTTCTCCATCGCAGGCAAATCCTAGTGAACCTCCTCTGTACCTCTTCTACTGCCAGCACATCCTTCCTGTAGTGAGGTGACTAGAACTGCACATAATATGCCCAGCTGTGGTCCCACCAATGCTCTGTACAATTCCAACATTACCTCCTTGCTCTTATACTCTATGCCATGACTGATGAAAGCAAGTGTCTCATATGCCTTCTTACCTATTCTATTCACATGCTCTGTCGACCCCTCTGTTTCTCTAAGCTACCTAGTGTCCTGCCATTCATTAAATAGTCCCTCATCAAGTTTCTTCTTCCAAAGTGCATCATCTCGCACTTATCAGGGTTAATCAATATCTGCCATTGGTCTGCCCAGCCTATTATATCTTCCTTTACGTAAAACCATTTTCTATGCTAATGACTACTCTACCAATCTTGGTGTGGTCTGCAAATTTGCTTCATATTCCTCCCACATTTTCATCTAAATAATAAATATATATAACAAACAATAAGCATCCCAGTAGTGATCCTTGTGCTAAATTGCTGGACACCGGTCTCCAGTCACTTAAACAGCCTTCTATCACTACCCTTTGAGTCTTATTACTAAACCAGTTTCTGATCCATCTCACCAAGGTTCCCTCAATTCCATTACTTTAACCTTCTCAACCAGTCTCCTATGTGGGGCCTTGTCAAAAGCTTTGTTAAAATCCATATAAACTACATCAACTGAACTTCCCCAATCCACAACTTGATCACATTTTCAAAGAATTCTAACAAATCTCTTAGGCATGACCTCCTTCTGACAATGCCATTTTGACTATCCGTAATTAACCTATGCCTTTCCAAGTGGGTATTAATTCGCTCCTGCAGAATTTTATCCAACAGAAAATACACTTGGTTCTTCATTGTTAAATTTTCCTTAATTCTGGTGAAGTTATAACCAGCAAGAACTGCCTTCGTACCATTATGTTCTTTATGTCTCATAAATATAATTTAATAGAAACAAAAATCTCAATATCTAAACTGGGAATTTCAGACAAATGCCTCTGACCTTCTTGTGAGTGTTTAGTAACATTTTCTGCAGACTCTCAATGTCTGTATCACATCAGCTATCATCACTCTTTAACAACCCTGTCTAGGGTGTCAAGAAGTCAGTTCATTTTGCCATGGTATAAACATTTAAATTAAATTTCAAAGACAATTATAGTTAAAACCAATACAATTCAATCTCCAATGAAGCAATTCTAGTACAAACTTGATTACTTGTTACTGTCAAATAGATTTGGTGGTTATTAGTGCTACCAATGTTGCAGAAGCAGATTATTGGTTCACTGCAATGAAAAGATGATAATTACTGAGTGAAAGTAGGTCTTTACTTCCTGGACTCTCTCTCTTTCTTGGAACATCATAGTTGTCAATCAGAAAGATGCAGCTACAAGGTGAGATTAGAGGAGGTGACATATTCAAAAGTGCTGCTCATGACCAGTAGCTAATTCAAGCAGTCTCAGCTTTGTGTGTGTCAATGGCAACAATTAACTACGCCTTTACTTCTCTTAGCCCTATCTCCAGTACAAATCCAGTAGTGCACACACATCAGCAGAATACTAGTGGAATGTACCCCTCAGTTCCCCTGTTTGCTACAGAACCTGGTCAACATGGTCAAAATAACTTACTTATTGTGAACACTGAAGCTGTTGCATCAATTGACTAAACTACTCTTAGAAAAGAAGGGGATACAATGCTTACAAGGTATGTTTGAGAGCCAAACTGAAAATCTTTGGAAAGAATTAAACTTTCCCTCTTCAGCGAACACTTATTTGCAATTGTTTTAACCGTTACCCAACAATTTCTCCTTACTTACCAAGTCTAGAATTAAGACTTTTCATTAAGAATGTCACTGATCAGTTTAATCGTGTTAGAGTTTTCCTTTCAAGTTCCCCTTGAAGCTAACTTTCATCTGAATCTTAGAGTGGACTATAGCAGTTCAAGAAGGCAGCTCATCATGACCTTCTCAAGGGCTGCTCGGGATGCTCAATAAATGCTGGCCGAGCCAGCGATATCCATGTCTCATGAGTAAATAAAAGAGATATTTTTGCCACAATGACTCAAAACATATTACAAAACCAAAGCTGAGTGCAAAATCTCAAAAATGCATCAAATTGCTATTTACTATTTTTTCTCTATATCGTACTTTGCTGGAGATCTATGCATTTAAGTTAATATTAGATCCAAAAATAATGAAAGGTCACCATTGCCCATATTGCATTTTTGGTCCCAGAGCTTGAGAATTTTAAGTTCTTAAACTGCTGAAGCAAAAATAATACTTAAGCATATAAAATGGTTTTAAAAAAGATGTTTAATCAAATAACTCAAAATTATATTTGAGTACTGTAATTAAATGTGATATTTTTCACTGTAGGCATTCGAATGTGGTCTAACATACTGTGCAATTAAAATGACTAGGTCAGGTATTCTGCTCCACATCCTTATTCAATTTGCATTAGGTTTATAGCACCATTTTTAGGCTTCACAGAAATCCAAAATATAAGTTAAAAAGCATCCATTGAGTGGTTCTGAGACACAAAATATGACACTGTGGCAGAAAGCCGATATAGTCTCAGGAGGCACAAGTACATTGTTCATTATATTTGATTGACAGTCACAACTTAGTATGCTGTGAGCAATGAATTAATTAATAGTTAACGCCTGCAGATTTCTACAATTTCATCCACGCAAACCTCTTAGAAACTGGCAGAAAAAAGTGGTTGGGCATTCTATTGACAGATATTCCTTCATTATATCTCTTAGTTATAAAGTTTCATTTTATACTTTCCCACTGTCAAAAATATATTTTGCCCTTTTTGTTTATTTTTGCCCTATTTTGGTCCCCCTGGACAGGGTGCTATTTTTTGTACCATGTTATGAGGATTCAGGCAATAGCTGCCAGGCTTATATTAATTCTACTCCTAGTGCTTAAATATATGCTATTACAAAAAGCAATTGTGTCTACAACCTCCTATATGACAAATGTACAGTCTAACTATGGAACTTGTGACAGAGCAACAGAATTTACTGACATTCTCTCATTGTTTCAATTAGGCAACCATTCTAAATAGACTGAAGGAGACTGCAAGATGGAGTTCTATAAACTAATATGCCCTGCTGATCATAAAGCTATTTAAAGGAAGAGTTGTTCCTTCATTCTTCAGGAGGCATGAGAAAAACTGAGCAAGAAATGGTGGTGAATCTACAGTGTGCTTCCCTACATGGGAGAACGGCAAATACCTAGTCATTGATACTCATCCATACATGTTGGCGTAAACCATTTTATTACCTTGAGGGACAATCTGGCTGACTCTTAGCCTTCTGGGCAATTAGGGATGGGAAATAAATGCTGGCTTAGCCAGTGATGGCTACATCCCGTGAACAAATTTAAAGACAAATTGGAAGTTGCATGCTAACTAGTGTTAACAAAGGTCAAATCGACAAGTTAATAGTCCCACTTTCTAACTAGGAAACACAAAGTCAATACCACATTAAAAAAAATTCATGGAGGGCAGGAATATACACAATATTTTTCAATTGCAAGTTAATCGTATATTTTCCAAGGAGGTCATTTATATCGCCATTTCCATAGAGAGATAACAGCCCATTAATTTGGCATCAAAATAATATTGACGCTGAAGCATTCTTCATTATTTCTGAACAAATGTTACCAAAACATGAAGGCCATGGGCATTGATGAGGTCTCGGATTATTCTTACCCCATTTCATCATTGTCAGACACCAAACAACCTAGGCATCACTGTTTTGTTAGGCATAAAAATGATATATCCAAACCAGATTGTTTAAATTTAATTGGAGGTGGCAATAAGCAATGGAAGGAAAATATGTGAAAAAAAGGCTTAGTATAAAAGCAACCTGTTTTTGACTTGAAGGTAACTGCAATGACCTTGGCTGGGCTTGGGAACAGGCTGTTGTGCAAAGACACAGAGACATCTAGACCTTTTTTCACTAAGGAATGTTTAAGAAAAATACTCAGATGGCAATGCAAAACATAATTTCTGAATCAGAATAGTACTAATATTGAGGACATTTTCCAGCTCGGAAGGGCCTTTCACCATCCGGCTGGGGTCCTGGAAACTGAGATAGAGTTCTGAGTGCCAAGCATCCACCAGGAGTCCCTGACAAGTGAAGGGCAGGGAGATTCGCTTGTTGAATGTGTCTAAAGTAGTTTAAGCTAATAGATTCTCCCAATAGTTTGCATTTATCTGAAGTAGATTAAGCTACCAAATTTGCTTTATATCAAAGTACATGTGTCTTCTTGTATTCATTTTGATTAGACCTTAAAGAACCCATTCAGCACTTTTAGCCTAAGAATACTATAACCTCAAAAGAGATCACTTCATCCAGCAAAGATCAGGGTCAAACGTGGTATCTTCCCAGTTTATACTGCAAAGACATTCCCTCCATTGCAACGTCTAAAACGGGGATATTTGCAGATGATTGTACAATGTTTAGCAACATTTGTGATTCCTCAAATGCTGAAGCAGCCCATTTCCAAATGTAGCAAGATCTGGACAATATCCAAGGACAACTGGCAAGGTAAATTTGCACCACAGAAGTGCCAGGCAATCATCATCTCCAGCAAGAGAGAATCTAACATTGCCCCTTGCCATTTAATGATCTCATTATCACTGGATCCTCCACTATCAACATCCTGGGGGTTACCATTGATCAGAAACTAGGTTGGACTTGCTAGTCAATGACTACAGGAGCAGGTCAGAAGCTTGGAAGCTTGCAGTATGCTGACTCCCCAAAGCCTGACCACCACCAACTAGACACAAGTCAGGAGTGTGATGAAATACTATCCACTTGGCTGGATGAGTGCAGCTTCAACAACACTCAAGCAGTGTGACACCATCCAGCACACTTGATTGGCACCATATCCACAAATATCCACATCCTCCATCACAGAAAATAGTAGCAGCAGTGCGTACCATTCACAAGATGCACTGTAGAAATTCATCACGGCTCCTTAGACAATACTTTTCAAACCCATCATCACTACCATATAAAAGGATAAAGGCAATAGATTCATAGGATCATCACCACCTGCAAACTCTCTTCCAAGTCAATCATCCAGACTTAAAAATATATCACCATGCCTTCAGTATTGCCAGGTCAAGATCCTGGAATTCCCTCCCTAACAGGTTTGTAGGTCTATTGATAACACATGGACAGCAGTGGTTTGAGAAGGCAGCTCCCTACCACCCTTTCAAGGGCAATTAGGGATGGATAATAAATGCTGGCTCAGCTAATGACCTTCACATCCCATGAGTGAATAAAAAGAACTTTTTAGCACATGGTATATTGATGTAATTGAGTTGGAAATATATAAGTGGCACTGTAGTTGCATCAAATAATTAAGCAATTAAAAGATTAAATCAAATCCACTTTTTTTGCCATGATTATATCTTTGTGCTTTCCTTTATTTGCTGCCAAGGGCATGCAGTAAAGTCTGTCGGCTAATGAAAGCGTGAAGGAAGACAAACAGAAGGCTAGAAGAACACAGCAAGCCAGGCAGCATCTGGAGGAAAGTAACAGTCAATGTTTCAGGTATTGCCCTTCTCAGGACAGTCCTGAAGAAGGGTAATACCTGAAACGTTGACTGCTCCTTTCCTCCAGATGCTGCCTGGCTTGCTATGTTCTTCCAGCCTCCTGTTTGTCTACCTTGGATTCCAGCATCTGCAGTTTTTTTGTCTCTAAAGCATGAAGGAAACTGGCTTGGCATAGCTTCTGAACTTAAAATGACAGCAAACAATACTTTAGCACACTGTGTAAGCACCTATCTCTGTACATGTTAGTTATGATCTTCCCTGTTTTCATTGATAAGCAAATACTCAAACAACCTCTACCAAATATGTCCATCAGCACTTAGAACTGTCCATTCAAACTGTCAATTTGTTGAAAACAGAAACAGAATATCAAAGCGAACAAAAACTCTTTTTGTGCTTCATTTTTTGGCTGAATGATGAATAATGTTGTGAAAATAGGCAAATTCAAGATTTGTATGCTTTAAGAGTATAACTTTTAGTTTGGAGACACGTTTTAGATGAAAGATATTAGAAGCACTTGGATTAGGAGACTGGGAAAGCCTGTGCTGTTTTTGAAGAAGTCAGAGTTGGAAGTGGAAAACAATAAACATAAAATGGTCTTTTCTCAGCCCAACAATGGAGCCAGCAACTCTGTCGAGATTGTAATTTTTGTCTCAAGAGATAGAAATCTTTGGGCCCCAGAATTAAAGTGACTCTTTGCAGATAAAGTAAGTTAGTGGACATTTATATCTGGGACATCCCAAGTGGGCCATGTTGCCATACAGATAAATTGATGCAAGGAGCTTTTTGTGTGGTTGGGTTTCACCTGTACAATAGCTCAAAGAAACTGGAGTTAGTGTTGGATCCTCAAAGTAGCTTTGAGATGAGCAAAAGGAAAGAAATCTGGCAGGAGCCATAGACCAGTAGCAAAAAGCTATTAGAAACTGAGGATATTTTCTGATTCTGGAGTCACTGAACAAGAAAGTGGTGAAGCCTATCCTGAAGCTGGGATGTCCATGATCATAACGTGCTTAAGCATTTGGCCATGTTACAGTATGCTCGTAGAAGGGTCCCAAGAAATCTCACACCTTGAAGAATAGCAGGTACAATGAGAAGAATCAACATAAATGCCTGGAAGCTGTAGCTCACGTTGGTTTGGTTCTAGGAGAAGTGGAGGAAACTTCAAAATTCTATAAAGTATGGAAAAACTCTTGGATCAAAATAAAATTAAAATGGGGCGTGTCATGGTGTGCTTTTAAAATTTATAGTTTAAATGATTTATGGAATTCAATGTTGTTAGTAGCTTTGTTTACTTTGTTTAACTCTTGTAAACAGTTTAGTTTAAAACATGAAATATTGTGGCATAATTCTTTCAGTTAATAACTGAGAGTTTGAAATTCTTTTTAAAAGTTACTGGCCTCCCTCCAGATCATAGTAATATGATCACTGTGGATAGTCACTTCTTGCTTTTCTTTAGATCTACTGTATGAACTCAAGTAATTCTTTTACTTTCCTGCACCTTTTTATAAATAGCATACAGTGCTCCGGGGTGGAAGCCAATGATTAATATTACTACCAATGTTATTAAGTGATTTCACAACAACAGCGGTGACATCAATGGGTGACAAAACCAGAGGCCAAGGCTAATGCACTGGGATGAAGGGTTCCCATGGCAGATGATTTAATTTAAATTAATTTATAAAATATGGAATTGTAAGACAGTCTAAGTAATGGTGACTGTGACAATTATCATTGACTCAAATAAAAATCTATCCAGCTCACTAATAATCCTTTGGGGAGATAATCTGCCATCCTTACCTGCTTTGGCCAACAAATGAATCCAGACCTCAGTAATAAGGTTAGCTGCCCTGAGAAAAGGTATGTTAAACCACTCAAAGGCAAACACAGACAGGCAACAAATGCTGACATTAACAAATGCCCACATCCCATCACTGAAGCAGCACTTACCATGGTCTTCTCCGAACATCATACAAGTCGATCCTGTTGGCAGTCTTTGTTAGATCAACCCATGGAGATGCTGGAAGCAAAGCAGAAAATTGCAATTGATTCTTAATTTTAGTTATGACTAGACATTTAAATTGGCAGGTATTAAAACTGCATAACTTGGTAAACTCCAATCTGTGAGTTGAAAGTTGCACCTTGAAACAGTTTCATTCATTGAAAATTAATCTGAGACCTCCTCTTTACAAAATTCACAGTGGAAAATCTGGACTGCTAGAAATTCAGATAGTGTTTTACTTTGCGGATATTTTTAATTTCCTGTTCCGACCTAACAGTCTGCCAGCAGTTACCTAGATCCCCCGCCCATTAATTACACCTTCTACTCCATTCAATTTAACTTTGTCATCACCCTGATATTAATATTTTACCTTCCATTTCAGTTTACTTGATTACACTCTGAATCAAAAAAAAATTGCAGGTCATTTCAGGAATGCAATGTGTACTGAGTATTCCCACTTCAGTAAAGTACTGGAATACTAGAGATACGGACTTCCAAATGATGCAGAGATTCAGATAGATATTAAAGAGTCCATCACACTACTTCACCAAGGCTAAGAAGATTTAGGAACATCTAAGAAGATTTAGCCCTGAGCAAAATTCTTCTATCAAATGCAACCACCAAGACCAGATTAATTGGTCATTCTACTCATTGCTGTTCCCTTGGATCCTGCAGTGTGCAAAGTGCTTGTCAAGTTATTGTGACTGCATTTCAAATGAGCTCCCTGCTTGTTACGTTCAATTAGACATTTCTGAGGGATATAGTATCATACAAATACAATTTTTTTTAGTCTTATGCAGACCAACATTTATTTTTCTGGTAATTATTTAATAAATAAAGAAGGCAGCAAGCTTTCTCACATCTCAATAGAAGTAACTGTAGCAACAGCTCACCAATATAGGAATTCCACTTCCTCTGACATTGTTTGCTGTTAACATCACATTAAATAAAGTTACTGCCTTTCATTTGAATGTCAGGTTTGTAGGAATTGAATTATAACTGAGTCTTTAAATGATGGATCGAGGCTGACAGGCATTCACTAACTCTGATTCATCGAACAAGTACTGAAAAATGCAAATCATGTTCAGTAAAACAACCCAAGAGGAAGGAATCTACAAACAGTCTATCACATTCAGGGAAAGCACGTCTGACATTTTATCTCTATGGAATATGGTTGGATCTCGGTACCTGCACTACCACACTTTGTATGCCAGTATCATAATGAAAGGAAAGATAGAGGGAAACAAAATGAGGCAACATTTAAGGAGAATACAGCTCGCAATTTTACAGAAAGTAATAGTCTTGAATGTCCATGTAAATTTTTGGCATTTCTGTCACATTTCATCAGGAGAAATATCTATTCTGGCCAGGAATGAAAGTCTCTTCCCAAGATTTTCTGCCTCAAAGCCGATTCTTTTGAACTCAGTAAAATTATTTGGTTCTTCCCACAATCAATTAAAAAAAAGCACCTCATTTCATTTAAATAAAAGACTCAGAAGTTGGAATTCCAAATGTCCTGGTCCTACTCCCATTGTGCATTGGCAGGAGGAAGAATGGGAATGACAAGGTACAGCAATTAGAATGGGCTAAAACAAATCAAAGTGATGAATTTTTGTACGAGCAGCAGAGCTCTGGAGGTGCAGTGGGAGTATCCCTACCTCGGAGCCAGGGTTCAAGTCCTACCTCCTCTATCTGTGAACAGGTTAACTAGAAAATATATTTGTAACCAGCAGATAGTTTGTGCTGTGGCTACTGCAACTGGGAATTATCTTGCAGGGTCATTTTTTGTGGTATTTAGCCTAAATAACCTCTGATGTGTGAGAACGCCAGATTTTGACATCCCCCAACTCAACAGGAAAGACTACTTAGAAGCAGTATGTTATTTCTCATGGGTCTACGTTTGTTTGCTATTATCATGAAGAAAGGAACAAAGAAGAGAGGGAATGTTTAATATACATTTATCATGGTGCCAATCCATCATAGTGGCCAGTCTGAGGCTGAGATTCTGTAACCTGATAGCTTACAGTTGGCAGGTGTCCATGCGGGCATTGCCAGCGGGAGTGGCGGCAATTATCAGCAATGCACCAACTAGCGCCAGTCTAATGTCTTAAAATAATGTCTTAGAGAGAGAAATAATCAGAACAGAGATGGTCTAAACCAACCTATTCACACTGTGATCTCCGGTCATGATTTGCCTGCAACAAACATTATGGATTTAGGTTTCTGATTTTTGCAATAATTTCAAAAGAGTAATTTTCTAAGATTGCACAGCCAGGACCTGGATGTTCCATTGGCCAGACAGTCGTTCTTCCAGTGTGGATGGGAGTTCCACATGGCAACCCTGTGGAAATCCCACTATTTCACACTCCAAAGGAATTGCCTGGGAAATTGAATTTTCCACTTGGTAAATCCATTACACCTCAAACCTTCAGAAAGTCTTCATTTAAGTCAGAGAACTTGGACGGTTCCAATGAAACTAAATGACATAGTTACTCAGGCAAAGTTGGACGATTAAATACCCAGTCTAACTTCTGAGTAACTATTCAACTGATTGCATACTTAACTGGACACTGCCTTATCCCAATAGTGGGCCATGACATACCCCCTCCCTCACTGGGATTCTGCTCCTCCGTTGGTCTAATTGAATCAAAGACACCACTGCCACCAGAGCTGTGCCGAACCCATTGCCTCCAGAATTAACACGACAACATCACCCCACCCGACCCTCGGCCAGATCCACCCAACGTCCCAACAACCCCACCCTCCCATCCCTTCACAGCCTGTTCCTGACCTGGAGCAACCCTCCCCTCCCCCGACCAAACCAATTTCTCCAACCCTCACTGACCCTGTTAAACACTGCATCACTTACATTGCCATTCTACACCTTGGCATCATACCCCCTACCTAGCTGTCATTCTACCCAGTCAGATCTCTATTTTCCTGGCACTCTACCAACTTTACACCTACCTCTATCCATCTGGCACCCTAGCCTGGCATGCCACTAAACTAGCAACCTACCCTGCATTCATATGGGCTCTTATGTCAGCCTTACCTTCTACAACTGGCACTCCTCCCAGGTGGAATCCCACTTACCTGGCACCATAATCTCCCAGCACCTTAACATCACACTTACCTTATGTACTTATGGTTTGACAGCAGCTGTCAAAGTGGATGCCAGGTCCTCTAAATGTCAGAACACCATAAGTGACTGCTGTGAAAAGGGGACATAGTTGCCTCCTTCCTACAGTTCTGTGCTAAAACAGAACTGTCAGAATGGAAGACAACAAGGTGTAGAGCTAGATGAACACAGCAGGCCAAGCAGCATCAGAGGAGCAGAAAAGCTATCGTTTCGGGTCTAGACCCTTCTTCAGAAATGGGGGAGGGGAAGGGGATTCTGAAATAAATAGGGACAAAGGGGGAGGCGGATAGAAGATGGATAAAGGAGAAGATAGGTGGAGAGGAGACAGACAGGTCAAGGAGACGGGGTTGGAGCCAGTAAAGGTGAGTGTAGGTGGGGAGTTCGGGAGGGAATAGGTCGGTCCAGGGAGGAAGGACAGGTCAAGGAGGCGGGATGAGACTAGTAGGTGGGAGATGGGGGTGGGGCTTGAGGTGGGAGGAGTGGATAGGTGGGAGGACAGGTTAGGGAGGTGGGTTCCTGCTCCTCTGATGCTGCTTGGCCTGCTGTGTTCATCCAGCTCTATACCTTGTTGTCTCAGATTCTCCATCATCGGCAGTTCCTACTATCTCTGTCAGAATGGAAGTACAGCTCTGAACTTCCAAGGGGGCCTTGAGCAGCATCTCCTCTCAGAAATGTAGAACATCCTTTTTTTGTAAAATGAAGGCCAATCTCAATGAGATTTTGACTCCTTAACTGGTCAAAGGAATTCTGCAGACTCACAGAAACATGATATTGATGTTCAGGCTCCAAAAGAAGCAAAAGATTAAAAGAATTTTCAATGAGTTTGGTGTTGATATACCCTTCACAGCTGAATTTCTCTATGTAGACAGACGAGGCATTAACTCATGGACATTAATCTATGATGCTATTAAATTGAGCATTGCTTGCTCTTTTGATAAACAGGTTACATTGTTTAGGCTTGCGTACTCTCTTCAAAGGAAAACATATCACAACACTGCTTCTGTGATAACAGCTGATTTATGCTTGGCGAGTTCAACAATTTGAACTCACTCCTGCCAGTTTAGAAAATAACACCCTGAGCTCTGAATTTTACTAGAAATGAGCTAAGCACCAATTTTGGCGAGTTTCACAGAGTGTTTCTCTCCCTAAGCCTTAGCAAGCTTTGGCACTATTCTGCTGGGAACTCCAGCACGCCAGCACCAACGTCATCTGTAAAGCCTAGTGTACACTAGATCAAGTACTGCCAACCTACAGATGCCCTTCATTGTCCATGTAGTTGGAAGCGAACAAAATACAAATGTTTCTCAGGGCACAGAGGTAGCATGACTGATACTTCATTGCAAATACAAGTGCACATTGAAACAAAAATTGCTATTTAAGAAACAAACTACAAAATTATCCATCTGTAGCATCACCTCATATTAGAACCCTATCTAAGCTGGTGCTATTCTTCCCCCAATTCCCACAGCATGAACCTACAGCTTAGTCATGCCAACCATCACGTTGCACTGACCCATCAAAGCCAGGCAGGTTGTGATCATTAATAACTACCTCCCCTGCATTAACCCATGTTCCTCCAATG
The DNA here is from genome assembly GCF_021869965.1 of Rhincodon typus. NCBI lineage: Eukaryota > Metazoa > Chordata > Chondrichthyes > Orectolobiformes > Rhincodontidae > Rhincodon > Rhincodon typus. The sequence goes on along the minus strand of NC_063353.1, from coordinate 26,054,196 downwards.
AAATATTGTCTTCTACTCCCATTCATATGGTTAGTTTCTCCTCATCATTATTATTGACCCCTCTGCATCCCAGCGTGTTGCCTCCAATAGACCACCCCAACTTTCCCACAACAGCAGTGGCCCCAGTAACTTCCCTTGGATTTCACAGAGCTGTACCCAGAACTGACCACAGCCTCCCCCTGACCGACATGGACAATCAGCCCCAAACGATGACTGACAAGACCCCTGACTGACTATGCAGCTCCCAAACTGATTGCACATGACCTGCAGGACTGATCATAGCCCACTTCCCATACTTTAGATTTATGGAACTCCGATTGCCACAAGAGGCCGACTACTGTGTCCAAGCCACTGGACTGATAGAGGATCATGCCCTTGACTTACAGTGCCAGGACTCCTGACTGAGGATGCTCCCCTTAGGCTTTGAGTCGCTGCCACTTGGTTGAAGCACAATCAGTGTGTTTGCCATGCAGGCTGCTGGTATAAAGTGTAAGAGTGACATTGATCTGGTCTGGTGCCATACAGCACAATGTCCACCCTTTCGTATGATCATCTGACAACCAAGTCAAGTTGCCTGGCTTTGTAGCAGTAAGGCAAGACAAAAGTACTGTCAGCCTTTAAGCACTGACTGAGAGGACAATGCAAAAAAGGCAAGACCAGTTGGAGATGTGAGCATCCAAGTGCTCACAAAGTGAGTGAGCACTAAGAGAGCACACAAGGTGCCAGAAGGTGTGCCTTGGTCAAATCAATACGCTGGGTACCTGAACCTGTGTGCAGAGTGTCTGGGTAGTAGCATTATATTGATACAGTAGCTGCTGGTGCATTCTAGGTGCAGCATCAAATTGTAGAACTATACTTTATGTGGATCAGAGATGGGCCTTGAGGGTGTGGTAGGGCTGGTACATGTCCGATGCTAACTTCCATGGATTGGGGGCGCGGATGTTTGCTGCCCATGGAACATACCCTAAGATGTTGGTGATTGTTGTCCATAATGAAGACCTGGAGAAGCGAGCAGTAAGCTGGAGTTGCCAGGTACATGTTCTGACTTTCATTTCGAGGATTATCACATTCAGCTTCTAGCCAGTTAGTGGGAGCTTGAGAACTGCGCATCAGTGAGGTTCGATTCAATATTAAAGTCATACTAAAGCATGTATATAGATATAAATCGGCCTCTCATCACTCACAAGTGAGATTCTTGTGTCACCATTCAAAATGTGGATGGACAATCAGATTTTATCTCCCTACATCGAGAATCTCATTTCTGTCAAGCTCACCCGACTTTTCCAACTGACTTACTAATGCCCATATGGTTCATGGGCTGGGAAGATTCTTGAAATTCATATCACACTGGAAGGTGGCTGCTTTATAATTTGCACTTCCAGGGATGAATGGAAGAAACAGCTTTGTCATCTGATTTCTAATAAGGTGCCACAGAAGATAACATAGGATTACAGTCCACATGCACACCACCTTAAGTTAAAGGTAGTCAACCAATCAGCTTTGATTGAGGTAGGAAATGGAAAATTATAATTAGTAAACTGTTAATTTCTATAAAATACATTAACAGTAACATAGGCAAATATGGGCATGATTATTTGGGAAGTCCTACAATCAGCCAAGAGATGACTAACCATTTAATGTGTTGGGCTTTTCCCCCTGGTGACATTTGTTGAAGGAGGAATATTGGCCACAGACCTGGGAGAATTCTTTTATTGCCCTATGCATGGAGATTTTATGATTCACTTGAACAAGCAGGCATGGTCTCTGGCTAACATTTCATCTGAAGCAAAGCAGCTTTAATAATGCAGCACTTACTGCTTATGATCTTAAACTCTGTGACAGGGAGTTGAGAACATCTCAGGTAAAAGTGCTAGTAACTGTATCAGAAAATATAAATAAACAATGGCAAATTTTAACTATAGGAACATAGCTAACTGGTTAAGTATTCAGTCTTTTAAGTCTATTTCCTTATAAGTCTATAATTCTTTAAGGTCATGGCGCGACATTGCCTAACCACTACATTTTCATATTGCTGGACACCTCAACCAAGCAAAACTTCATATATTGCAGCCTTGAAATTTTTAGTTTACCTACTTTCAGCCTTCAAATGAGAGAACTTTGGGTTTTGACTATTCCAAATATCATTGTTATTTGGCCTTGGTCTATTTTCAAGGTTTTTCCCTTTTCTGGTTTCTTCCACCAGAGAGAATATTTTCTCCTTATCTGTCCAATGCATTCCTTTATTATTTAAATACCATGATTAGACCTCTCCTCAATGCTATAAACTCAAGTGAAAACAAGCCAAGCTCCTTCTATGGCACCTTCCACATCTGCAATCTCAACAATCTGGAAGGACAAGGGCTTCAGATACATCGTCGCACAGCACCTGGAAGTTCAACTCCAAGGTACATACCATCCTGAATTGAAAATATATCACAGTTCCTTCAGTGTTACTGGCTCAAAGTCCTGGAATTCCCTTCCTAACATCATTGTGAGTATGCTTATACACTATATAGATTGTGGTTGTTCATAGAAGTGGCTCACCACCATCTTAAGGGAAATTAGAAATGGGTAATAAATGTTGTTGATGATGGCCATATCGTGTTAAATAAGTGAAATAATCTATCCTCACACTGAATCTGCACTAGATCCTATCTAAGGCTAACATATTGCTATTCAATTCAACATTGTCACTTATTCCAATGCTTACTTAATTCCCAACTAGTGTGATCTCGTAAGAAGTGTGTTAACTTATTTTAAGAGACCAAAGTCACAACAATGAATCTGCAACATTGCTATTATTTACACATCTATGTTATAATTACGCCCTTAATCAAAATTCCAGTCAAAACGAAGAGTATAAAAAGACATAGGTGATTGTGCTGTGGGCTAAATGCATGTTGCTTATTATTTCATTTCTACATTTCTACGAATATCAAGTATTATACGGGTGCAATACAGTTCTAGTGAGATTAGTAGCAAAACTATTTGCAGAGACTCACATAAAAGACAGCTCATCATGTGACAAGGTATAAAAACCTCAAAGAGAAGTCTACACATTAATCAGTGAAAAAAAACTAGTTTTCTTCTTCTTGGTGCAAGCACAAACCTAAGTCTCCAGTGGTTTGAAAAAAAACTCTCCTGACTGAGAGAGATTATTGCACACAAAACACCTACAAAATACATTTTGCTCGATTTAACACATTCTTCCTAAAGGAGTAATGACACATTTAATTTGTGATTCAATGCTTTAAGGAATTCATTGTCACCTTCACAAAAGACAAATTAGAAATCATTCAGCTTTCCATTGTATTAAATGTCTAGATGGATGTTATTAAAGATACCAAAACATCTCAAATTGGTCTTTGTGATATAACAATTATTTTTTGAATCAATTAACAAGATGGGTAGGACTTTACCATGGGTTTCATGGCCAAATGCATATGCTGACCTTGCTTTTGGCAGCAGTGGGGCAGCTCAACAATATTCCACAAAGGGACCTCCTAAATAGATGCTCTGGGCCTGCAGTCTACTTGACGACTGCAGCCAGGATATGGATGCTGTAGGCCCAATAAGAGTGTCAGCAACTCTAAATCCTTGGCAGCCCCACCAGAAGAGGTGCATGCTGCTGAGGGAGCTCAGCGACTGAGGAGGTGCCTCACCATGGAGATAACCTCAAATAGTTAAGTGAAAAGCTTACAATTATGGGGTTAAACAGGGTATCCCCTTTGGATGGTACATTTGAGTCACAGCCTTCCCAACTCACCACCATTTCTTCACCCCATGAAATCTCTGACTCCAGTGGATCTCCAAATGGCCACAGGATGGGTATCGAAATGAAGCAGGGAGCTGCTGCAGAAAATAACTCGTAATAAGGGCTTTGATTATTTTAGCTGGCCAGCTATCAGCATTTGGCAGGGAATGAATCTCACATCCAGCCATGCCTCTGAGAAACTTCCTCAGTGGTAGGACTGCAGTGGGGGAACATTCCAACATGGCTTCCTGCCATTTTCCCAGTCTATCACTGACCACTCGAGACCAGGAAAGTCTTGCCCAATGTCTCAGCCAGTATTATTTAAAACTTGTCCAGAAAGAATGCTTAATAGTGGGTCAAGAGAGTCAATTCCCAATCAGTACAGTTGTCTTGTCAAATGAGGTCATCCCACATTTCTGTGTGCACTATAAAACATACCTCAGACAGGTGTACAACATGGGTGCATGATGTGTCTGCAAGTGGCCTTCTTGGAATTTCTAACCAACAAAAAAAAATTAATTGTATTTAACTTTGTTTGGAACAATATGTAAATTTAATTAATATTTCCTATTTTCTGTGTTAAGAAGAGATATGGCTTTGATTTCATCTTTAGAGTTGTTCTTGTAAGTTAATGCTGAAAAGTCTGCAGGCTTATCTATTTACATGCATTTTAATGAGGTTTTGCAACATTTAAAGTGAAGAGACAGAGTGTACTAGTTGATGGTTTTAAAACAGGTATAACAAACTGGCTGTTGCCCAGTGACAAGCGTCCAGGGGCACACAGACTTGCAGAAAAATCCAGTATGGAGCAATTGACTACTTCAGTTTGTGTGTATACCAGACAGTGAAGACAAAAGTGCTAAACTCTCCAGTAGGAAATTCTGCCAAACTGCTAGAAACAGAGTTTAAACTACTTGTAAAATAAAACAAAGAACTGCAGATGCTAATGATCTAAAACAAAGACAGAAGTTGCTAGAGAAACTCAGCAGGTCTGGCATCTGTGGGGAGAAAGCAGTGTTAATGTTTTAATCTGCACTGAATTCTGAAGAAAGGTCAATAGACTCAAAACATTAACTCTGCTTTCTCAAGTAGCAATGCAGGCTGATGAAAATGCATTTAGCGAAGGAGCAGAAATTAGAGTTGATCTTTCTCTGCACATTCTCTGCAGCCGTAAGACTAAATTCTGCATTCTGTTCTAATACTCTGATGTACTTAGGTTTGGAATGATCTGTCTGGATAGTACAGAAAACAATACTTTTCACTGTATCTCAGTAAATGTGAAAGTAATAAAACAAATCAAGTCAAATCGCTGAATGGATATCAGTTGCAGATTGTGGTAAATCTATATTGGGGCTGTGGTGTTTATAAGGATACCGTTGAGATAAAAGGAATTCTGTGAGTTTGCTCCATTTTAGATATTTGCAATGAAATCTTGCCAATCATGTTGTCTCATGTAATACTGTTAGTGTTCTTATTTAATGGATATTTTATTCATTTCATTAAGAGTACACTGGCAGGCTCTTGTGAACGAGTTCATTAACTGACATCCACAGTTAGTAAAGAGAAAATGAGAGTCTATAAGGCCAGGTTTCATTTTCGGAACTGACTTGGTCAGTATTAATATTAGCTGGGATCAAAATAGTATAATATGTAAATAAATGTGTAAAATGTAGGAAATCTACATAGGCATAAAGATAAATTTAACTTATTGATAATGTTTTAGAACCTTATTTTGAAAGTATTGAATCCTGTAATATTAATTTAATATCAGACTGTTCATTCTCTACAATTTCTGAATGTCATGTATGGCTTAATTTTTTGCCTTTCAAAAAACAGACTTCAAAATAAATTCGGTACTTGCAGAACCTGTAGCATTTGTGATTTCTAATATATTCAACAAATTGCTTCTTTACATTGTTTATGTCTTAATTAAAACAATGTTGAAACACAACATTTACTGTGAGACTTTGTTTTGAGTATATTAACACTATGATTGGGCAGGTCTCTGAAAATGCATTGATTGTACTTCAGAAAATCCCATGTGATTAGGTTTTGCCAGTCAAGAAAGATGCAAAAGACAGAGAAAATAGAAACCAAAAAAAATCTGCTTCAAAAATAAAGCAATGATATCCTTGCAGGCTTACATTTTAATATGAACTAAGACAAGTTTTCAGAGAGAAAGCAGCTCTCATCATTTATAACAAAAACATATTCATCTTCATAATCACATGCCAATTTAAGAAAATATGAGGTTGCTGGGAACAAGAAGGTAATAATAAATTTCTTTGAGGTAAAAGGTAATAGCTATCATTGTGACATTTATATAACTTGACTATAATTATATTAAATGTTGTTTAATATGTCGTTCATGGTGCACTCAATTTTGCTGTATGGATGGATTCAATTAAGCCACAGGATGAAAAAATCCTGTGATTCTGTGTTGAAGAACATTGAAGAACGTTAGCTAGCTTTGGCAGATCAGAATTATGCCCACCCCACCCCACCCCTCCCCTATCTTTTGCAGCAATGCTGACCAACAATGTTATTGAGCAGATACTTTGTACAGTAACCGAGTTTATCTGTTTCAGTAAGTAAGCAATACACCCAGGTTTTACTGTCAGTGCTGAATGGAAACATTCACTGTTCATCTTGCCACCAGCTTCTCAAAGATTTTTTGTGACATGTGCTTAGAGGAAGTTTCCTTTAAGTTGGCATCGTTTTCAGACAAGTGCCCTGGATCAGGGGTTGCTGGAATCTCCAATTAATGCAAGTAATGGCATAGCCTGGATATTTACTGGGACGGAAGTGTTGGCATGAGAGAGGAAGGGTAGGTGGGCAAAGTTTCTAACGGGAAACCAATTGAGTGGGGTGCACTCTAAAACATGCCACAGGAGCTGAAAGATCTGACCTATGACCCTCATGAGGGATAGTTGTTGGGTTAGTTCAGCAATTCCAACTTCCATGCTCTGCATTGAATGGGATATGGAGGTTACACTCCAGATCGAGGTGGACAGTTTGATGGTAGTGGCAGTTGCCAACCCTTGTTCCAGGAGTCTTTGTATGAAGGAGACATTGATGAAAGGAGCATGGGTGCATAGTGAGAAAGCAGACCTGTTCCTTCTGATAGCACTATAACAGGCACTTAACTTATCCCAGAAGCTGATTTTAGCTTACTTCAGCTGAGAGACCAGAATGCTGCTGGAAAGCAAGTTAAATTAGAAGCTACCAGTCTTGTTAAGATCATTAAAATGTCAACACACCTCACGGGAGAAAGTTAGCTGCCCACCCTTGTCCTATTTTCACAAACCTAGAATTTGCAACACTGGAGCCGGCACACAGACGAGTTTGAAACTTTCCCTGATTTACCCAACATGTGTAACCAAGCCCACATACAAACCCAGGTTAAAATCCCTCTGCAATGTTTAAACCATAAAGTAAAAATCAGGAAATATATGTGAGGTTTAAATGATACACCAGAAGTGAAATGTAGATCAAGAACAGATGGTATAAATGGGGGGAGAATAAAGAAACAGATGGAACAATTACAAAGAAAATTCTAACATTAATATTCATCTGAGAGAATGAGACTCTGCTCTTTTAAAATGAATTGTTTGAGTCCAGAGAAGTCATTTGCCAGAAATTATTATTTTAGTGCCATTAAAAAAAAACTCTTGAATGCACATTTTCTAAAATTAGTCTATAATTAGAAGACAAGTGCCCAAACTGCATGCCATTGCACTCATTTTAATGCTGAGTCTATTGATGAGGATTGCAATAGCACCCCTTGCAGACCAACAGAGAACCTCTGATTGCCATTTCCACAATTGTAACATGAATAGACTTTTCAAAAAACTAATCTCGGCTGAAGCACAAAATCTTGGAGCAGTGTTGCTGTATTTACTTTTGGAAGATTTTCCATAGCTTAATTTATGTTCGAGCAACTCAGAATCAGAAAATGGTGAATAAATCATTCATGCAGAGATTTAGATGATGATCATGGGAGGGTTATAGAGAGTGGAGAGGGCATACAAAACACTAGCAACCTGTGAACATTGTTTTGATTAATCTGTGTTGAGTAATAATGGGAATAGTTCATGTCCTGGCACAACCATGGAGTGTGGTTTAAGATTAATGACATTATGGGTCACCAGAACTTTTAAACAGGAGTCTGTGATTACAGAATCATGCCTGCATGATTGCAGAGATGAGAGGGCCTACAGTACTGCTTAAACTGTAAATAAACAGAGCAAGAACAAGTCTGCCTGCAATGTGGGGGATGCAGTAACACTGTGCAGATGTCACTGAACTAATAATCCAGAACCCCAGGCTGATATTCTGGAGATATGGATTTGAATTCTGCCATGAAATTTGGATTCAACAAATATTGAGAATTAAGAGCAGGCCTAATGGCGATCATGTAACCATTGTCGACTGTTATTAAAACCCATCTGGTTCACTAATGTCCAGTAGGGAAAGAAATGTTCTGTCTTTATTTCCTCTGGCCTAAATGTGATTCCGGATCAATGTGATTGACTCTCAACTGCCTTCTTGATAATTAGTGATGATCAATAAACGCTGGACTGACCAGCAATACCTACTTCCCAAGAATTAATACATTTTTTAAAAGCCAAATTCTAGCACTGGCAATTAATCTTATATAACATTGTAACTGCCAATGATAAGTAAGACTGTGACTGATAGCTTGTTAAAAATATTAATTGGACTAAGAGTGCATTAAGTGATTTCCAACTGAAGGAATTTTTCATATACAAGTAAAAGGAGTGATCTCTAACTAGGCCTTCATGAAATCTCAGTCTAGTTTTGGATTCTTCCAACATACAGAACCTTGTTCTTGTGTGATCGTGATATCAAAATGCAAATAGCATATTGTTGAGGACTTTGCAGCCAACAGTGTTCCCTTCCTGTGTTATAAACTAAACTGTACCCTTCACAAGTGCAACAAAGCAGACTGCCAAAAACAAACTGGACTTGAATATGTGTTGAATTCCTGAACATAAGCACACTTTCTGATTTAAAGGCCATTCAGTTAACCTTTCAGACAATTGCCTATAGAAAATTTCAACCCAAAGTCTCAAATGCAACAAATTGTTGATGAATAGATAAACTTAACTTGATTCTGTACAATTTCACAATATTTACCTACATTGCCAAACTGATGTTTTTTGAAACTAAATCCACCTATTTCCCAACTGAAGTGGTACTTCAACATTTGGCCAACAAAAGCCTCGCCTTAGAGTAATCATGGGAACACACCTTGCTGCCCCTCATACCAAAGTTTCATAAAATGAAACACATACGCCACTCCGATCCCCTGATTGGCTCCGTATGTGTTTAAGTTAGCACCTAAAGTTACTGCAGTGTATTATTCCATATAACAAAGGTTCAAAATCAGACATTCCATTGCATTCAATATGAATGCCCACATCTCCTAGAACCTCCTTGCTTGAATCTCACGAACCACATGCCCAAACCTGAAACAGCATTGAAATGACTTTTGGAACATCACCCTCCCCAACAATCCTGCTCTGTTCTTCGGCTCAGTATTTTCAATCTTTGTGTTTAATTATAACCAGAGTATCATCAGCAATGGCTTTCCTTCCTCTGTCACTTGTCCCCCAATGCCTTTACCTCTCAAATGTATATACTTGACTCCTCCTTATCTACATGCTCTCCTTTACTGATACTGTTCAAAGATATAGGGTCAATGTCCACTTCTACACAAAAGACACCCCATTCTAACTTCCCACCAGTATTCTCAAACCAGCCACTGCCACTTCATTGTCAGACCTCAGGTCTACCATTGAGAGAAGGGCCCCTGATGGGAATGGCTGTCCCCAAGGATTTACTACTGATGATGGGCAGTTCAAAACTTTATTCACCTGAGCCTGCCCAGCTCTAGTACAGAAAGAAGAGGTCCCTTTGAGTGAGCTTCAGCATGGAGGTCACCTCTTCTTCCTGCAGCCTCAGCAGCGACCATTTTGTAGTCATGGTGTTGGCAAGGCAGCCAAGCTACTGGCCCCCTGATTGAGTGGATATCTCTCGAAGGCAGGTCGCTCTACCCAAGTGGTCAGTGGTCCAATCTGGCATCTTTTTAATGCCCGCCACTGGTAAATCAGCCAGGGTTCCCCTGCTCCTCTGCATAGGATTGAGGGTTGGCAACCCACTTTCAATTTCCCAGTGGTGACAACACTTTGAAACATCATTCCTTCTGCAGGCACACAGCACTCTAAAGGTTCCTCCAAGGTCCTGTGCACACCAATCAGCGTGCCAATGGATTGACTTCCAATTTCATAAGTAAATGACAGAAATGTGTGCAACAAGAAAAAAAAAATCAAATTAGAGCATGTATTGCTCTTAAGTTGAGAAAATTCTGGCCTAAATCTCTGTGAAGGCACTTGTTCAGCGTATAGGCAAAGAAGAAATATAAAGTTATTGAAGGATATTCATTTAGTGTATTTCTTTGTTTCATTTCTCTATTCTCTACATGTTTATATGTTGGACTGGGCTGACCTGCACTCTGTATCTCTTTGGTAAATTATTGCTTATTTGACCATGTACATTTCCGTTAAGCAGGAGTTTGTTCAGTATCCTACTTGAAATTTAAGATTAATGAAATATTAAGAAGCCACTACTGCATGCAAAAGATCTGCTTCAGTTTAAAATATTCTTTTGACTCAGTTTCTTTCTGAGATTGCTCGTGATTACAACTTGTCATTGATTGCTTTTTTTATGTTTTGAAAGCAGTCCCATATTCGTTAGCAAGCCAATGTAATTTATGTAAATTACATGTCCACTTCTTGGTTTTATGCATTGTTGTTAGTGAAAAATCACAACAATAGACTCTGAATGTATTTAAATTCGTTATTAGATTATGTACAATGGAGTGCAGATAGGATCATCTGTAATAGAAACAAATAGTGCTGAAGTTGTTGCAAATGCAGAAATACATGTTGTACCAACATAGATTGTTCTCAATACACTGGCGCATTTGTTGCTTTGAAAATATCCTGCGTCTTTTAAGGACACCCATTTCAATAAAACAGTTATAAACAGGTGAAGTTGTACTATAGTATCATTCTCATCGCCCAATATTTTACAAGTTCCTTAAGTACCTCAGTAGAAGACTGTGAAGAGTATTTGGAATGATTTGCTCCATGGTTTCACCTCCCTTGGCCTGTATTGAGCATCTCCATTTAAAGTAAATTTAAAAACTCATTATAACCAACTTTTTCATCATGTGGTTTCATGCCAGACTATGAGTTTGGGTTCAAGAGAAACTGGTCGAGGAGCCTGCCTTCACAGTTAGACTTCAAAGTAATGCTATTTATAATGTTAATACTAAGTATTGGCATGCATGGTATTCATTAATATACCAGGTTCTAATCTTACTAGGTAACTACATTAGACAGAGATTAATCTATCCTACATTAGGTGAGGTTTAATCCACCTTCTTCTTGCCCACGTGATCTTGAGACTCTCTCTCTCATTCTAAAGTTCTAACTCCATCCACACAGGACTACTTACGTTCAGTAATGGGTAGCTCTGTGATATCATTGCAAGGTTACTCCAGGGACCTTACATAACAACAACACCCCTGTGTAAATCTTGACCTCTTCATATCAGCCAATGATTTGGTCATGGAGTTAAAATAATGTTAAAACCAAAAGAACTGCCGATGTCGTAAATCAGAAACAAAAACAGAAGTAGTTGGAAAAGCTCAGCAGGTCTGGCAGCATCTGTGAAGAAAAAAAACAGAGTTAACATTTCAGGTCTGGTGACCCTTTCTCAGAGCCATCAATTATATAGGAAATAGAATTTTCACTAACTGTAGATTACTCTTCAGTAAACCAGCAGTAATGGTATCACAGTCACTGATCCTATTGTACAAATGTCACATATCAGAGACATGGTGATTAGTGGGAGTTGAAGACTGCACAACAAAGGAACAAAATACATTCAATTGATACTACGAGACAGACAGATGCAAGGGAAAAATGTCAAGACACTTATTCACCTCTGGGTTCACAGAACTAGGATAAACCACTTGATTTTGGTAACATGCTTTAAGACATTATCTGAAAAGACAGTGTGGATTTGTTAAGGGCGAATCATATTTAACTAATTTAATTGAGTTTTCCGATAAAGTTTCAGAGAGGGGTGATGAAAGTAATGTAGCTGAAGTGGCACAATGCACTTCCAAAAAGCATTTGATAAAGTGCCACATTTTGGATACAAAACTGGCTGTCCAATAGAAGACAGAGGGTGGTAGTAGATGGAAAGTATTCAGCCTGGAGCTCGGTGACCAGTGGTGTTCCACAGGGATCTGTTCTGGGATCTCTGCTCTTTGTGATCTTTATAAATGACTTGGATGAGGAAGTGGAAGGGTGGGGTAGTAAGTTTGCTGATGACTCAAAGGTTGGTGGAATTGTGGACAGCATGGAAGGCTGTTGTAGATTGCAACGGGACATTGACAGGATGCAGAGCTGGGCAAAGAAGTGGCAGATGGAATTCAACCCAGAGGAGTGTGAAAGTGATTCATTTTGGAAGGTTGAATTTGAATGCAGAATACAGGGTTAATGGCAGGATTCTTGGCAGTGTGGAGGAACAGAGGGATCTTGAGGTCCACGTCTATAGATCTCTCAAAGTTGCAACCAAAGCTGATAGGTTTGTAAAGAAGGTGTATGCTGTGTTGGCTTTCATTGGTAGGGGGATTGAGTTTAAGAGCCGTGAGGTTCTGCTGCAGCTCTATAAAACTCTGGTTAGACCACACTTGGAATATTGTGTTCAGTTCTGGTCACCTCATTATAGGAAAGATGTGGAAGCTTTACAGAGGGTGCAGAGGAGATTGCCTGGACTGGAGGGCAGGTCTTATGAGGAAAGGTTGAGGGAGCTAGGGCTTTTTTCATTGGAGCGAAGAAGGATGAGAGGTGACTTGATAGAGGTGTACAAGATGATGAGAGACATAGATAGAGTGGATAGTCAGAGACATTTTCCCAGGGCGGAAATGACTATTATGAGGGGGCATAATTTTAAGGTGATTGGAGGAAAGTATAGGGGAGATGTCAGAGGTAGGGTCTTCACACAGAGAGTGGTGGGCATGTGCAATGTGCTGCCAGCATTGGTAGTGGAGTCAGATACTTTAGAGACTTTTAAGTGACTGTTGGATAGGCACATGGAGGATAGTAAAATGTAGGGTATACAGGGTAGATTGATCTTAGTAGGATAATAGGTCGGCACAACATCGTGGGCTGAAGGGCCTGTACTGCGCTGTACTGTTCTATGTTCTATGTTCACATAATGGAACATTTGAAACCCATGGATAAAATTAAGTGGTCAGCATTGATACAAAGTGTCAGAAAAAAAGGTAGCACTGTTGAACTGATGCTTTACGTCTGTTTCACAATGTCTGTCACGGGCACCAGCCATCTCCTTTACACTAT
>NC_063353.1:25961465-26040881 GCF_021869965.1 Rhincodon typus | reverse complement strand
CCCCCCCCCCCCCCCTCTAGCTGGCTTTGAAAACCTTCTTTAACTTCTCTCATTTTCTCCAGATCAAAGGTGTAGCCTTGAGGAGTCACCTGGACCCCAGTTACACCTATCTGTTTGTGGGGTATGTGGAACATTCCTTGCTCCAATCTTACTCAGGTCCCTCCCCACAATTCTTTCTCTGGTTAATCATCAGTGCTGCTTCCATTTCTTGTCCGGAATTGGAAAAAATTGTTAATTTTGCTTCCAATTTCCACCCTGCTCTCAGTTTCACCTGGTCCATCTCTGACTCCTCCCTCACTTTCTTTGACATCTCTATTTCTATTTCTGGGGATAGGCTAGCCAACGTTATCCACCACAAACCCTCTAGCTCCCACAGTTACCTTAACTATACATCCTCACACTCTGCTTCTTGTAAAGACTCCATTTAATTTTCCCAGTTTCTCCGTTGCATCCGTTTTGATGATGTAACCTTCTGCAGGAGAGGTTCAGAAATGTCCACCCTCTTCTTCAACCAAGGATTCCACACCACCATGGTTGACAGGGCCCTCAGCCATGTCTGACTCCTCTTCGGCACTTCATCCCTCGCCACCTCCCACAACAGCGATAGGGTCCCCAGGTCCTCAACTACCACCCCACCAGCATCCACTTCCAAAAGATCATAAGCTGCCATTTCTACCACTATGAGGCACATATTTCCCTCCACTCCCTTGTCAACCTTTCCCTCTGTTCCCTCTGGGAGACCCTGGTCCACTCGTCCTCCACTCCCAACATACCATCCGCACCCCGCCCCCCCAACACACACAGCCACACAGCACTTCCCTTGCAACTGCAGAAGGTGTTACACCTGTTTGCTTCCTCCCTCCTCACTACACTCTCCACACAAAGCAGCCATTTACCTGCACTTTGCTCAACCTAGTCTGCTGTATTCACTGCCCACAATGCGGTCTCTTCTACACTGGGGAGACTTGGCAGCATTTTGATCAGTGAACAGTGATAAGCTTCAGGAGACATACACAGGATGGTGGAATGGATGAACACATGGCAGATGAAATTTATTGCAAAGAAACGTAAGCCAAGATTTTCCATTTTCTAGCCCAAGAGTCAAGGTGACTATATTCCATTATGTAGAACCAAGAAAAAAGCTTGCTGGATTGTTTGTCATTTTATCTTTTGACAACATGGTGCCAAACAGAGTTTATTTGGATTGGCCACCCGATAAACACTCCACTCAATGTTTCTCGCCATTTGTTATGTAGAGACCTCCAAGAAATTGAATATTGAGCATCTGCTGCATCAATTCTCCTGTGTAACTCCTTATTGTTTTTTTTTCACTCAGCTTGATTATAGCTGCAAAGAATTTCCAGGCAGAATGTTACTTTTGTGCTATCTCAGTAAGTGTCTTGTTTTGTTCTTGCTGTATAATCTTCTGCTTCTGTTCTCTCTCTTTCTTTTCATTACAGTCTTTCTAAATCATGCTTCTAACTTAGTCATTTGTTCATTCTTTTTTATTCGATTTTGCACTTGCTGTACTCTGGACTAATAATCCAGAGACCCACCACTGTAGATGGTGGTTACTGCATTTGATAAAATCTGGAATTGTAAGTCTAATGAAGATGAGGAAATCATTATTGATTGTCATCTGCTTCACTAATGCCCTTTAGTGAGAGAAAATTGCTCTCCTTGCCTGGTCTGGCCTACATGTGATTTTAGACCCACAGCAACGTGGTTGCCTCTTAACTGTCCTCTGAAATGGCCTAGCAAGACCAGTATCAATTGAAATGAAACCAGATGGATCACCTGGCATTGACCTAGGCACCAAAAAAACGCGGCAAACTCTGCCCTGTCAACCCTGCAAAGTCCCAGTCACCAATATCTGGGGGGAGGGGAGATACTGCCAAACTTGGGAGCACTGTCTCATAGACTGGTCAAGCAACAGCCTCAAATAGTCATTCTCACAGAATCGTACCTTACACACAATGTCACAGACAACACTGTCACCATCATTAGGTATGTTCTGTCCCAGGACAGACTCAGCAGTGGCAGTGGCACAATGGTATGCAATCAGGAGAAAGTTTTTTTTCATTCATTCATGGGATATGGTATCAGCTAGGCTAGCATTTACTACCCATCCATAATTGCCCCTAATTGTCAGCCACATTGCTTGTAGGTCTGGAGTCACACATAGGCCAGACCAGGTAAGGACAGCAGTTTCCTTCTCTATAGCATATACGGGAACCAGATTGGGTTTTTCCTGACACTCTACAATGGTTTCATGAGCACCATTAGACTCCTAATTCCTGACATTTATTGAGTTCAAATTCCACCGTATGCCATGGCAGATTCAAACTTAAATGCCAAGAACAGGGTCTCTAGAACAATATTACTGCTAGACTATCACTGGTCTAGTGATAACACCGCTAGGCCTAGCAATGATAACACTAGGCCATTGCCTCCCCATACTCCTAGTCGTCCTCTGACACTCAATTTTAATGGACATTAGCAGGATGCAGTGACCACACATCGCTAATTGTAAGGCATGTGAACCCTGTCTATTCCCAGAAGCAAATTACAGCTTTTTTTTTATTTTTTACTTTTGCCTTCACTTTAGCTGTTGCTAAATGAAAGTGTATGTTTTCAACCATCGAAGGCTTTCCAGTATGTGATTACCTACATTGAACTTACATTACATACATTGTTAATGTATGTTGGGCATTAACAAAAGAGTTATTAGTCCCTTAGACAGGTTTTGAAAATGGGATGACCCTAAGGACAGGAAACCTGTGCCGCTTACTTCTTAAATAGCAATGAATTTATAAATATGCAACTTATATTTGGACTGAAGCGACCGCCATACCATCCATGTGCCACTACTTGCCTGGTGAAGGGCAATCCTGGCTGACAGCCCTTGACTGAGTGCACAGTTAGTCTTTAGAAATGGTGCCATTATAGGAACCCCAGGCAGACCCAGCAGTGGTAAATTCTTCCGACTTAGTTGCGAGGGAAGATAGAACATGCCGTGAAGGCTTGGTGCAAAGGTCATGAGGAAAATTGTAGAGAAAACCTGCTGGGGAAGAGAATCCTTCCATGTAGCTTGCCAAAACTGACAACTGGCTGTTTCCTCATAAAATTCAGCCTATTGTTCATGTTTTCTTTTGTGTAATAATTTATTTTGTTCTTTTGTAAAAGATGCATGGGCAGAATTTTGTTAACACGCTCACTGTCTGACTTCCACTGCAAGCGTAAAGGTAAATAAAATTTACAGTCCATTGAGTCAGGTTTCACTCCGGGATCTGGATTGTTCAGTGTTACCATCATAGCAGCACTGAGAATTTAGAATCTGGAATTTACAAACTGTGGCAGGGACAAATTAAATCATGGGTTTCAGAAGGGAATTAGATAATTTCATGAGCAGAAAGGGTATCCCAGGACTACAAGGATAAAGAAGGAAATAGCATTGGTTTAGTAGCCCTTAAACAGAGCTGGCATAGGCACATGTGGCTGAATGGCCTCTTCCTGTGATGTAACCATTCTATGAGCTAACCCACATTACATTCTGGCATATAAACCGAAAGAACTGCGGATGCTATAAATCAGGAATGATCAGGCTGGGAGGGTGAATAGTTGTTAATGGGGACTATTAGTGACTAATTAGTGTGTAATGGCAGGCTATGTGGTAATAAGGCCTGGTGTGTGGGGTAGGGGGCTGGGACATGGGAGAGTTTAGACCCTAAAATTATTGAACTCATTACAGTTAGAACTCATTAGATCGCTATCAACTCTTTGTCTGTCCAACTGCTCTTCTCTCTCTTTAGGCTGTACCCAATTGTTTACTCCCTACCCCATCCCCATCCCCTTTTCTCTGCATATAAATTGACGTTTTCCCAGCCACCATTAGTTCTCAGGAAGGGTCACCGGACCCGAAACGTTAACTCTGTTTTTTCCTTCACAGATGCTGCCAGACCTGCTGAGCTTTTCCAGCAACTTTTTTTGTTACATTCTGGCATGGTCATCACCAAGAGGTGTCCAATATTTATTTGTCTCTTTTCTGTCCAATTCTAATTGCTCCACTGTTGGGGGATGTACCCTCTGACTTTAACATCTGGAATGGCCTCCTCACACCTCTCCAGCTCTCAACTCCATTTTCCTCTGTTAAGACATTCTTTAAATTGCACCTCTTCAACCAAGCTTTTAGTCATCTGACCCAATGCTTTCTATAGGACTCAGCATCATATCTTGTTTTATAATGCTCCTGTGAAGCACTTTGGAATGTTTTATGATAGTAACTGTGCTGTGTAAGTATTAATTGCTCATTTAAAATCCGAATTGTATTTTTATCTCTTTGCCACACACTAACTCTTCCCACCCATTCCACCTCCTACAGCCTTTCCCTTGCACACTCTGATTCTTTACCATGGTGAGGACTCCCGAAGAATGTACCTCACTCGTCTTTCTCAAGCAGTCACTTTCCACATTTGTAACACAGCAGTGAATATTTGTTTGTCATGTAACAGTGGGGTTGAGGTGGTACAAGGGAGATATCTGTGGCCGAGTACATATCAGGTATTCATTACTGGATATTTCCAACAGGAATCATTGTAAAATATCGACAAGGAGAGGCCTGGCTAATGCCCTTTTACTAAACTAGACACACTGAAGCCAACTGTAGCAGTTTTACATCCATCCCTGCTAATAGCCGGTTGCTCAGCAAACATGGAATCAAACTCTGAATGCCTGAGCTCTACAATGAGTCATTTGGACTTGTATTTAAACCCATTCAGGATAATGTGATGCACAGATAAAATGCCAAAACAGGACTTTGAGCACCAAATTGTCAAAGTACTCGACGTTGGCAACCTGTAGTTTTGTGGCTAGATTTTAAGTTTACTTTTATTTATTAATAAACAGACTTTATAACATTGAGACATGGGTGTAAATTATTAATTCTGAAATCAGGTGTTTCAGATTATGGAAGTAACTATGTACTAGTCAAAGAATAAAAATAAGTCACGAATGGAATATTTTTAATAGGAAACTCCACTTTTTTGCACCTTTTAAGCATAATTCTTATACATCGCTAGTGCCTCAGAGTCAGAAGGTGATGGATTCAAGCCTCAGACAGGGCATAAAAATGCTGATTTGCATTTCAAAGCAATACTGAGGGAGTTTCACATTCTTAAAGATGTCATCCTACAGAAGAAATGTTAAATCTGAAATACGTCAGTCTGTTCAACAAAGTCAATTCGTAACCTTCAACCAACACAAGCAAAAACAAATAACTGGTCATTTAATGAATTAGTGCGTGTGGGAACTTGTGAACTAATTTGATCACAACAAAATAACAGGAACTTGTCAACTGACTGTGAGCTGCTTTGGGTTGTCTTGAAGATCAATGAAATAATCCCTGCTTCTTCTACCAATTAAGAAAGTGCAACGTAGCCTGTCTGAAAGGTCACCTGGCTCACCGGACCAATTAAAATCAATTCCAGGAGAAGCTAACAGGCCAAGCTTCAAAGAATTTAAGTCAACGACCAATTACCAGCATAGTTCTTGATTTTGGGCCATTAAATTAAGTGTCGAAACTAAGAAGATCACAAGTAAATTCTTACTTCCATAATTATAAAATAAACTGTCCATTATATTCATACATTGCAAAGACATCACCAGTGAGTGCCTCAGTATCATCACTGGTAGGGGGCTGTAGAATAACAAGTAAGTGGAGGTCCTCATCATCGTCCTGATTCATTGCCAACCTGGTGGGGAAAATGACACCTCATCACTTAGGCTACAGTCAAGATGTAGTTCAGAGTGACATTAAAGAACCCTGATTAGGATTTATGCCTGAGATTTCCAATGAAATCCATTGAGTAGCCCTTCTACCTCCAAACGAGCTGTGTATTTAAGACAGAGAGCAATAGAAATGCAGTGGAAAGGGAAATTACTCCATTTCAAGTGTTCTCCCATTTTGGACCTGCAGAGCAGGAACAATTAAATCCACCTCCATGGTCTTTGCTCTCAATATGATACACCTTTGGAGACTGAGTTATGATTTATAGACTGAGAGGGAGAGGTTCAATGAAATGGATATAAAAATGTACCAAGACAGATTAAACTGCAGAATAAGATAGCAGTATGAAAAACACCATTTTTCTGATGAATGTTCTCCAGCACCAGTACATTGTTAACAGGGAAAGAGCTGTACAATTGTAAATAAAGGGGACTGATTTCATTAAATGAGTAGAAAATTGAAACAATCCTATTTTGTGTTTACTCCAAAGATTAGGTTTGCTGCAAATTATTTTTAACAACATGGGTGTGAGGGAGTACAATAAAGTGCAAGATTCATAGCAAACATATCTTTTGACATGATTCCACCCACTTTTTACAGGGATTGAAATGTACAACATCATACAATGAAGGTAGTCATTGTATTAGATAAGTTATTACGTATTAATTGCAACTCCCTCCCAGTCACAATATACTGTCCACGTATTCACATTGTAAAGTTTGTTTTACCTGGATAATATCTAGCCAGGCCAGTTGCACTTCCAAACACCTGCCACATTAATGTTGGGTCTTTATCTTTGTTTTTCTTGAAAACGTGATCCAGCGCTGAAGTCCAGTTCAGCTCATTTAGAACAATCGTTGCTGCCAATAAAGAAACACTTGGTTAATTATTAGCCAGTTACTTCAATGCCCAAATGGAAGGCAAAATGGTTACCTGCTCTGTTTCATTACTTCTGGGCTGTAAAAGTATACAGACAATTGGTCATTAATTAAATACGTAGCACACAACAGGAATCCATGTAGCTTAGATACAGTATTTCCCTAAAATGTGCAGCTATTCATAAAATAAATCAGGCACAAAATTTATTTTCGATCACAAAAATTGAGAAAGATGAATAAAATGGCCAATCAGTTAAGGTAATTACTTTAATGCATCATATCTTCATTGCTCGAGATCAACTTGATCTTGTTTTGTGTTACTGGTGACAGCTTTTGACACTTTGTTCTCATTATTAGAGTCATTATACGAGAATGGTTCTCTATTTTATACTCGCACTGGTGTTTTTGTTTAAACTTACGTGCAGAACTAGAGGAGACTACATTTGGGGTAGGCTCATCAGAGCAAGGGTTGAACTCTCATCATGCTGCCCTCTATCCCACCAAAGTCTAACCAAAGCTGGATATTCACTATCCCCAACGGAAATTTGCTGATTTTGCCCCCGTGTTGCTTTGGTGGGAGTTTCATCTTAGAAACACTGTAACCACTTAATATAACAATATTGAAAATGAAATAAAATATGAAGCAAGATAGGCTTTTGAGATTTCTCAATTTCTTAATAGCTGAGCATTAGAAAGAATTAACTATGAAACTCTCATTTTGTCAATCTCATTGATGGCATAGATAAACGTATCGGCTTGAGCAAATACTTGCCTGCCAATCACCCTCATTCTCTATTGATACTGCTGACAGTGCCGAGAACAAAAACTTCTTACATCTCCATCAGTAAAAGAGGTTACTTTTTCTTAAGTAGTGGAGCTATTACTACAGCATTAACTCCCATCCTCTCTGGCACTGTACCTGTCTCTGACACATTGGTAGTCAAACTTTTCTGGTTATAGCACCTATTTCAATTTGACAGAATCCAGTCTAAGCTTTAAGACATGAATATACCATTTACCTCCACCCAACCCTGCTATTTAATAGGATCACGGTTGATCAATGAACTAACTCCTATACCTATCATTGGCTCAAAGCTCTCAATACCTTTGGATAACCAAAATCTACCAATCTCCATTTTAAATTGAAATTTGATCTAGTATCAATTGCCATTTGAGGAGGAGAGTCCAAATTTTTACCACATTGTGTGTGCAAGTCTCCAATTTTTAAAAGTCTGTGTGCCAGTCCTATGGACTCCGCAACAAACAAAATTTATAGTACTAAAAAACACTCGTGATATGAAAATATTACATATAAAGAAAGTTTTATTATTTCTTTTGAAAATTAGGTATGCACTCTCAGTTATCACTGAAATCGGTGCACCTACTTCTTATTGCACAGGACTTGGTAGTTGAATTTTTAAAAACATTTCCTCTCTTGTATAAAGTAATTGCAGGTCCACCTAACAATCATTGTGCAGCTCTCTCTGCAATCCTCTCTTCAACGAGACAGCTAGCCCACTCTCTGCTCACATGAATGCTGCATCCTGCTCCCACCTCATATTTGGCACCTATCCTACATTCCACTAAAGCTAAATTATTTTGGTGACCCTTTCTAAATTCTACAGATCTGCAGGCGTTCACAGATCCCAGGTTGAAAACCATTGCTTTAACATCAACATGACTGAAAGTAAAACAGAAAATACTGAAAATACTCAATAAGCTTTACAGCATCTATACAGAACGAACCTGGGTTGATATCTCAGGTCTGTGACCTTTCACCAGAACATTCTGACACAGCTAAATATATTTCCAGTATCTTCTGTTTTTGTTTATGCTGAGAGCTACATTACAAGGAAATTATAGCACAGGCTGAAGTTCATTTTTAAACTTGGTTTTATTACATTCATATTCACACCTCCCATTGTTGTAATTGTTGTATCTCTAAATCTATGATGTGATCCTTCTAAGTTTACTTTCCCTATAAATTGAGCTGATCTTCTTGCTGACCTGAGCTTCACAGTTTACCGATCATGTGAATGGGAATGCAACCTACCATAAAATCTGTGCCAGTGTCCCTCTTAGGCCAACTCCAAGACCATTCAAGAGCGCGATATAAGGTCATTTTCTTTCTGCAGTTTATTTTATCCAACTGGAAGCATTTGGGTGCTTATCGCTTTAAGGCAAGTTGTTTATGAACTCATCGCACAAGCAGCGTAACATTCTACTGCACTGTACATTTGAATAAAATCAATTGGAGGCTACTTTTATTATGTTTTACAAGAAGATGACTTGACTAAAGTTTACAAGATCTTGAGGGGTCTAAAGAAGTAGTTGTGGAAAGTCAATAACTGTGGGTCACTGTTTAAAAACCAGGGTGATCTACTTGAAACAGGGATGAGGTAATTTTTTTTCTCTCAGAGGGTCGTTAGTTTTTGGAACTCTTTTCAGTGAAGGTAATGGGAGCAATCTCCTTGAATATTTTTAAGGCTGAGTTAGATAGATTCTTGTTAAGTAAGAGTTTGCAAGGTATTGGGAGTAGGCAGAAATGTGGATTTGAGATTACAATTGGATTGACTATAATGTGTTGAATAGTGGAGCAGGTTCAAGGGGCTGAATGGCCTACTCCCACTCTTAATCCATAAGTTCATATCCAATTACTATCGCCATACAAGAAACAAAGCAGGCAAGTTTCATAGATTAGAAATGAACAAATCTTCAAGAGAGTGGATGGAAAAAAACAGGTAAATCTTGAAATAACATTACACAATAACAAGTATGGATTTTTAAAAAGATTGAAGATTACAGAAAGAAAGATTTTAGAAAGAATTGAAGATTTTAAAAAAATTAAGCAATTCAAAAAACAAAATAGTGCCCTTTATCTCTCATTGACACATTACCTATTAATAGTAAAATGAGAGATAAATATATACTTCAAGACTTGTATTGGTTGAGACATATGAGAACCCTTTTACTTGGGTTTGAGTTTGAGATTGTGACAAGCATTTGGGTTCAAATAATTCAGTCCTGAAGCTACTAAACCACCAGTTTTTCTTCCATTATTTAGTAGAATAAAAACTCCTTGTGGAAGAGGAAAAATTTAAAGCTGCTTAGATAAAAGTAATATTTCAAGCATTGCTGATTAAGTTGTGTATGAACAAACTAATGTCAAGCAGACGTTCATCACTAAAATTGTACAGTACTTCCAAGCAAGGCTTGCTGTTCATTGAAGGACTCCAGCTCTTGCTTGACATAAATCAATGTATTAATGTCAGCATAACGCAGCAAAAGAAAATGAAATACTTCATCACACAATAGGAACATCACCATCCCCAGTGATTTCTTCCAGATACGCATCTCCGTTCTTTTATCACCAGCAAATGACAGAAAATTGTAAAGCCTTTTCAAGAACAATTTCAATTTTTATAAGAAGAATTGAAATCAATACAGTGCTCTGGTATAACTCCCTCCAAATAGTGGAGATGAATATATAAATATTGTTGATGATTTATTCTGGGTGTCACTCTGGCAGTGCACGCAGTAATGTTTAATGCTCCATGTAAACTGGATCAGTCAATCCTATTTAATTTCTCCTGAGAGACAGAATTGCAGCATCTCCTAATGTGTGCTTCCTAGCAAAAACTTTACATTAAGTTTTCACCAACATATCTCAAGAAATATTCATTGAGACAACTTCATCAACTTCAACTAAAATCAACCCATTACTTGCCGATACATGAGAATCTCTATTATAATCACTTCGGAACATAAGTTATTGTTGTGGTGATAACAGTAATTAGATGTTACTTGACAAATTAGTCAGACAAATAGTCAGGTACACTTTTAGATCTGTGTCAAATTTATAAAAGCAGTCTGTTGCAAATAATTCTGAAATCTGGAAGTGATTAAAGTAGCACGTCAGCTTATAGAACTCAACTTACAAACATATTGTACATCAGAACCATGGAGATATCTACTACTTAAACCTAGCTAGTTCAACAGTGTATGTTTTGGTATCCTTGGTCTAAATTACTACATGTAACCAGTTCCTATCAGATGAAGAAGAAAGTTTTGGAGCCCAGACAGTAGCATTGACCATATCAGTGACTTTATTCAAGACTATCCCTGTCAAGGAAACAGGGAGTAGTACATGGAGACATCTAAATTTGCTTGGGAAAAATTAATGGAAGACTATGAAACAATTAAATATTTTAACAATACTATAAAATTCTTCAATGTACAAATAATTAAGCCGTTGGAATAGTGACTGCTACATCAGTTTCAAACTTTGCAACTATCACCGTTAAAAATGTAAACAACAGAATTAATACAAAAAGCTGCAAATTGTACTGGAAACTCTGAATATATCCAAAATGAAAACTCTCGTCTACTCAGCAGTTAGTACGGCTTCACACCTCCAGGGACCTGGGTTTGATTCCAGCCTCAGGCAACTGTCTGTGTGGAGTTTGCACATTCTCCTCATGTCTGCGTGGGTTTGCTCTGGTTTCCTCCTACAGTCCAAAGGTGTGCAGGTTAGGCAGATTGCCTGTGAGAAAATGGTCTGTAGTGTCCAGTGATGTGCGGGCGAGGTGGATTCTTCATCGAAAATGCAGGGTTATAGAGTAGGAGGTTGGCACAAGTTGGGATGCTCTCTGGAGGCTTGGTATGGCCTGCTCCCACACCGTAGGGATTCTATGATTTAAATAATTTCATAAATCATAATATTTCATAAAATCCCTACAGTGAGTAAACAGGCCCTCTGGCCCAACAAATCCACACTGAACCTCAGACCATCCCCCTATAACTCACCTAAGCTACACTTCCCTGAACACTACAGGCAATTTAGCATGGCCAATCCACCTAACCTGCACATCTTTGATCCATGGGAGGAAACTGGAGCACCCGGAGGAAATGCATGCAAACACAGGGAGAATGTGCAAACTCCACACAGACAGTTGCCTGAGGGTGGAATTGAACCTGGGTCCCTGGGGCTGTGAGGCAGCAGTGTTAACCACTGAGCCACCGTGCCCGCACCACCCCCCCCAATAATAACATTGGTGAATTTCAATAGCTGATATGGACATTTCAATCTGGTCCTGACCTAACGAGTATCAACAAATGGTGATAAATCTGATAAAAACAGTTAAAGAATAACATGCAAACTTGAACACAAGTGGATGAATTACAAATAAATTAAACCTTTCAAGAGTACACCAACAGCTAAAAGTGCATAGCCATGACGAATCAATTATAACAAATTGTAGAAATAGCAACAGAATTCACAAGGACTAAAGGTACTGGTACGGTCACCTGTCCTTTTCCTGCATTTAATTTATATTATTAGTTGGGGTGACTTTGAACAGATTGAAATGCATTAGCCATTACACCCTCTTACTGTAAACCATACGTCCATGACTTACAACACTAATTGTGGCTCTCTGACAGGCCAAGATTGCAGCTTCATTAACCTCAATGTGAAATCATAACCACAGGATCCAAGCTCTGATTACTGAACAGTGGAACACTAAATACAAGTTGTCATTAATAATACTGTAGGTGTACATTTTCTGTCATATAGAGAGTGCGCTGTGATGGTAGCTTAGCCTCTGAAAAGACTGTCACCCACAGAAGTACTTAAATCTATTTAATTTTTTAATACAGATTTGGGAAAAATGAACAGAGTACAAATAGCCAATAATGCCATTTGCAACCAAAGATAGATAATGAGAGGAAGGCACTTGCAGTGTCTGCTTGGCAGGCAGCCATCTGTTAATGGTATTAAAAAGATAAGAAATAAGTGCAGGAAAAGGCCATTCAGCCCCTCAAGCCTGCCTCACCATTCAGTAAGACCATGTCTACACTGACTGTGGCCTTAACTCCAATTTCCTGCCTGTTGTCCATAACCCTTAATTCCCTCAATTAAAATCTGTCTAATTCAACCTTGAATATTTTCAAAGGTATGCCTCAACTGTTCCTTGGAGAAGGGACTTCCAAACTCCAACAACCATCCGAGAGAAGAAATATCTCCTTATCCCTGTTTTAAATAGGAGGCTTCTTACTTTTAAAATGTGCCTCCTCCTTCTAGATTCTGTAATGACAGAAAACATCCTCTCAGCATCTATCACGACAAGTCCCTTCAGGCACCTAGATGTTGCAATTAGATCTAATTTTTCAAACACAAATGAGTTTAGGCCCAATTTGCACAATCTTTCCTCATACGGCAACTCCTTTATCCCAGGAATCAGCTTAGTGAACGTGCTCTGAATGGCTTCTATTGCAAGTGTGTGCCTCCTTAAACCATGTAACAAGAGAAGTATGCATAGATGTGGTCTCATCAATGCCCTGTACAGTCGTATCAGGACTTCTCTACTTTTGTACTTCAACCTTTTGTAGTAAAAACCAACATTCTATTTGCCTTCTTAATTACTTGTTGTCTCAGCATGCTGACTTTGTAAATCATGTATAAGAATACCCAGATCTCTCATTACTGCAGGATTTTGTCGTCTCTCCCTCTATTTAAATGATATTCAACTTTTGTATTTTGCCTGTTAATTTGGATAATTTCCAACATTATACTCCTTCTGCAAAATGTTTTCCCATTCATCCATCATATCCATGTCCTTTTGCAGATTCTTGACATCCTCCTGACAACTTGCTCTCCTAGATATTTTCATATTGTCACCAAATTTGGCAGCAATACATTCAGTCAATAATATTGGTTTTGAATAGATGAGGGCCCAGCATTAATCCCTGTGGCACCCCACTTGTTAGTTTGTGATCCTGAAAAAGACATATTAAACTGACTCTCCATCTCCTGTTACTTAGCTGGTCCATATCCAAGCTAGTATATGACCTCCACTAATAACCATTATATGTAATAACCATTAATGTGGCACCATATAAAATGTCTTCTGGAAATCAAAATACACTACATCTGCTGGTAGTCCTTCATCCTCCTGTTTTTTCCATCCTCAAAATACACCAATAAATTTGTCAAACATGATATTTCTTTCACAGAACCAGTTAACTTTTCTTGATAATAATATGAAATTTTTTAAATGTTCTGCTTGTGTCTCTTAATTATATTTAGCCCTTGTTTGAAAAGACATGTTACATTTGTAGTTTTCCAATCCACTGGAGTGCTTTCAAATCTCGGGAAGCCATTGGATCCAGAGGACTTGTCAGCCTTAGTCCATTAGTTTCCCATTACTTTTTTCTCTTGTCAGAGTGATTGTCTCAAGTACCTCCCTCCCTTTTGCATTTTAAATTTCTATTATACTTGAGATGCTTTTGTGTCTACTACAATGAAGACAAATACAAAATGCTTATTCAAAACATCTGCCATATTCTCATGTCCCGCTATTAATTCCCTAGTCTTATCCTCTAAGGGACAATGGTTAATTATTTGCCCTTTTCTTTATTATATATTTGTAAAAACTTTTACTATCTATTTTTATATTTGTTGCTCGTTTTCTCTGATACCCTATTTCTCACTTGTTATGAATGTTTTAATAATCCTGTATTGATTTCTAAAACTTTCCCAATCTTCTGGCCTATCATTAATCTTCACAGTATTGTATGCCTTCTCTTTCTAGTTTCCTTAGTCAGCCATGGATGGCACATCCTTCTGATACAGTCCTTCTTCTTTAATGGAATATATCTTTGTTGAGAATTATGATGCGTATCCTTGAATATCTGATCCTGCTTCTGTATTACCTACCTAAAGTCGATTCAGTTCAAGTTGGTCAACTTTGTATTTATAATTGTAATTATCTTTAACTTTCAGACATTAGTTATGGACCCATGTGTTTGACCCTCAAACTGAATGTTAAATTCCAGCACTTCAACCGAGACAATTGTTTAATTAATTGTATTT
The DNA here is from genome assembly GCF_021869965.1 of Rhincodon typus. NCBI lineage: Eukaryota > Metazoa > Chordata > Chondrichthyes > Orectolobiformes > Rhincodontidae > Rhincodon > Rhincodon typus. The sequence goes on along the minus strand of NC_063353.1, from coordinate 26,026,345 downwards.
CATTACACATTAACAGGTTGAAATAAGTCTGTTCCCTAGAAGATTTCAGAACTATTTTTGAGGAAATTGTCCCAATGCACTTTATGAATTCATCTTCCAGGCTATCTTTATTAATTTGATTTATCCAATTCATATGAAGATTGAAGTCACCATGATTATTACAATAAGCCTCCATTATTTCTTAATGTAAACACAGCTGTACAATGTAGATATAATAGGAGGGGGCATAAAAGCTACTAGCAGTAACTTATTTTCTTTTGCTGTTTCTTATTGCTACCAGATTCTATATCTGGAACTTCTGAATCAGTTTAATGATGATAAAGGTGTCATCCACATAGCATATCCATAGTTTTTTGCATCAAAGACTAGAAAGGACAGCCCTTCCGCTAATCCAACCAAAACTATGGAAACGCTACGTAGACGACACCTTTGTCCTCATTAAATGGATCAAACTAGAGGAGACACACAAAATTATAAACAACACCCTCACCAGAATAAAATTCACCAGAGAGGAGGAGAAGAACAAACAACTCCCATTCCTGGACGTCATGGTAGAGCGCAAGACAAATGGGGAACTGCAAACGAAAGTACACCGAAAAGCCACACACAGACAAGGTATTGAACTTCAATAGTAACCATCCCAGCACACACAAACGAAGCTGCGTGCGAACACTATTTAAAAGGGGAACAACACACTGCAGCAACATGGAACTATGCCAAGAGGAGGAGGAATACCTCTTCCAGGTTTTCAAGGATAATGGATATCCAAAAAACTGGGTCAGAAGATGCCTACACGAACAGCATCAGGAAGATACTACACGCCCCGACACACTGATCACACTACCCCACATCAGGAACATATCAGAACTAACCACAAGACTCCTATGACCGCTGGGCATCAGAGTGGCACACAAGCCCCACGTCGACCCTACGACAGCTGCTCACCCCAACTAAAGATCCACTCCCCGCCATGGACAGGACCAATGTCATCTATAAAATCCCTGGCAGAGACTGTGAGAAACACTACATCGGACAAACAGGAAGGAAACTAACAACAAGGGTACACGATCACCAACTGGCTACAAAAAGACACGACCAATACTCACCTATCTCAATCCACATGGATAAGGAGAACCACCAATTCAACTGGGACAACACCAAAATCCTGGGACAAGCTAAGCAGAGACAGGCACGGGAATTCCTGGAAGTTTGGCACTCCACAAAGAAAGCCATCAATAAACACATAGAACTCAAGCCCATATACACTCCGCTACAAAGGAAAACCGGAAGTGAGGCAATCCAGCTCAACGGACTCCAGAGTTTAAAAAACAGGCGGGAAAACACACCAACGCTTTATCAGAGGCTGCACTGATGATGTTACCCAGCAGGGTAGTGAAACGTCTGCGGAACAACAAACCAGCTCGGCGAGCCAACGAACCTGAACGCCCACAACCCGAGCTACAAATCTACTCCAAAACTTTAGAAGAGAAACATCTTTGAATAACAAGAAATAGTTTAATCATATAAAATAATAAGCTCCATTATTATAGAACTAGGTAATTACATTATCACTAGGTAACAGAAATTGTACGGCATAACAAATAGTAACTAGGTCGAGGCTACATAGCTATAGTCAATGTCTGCAGACTAAGAACAAACAAAATAATGACTAAACACTCCGAGAGACACCCATTTATATATATGTGGGTAGAGCTATTCCAGAATGTGAGTTAAACCATTCAAGCCAACTTACAATGTACGATGGTGACTGCACTTTAAAACAAAAAGTACATCATTTTCTGTAAAAGCTTTGTAATAATTCATGACTGTGAAGGACACTTTATAAAAGAAAAGGTTTATTTTAATGTGACCATTTAGCAATTCACTACAAGAAAAAAAAATCAGTGAAGCTCTCCTGCCTTTCTAACAACGTTAGACTCCACATATATTAGCCTGGCTACATATTGTAGTGTTTTGCTCTGGCTTGGCCTACTGTATGTAATAGAACAAGCCTGCACCAATAATTGATAATGTACTTTATTTTCATTTTATGGTAGAGTACTAATAATAAGACAAATCGTATAACATTGGTACCTGCGGTGAACTGGAGCCAATTCTGTCTGTTGGCATACACAGTCATGAACACATTGTGAAAAGGCTTAGTTTCTATGTTGACATATGCAGTTCAGTGAATTTAACTGCGGCAACACCGAAAAACAATTTGGCTGTCTCTGCCACTTTCAAGCACTGCTGAATATTGACAGCTTAGATTTAGAAAGCAAACTAGGGCACAATCACCTAGGTGAATCGAATGACAGAAAACAAGACAGTAGCATGTCTTTCTGTTTCTGCAACAAGGGGGCCAGCTAATTAGCAAGCTTACATAAAACCTGTCACTTTGGAAAGCTTAACTGTATAATCCCTCCCTGTTCCCATCAGATATGCATGGCTGTTTCACATAACACGCTGCAGTCAGTAAAAATACATTGCTTCTCCATATCTACATCTCTCCATGTTTTTAACCTATTTGTAGGATTTGGGAATCAATGGCCACATTCAGTAATGGAGAAGGTGCTGTTAGGCAGGGAGTTCCAGAATAGTAAACCAGTGGCAATGAAGGTACCGTATCGGATCTGCAAGGCAGGATCATGTGTAACTTAAAGATGGTGATGTTTAAAGATGGCTGCTCCCCTGCGATTTAAGGCAGCAGAGTTTGGGGCTTTTAGACGCACTACCAAAGAAACCTTGTCTGTTTGCCCTAAACTCTTCCTGTATTTTACACCATGCATAAAGTCACATGTTTGATTTTCACATTGCATGGGCACATTACCAATCCATTCCTTGATATCCTTCATATAGGACTCAGCCACCACCCTGAGACTGGGTCTGCTCCAAACAGAAACAGACAATATTCAATATTATAGGTTCCCTCGAGCTTTACAATAATGAGAGTCAAAGATGTCAGAAAACACCTGAAAGTTTTTTGTGACAAGGCTTCATGCACACAATGCTGCATAAGTTGGCAAAACTACTGCTGTGTGTTGGTTGGAAAATTGTAGCACTTATTATAATCTGTAGTGAATGCAAATGCTTCAAGGCCACTTCAAATTGGTGGAATTATTGGACTTCAAGTGGTTAGAAACATGAGGTTTCCCTTTGCTTGCCTTCTATGATCATCAAGACTGTGGAATAAAGTATTTGTATGAAATCACCAAAAGTGATCTCAGCATCTCAGTATTTAATGCAGCCACTGCATGTAATACAGGACAAAATCCATACAACCGATGGAACATAACCTTGCTGAGTGGTGTTCATTCTAACCAAAGCAGAGGGGAAGTCGAGGTCACATTTTGAAGGGTAGAATTCCATCATTGGAAAGTCTGAATTCCACTAAAAGGTGGAAATTTCTCATCCCTGGCTTTACTCTACTGTTGGGATGAGGACAAAATATAATTTCACTGCCAATTCCTGGCCATTACACCACTGTTTTCTAAGATCATACTCTGCTGTGCTATCTGGTTTTATTCTCTTGGCTGAATTTCTAGTATCAGATCTTAACCTCGACTGCTTACTATGTTACACAATGAAATGACCCAGCCAATATTTATTATTCTCCCAGCACCACTAAAACAAATGACCTAGTCACTATCACATTGCTGCTTGGGGACATATTGTGAGCAAACAAACTACTCCACTTGTGTACTACCTGAGTGACTACACTTTAAAGAGTATTTAAGTGAAGGAAACTGCTTTGCAACATCCTAACAGTGTTATATAAATGTAAATCCCTTCTCAACTTACATCTCAAATGACCTCTGTCATATCAACGTAACACAGAATTCTCTTCGCATCCATTCAATTTTGAACTTCAGCTGTTATCACGGAACTCAGCCCATTATTCTTATCATCCTGTTTTTTCTAGGTCCTTCCATTGCTCTTTTTCCCTTCCTGATACATACATGCCACTTTAATTTCTCCATCTCAGGTGTTTTGGCTGCCCATTCCCAATCCTGACCACAAATCACAGCTTTGCTTCTTCCCTCCTCTGGTCATTGTTCAAGGCTTGGAGCTGATGATCCTTGATTGTTGCCATTTCTTGCTATGTTTAACTTTCTTGGATCTACATTTGATTTGAACAACTGGGTCGGAGTGTGACTGCAAATTACTGTAACTGGAGTCAGAGCCAGTCATTTTGGTGACTTTGATACAGTCTCCTCTCTTCACTGAAACCTTTAAGATGTCAGCTGTTCCATCCTCTTCCTTCAATTCCTCTACTCCATTTTCCAGTTGGACAGCTTTTACTTAACTGACTGTAGTCAAAGCATTTCTAGCCTATTTCCATATGGTTCCATCCAGTGTTGATGAAGATTTTATTCTTGGCTCCCTTTTCATCATCTGCTTGTGGCCCTTGACAAGATTGTTCCCAGACACAAGCTCAAGGTTCACACTCTCACACCAATAACATTTGGGTTCACCTCCTTATTACTTCTCTTGGCCTTGTCTCAATCCTGATGGGAAGACTACACTGCGCATCAAGCCACACTATTCCATGAGTCACCATAAACGTGAAATGTGACCAATTTAATCACTAGGATGGTTAGTGCCTAACTGTGAACACTACATAGTATAAAAGTAACTCACATGATATTACATTAATAAACAGGAAATAAACTTATTATAACGTAACCTTTAAAAAAATGGGAATGGATTATTAATTACTAGTATTCAAACTTAAAATACTTTAAATCCAAACATGAACACATTGATTCACAATCAGGACAGACAGGACAGATGAAGACAAACAGTTCTTTAGAAATACCACGGGTAGAAATATGTAGTCAAATAGGAACAAAATTGCTGTATAAAGAGTCCAAACAAAAAGGCAAAATGAGGGTAACTTTCTCACAATTCTTTTGTGTTTTTGGCAATGATATCACATTATGTCGACCACAGCAATCCTTAGTCCCATAGCCAGTCAGTCTGACCTAGGTTTGGGTTTAAGTTAGAAACGATCTTATTTGCAGTCCATGAACGTTATTCCTTTTTCCACTCACTGAGGGACAAAGAGAGGGATCATCTGCCTCAGAGGCTTTAAGAGGTCCGAAAGCCCCACTACATTCTCTCCTCACAGTTCTGTGATAAATACAATACAAAAGTTGTTGCCAAGCAGTTTCTTGTTTACAACCCAAAAACATCTGTCGCCTGATTGTCTCACAAAAATATCAAATTCAGCTTTTTATAATAATTACATGCCCTTGTGGACTAATAAGTGACCACACCATTCTATTTTTCCTTTGATTGAAATAAGAAAAAGAAACTTGTTCATTCTCTGCAAAAAGACAGTCCAAACTTCCATTTCCCAGTTTATAAAGCAAAACAAAAACGTACATAGTCATTAAAGTCCCACCACTAAATCTGTGCCAAGAGACTGCTTGCTTCACATGCAGATTTGCATGACACCAAATTCCATAAATTAAACATTGGAAAGACTGAACTTTCCAGCCCATGCTGCTGAAACGCAACACCAATGTCTTTGTCTAGGCATCATTACTCCAATGCTTTCAGGATTGTCCTCCCCTCGTTTACACTCGAGATCAGCTCAACCAAAGCCTGTTGCCCACATCCTAATCAGAATTATTCAGTTCAATTATCGCTCTTGTCCATGCTGATCTACACTGACTTCCAGTATTCCAACGCCTCATAGCTACATTTTTACTTCATGTTTCAAACTCTCTCCAGCATTATAGTCTTGCCTACACCATCTTTTCCCAAACATGTTTTTGTTTTAACCCCAGCTTAGGAACATGTATCTTTCTCCTTCACTTTCTTAGGGAGCTGCTAATTCTGGTTGAACATTTTCTTGGCCCTACACTTTCACCATTGGCTGCCCACATGTCTATCTTCATCGTGCACCAATTGAAAGCTGAATAGATTTTTCATTGCTCAATTGATTTATTTTTGATTGTCAATCAAGCAGTTTTTTTTTCATGTACGATATTTTTGTTACACAAAGAAATTTCTTATTTAAAAAATGTTATTTAAGCCTTTATAATATTTTGCCTGTAGATCTGCCTTAACTTCTGGATTCTCCAGGGCTATGCTGAAGTTTGGCAACACTTATCACTCCAGCCTTACGCACAAACACTTCAGCCTTATGATCTGGAATTACCCCTTTAACTATTTCTGCCCTTCCACCTCCATTTATCCTTTAATACCTTTGTTTTTTTGAAAAAAAAAACACTTTTTGAACAAGCATTTAGTTATCCCTATATCTTCTCCCTGAGCTCAACATTCTCATAGTTTGGCCATATCATGCAATTAAATATCTCTCCACCAGGTGGAGCACAGTCATGGAAAAGGTCCGAAAACGTCAGCCTCTCTGCTCCTATGATGCTGCTTGGCCTGCTGTGTTCATCCAGCCCTGCACCTTGTTGTCTCGGATTCTCCAGCATCTGCAGTTCCTACTATCTCTCACAGTCATGGAAATATCATTTGGCTACATGTTTGATGCATGTGTATGGCTGTCTTACTTGCTGAATTTCAAGTGTTGAAACAAAGATGAGTCATATTGCACAGAGCACGAGAACATCCAGCAATATGAAGAACATAATTCTAATTTGTGATTTTTTAGGACCATCAATTAATGCAACAAAGCTGAATAATGGAACACATAAATGTAGAACTGCTGGTTTTAATTTGATTTTAAAGAAATAGGGACAAACGTTATAGCATCTTGTGCAGGAAATTAAACATGCTAGCCTGGAGATTACACTTAGTGGCTCTTTTTCTTCCACATATATGATCCCGAATCATGAGCAGGTTGTGAGCTCAAGTCGCCAGGCAGAAAACAGAGCTGAACATTGAGGCAGAGACTGCAATACTCCAGCAGTGCTGAACAGGCCACATATCAGCTTCAAGGCAGATCTCATCCAGAGCTTAAGTGAAAATAAAAGCTCCCACATCACAAGTGGAAGAAGAATACATGATACCTCTCCTGCTGCTGGTATTTTGGCAATATTAATCTCTCAGTTAGCACATAAAATCGGTGTCTGGTCATTAATCATTGTTATTTGTGCGTGCTTGCTATGTGCAAATTGGTTGCCACATTTTGTGCACTGCAATAGTAACTACTCTTAAATCAGAACTTTTTAAAAAAAAACAGAAAACAAATTTTAAATCAGAATAAGGAACCACACACGTAATTCAAAGATGAGGCAGCAGTTCTTCTCTGAGAGAATCTGACAGAGAATTTGAGGAATTCTTTGAGGCTGAGATAGACAGATGCTTTAATCATTAAGGAAATCCAGGAAAAGGCAAAAAAGAGGATTATTAGATCAGCCATAATCTCATTGAATGGTGAAGCAAACTCAACGGCTTGTTTCTGCTCCTATGTCTTATGGTCTTATATCTCATTAGTTGTAATGTGCTTTGTGTTTTGAAAGATTCTACCTAACTGTAGTTTATTTTTCATTTACTCTAATCCTGACTTGCAGTTACCCAGTTGCAGAGGCAACATGAGACTTCTGCCTAGTTTAAAAACCAAGTCTCTATGAAAGTCATGAAAAGCAGCAAGACGGCATTTCTCAGTAAAGCTGAAACCTTATATATATAATATATTGATAACCAGATCTCCTTTCCTGTATACTGTTCACTGACCGTTCTTATAATAATACCATCACTGGCATTGCTCTGGCCTTATTGGCAGTGCTGCTATATAAACAAGTTAATTTCCTGGATGTGGGTTGACAGATTGCCCATGAAAGGGAGCAGTACCATCTTCCCACTGTTGGCTTGCATGCATTTTATTCATAGAGTGTAAAGGGCAGAGGTCAGGAAAATGTAACTTCTGGACAAATCTTACCCTCTACTGCTGGTGTTTTTCCCCTAGTAAAAAAAATGATTAAGGCAAACAGATTGCACAATCAATTTCCTGCATGTTACAAAGCTGTCTCCAGCCAAGGTGATGCTGCATGTATAATTTTATATTGAATAAAGCAGTAGTAAATCAGCTCAATAGAATGGCTCTGGGACTGAAATCCCACGAAATAATATTTGTGGAGTATCGGTTTACACATTCACGTGAAATATCTCTGATCACCATTTTAATACTCAAAAGATACCAAACAACCGCGTTATGGATATCACACAGCAGAATAACAACTGATATTCAGAAAAGGAAAGAACTTTATATTGCTAGCCTTAGAAGGCTACACCACTCCTTTGCTGAGCTATTTTAGCGAAACAAATCCCCCCAATCCTTTACTGGATTACATGACTGTAATGTTAAGCATAGCTTCAGACACATTTCAAGGATAAAGGACATAAAAAACTACAAAATAATACTGCAATTAGGGAACAAATTCAAAAGCCTTAAAAGAAATCAGATTTAATGAAATCTCATTAATCACTTGACTGTATTATGGTTGTATCTTTATCTCAGAAGAGATCATTGTTATACCATATTACTTTGATGGCCATGTTCATTGCCAATCCGAAAAGTCATTTAATTTCATATCTTTTAGTAACAGAATTTAGGAAAGAATGGATGTTTTTGTGTAGTTTGAATATACAAATTATTAATTGTCTGAAATACAAAAAGTATATTTTAGGTGAGTTGAGCCACGAAAATAAATCAAATCAGATGATAGTCTTAAATGAAAATTTAATGAGATTTTTGCAGATAGACAGGATCAGTTTAATCTCTTTAATCTTATTTTAGGTGTCATGCATCCAGCGTGGGACAATAATAACAGTCTACAAACTCAGAATATTAATGAGGAATATTGAATGCATGTACTATTTCGAGCCAAAGGGGCTTATTTTTTTCTCATCAAGTACAACAATGCTTATTCCAGTACAGTCAAGTTACTGCCCATCAAAATACGGTTGTATACGATTTTGTTCCATAGCATACAAAATGATGAACCTTAGAAAAACTCCAAGGATGTTTATATATATGATACTTGCTAATTTAGTAATTCAGGTATATTTTTCAATTGCACTACCTTCAAATAAATCGATGTTCCCTGAGTTAGAAGAACTATCTTCACATTGTATATCCAATAATGGCATTGAAATGCCTAGAAATTTCCCTTCATTCTCTTATTACAATGAATTATTCTCTCATCAATCTCATCACCTGGCTAATCAGCAATGGAGAAATATTCTTAACCACTTTGGGCAGGTCAATGAACTAAAATGGGGAAGCGATGGTGTAACAGTACAGCCACTTAACGTGTAATCCCAATTCCCAGGTTATTAATCAGCAGACACATGTTGAAATCACACAATGATAGCTTGTTGAATTTCAACCAAATTAATAATTCTGAAAAATAAAGCTAGTCTCAAAAATAGTAACCACGAAGCTATCATTAATTGTTGGAAAAACCCAACTCGAGTCACTTAGGGAAGGAAATTTGCCTTCCTAACCTGGTCTGGTCTACATGTGATTTTGAAGTCCACAGCAATTTGTTTGACTCTTACCTACATTCTGAAATGGTCTAATAAGCCACTCAGATCAAGAGCAGTTAGGGACATGCAACAATTGCTGGCCTTACCAGTGATGCCCATCTCCAATGAAAAAATAAAAAATATTCAGGGTTCTTTGTTGATAAACAGAAATAAACATGACCAACGTATAAAATAAAGTAGCTGAGGAGAGATTGAAATGTTATGGTTATCTGTTGAGGAGAAAGATATGGTGAGGCAAATGATGAAGACAGAATTGCCAAGAAGATGAAAAAGAGGAAGGCCCAAGGCCAGGCAGAAAGAAACAGTAGCAATGCGATGAGAAATGGGTGACTAAGGAAGAAGTGGAGAGTGAGATCAATCAGTATCACGGCATCCTCAAGTACGATGGTGAAGGAAGGAGGAAGAAGACAAAGAGGATGATGAAAAGTACAGTTGTTACTAATATTTAAAGTACTTTAAAGATGTAGTGGTAATGTCACAGAAGTGGTTATCCAGACTGGTGATGCAGGACATGAGTTTGAATCCTGCCTTGGGCAGCATGGTGGTTATCCAATTTAATTCACAAATGTCCTTTAGGGAAGGTGGAGCCTGTCATCCTTGCCAGGTCTGGGTCCAGACCACAGCGATGAGGTTGACACTTTTCTGATGAAAAGGGTCTAGGCCCGAAACGTCAGCCTTCCTGCTCCTATGATGCTGCTTGGCCTGCTGTGTTCATCCAGTGGTTAGCACTGCTGCCTCACAGCACCAGGGACCGGAGTTCAATTCCAACCTTGGGTGACTGTCTGTGTGGAGTTTGCACATTCTCCCTGTCTCTGTGTGGGTTTCCTCCCACAGTCCAAAGATGTGCAAGTTTGGTGGATTGGCCATGCCAAATTACCCATAGTGTTCAGGGATATGTAGGTTAGATGCAGGGTTACAGGGATAGAGCAGGGGAATGGGTTTAGATAGGAAGTCCTTTGGAGGGTTGGTGTGGACTTGAAGGGCCAAATGGCCTGCTTCCACAGTGTAGGGATTCTATGGTGTTGAATCTAATTAAAAATCTTGAATTAAAAGCTAGCCCATTTGTAACCAGTGTTGACTGTTATAAGAGATAGTAGGAACTGCAGATGCTGGAGAATCTGAGATAACAAAGTGTAGAGCTGGATGAACACAGCAGGCCAAGCAGCATCAGAGGAGCAGGAAAGCTGACGTTTCGGGCCTAGACCCATAATATCCAATTTAATTCACAAATGTCCTTTAGGGAAGGTGGAGCCTGGCATCCTTGCCAGGTCTGGATCCAGACCACAGCGATGAGGTTGACACTTTCCTGATGAAAAGGGTCTAGGCCCGAAACATCAGCCTTCCTGCTCCTATGATGCTGCTTGGCCTGCTGTGTTCATCCAGCTCTATACCTTGACACTTAACTGCCTGCTGGGCAATTAGGAATGAGCAATTACTGCTGGCCTAGCCACCAATGCCCACATCCCACAATCAAATATATGAAAGAAAATCACTTTTGCCAGGTTAAAAGGATGTTGTTGCATATTCCACAACATCATTTCATCTAAAAAGAGCTGGTAAAGCAGTATGCATCGAATTAATGTACTGTCATATCACACTGCAACAACAGCTATTGAATTCATGGTCATTCTGGGCTGCCTATAGTTAACTGCGACCAACATGAAGCAAGTTCAAAGTTCATACATTCAGGGACTGACCAGTGTAGCAGCACAACATGGTGAAAATTTACATGGGCTTCAGTAGCTGAATCTTTTGATTTCACATGGAATTTCTCATCTACAATTTCACTTAAACCCCCTGAGGTTGAGATAGTCACAACATGTGCACAGATTCATTCCAGCAAACTTCTCTCTTGCAGATAGCAGTCAGTTTTCAATCACAACACATCACGTCAAATATACCTTTTAAACAAATGGAAATTGGCAAAAGAGACTGGAAGCATCTCACAGGCTAAAACTGAAGTCAGCAAATAAATCAAGCAGTTTAAAATTTCGCAAACAACAGAATGTAATTTATCAGTTAAATTTGATAAGTGATGTTAAAGATAAGTGACGTCCTTGAGTCATGCAGCACCTCCTAAGTTCACTGATGTATATCCTTAGTGTTGGTATGTTAGGTTTCCGAACTTCTTTACCCACACAGCACATCAGTTGGTGATTCCTGCCACAGCTCCTAAATCCAGTCACCTAGCAGCAGGTAATTAGTTAGTAATTCAAACTCAAATAAACCATCACCACGCCTACTCCTCAAATCAATTTAATTTAAATTGAAGTTGTGCAGAAAAAAAGGGCTCCTGTGTAGTTCCATTTGCATTGTGTAATTAGAATATTGGATAATTAGAACTTTCTGGAGCAAAAATAACGATGAATTAATAGCAGTTGATTTTGCATTTAACTGTAATGTCTTCTGTTCAACATTACTAGACTAGCAACTTAAAAGACCTTAAATAGCTGGTTGAGAGGGTTTAGAATAGAAACTTAGCAAATGAGGGCCCTCTTGTGGTGCAGTGATGGTGTCCCTACCTTTGGACCAGTCAAGCCCAGGTTGAAATCCCACCTCCTCCAGATGTGTGTAATAACATCTCTGAACAGGTTGTTTAGAAAAATTAGGTTAAATTTTAAAAACGCACAAAGAAGATCCAGGGATATGCCTGCAGAACTCTCTAATCTGGATAGGACTAGCCTATTTAAGTCACATGTGGTGGCTCTATTTTAGTTCAAATGATGTTCCTTTCCAGTTGGGCTTCCTCAGTTATTACATAGGCAACCAGAGTCAAGAAAATATTTTGACAATCTTGCCTTTCAACAAAAAATAAACACAATTTAGCAAATGAAGGTTCTTGAGGCAGAGTGGTAGTTTCCCTACCTCTGGACCAGGAGGCATCAGTTCAAGTCCCACCTGTTCCAGAGATATGTATGAACATCACTGAGCAGCTTGGTTAGGAAGATATCTAAGTAATTAGCAAGTGAAATAGTTTTTCTTATTCAAAAATATACTTTATTCATAAAAATGTCTTTATCTACATTCACAAGTATTAAAGCAGTTCTATAGAATCTCTGAGGATCCAGAGAAACAAACTTTGGAATTTGACATCCCTACCAAAAACCAGAGTCAGTCTTATTCCTATAGGACAGTGTTTACATACATTGAGGCAACGGGAGGGTCAAATAATTGAATAAACTCTCGAACAAAAACAGAAGTTGCTGGTAAAGCTCACCAATGAGTAATTCTCCTGACTGCTTGTGGACCCATAGCTTTTCCGGTTATTAGGAGCGTAACTTTCCGTGAGGGATCAGACAGTTAAACCTTTTAACAGTTTATGGATTTAGTTAAGGAATATTAAAACTGCAACCCTCCTCTAATTCTGAGACGCTATTGGTTTTACTTGGCAATCGAGAACCAGGGGAACCCGTATCAGGATTTTTGATGAGGTTAAGATGACCAGCAGAGGCATGTGATGTTGGTTCAACCCTTAATGAGATGCTGAGAGACTGTTTGGTATGTGGGATTATTGATGTAACCATGAAAAAGCAGCCATCATCTGAAGCCCAAATGGACTTCAAACAGGCACTACAACTGGCTTTGTCAATGGAAAATGCAGTAAGTGGAGCATATGTGTTACAGGGTATTCCGATGGAAGTGGATATCCTCACCAGTCTGACTGAGCTTATGGAATTCCTCTTGAGGAAAAGCAGCTGCATAGCCTCACTCAGGATATATCCTGAACAAAGTGACTCTAGGTCAGCCCACAGCCAAAGCCCAAAACAAATCAAGCCTAGGGCAAACGGTTAAAATTTGCTAATATCCAGGCTGACAAGTCATTGCAGTTGATGCCGGTATGCAGACTCGAGACAGCAAAAGAGTTTCACTAGACCTTTTTTGTTTTTTGTTTTTTTTTCTGATGAAGGGTCTAGGCCCGAAACGTCAGCCTTTCTGCTCCTATGATGCTGCTTGGCCTGCTGTGTTCATCCAGCCCTGCACCTTGTTGTCTCGTTCACTACACCTAACTTGGGTAGGAAAACTCACAGGCCAGTATCCAGGAAAGTGCACACTTGGGAAAGTCCACCCACAGCTGGTTTGGAACAGTTACCTTGCTTAGCAAGATCTAAATCAGAACCAATCAGAATAAACATCTGATTATTGAGATCATCGCAATGATCTCAGAACCAGTCTTTAACCAAATTTGCTCTGGATTCCAACACTTATGACCTCAGCTAGACTGAGAACCTATACCAGGGAACCTTTACAGATTAATGGTACAACTTCAGTTTCACTCTCATACGTGAGGCAACTGATTCCGTTACCACTGATTGCAGTAAAAGACACAGGCCCAACCTTGACGGGGCAAAATTGATTGGGAAAGATTCACCTAGATTGGCTCAACATTTTTTGATCCGAAATTGGCTACCTGAGTGAAGTTCTAATTAAACAGCCATGAAATTTTCAGGAAGGCCTAGGGACTATCAAAGGAGTCAAGGCCACCTTATGTGTTGACCAAGAAGCAGTCTCATGATTCTGCAAGGCCTATCCAGTGCCATTTGCCCAAAAGTAGAGGCAGAAATCAGGCAGCTGAAAAATGAAGGAATCATCACACCATTCCAGTTTGCGGAATGGGCAGCACCGGTCATACCAATTGTGAAGCCTGACGGGTCGGTTTGCCTTTCTGAGGATTTAAAACAAACAGTAAACCGCTTTTTGTAGGAGAACAAATACCCAATCCTCACTTAGAGGATTTATACACAAAGCTGGGAGGGGGGCTGTCCTTCATCAAAGCTGGACATGAGCCATGCGTACTCACAATTGCAGTTAGATGAGTATTCCCAGAGGTATGCTACAATTAGCACCCATGAGGGTTTGTAGCAATATACGAGACTGCCATTTGGGGTATTTTTTTCAGCAGATGATGAAGAACATTTTACAAGGTCTACCTCAGGTCGCCATTTATCTTGATGTGCTAATAACAGGGAAGGGGGTAAGGGGAAAAATGTGCCCGGCTGCTTGACTTCCTTTCTGACTGTCCCGGAACCCATGGGCTCTCTCTCTCCATCAAACATTGAAGATACCCCAGAATCTGAGATGGACACAGCAGATGTCACTGCCTCAATGCCATTGACACCTCAAGAGGAAAATGAATTTCTTCCGAGATGCACTTCTGCACATTACATAACACCTGTATCACAGGCAGAGTCAGAGAAACCTGACCCAGTGCTAAAATGCCCCAGGAGGAGCTACAAAGAAAGAACAGGCCTATGTCCTCAGACTCAGAGGAGGAGAGATGTAGTGATTGTTACGAGGTCAGTCAGGTGGATCTCCTAGAATATGAGTTCCCTGATTGGGGCTGTTAATCTGGTCCAATCAGAAAGCCATGGTTGACAGATAAGAACAGGAGTGTCAGAGGCTCTGTTCGCTCAGAGCTGGCTCTGAGGGAGCTAGATAAGTATAAAGGACTCTCCATGTGTAAATAAAGGATGACTTGGAGATGGGATACTAGCCTCAGTGAAGTTATTTCACCTACCATTAACTGTATAAGTCCTGCCCTTCTTTGTTTTATCAAAATGCAATACCTTTCATTTGTCGAAAGTGAAGTAGTTTAGCATATAAATGAATATACAGCATTTTCCAATGTTCATCAACTATCCAACTTTAGTGTTTTGAATTCATTGTTCACTTGTGTATATTTTCAGTAATGATCAGCAAGGATCTTCACAAATAGTTGTGCTGAGATTACCCAATAAATTACTAATGCTCAGTTGCAATATTCACACTGCAGTCCCAAACCTGATCCTGGAACCCACTGACTGTTACCACTGCTTTCTTGGTACCTAAATCTATTGCATGATAAAGGAACCAAACATAGCAATCAGAAGTGATGCTGTATAAAAGCACGACTTGTACAAAAAAAAACTGAAAATAACAAAAAAAAAACTGAAAATAAACCAATGTTGGGGAAAAAGAACCACAAAATGTCTGGTCTCTGTTCGTAGTTAGTTAAACAACAAATTGGAATCAGAGCTGGAGAGAAGGCTGAATTGGAGATAAGAGTACCAGTGTGAACTGACAGGGGCCATGTGGAGTACCAGGTTAAGTTGTGGGGCAGTGAGAAAAGGATTCAGTGAACCTGAACAAAGGGAACAACAAAATGAGGCCTGTCCACATTACTGTGACAAGCACAGGAACAATTTTTCAGATTTAACACGAAAGAGTGCTACATGTCCACAACAGATCAATTCACCCACAAGAAATGACAGAAAATTCCCACATTTTAGCTATAATCATACGCAACATCAATGACTGAATTTTGAGTGTGTCTACAAATTAAGTTTATGGCAAATCTGAGGCAGGCAGCATTAATAATGTAGCAAGACGTCCAAGATCTACATTCAACCTGTGAGTTGTCAGCACTTTTTTAACCATCGATTCGTTTTGTGATTTTGTTTTCTAGAGTGTCATATATGTAAATAATGAACATTCCATCTTTGTTGATCTCTGTTTTTAATTCGGTAGAGTGTATAAAATGCAGGACATAGTCTATTTAGTGAGACTGGTACTTTTAGTATTCAAACAGAAGTTCTCTCAAAATAATTTTTAAAAAGCAATTTCGTTGATCCCCTTTTAGTGCCAAAGATTACTTGCTCGTCCACAAGAGGTTGCAACAGAATTGTCAAAAATGACAGAGAATTAACTATTAAGAATTGTCCATTTTTTACAGTCACCCATAATGTGCAATGCAGTGAAGGCACGTTGGAGTGTTAGTCCATACAAAAACAAAAAAAAACTACTTCAAGCTGATCAAATTTTCCATCTCAGTGACTTAAGTAAATCATTTGCAAGATATTGAACTTGAATACCAAGACCATGTATTCCAGCAATGGTCCTGGGATCTATACGCTGAAATCTTTCTTCAATGACTCAAAAAAAAGTCCCCTCTTTAGCACAAATATGGCACTTCCAAAGGTATGTCTCTGCTGTCCATCAGAAGATAATGGTAAATCTGGCTCTCAAGTAGCCCACGATAGGCAAACATGAGCCAATTCAGCCTTCTGTTAAAAGACAGCAGGAGAAAGTTGAGAACCAGACCAAGTTTCAGGATTTCAGTGGAGGAGGCCAGTTTACCCACCATCACACAGTGCACCAGTTGATCATGGAACCCAAGCAAGAGCTAAAGAAACTTTTCACCCTGCACTTTCCCGAAATGATATTCTTGCTTTGAGTTGGAATTCATCAAGTATATGTTTTTGTGTGGGTGATTCTGTTCTTCATAGAAGTCAGACCTTAAGATTTGTTTGAACAATGTTTATTAACTATGCATATATTACAATATAGCTGCAGAGCACAATGCTCTTGCTCTAACCATCTATCAGTTTCACCATCACATGGCTACTGAGGCCACAGTTACATCATACCATACATCAGAGACTCAAATGTTTTTTCATTGAAACTTATCTCTCCACAATGTTGGAGGTGGGGGAGCGGTCAGAGAAACATGAAATGTCCAAGGTTTAGGGGCAGAATCTAAAAAATAAGAGCCAGAGCGTCAAATGTGAAAATAAGAAGATTTCTTCACATAAAGGCTAGTAGAAGTATGGAACTCTCTTCTGCAAATGACAATTGATGCAAGACTCATGGTTCATTCTACAACTTCAGATTGGCAGATTTTTGTTAGCCAAAGGTACTACAGAATAAGGGGCAAAGGCAGGTATCTGGAGTTAGGTCACAGTAACCCATGAGTTCACTGACTGGTAGAACAGGCTCAAGGAGCTAAAGGCCCTCCTCCTGTTCTTATAGCCTTTCGTTCCTGTTTGATGCAGGCAAAGATTTTTGCATTAAACAAGATACTGTAAAAAAGGCTCCCAGAGTATCAAGGTCTATATTAATATCCATATCTCCTAGCACACTCCCACCAGACTAACTTAGCATAAGTCGCAGATGATGGGACTATTGTTATGTTCAAAATAATGGTGTTTATTTTTAGATATTTTCTAATTAACTTGTTCAGAGATGTTATTACACACCTCTGGAGCAGATGGGATTTGAACCAAGCCCACTTGGCTCAGAGGTAGAGACATTACCATCGTGCCACAAGAGCCCTATCGCTGATGCAGTGTGCAAAATCTCAAATAATTACGTGCCATCTTAACCATGGGAACAAACAGGATTCTATTAGAGCAATATTATGGCATCCAACATTGAACATCTGTTCTATATTACTACAAATTCAGTTCTTATAAGTACTGGAAATGTCCGTCATCACAATGTGTCTTTAGCTGTATTCATTTCCCAAAGGAATTTACTCTCATTTATGAAGGTATAGTGTGATAAAAATAGGCTTGCAGTATGAGACTAGACTACACAGACTAATCCTCAATGCATTAAGATTCTTCTGACACATTACCATGAGCAATGGAAAAGAACGGATGAATTATGGGACTGACACATACACAACTTAGTTCTTCTACTCTTTACAAACATGAGAATTACACTAACTCTGAAATAGGCCTAGGGTACACAATATAATGCTTTTAGCCATACATTTTGAGGGCTGAAAACAAGTTTAAATAATAGGATGAAAGTATCCTTTTCTGTATGGGTGTGCATGTCCCAAACATAAGAGGTTTTGGGAAGTCAAAAACATAGATATTAAACTCATGGAACAAAACTACTTTTATTATCACATTAAATTGACAATTTTACTCAAAGGCAGCAGAAGATAGCTGACATGGAAAAGTGAGAAATGTCACAAAAATATCACTATGGCAAACGTCAATCCAATCAAGTTTGTGCTTAGTCAGCTCACCAATAGCTCCCAATAACTTTCATTTAAAAAACCCAATAAAAATAACATTATAACATTC
This sequence comes from Rhincodon typus, assembly GCF_021869965.1. Classification (NCBI taxonomy): domain Eukaryota; kingdom Metazoa; phylum Chordata; class Chondrichthyes; order Orectolobiformes; family Rhincodontidae; genus Rhincodon; species Rhincodon typus. The sequence goes on along the minus strand of NC_063353.1, from coordinate 26,008,022 downwards.
TCTCAAAAAGAATTACCTGCATTTATATAATGCCTTCCATAGTAATGGGAAGTTTCAAAGTAGCAATTTAAGTATAGTTTGTTTTGCAATGTAAGAAACCTGGCAGTCAATATGCATACAGCAAGATCCCATAGACAGCAATGTGTAACAATCTGTTTTGGCATTTATTGAGCGATAAATGTTGGCCAGGTCACCAGGGTTAAATCCTTTGATCTTCTTCAAAAAAGTATCTTTGGATCTTTTATGTATACCTGAGAGGATAAAGAATTTTTTTTATGTCTGCTCTGAAATGCAGTACCTCTGCAGTGTAGTACTCCCTCAAACAGCACTGGAATATCAGCCTGGACCTTTACACTTAAGCCTCTGGAGTGGGAATTTAATCGATAATATTTTGACTAGGAGGCTATCACATGAAGCATAGTTAACATGGCAGATACATGCTAAAGAAGGAAGACAGTGAATACATTCTTATTAGATTTTAATGGACTAATATCCAAATTCTCACTAAACTGTATTGCATACTTCAATGACTATTCAGAATTCATCTAGATTATAGCTACCTCAATGGATTAGCCTTTTTCATTAAGTGGATGTTGTTGCCTTTGTAGTCGGATTTATTTTCCACTTTGTTGGAAACTCATCATATTCAACCTATGTGACAAGGAAGGAATGTGGGGGATCAAAGAAATGTCTGGGACTGAAGGAGTAGTATAGAAATCAATTTTGTGGACAATATCCATGTAGGCGACATAATGTACGTAAAGGGATAATGTGACATTGAGAACAGAACTAATACAGGGGAAAAAGAAGATTTGTGTGTTCAGAACTGAATGGGTAGAAAGAATAAGTGAGTATGGGAGACTGGAGACTCAAAAGTTGAACGTCTACCTTATTGAATCTTTAGCTGTGTTATAGTTAAATCATTGATAGATTTTATTCAGTACTGCAGTTTTCAGAAAATGTATTCAGTCTTAGTAACACATCCACATGCATACCAATAAAGCTGTTTCCTCCAATGAACTCTCCAATAGCTTAATTTCTCAATCTGTGTAATTTAAATTCAGCCAATGTTCTAAACATCAGTGTTGCTTTTTAATTTGCTGACAGTTCTGACCTTATCATTGATCTCTGACCCAAAAGATGTGCATCTCTGTAGTCATGGTTCTACTTCATTACTCATTTAACTATTCCTGGTGCTTTGGTGTATTATCTTTAGAAGTTAAAGGAACTTTCACTTTAAAAATGTTCAAGGGGATTGTTTTGCTGACAAATCCTTTTTTTAAAAAATCCTTTAAGCAAGTATAATCAAGGTTAAAGCAGAGAGAACTTCGGATGCTATAAATCAGGAACAAAAACAGAATTTGCTGGAAAAGCTCAGCAGGTCTGGCAGCATCTGTGAAGAAAAATCAGAGTTAATGTTTTGAGTCTAGTGATCCTTCCTCAGAACTGAGGAGAACTCTGATTTTTTTCTTCACAAATGCTGCCAGACCTGCTCAGCTTTTACAGCAACTTCTGTGTATAATAAAGATAAGTTGCTCTAGTCCCAGAGGACTATCAGAGATGGATGACTGGTGCTGAGTTTAACCTGAGGGTCACCATTCCTCAAGTGAGGGGCAAGGCTGAGAAGGCAGGACCTTCATGGCAACCTCAGCTGGTACAGAATTTGAACCTGTGCTGTTGGTGTCACTCAGCATTACAAACCAGCTGTCCAGCCAACTGAGATAACTGACCACTAAAGCAAACATAATCCTACTATCTCTCACATAAATTAATCATCTCTTCACATCACAACGTATCAAAATATTTCAGTTACAATTAACTATTTTTCAAATGCACTAATTGTTATGTGGGTAAATGAGTCAACCATTCTGTAACCTCAAACAACAATGGTGAATTAATGAACTTTTGGTGAAGGCAAAATATTGGTCAGGATTCTGAGAAAATTTCCTATTATTCTTGTTGTAGCCCTCAATGTTCAATGTCTAACTGAAACAATGAAATATGCGGAAACATGCTTCAGTATCTCATCTGAAAAACAATACTGCTGGTACTACGGCATTCAATTACTATTGCCAAAAAGGGTATCTGAGAAACAATAACAATAAGAGTGTACATAGTTATGTAAAAGTTGTTGTCAAGGAACAGTATGTAGATGAGGAATATGAAGGGAGCATGGCAAGATCCTTGCGTGGACACCAGAGGCAATGGTGCAAGAGTACGAAAAGAAACCACTGTAAATGATAGTGTTTATGGTCAGGCAGATAAGAATGGAACTAGGTGAGAGCTGTCCAAGGAAGCTGGATAACACTGCAGAGCAGTCAGGGAATGATGATGTGACCAACTCTGTCAAAGGCTGCATACACTTTGAAAAGGATAAGAAGGGAAAGTTTATCTTTGTCACATTTGCATGGAATGTCATCCAATACTGTGATCAGAGTTGTTTTACTTTTGTGGCAGGGGTGGAAACCTAGTTGGATAAACACAAATGTAGATTTCCAAGAAAGATGGGAATTGGTTTTGGGTGACAAGTGTACATTCAGTGACTTTGGAGGGAAAGAAAAAATTGAGATGGATTGTAAATTGTGGGGATGGTGGGGTCAGCAGTTATTCTTTTCAGGAGAGGTGTGATAATGGCAGATTTAAAGCAGAGAGGGCCAACATCCAAGAAGAGAGAACCATTTGCAATATTAGCTATCAAGAGGATGCCAAAAAATGAAGCAGGAAATAGATTGAGGGATCAGGAGTTGGATCTAATTGACATGATGACAGATAACTGTTCAGAAAGCATGCTATGCCTCTGAAATAATGGACTTTGAACATTCAAATCTTCTACAATCTCAATTACAAAAAAAATCATAAAATATGTAATGGATTTAATCTCATTAATTAATTGCAAATATTACAAGTAAGCCTACAGTAAACAATATTAAGAAATAGTTATTCAGCACTGCACCAGTCTCCAAAAAGCTTCCAAAGTGGCAACGAGCTATTAACACTTTGTAAAAATTAAAGGAAAGAAAAAGAAAAAAAAACTGGAGTTACATTTAAAGTGTATGCTACACTGAAACAATATATCTGTGGTCACAACATAATCATAACTAGTATTAATAAAAGGCATTTGTTTCAGTGACACAGTTTATAATTGCTAAAAAAAAATATACATTTGGTTAAATCTTTTCATCTTGCACTGATCAGGCCAATTAGCAAGAATATCAACTTAAAGGAAAAACCAACATTTATACAATATAAGAAATTAGGTTGTTAAATAGACTCTGATTGGTAGAGGCATTGCTGTGGAGAATGTACCAGTTAACGATGATGACAGTTAATTGCCAGGTTTTATTCAAATACTAAACAAGACAACTGACTCTGAGAAATGAACCAGTGAATGGCTGTCACCTATCTTGTTGGGTTGAAATTGGTGCAATGTATGAACATGTGCTTTCTATATGTAAATAACAAAGCTTTTTATATTAATGTATGTAACTTCTGGTGTGTCCCAAAGACTGTCCAATCATGACAAATATCATATCCATTCAGCACTTGCAATGAGCAACATACTGACCAGTCTGCTCTGGCAAAACCTATGACACAGTGTCCAATGTTAGATGTGATTCCACATTTGGATAGTTACATGGATAATCTTGAATGTGTGAAGAATGCCAGATATTTGGTGCACTTTAATGTAAGCTACATACATCAGTAGACAGGACCTGCTTATTTTCAGGCCCATACTGTGCCTATTTCAACTCAACAAAATAGGTGACAGCCAATTGCTGGCGCATTTCTCAGAGCTATGACTTAATCAGTCAGAGTCAACCTGCCTGGTTTAAATTTTAAACAAACAAACTCTGGCAATTATTGTCAATCATCATTAACTGGTTCATCTTCCAGCAATCAGAGTCTACCTGTTGACTCAATAGCTTTCACCTGTCATCCAGTAAAAACATTATTTTCCCTCAAATTATTCTTGCAAACTGTTCGGATAAGTGCAAGATGTAAAGATTCAATAAAACGTGTTTTCATTCAATAAGGGTGGCATAGTGGCTCAGTGGTTAGAACTACTGCCTCACAATGCTAGGGAGCCGGGTTCAATTCCACTACCAGGAAACTGCCTGTATGGAGTTTGCATTTTCTTTGTGTGGGTTTGCTCCAGTTTCCACCCACAGTCCAAAGATGTTTAGGTGAGGTGGATTGGGCATGGGAAATGCAGGGTTACAGGGATGGGGGGCAATGTGGGATACTCTTTGGAGGGTTTTGATGGGCTGAATGGCCTGCTTCCCCACTGTAGGGATTCTAAGTAAGATTTTGCACTACCAAATGATAATAGTTTGTTATGTTATCTAAACAGATTGGGTTTCTAATTGATATCCTGGGTCTTTGTAATCCATTATTCTACATGCTACATGGAAAAAGTAAATTACAAACAGCATTGTGTAGTAGTTACACCCATAGGAATGAGGAACATCTAAATTCATGATACTCTCAAAACATACAAGACTTGGATTTTTTTGGTCCATGGCTTTTGTTCAACTGAAATTTATTAGACTGTCACTGGAAGCTTAGTCTATTTTATAGCTGGTACTAATATTTTAATGTATTGCTAGTAATAATCTGCTGCTGAATTCTTGAAAAGGAATGTACAGGAATGGTGCAGTGATGTAACTGATATTTGCTAGGACAAGTATCAAATTCACCTCAATTTATGAAGCTGTAAATTTTTCGAGTTCTTGTTCTCTGCCGAGCATTGTGAAGATGCACTGTGAAGATCACCTCGACTGAGCAAACAACACTTCACAGGTGACTGTGACAAATTCAGGAGAATGACAGCTATAGAATCATAGAGTCGTACAGAATGAAAACAGACCCTTCGGTCCAACCAGCCCACGCTGAGCATGTTCCCAAACTGAACTAGTCCCACCTGCCTGCGCTTGGCCCATATCCCTCTAAATCTTTCCTATTCATGAACTTATCCAAATGTCTTTTAAATGTTGTAATTGTAACTGCATCTACCACTTTCGCTGGCAGTTCATTCCACACACAAACCACTCTCTACATAAAAACGTTACCCCGCATGTCCTTTTTCAAATTTCTCTACTCTCACCTTAAAAATATGCTCCCTACTTTTGACCTCCCCCACCCAAGGGAAAAGACCCTTGTCAGTCACCTTATCTATGCCCCTCATGATTTTATAAACCTCAATAAATTCAATCCTCAAACTCCTCAGCACCAGTGAAAAAAGTTCCAGTCTTTCTAGTCTATTTTTATATCTCAAACCCTCCATTCCCAGCAACATCCTGGTAAATCTTTTCTGAAGCCTCTCCAGTTAATAATATCCAACCTATACCAGGGCAATCAGAACTGGATACAGTAGTCCAGAAGAGGCCTCATCAACATCGTGTACAACCTCAACATGATGTCCCAACTCCTATACTCTAAGGTCTGAGCAATGAAGGTAAGTGTGCTGAATGCCTTCTTAACCACCTTATCTAACTATGACGCAAACCTCAAAGAATTATGTACTTGAACCCCTAGATCTCTCCGTTCTACAACACTACCCAGGGTCCTACTATTAATTGTATAAGTCCTGACCTTGGCTAACTATTAAGCAGGACATGCTGAGAATTTCAACAGAAAACAGTGAGCTCTGATAACATTCTTTTGCAATACAGGAATCTCTAATTCAAATGAAAATTTGCCTGCAAAGGTATAATCCTTTATAGTTCATTGTTCAAGGACTAATGGCATATTACATGATTAAGCTTGGTTTTGCTTATTCATGATTTTCTAATTGATTCTATTCTTTTAAAGCTGATGCTATCCTAAACGATAACTTTTCTGTCCGAGATCTTTTAAAAATGCATTGTAATAACAGGAGAGGGAGTGGTGTTTTTGATTAAGGATAACATTACAGCTGAATTTAGGCAGGATATTCCTCAGAATACATCCAGGGAAGTTATTTGGGTGGAACTGAGAAATAAAAAAAAAAGGATGAGCACTTTATTGGAATTGTACTATAGACTCCCCAGTAGTCAGCAGGAAATAGAGAAACAAATTTGTAAGATCTCAGTTATCTGTAAGAATAACAGGGTGGTAATGGTATGGGATTTTAACTTTCCAAACATAGGCTGGGTCTGCCATAATGTTAAGGGCCTGGATGGAGAGGAATTTAAGTGTGTACAAGAACATTTTCTGATTCAATATGTGGATGCCCCTACTATAGATCTACTCTTGGGAAATAAGGCAGGGCAGGTGACTGAGGTGTCAGTGGGGGAGCACTTTGGGGCCAGCCACGATAATTCTATTAGTTTTAAAATAGTGATTGCAAAGGATAGACTGGATCTAAAAGTTAAAGTTCTAAATTGGAGGAAGACCAATTTTGACGGTATTAGGCAACAACTTTCCAAAGTTGGGGATGGATGTTTGCAGGTAAAAGGACGGCTGCAAAATGGGAAGTCTTCAAAAATGAGATAACGAGAGTCCAGAGACAGACTGTTCCTGTTAGGGTGAAGGGGAGGGCTGGTAGGTGAAGAGAATGCCGATGACTGGAGAAATTAAGGTTTTGGTCAAGAATAAAAAGGAAGCATGTGTCAGGTATAAACAGCAGAGATCGAGTGAATCCTCGGAGAGTATAAAGGCAGTAGGAGTATGCCCACGAGGGAAATCAGGAGGGCAAAAAGGTGACATGAAATATCTTTGGCAAATAGCGCTAAGGAAAATCCAAAGGGATTCTACAAATACATTAAGGGCAAAAGACTAACTAGGGAGAGAATAGGGCCCCTTGAAGATCAGAAAAATCACCTATGGGTGGAACCGCAGGAGATGGAGGAGATACTAAGCGAGTATTTTGCATCAGTGTTTACAGTAGAGAAGCATATGGAAGACAGAGAACGTGGGGAAATAAATAGTGGCAACTTGAAAATTGTCCATATTACAGAGGAGGAGATGCTGGATGTTTTAAAATGCATAAAGGTGGATAAATCCCCAGGACCTAATCAGGTGTACCCAAGAACTCTGTAGGGAGCTAGGGAAGTGATTGCTGGGCCCTTGCTGAGATATTTGTATCATCGGCAGTTACAGGTGAGATACCGGAAGACTAAAGGTTGGCTAATGTTGGCTATTTAAGAAAGATGGTAAAGAAAAGCCAGGGAACTGCAGACCGGGGAACCTGACATCGGTGGTGGGCAAGTTGTTGGAGGGAATCTTGAGGAACAGGATTAACATGTATTTGGAAAGGCAAGAACTGATTAGGGATAGTCAACATGGCTTTGTGTGTGGGATTTCATGTCTCACTAACTTGATTGAGTTTTTTAAAGAAATAATGAAGAGGATTGATGAGGGCAGAGCAGTGGACCTGATCTATATAGACTTCAATAAGACATTCGACAAGGTTCCTCATGGTAGACTGGTTAGCAAGGTTAGATCACATGTAATACAGGGTGAACTAGCCATTTGGATACAGAATTGGCTCAAAGACAAAGGTTGGTGGTGGAGGGTTGCTTTTCAGACTGGAGGCCTGTTACCAGTGGTGTGCCACAAGGATCGGTGCTGGGTCCACTGTTTTTCATCATTTATATAAATGATGTGGATGTGAACACAGGAGGTATGGTTAGTAAGTTTGCAGATGACACTAAAATTGGTGGTGTACCAGACAGTAATGAAGGTTACCTCAGAGAACAACAGGATCTTGATCAGATGGTCTAATGGGCCGAGGAGTGGCGGATGGAGTTTAATGTAAATAAATGTGAGGTGCTGCATTTTGAAAAGGCAAATCAGGGCAGGTCTATACACTTAAAGGTAAGGTCCTCGGGAGTCTGGCTGAACAATGAGACCTTGGAGTGCAGGTTCATAGTTCCTTAAAAGTAGAATTCCAGGTAGACAGGATAGTGAAGAAGGAGTTTGGTATGCTTGCCTTTATCGGTCAGTGCATTAAGTATAGGAGTTGGGTGTCATGTTGCAGCTGTACAGGACATTGGTTAGGCCACTTTTGGAATACTGCATACAATTCTGGTCTCCCTGCTATAGGAAGGATTTTGTGAAACTTGAAAGGGTTCAGAAAAGATTTTCAAGAATGCTGCCAGGGTTGGAGGGTTGAGCTATAAAAAGAGGCTGAATAGTCTGGGGCTATTTTCCCTGGACCGTTGGAGTCTGAGGCGTGACCTTATAGAGTTTTATAAAATCATAAGGGGCATGGATCGGGTAAATACAAAAGGTCTTTTCCCTGGAGTGGGGGAGTCCGAAACTAGAGGGCATACGTTTAAGGTGAGAAGGTAAAGATTTAAAAGGGAGCTAAGAGGCAACTTTTTCACGCAGAGGGTGGTGCATGTATGGAGTGAGATGCCAGAGGAAGTGGTGAAGGCTGGTGCAATTACAACACTTAAATGGCATCTGGATGGGTATATGAATAGGAAGGGTTTAGAGGGATATGGGCCAAATGCTGGCAAATACGACTAGATTTATTTACGATATCTGGTCGGCATGAACGAGTTGGACTGAAGGGTCTGTTTCTGCGCTGTGCGTCTCTATGAGTCTATGACTCCACAAAAACAAAATGTCTAATTGAAAAACTTGAATTTATATGGAACATTCCACAGCCTCAAAACATTCTAAAGTGTCTTACATTTGATGAAATACTTTTATAGTCATCACTGTAATGTAGCAGACAGGGCAGGCAATTAGTTTTCTGCAAACTCCCATAAAAAGCAAGAAATAATGATCAGATAATTTGCTCAAGCAGTGTTACTTAATGGATAAATATTGGCTAATGTCTGAGAGAGACAATTGTTACTTGTCTTTATAATAGAATCATGGGATCACTTATGTTAACTTCAGAGGGCAGGCAGGCTTCCAGATTTTTTTTCTATCCTTCCTGGGGTGTGAGAATCACTGGCTGGGTCAGCAGTTATTGTCCATCCCTAATTGTTCTTGATATATTGTTGAGCTGCTTTCATGAACTTCTGCAGTCCATTTCATGTAGATAGTCCACAATTCTGTTAAGGAGGGAGCTCCAGGATTTTGACTGAGTAACACCGAAGGGACGGCAATATATTTCTAAGTCAGGAGGGGAACTTGCAGGTGGCGGTGTTCTCATGTATCTTCTGCCCTTGTCCTCCTGGATGGTTGTGAGTTTGGAAGGGGCTGTCTGAGGAGTTTTCGGCAGTGCAGCTTGCAGATAATACACACTGCTGCTACTGTGTATAAGTGGTAGAGGGAGTGAATATTTGTGGATGTGGGGCTGATCAAGCGTGCTACTTTATCCTGGATGGTGCCTTGCTTCTTGAGTTCTGTTGGTTCTACACTTGAGGCAAGTGGAGGAGTGTTCCACCACACTGCTGACTTGTGCATTGTAGATGATGGACAGGCATTGGAGGATCAGGAGATAAGTTATGTGCTGCAGGTTTTCTAATCTTATGACTTGGTCTTGTAGCCACTGTATTTATATGATTAGTCCAGGCCAGGTTCTGACTCATGGTAACCCTCAGGATGTTGATAGTGTGGGATTTTGTGACGGTAATACCATTGAGTATCAAGGGATGATGATCTAATTCTCTCTTGTTGGAGATAATCATTGCCTGGCACTTGTGTTACTTGCAACTTTTCAACCCAAATCTGGACATTGTCCAGGTCTTGCTGGATTTGGACATGGACTGCTTCAGTATCTGAGGTGTTATGGACAATGCTGAATATTGTGTGATTATCATAGAACATCTCCATTTCTGACCTTAGGATGGAGGGAAGGTCATTGATGAAGCAGCTGAAGATGGTTGGACTGAGGACAATACCCTGAGGAACTCCTGCAGAGATGTCCTTCGCTGACAGGAGTGACCTCCAACCACCATAACCATCTTGCTTTATGCCAGTTATGACTCCAACCAGCCGAGAGTTTTCTTCTAATTCAGTCCCGTTTTGCTCGGGGTCTTTGATCCTACACTTATCAAATGTTGCCATGCCAAGAGAAGGCACTTTCACCCAAACATCTGCGGAATAACGAACCAGCTCAGCGAGCCAACCAACCACAACTTTCACGCAATGCTAATTAGTAATTTTCATTAGCCCCTTCTCCTGCCCATACTGTGCTCTCTGTCTTATTTGCATGAATTAATACCTAGCATTAATAACTACTCTTCATCTGCATCTTTTCTCTACCACTGGCACTCCCAATGCCTTTTGCCTTGGGGATACCTTTACCATTGCTCCATTTATTCCTCCTTCCCCCGTTCTCAACAGCGTTAAGAAACATAACATCTCCAGTCGCCTTCAGTTCTGAAGAATAGTGATATTGGACTGGAAACATTAACTCGTTTTCTCTAACCCACAGATGCTGACAGACCTACTGCATTTCTTGACCACTTTTTTTTTTATTTTTGGGTCTAAGATTAACTCATCCAAAAGACATCCAACAGCTCTGACAATGCAGAATATTTTCTTTAATGCAGTTGATTATACTTTGGTTACCCTGGGTAATAGGAAGACACATGTATCATTAAGCACCGACTTTGGGTGAATTTTAACCAGAAATTAGTGAAGTGTCAATTTTGGCAAATTTTATGGAAGGCTTCTCTCCATAAGCTCCAACAAGTTTTCTTGTGCTGGTCTCCAAAATCTACCGTATTACTGATGTACCACACCTCCATGGTACCCCTCAGGTGCTATTTTTCCTCTCACCAGAAACAGAAGTAGTTCCCACTGCTGGGATCTCTTAGGATTCCTGACATGGTGCCATTTTGAAAGCCCAGCCATGCACCAGGTCAAGTGCTGCCAGCCACGAGCTGCCCCTCACTTTGCATGTAGTGGGAGCAGAACCAAAAAGAAACATTTCTCAATGTAGATTGGTGGCATGGGTAACATTTCACTGCAAATACAAGTGCCCATTCATAAATGTCCTGCTATTTAAGAACCAAGCTACACATCTTACTCATCCTTAACAACATCCTACCTTAGAACCCTGTCTAAGAGAGTGCTACTCTTCCCTCAATGTCTAGCGTAGCCTCCAACTTAGTTTTGCCAACCATTGTGCAGCACTCAGTCACCCAGATCCCCACCACAGACATAACCCCTAGTTGCACAGGACCTGCAGGACTGATTGTGGCTCCAGACTGTGATGATATGGACTTTCTGACCCTGGACACCTCAAGTATCTAACTGACTAATCCTCTGGACTAATATTGGATGTACTTCCTTGACTTACCCCCCCGACTGAAGGTTGTCTACCTTGGCTTGAGTAAGGACCATGCCCCTTAGACCTGGAGATATGGTCATTTGGCTGATGGCCATGCAGTGTGAATGATCTGTACACTGCTGGCATATTGTGCAGGTGTTACACTGATGTTGCATAGTACTGTACAGCAATATGTCCACCCCCTTGACCAATGACTGCTGACAACCATGACAAAATGTCTGCATGTGCTAAACAGCAAGGTAAGTGAAACATGCTGTGCACCTTTAAGTTCTGAAAGAGGCAACATAGAAAACAACAAGGCAAGGCAGAAGCGGTGTGAGCATCGAAGGCAGTGCACCAAGAGTGAGGAAGGCGCTCTGAGATACGCCTTGGTTGAATCTTTGGGATAAGTGGCTGTCCCTATGCACAAGGTATCCTGGCAGCAACATTACAATGACAGGTTCCTGTGTATTTCAAAGTGTAACATTAAAGTATTGCATGTGGGTCAGAGTTGTGGCATGAGGGTGAGGCGGGTACATATTCGATGCCAACCTCCATGAACACAGGTGTGTGGGCAGTTGTTACCCATGGAGCATGCCCTGAGACGTTGGTGACCACTGTCCTTGATGCAGATCTGGAGGAGCAAGCGATGAGCTGGTGGCCTTCAGGTCAGAAATTGTCACCATCTAGTTCCTATCTGTCGGGTGAGAGAATATGAAACTGCATTTCAATGAGGCAATGACTCAATATTGGCATGTTAATGGCTGTAAATAGGCCTCTAACCACTCATGGTTAGGTTAATGTCTCACCGTTCAAAGCCTGCTTGCAGAATTAGACTCTATTTCTTAATATTGAGAATCTAATTTCTGCCAATCTCAGCATTGACTCATAAATGACCATGTTGTGCCAGGGCTGGATGATGTTGCCCATCATTGCCAATTTAATATCTATACTTTGTTGTGGAACTGAACTATTAATTTCTACCATTTGTAGCTATGCCTCCCTCTCCAGTACAACTGTATTCTGTTCATCTTGCTGAACTTTATGAGTGTATTTCTAGGTTAGTTGCGTGCACCTCTCACTTAAAACCATGAACAAGTTCATGTGCTTAAAAACAAAAGCAGCAAACTTCCACATCTGACCTAAATGTAAGTATCATGATTCCAGTTCAGTAGGCCTGCCATTATGAATCAGCAACAAGTGTGTGACAATCAGTCACAATGCATTCTAATCCCCCTGCAGCTAGATCTGCTTTCCCAAACGATCAACAGCTTCATAGTCACTATCTCCCACAGTACAGTCACTGTCCACATTGAAAGTATATACCTCCAGGTACTCAAGACAAGAGAACAGAAAAAGCACAGAACAAGAAAATGCTGTTTTGCTGATCAATCACACTGCTTCTACTGGCTATGTACAATCCATCCAATGATGGACAGTACCATATTCACTTAAATTCTGAAAATAATGTTTTGCTGAAGTTGTTTCTGATTCCTATACATATTCTGCCACAATGACTTGCATTTAAAGAGAACCAACTGTCTTCTTAAAACAATTCTGAAAGCATCTCAAGAGAGTCACCAACAGTTATTATGGCACAGGCAGAGGCCATTTGTTCCATTAAGTCCTACTTGGCTTTCTGTAGAACAATCTCGTCAGTCCCATTGTCCATCTATCCCCATTTTCCTACAAGTTTATTTTCGTCAACTACAATTCAATGTCCACCAGCTTCATAGGCAGTAAATTCTAGATTATTCCTTCTCATTGTACAAAACTCGCTCTCATATTCAGCACATATATCTTGCCAAAAACGATATATCTATGTTTACTAGTCTTTGTATCATCAGGAATGGCTTCACGTTGTCTCCCTAATCTAAACCTGTCATCATCTTGTATATCTTTATCAAATCTACCCTCAGTCTTAATTGCACTAAGAAAAATAACCCCTGCTTCTCCAAATTAACCCTGTAGCTAAAATCCCTTCTTGAGGTTGGTACTACCCTTCTTGGAACAAGATGCAGTGCTTTTGCAGACAACTGAGTGGACACAACGGGCTGATCTTTGTGCGATCATCATTCTACAGTTCTGCTATGCTTTGTTTTCATAGAAAATGTAACTCTTTTTGTTAGCTTATTAGACTTGAGTTATTGTTCTAATTAGTTAACATAGTTCTGATGAAAAGTCACAGACCTGAGACCTTAAATCTGTGTGAAATTACACACACACCCACCTCTGATTTTGCCTGCATGTCCCAGCAAAGGTTCAGCCCCATCCCCAGTATATATTAAGCTCTCTAGTGCAACCCCAACAAGCACCCTCCCTAGTAAATCATCCATCTTTAAAATGAGAACTGCACAATTTTGGATTTTGAAATGTTCAATAGTGCCTGTTTTGCTGCAGTCCCTCAAGTATTGCATGCATACATCATTGTTTACCCATAACGTCAATGAAAGCTGCTTATAGTGGCCCAAAAAAATCAATTCTTATTATTTCAGTATGTGGGGTAAACAGTAATGGGAGTAATTATCCTACTCACTTAACAGAGAAATACTAAGCTAAACCTATAGTCCAGCCTTAGAACTGAAACACAGGCCACATTATTTCCTTTAACACATGTGTGCAAAAGCCAGAGAGAAGGAAAGAGATTGAGATTGTTTGCCATTTTAAAAAGTAAGCTCCAGCCAAAGCATTTTAACACATCTTGACTGCTGATGTCGGAATGGCAAACCCTGGAGTCCTTAATGGCTGTTTTTCATTCTTCTAACAATAACTAGATGTAGACATGAAGCTACTGATATGCCATGTCATTAATCTTTTCCATTATTTTGTCCCATTCTCTACACCAAAGAGAACAATGTAAATGCTCACCATGTTATACATGGATCCCTGAAACTATCCATGAAATAGCTCCACCCAGTTTCAGCACTGCAGTTTCTTATAATGTTTATCTTTTTCACACTCAGGCCAACTACAATGGAATAAAGGGTCACTCAACCTGAAACGTTAATTCTGATTTCTCTTCACAGATGCTGCCAGACCTGCTGAGCTTTTACAGCAACTTCTGTTTTTGTATCTGATTCACAGCATCCGCAGTTCTTTCAGTTTTTATGCTAGAATAATTGCTGCTTTGAAGAATCACTGGCTGATTTAGGCTACAATTCCATGTTACAAATCTAGATGTTCTTAGCCCTCTAGAGGCAGGTGAGGAAAGACAAGGTGCTGACAAGATTGTGTGGCAGTGGGAAGACAGAAGATAATAACTTATTATCTCTTACACTTGTGTTATTTGTCTCTGCCAGTGTTCTTTGCATCTTCATCTTTCTCTCTAATATTACCAACTCGTCATTCGCACCCCTGCAAATTTGTTTCTATTCTCCCCAACAAATTGCTCCACAAGGAAATTTGTTTAGGTTCTGTGTACATGCAACTCATCCAAGCCTGTACAGGTTCCATCTCCTTCAGAGTCGATCCCAATTTGCCAGGAATCTGAAGCCTTCTCTCTCCTGCACCATCTTTCCAGCCACATATTCATTTGCTTAATCCTTCTATTTCTCCACTCAATTGCATGTAGTTCTGGAGTAATTCGAAGATCAGCACTTTTGAAAGCCTGCTTGCTAATTTCATAGCTAGCTCTCTAAATTATGACTCCAGGTCTACATCTGCCAATGTCATTGATACTGATATAGCCCATAACTGTTGACTATTCACTTTCCATGTTCTGGGCACTCTGCAACTGTTGAACTGTTGAATGACATCTTTAACCCTGGCTACACGGAGACAAGACACTATCCTGGATTCTCTTCCATGGTCCCAGAAATGCTTCTCTCTTCACCAAATTCTTGAATCTCCTATCACTATTCTCTTCCAGTCTTCTTCGTGCCTCCCGTGCACAGCTGAGCCAGGCTGGGTACTACAAAATTACTAGTATGAACTGTAGATGAACCATCATATTCATCATTATTCAGGCTGAATACCAGTTAAAGAACAAGATGCTCTTACGGGTTTGAAGTAAATAAAAAGTGGCAGCTCTACACATGGTATATAAATGTTACAAATTGTATGTGGCCTATTCTTTTGAAGCTTAATTAATATGTAAGAAAAAGACCATTTTGTATGATGATCAAAATTATTTTTGAGTTGCATTCCCAATAGACTAACAGCAGTTTGGCCTTATATGAAGTTTATCAATATGAATTGTTTAATTTTTTTTCTAATCAACCTGTTCAAGGCGTTATTACACACTTCTGGAGCAGGCAGGACTTGAACACAGGCCTCATGGTCCAAGGGTAGGGACACTACACCACACCACAAGACAACACAATTTGGAATGTTAATCCATGTGGTTTGAGATGGATACATCTGTTCAATTATCCAGTGGTTAGTATTTAATTTGGTGGTATTTAAGCATCACTTTACCAACCATTAGTAACAAAATAGAACCCATGTGCAGACTATGTTTAGCAAACAGAATCTGTTTTATTCTGTTGTGGGATGTGAGTGACACTGGCAAGGCCAGCATTTGTTGTCCATCTCTAATTGCCGTTGAACTGAGTGCAGTGGGAAGTTAAGAGCGAAATACACTGATCATAAAGACCATTTTTTTTAACTTTTTTAATATTTTGACTGTTGACTTAAATGGGAAAAGAGCTGTTTCAAAAAAACTGAAGACTGTTGAAGAATTTTTGCACTTATTAAAGGTAAATAACCGGAAACTCATTGTGAGTGTTGTTTACACAGCTGATTGTACAAGTAGTAGGGTGACCTGAATGGCTGGGGTCTGCTTATCTTTCTTTGCCATACTCCTGGGTTAGAGGTGCCTTTTCTGTTCTGCCAAATCCCACAGAGTTTCCTCCACTGCCTGCTATCCTGCAGTAATCATTTACACCTTCCCTTGGATCCGCTTTCTATTTCCCTACTTCGCCTACCATCATCTTTTTTCAATGTATCACATTCCTTTGGTCGTTAATCACTTATGTCTTCCAACCTATACTTTCTAACCCTCATTGTTCCCCCGGCTCTGCATTTGCCTAAAAGCTATATGCATTTATAGTAGCCTCTAGTTCTATGAAAGGTCATTGACCTGCAAGACATGGATAGTGTTTTTCTCGCTACTGTTTTTCTCTGAGTGTTCTCTGCACTTACTATTTCTAATTTGTTAATGAACAGAAATGGACATGTGCAGAGAAATCATGAACCAAGCAGACTATTTGTGGATGCAGGACATATATCAGGTTATGGTCATCAACCAGAGAATATTTTTAAAAAGCAAATTCAGCAAGAATCACAATTATAATGCTAGGAAAGGGGAAAAAATCAAATTAAAGCAACAGATACCCTGTAATCTTCACATGAAAGCTGTGTTAGTTCTGGGACTGACTAAAGCACAACACTCAGGCAATGATTAATCATATCCTGCTTGGTAATTGTAATTCCTTCAAGTGTCTCCAATATCTTGTATATGACTAAAAGCATTTAACCAAATGAATGAAACAAACACCTAATTCTTTGATGCCAAGAAATCTTAATGCTGATACCATGAACTGTGTCCCTCAACAACTTTTGATATGTGCCAAATAATATGCTGGCTGATTTTTCAACTCCCAATGCTAATGTTGAACTGCAGAAACAAATCTCCAGTTTAGAATGACAAAGAATATCGCATCTGATGTTTTGCCAGTAGAACACGCTATTGATTTCCTTTAGAGCAGAAAAGCCATGCTGAAGCAATATTGACCGATAAAGGAAATTTGTTGGTGTCAAACAGTAAACAATCACTTTCAATTTAATGACAGAAGTATGAACAAACTGGCAAATCAATTTAAAATGTCCCAACAAAAGAAGGAGTAATTATCTAAAATCACATACAAAGAATTCCTACAAAGTAGATGATACTCATAAACCTGCTCTTAAAATAAAATGTTGGAGGTACGAATAAATTGTTGCATAATATTGTCCATGACAATCACTTTCTCAGCTTCATACTTTACACAGTTAAGGCTTATAAATCTGATGATTAAGCTGATTCATTTTTTCAGAAACAATAACATTCAGTCAACAATTAATAATTAGCTGGATTAATTTTGATAAGGTCCAAAACAGGGGCATAGCAACAAATAATGGCTGAATTGATGAATATGATCTTTTATAATGAAAAAAAAGTTAAAAGCTTTCACATTTGATAATGGAGGGGATGGATATGCAGGGAAATCAACAAAAAAAAAATTGAAAGCAGCAATATTAGATTGTCATTAGCCTCTATAATCATCCTTACAATAGTAAGATTTGGTTATGGAGAAGTAGGTTGGTATTGCTTAAGGCCAGCAGCCAAATCTGAACACCAGATCAGTGAGCATTCAGCAATCCTAAGTGCTCCAGCTCCGCTCTCTCAGAACAGAATTGCATTTTCATGATAATCTGATACACACTTTATGTTTAATGGCTTTATTGCCAAAGAGCGCATACATTTCTATTGCAGTGATTTACTTGCTGATGTGCTTCAAGCTCCTCTCACATACACTTAACTGCCAGTATCAATCCAACTAAATAGAGATCATTGTCTGATGTTCAGCTTCTGAAAGTGTTATGGAATCAAAGTGATTGTTAGAAGGGGCTCAGACTTCACCTTTAATGATTCTAGTAGCAGCTATGACAAGAAGAGGGTTTCATTTCAGAGGTCTGTTTGTTCCCTTTACATTTATAAAATCCTTGTATCTAATCTCAACCCAAAGGAGATGATTAGAAAGGAGATGTCTTCTTCCAGCTTGCAACATTATAGAAATCAGAGTAAATTGCACAGTCATACAGATAAGTCAGGCACAGCCATTTTAATAAAACTGAATAGAAGTAGCTCAGAACTGTCTGCGGAATAATAATTTATAGCAGGTATCAGTACTGTTTATCTTTTGGATATAAATCATAGCAAGAATACAGAACTAGCCTATTTTGGATATTCACACTGCAACTGGATTCAGGACAGTCACATCAATAATTCCCTGAGCGAATTGACCTACCTGACAAATATGACATTTCCACGTAGATGTGGCAACAAAAGGATATGGAATCTACTGAAAATGTTCAAATCTAATCATCTCATCAGTGGCTGGGAGCCTGAGACCAATCAGGCTGTGCTTCTTAGAGATGTGATCCAAACAATAGGAAACTCTTTAGTTGTCAGGTGAAGGCAGTGTTTAAAGGTTATGTATTACCAAGAAAAAAAGCATCTTGCAATTTAAATTCCAGTTTGAGGGCATCCAACATGGAAACAGTCATAGAAAATGGATAAACCTGCCCTCAATACTTACATGTTTCAAATGAACATAGAAAAAAAAATCTAATGATAATGATTCCATTATTTTGATGTAAATTTCAATGGATTTCATAACTCTTGTTGTACTGGCAATTACAGAAATGGATACATCACTGCTTTTATTTCTGAAATGAAACTGACAGCCCCTTTAAGATGAAGTTCTCACCTCCACTGGGAAAATAACTAATAAAGTCTGAGACAATTGATTTTAATTTGACCTTGCTTATTCTCAGAATGTGGTCTTATTAAAAAGAAGCCAAGAAATCTCGATCAATACTCAAAACCAAAAGCAAAATTAAGCAGATCCAAAAATTGACAGGTAGAAATATTGAAGCTGCACTGGTTAACTTTGTTTTAGGTTTGAGCACAAGTTCTCTGGTGACTGCTGGATCTCTATGGAACAGAATGGAAGTACAGTGCTCCCAAAGTCAGGAACAGTATCTGATCAGTTTAGTCATACTAGAACCCCATGGATAAAAGTCCAAATTCTGTAATACTGTCATATTTTGGAGCCAAATGATTATGGGTAGAGTGATAATAATTTAACTATACAGGATTTAACATATTTGCAGGTAGGGTGACAGGTGGGTGAGTAGGGTAAAGTTCCAGGTGGGTAAGATGCCAGGTAGGTAGAGTGCCAGGTAAATGCATAAGTACTAAAGCTTATTTGGATGGGGAGGGGGTTGCTATTGGGTCTGTAGAAGGGGTAACATCAGGATATGGGGGAGTGTTGGTCAGTGTTTTCCTATCATCTCGGGGTGGCAGGGTTGGGAATGAGATGGGGAGTCAGCACTGCTGGAGTCAAGTCTTTTAGACAGCATTACCAAGGTTTCACAGTAATTGCTTAATAATAATCCATCACTAGGTATAATACCCAGGACTGTGCATGTAACATTCCAAAGTGTTAGAATTATGCCAAGAAAAGGGAAGCATTCCAGACTGTTCTGAACATACATAATGATTATTCCCAATCAACATTATCGAGACACATTGCCAAGTGATTTATCACGTTGCTGTTAATGGGACCTCAGAGAACGTAAATTGGCTGTCACATTTCCCTACATTACAATATTGACAACATTTTGAAAATACTTCATTAGCTGTAAACACTTTGGGATGCCTTGCTTTTGTGAAGTGTTTCCAAACGTACATAAAAATTTTCCAGTCATATTGCAATCTATAAAATTTCCTTCACCTTAAAGCAAAACTCTGATTTTCTTCATGCTTTGTTGCTTTAAGGTAATTAACATTAACTCCTTAAAGATACAGACCAGATTAGTCACAACTTTGCTCCACTGAATAATACACAATGTAATCCTCCTGTGATTTAAAGCAGTTTATTACCAGATCTGTCACAATCGATTCAATTTGCAACTCACTAATCTTCTTCAAAAATGACTTTTCTTACTATAGCATGAACTGCAGATAGCTCATTTTAAATGTCTTTCAAATTTGATGGGGTCCATTGACCCAGATATTCCGATCAGCACTGGAAAACCTATTACCAGTTCTGATCAAATTAAAAGTTGCCCAGTTGACATTTGTGCTGGAATTCTATTCAGTGCAGGGTCATTCCCTAATACCAAATTATGTTTAGTCCACAGACACTGTCCAATGACTAATTCTATTCAATACAACAGCGTTCTAGATTATATCATTAATTTTAAATGTGAAAACTATTTCTTGGTAATCTTAGAAAGTAACAGAACAAGCTAAAATGAGCTCCCTTTGATTCTATTTTTCACTGCTTATTCCATGAGAAAAAGTGATGAAAAATGGCATGAGGGTTATCACTCATACTGATTCGTCAAAAGCTCAACCCAAATACAAAAAATTAATTTCTAAAGCTTGGGCTTATATTTGTGTATTAAGTAGATGATTTGTACAATTGTATTGTACTGTTGGCTTCCTGTTGCTCCTGTGTCATTATCTCATGCGTAAATAAATCAGCTAGTTTTAGACTGGACAACATTCTGAGATCGATATTTACTACCTTTTGAAGTGGAGAGGAATGTGTGGTGGCAGCTCATCTGTTCTCTAGTTTCAAACATCACTGAGAAGGGTCATTAGGCCACTGTCATGCTGTCCATCACAGCATGCATAAAGTTGCAAGTTTTGGTAGGAAGAACGGAAGGGCTGATGGATGTAACACTTCACAACAACAAGGCATCCCAAAGCATTTACAGCTAATGAAGTATTTTCAAAATGTTGTTAATATTATAATGTAGGGAAATGTGACAGCCAATTTGCATAATTTGAGGTCCCATTAACAGCAACATGATAAATCATTTGGCAATGTGTGTCAATAATGTTGATTGGGAGTAAAATTGGCCAACACACCAAATGCCTGCTCTTCTCGTTGAACAAGTGCAGGAGAATCATTCATATCCAGCAGGGAAGGCAGATGGAGCTTCAGTTTAATGTCCCATCTGAAAGACTGCAATGATCCCTCACTATGCACCGAATGCACAGCCTAAATAATACACCCAAATCTCTGCAGTGAGAAGCGAACTGAATCAGAGGCAACAGTGCTTGTACAGAACCACCATTGGCATATCAATAAATGCCAGCCTGGTTATGGGAGTTACTTACGTGCTGCAAGCATGTGTTAATAGAATCGGAAGTAAAATGAATTGTAATATCCATACTGAGCATGTTGCCCTATTCATCCCTATAATTCACACAAAGGATTGCACCTTTTATTTGAAGTGCTATTAAAATGCTTCAGGAATCATAGAGGAGAGAACGTGA
Source organism: Rhincodon typus (assembly GCF_021869965.1). Lineage (NCBI taxonomy): Eukaryota > Metazoa > Chordata > Chondrichthyes > Orectolobiformes > Rhincodontidae > Rhincodon > Rhincodon typus. The sequence goes on along the minus strand of NC_063353.1, from coordinate 25,986,807 downwards.
TCTGTGTTAGTCATGATGTCGTTATGACAGAGGTCAATTCTTGAAGGAAAAAGAATGAGATGCAATGTGTTCCAGTTGGTTTCAGTCTGGAATCCTGGTACATTTAGATGAGTCAGTAGGCACAGAAAGATGTCATTGGGATCTCTTCAGAATCAGTTCATTCAGGAGATGTCAGGAGGAAGTGTTCTAGAAGCTTCTGAGTGAGAAAAGCTGTTTCAGTTTTTCAGCACTCACTCACAAGGAAAGTTAAAATTTTGATTTCTCAGAAACGTGGCAAAGGCTTAGCTTTTCACAGGCTGCACCCCATCTGGACTCCAATACAATATTAAAACACCCACATTTTGGACAGTCATAAACTGAGACATGTGACTACTTTGAGTAAGTCCAAACTATTAGCTGAAGGTATATGACTTCCAATAGACACACTCAAACAGTTAGTGTAATCATATGACTTCCTTTAAATGTCTGTTTTTAAAAAGAAGTGTCCCATAATGCCCTTTCAGTGACTGTAAAACAAAAACAGGTCCAGATATTTCCTTTATACTTCAAATGAACACATTTGCACAGTCCTTTAGACCTAAGTCCTCAAAGAATATTAACAATGGAAATGGCTCCATACCATTATGCAGGAAGGGAAAGGGAGAACATGAGAAACAACTAATCACCCAAAACACTCTGGGGGAGAATAATTGTAACATAGTGATTTGGTAAAAGAAAACTTTATTTGTGAGAATGAAAGTTGTTCACAATCTTAATAAGGAAGTTGTCTTTGGTGTCATTGAATACCTTCATTATTGGTTCAACTGTTCCCAAAAGCCTAGGTTTGCAGTCGACAGTTTTATCCAGAGCTATATTGCAGATTTAATGAGACTCTGCACCTACCTGCATATGCTGTGTACAATTCACAATGGAAAAATGAAAGTGTGTCTCTGTGCCTAACAGTATTCCAGTTTGTGTGCATCTGAAAATTACTTGAATACAAACTGGGTGATGAATTTGAGTAAGAAGTGAAATGCAAGAAAGAATAATCAAGGCAGAGAGAAACAACTGCTTGTTATTTCCTTGGACTTGCTTCACAATTCCATTCAAAGTGAAGCAGAAACCTAATTTACACATCAACATGGTCTCTGTTGTACCTCTGGCCAAATTTCAGTGAAACCAGAAATAGCACAAACAATTTGTCAGCCATAGGCAAAGGTAGCCCCACCTGACTTTGCCAGAATTAGGGAACGGAACATCACTGTATTTCCATGGAGCTGCTGATCAGCAATGTGGGTGAAAAAAAAATAACTATTTTCTAATCAACTTGTTCATAGTTGTTTTTACACACCTCTAGAAAAGGTGGGACTTGAACCTGGAAGATCATGCACTCACTAGTGAATTACTAGTACCTGTTAAAACTGATGGAGACAGTAGACCATGTGGCTGCTCATACTGGATAAGTTGTATTCCCAAATCTATTTGTGACATTTTAAAGGTTATCTGTAAACACACAGCTTAATTTTCTACTGCAGTTTCCCCACCATATACTTCAGCCTCAGTCCTGGACTTTTGGCTCTAAGATTCAAAATATTAACCATCAACAAAGCACCAATGACAATGAAACCATGAGAAATTCAACAGCTCTGATAGCTGTTAATAATTAGAATGGATTCAATTTTCTAACTATCACAGCCTGCAAAAGTGTGAGGTTTTAGAGAACTTTTAAATATTTTACCATCCATTCCCACTCCACTGATCAGATTCAAATGGAGATCAAATAGACTGTCAGCTATTGTAAAAGTAATGAGGAAACAACATGGATTAGTGGGAAACTATTTAACTAAGGAAAGTCCATAGGAAGATAGTTTCAGTTAAACATACACACTGAGTTCAATGATTTATCAACACACAACAGCAGGCCTGTCTTGTCCTCCATTGAGTTCTCCCAATACTAAATTTCAATCATCTTTGTATGAAGGTTGTTATTACATTAATTTATCTGGCAGTCCTGCTTTATTACAAAGATCACCAGTTCATCAATGCTCAGTCATACAGAATTGATGTGGAATTGATTAGGAAATCAATTTGTTTATCTAAGTGAAATCATCATCCGCTTTAGCAAAATGAGTCATTATTCTGAAAGGTCCTGGTTGAAAGGATACAAGTGACATAAATGAATTAAAAAGTTCAGTTCTAACAATGTTTTCAATGTAAGGCAAAGAAAGTGGATTACATTGCAACCTAAATTCAATATTGGCATTTCTACTGCATCATCTTTAATATCAGAACCGTCTTTTAGTGCAGTAATTTAGAAATTATGCTCTCTCCAAAACATGCATCAAACCAAAACATTACTTCATTGCTCCTTCGATAAATTCGAGACAGACCTCTAAAGCAGTAAATAATTGTTTTACTACTTCAGCTTTTTGGTTGAACATCTGTTATTTCACGTTATGATGTTCCATGCTTACACAAACTTGTCTTTACAAAACCTAAGAAAAGATTTATTCACCAATTAAGGGTTTCCAAACACAAATCTCTCATCCAAGCCTACATTGTCTGCATGTGAAATATCCTTCACTTGTTAAGTCCACACAGATTACATCAAATGCTGAACCTTAACTGATTTACAAAAACACAAATATGCAAATTAGGAGCAAGAGTAGGCCATTCAGCCCCTCTACTGCTCTTCAACTCAATAAGATCATGGTTTATCTTATTGTGGCCTCAAATCTACTTTCCTGTCTACCTCCTGTTCCTGCTGACCATCCTCCGGTAATCTGTGCCTCCCTAAATGATGATTTATGCTGTTTCTCAGAAATATTCTGCAATCATTTGCAAATCCCTGATTTTATGCTGACTGAGCTGTAATCAGTCAGATTATCCCTTTCTCCCCTTTCAAACAAGGGTACATACAACATTAGCAATCCTCCAGTCCTCCAGCACCATGCTTATAGCCAGAGAAGATTAGAAAATAATGTTCAGAGCTTCCAGTGTTTCTTCTTGTAGCAGCCTGGGATTTATTTTGTCCAGGGCTAATGATTTACCCACTTTTGACCTTAATATCTTTTTCATTGCATTTTTTTCATTGTATTTATCCTCTCTTCCAATATTTCACACTCCTCCTGAACTGCAATGTCTACCTCACCCCACTCTTTTGGGAAAACTAAGACAAATTATTCATTAAGAACCATGCCCATGTCCTTCACTTCCTCGCACAAGTTACCTATTTGGTTGCTAATTGTCCTCATTCTTTCCTGAGTTATTCTCTTATCCTTTACTGATTTTCAGCAAGAAAACCTTGATACTATTCTTAAGTAAACATCACCAGAAATTACAGTAAAAGATATATGTCATACACAATACAATAAGAATTCAGAATTATTTTCTAAAAAAAGTGTTCCTAATCACCTGACCCTGAGGTTTGTATAAGTGTTAACGTTACGGATATGCTAGCCCGGCTGGTATGATTTTCTTGTTTGATGTACCATACCATTATAAAACAGATACCCCCTTGGAGTTTTAAAATCTGGCAACTGCAGGTTATGACATTCAGATCTGTTTTCCTTATCCCAGCATTATAGAGCTTCCTTGTTTTATAATACAACAGGGTGCAGAAATACAAAATGATCCTCAGCTTTTGCTTAACACACTGCTAAAAACGCTTTGATTACCAGTAAAATAATATTATTCTAATTGTTAACTTATGGTATTTTTCAAATATATAGCCTTTTATTTGAGGGACTGGTATCCACATTGCACCAACTGCATTTTAAAAAAAATTGCACTCCAGCAGTTAATATATTTGCAGCGGGAGTCAATAGATGTAAAGCTGGAAAAGCAGAGCAGGTCAGACAGCACCTGAGGAGCAGAAAAGTTGACATTTCGAGCCAAAACCCTTCGTCAGGTCTGGGGAGGGGGTAGGGAGCCCAGAAGTAAATGGGGGGTAAGGGGGGAAGGGGGGGGGGGGAGGGTAGGTGGGATGGTGATAGATGGATGCAGGCAGGAGGTTATTGTGATTGGTCAGTGGGAAGGGTGAAGCAGATAGATGAGTAGGAAAATGGACAGGTTAGGTCAGGTCAGGAAAGGAGGGCTGGACATGGGATAACGTTGGGAGTGGAGGATCTTTGAAGCTGGTGAAGTCAATACTGAGGCCATTGGGCTGTAAGCTTCCAAGGCGAAATATCAGGTGTTGTTGCTCCAGATTACGTTTGGCCTTACTCTGGCAGTAGAGGAGGCCAAGGATGGACACGTCGCCAGGGGAGTTGATGGGGAATTGAAATGGATGGCAACCGAATGTTGGGTTGCTTGGTGCATGCAGAGTGCAGACACTCCACAAACCGGTCCCCGAGGTGAATGTGGAAAGAGCTGAACCAAGTTTGAGAAGGAACCTCACCTCAGGAGAATGACAGCCTCTTCCAAATATGGAATTGTTACTGGCCAAATGTTTTTCAATATCTTGATGTATCCTTAGGAAAGCAAGGATAATTATTGGTATTGGATTTCTAATTAAGGGAAGGGGAGGAGTTCTGATCATGAATGCTGTGCATACTTTGCTAAACAGGCTCCCAACCCAGTGACAGTCTCTACAGAACAGGCCTTAACCCAGAGGCTGGTAAGTGTTCATGGTTTTTGGCAAATGGATGGTAGTAGGGATGTTATGGGTACAGCATGGTTTTAGGACAGCAGGGCGTGGGTGATTGCAAACATCATAAAGAGGGATTGGAGGTGGGAGCAAATAAAGATTAAATGGCCTGATGGGGGCTCCAAGCAGAGATTGCAGGAAAAGACAGTGGTGTTGTAGAGAGATTGACTAGCAGTCATGCAGAAATCAGGGACAGGGAACAGAAGGAGACCAATTAGTGATCAAGGGAGGGCTGACTGGCTATGAATGGGGCAGGAGGAGATCATGGAGGTGGGGTGCAAATGGGTTGGCAGGCTAATGTGTTGGCTTCACAGGTTTTAAAATGGAAACATTTAAACTGGAGGTATAGAGTTTCTTTAAAACGATTTCAACAATGAACCGTTTTCTTGAGATTGGATTGGTCACTGTCCCGACTGATGAACCTGGATGCCAGCAGATTCAATCAGTCTGAGTACACATTTCTGATGTTTGACATTTTCCCTTTCCACTTGAGTCAAATTCGCCTGTTTTAGGGTGAGCAGGGGATAAAATTACCTCCAATCCGTCACTTCAACTTGTGCTGACAGGAGAGAAACCAAATGCACAATACGTTAGCTCACAGTGGGTCTGAAGCTAACATTTGGGAATCCAATACAAGCATATCACCAATTCGCATTAGAAATTGATTGCAAATCAATATTGTTCTTGTCATAATTAGATAAGTTTGATTTAATGTAACATTAACATTAACAATAAACATGATGGTCAATGGCAAATGTGTAGTAATGCCAACACAAACTGGACAATACAAATGGAAATGGATGTATTTATTGACATTTAACTTCTTGAGAAAATAATTTCATGGTAAGGAGTAAAATTAAAGTATGGTGCAATATTATTTCAATGCTGTATGCCATAAATTAATTTATCCTGAATCATTTTGTTAACGATGTTTCTCCGGGTATTTTAATTTGCAATTTCATTACCTTCCTTCCTTCTATTGTGGTGCAATCTGTCATCTGTTATGCTCATCAGCCTGAGCTACCCAAGCGCACCAGAGATTTACACAGCAAACCAGCAAACGGAGCCACAACTGAACTGCTTTCAAATTTCGAACATTACTATCTGTGCAAATAATCAGATTTCCACAGGAGACACACAAGCTGGCAGCTTTATTAAGGTTGTTGCTATAGTAACAATGACAATAGCAGTTGTTTATGAATATATTTATATAGCTTCTGCAATTGAGCATATGACAAATGAGACTGCGTTTGTATTTCACGAGCTGATAAATAATGGAAAAGAAGAGGACAACCATTCAGAGCTGCTACCTTCTGACAAATTAGAATGGATTACCCTTATAAGTAACTCAAATGTTTTGTGCAAAATATTAGGATTAATTACTTTTCCATGTATCTCTATTTTGCCCTATCAAATGGACATCTGATGCTTCAGAGAATGGCTGCAAAATTTGCCTTACAGGTCATTATACTTTACAATGACAGTAAAATCCATTGCTCATGTAGCGAGAGCACATTCATCATGAGATTTTACAAGACCTTCTTTGCTTAACGTAGTTTGCAGTTAGGCAGAAAATGCCCCATGTCTACTTCAGGCAAAGGAGAATCGTTGTAAACCCTAACCCTCTCCTAGGCAGTCACGCCTCACTGGAAGCCTTCCAGGTTCAACATTCAAGTTGTCAATGCAAACCAATGGAACATGATGTTTGCTCAAGTTAGCATTTTACCTCTAGTACCTTGAGCAGCATGTTTGATATTTATTTTAAAGATGAGGTATTGTGAGAATATCTTTGGTTAAAGAAAACCCAGAAAACTATCAGTAATGAAGGATAATCAATTAAGATGGTTATGATAGAATACTCATTTACAAGGCAATCAATACATTTAGAGTTTAAATATGCCATTACTGGAGAGACTGGGCAGAACATGAATAACAGGGCAAAATCAAAATGTGCATAGGGAACAGATAATGGTTAGCATCTTGTCCTTTCACCTCAATACTCAAACAAATTCAATCTATGTTCATGGCTTGAACAATCTCCTTTCATATCTTTTACATAAATTGGATTTACTCACCCGTTATAAACACAAAAAAACACCTGAGAAATGAAAATAGCAATTTTCATTCACATAGTCAATATCTAGTCATTGTTATTTTTTGTTTTATCTGCTGAATTTGAGATTGCCCTTTATAGTCATGATAATCTAATCATCTCCTGGAACCACAGAGTATGATAGACCACAAATCAAACACCATTGCCATTCATCCAACTAGAAATAATTTATCAACAATATATTTTTCTCGTGGAATGTGTATATCTGATGATCGAACGTGGCAAAAACAATGGTTTGACCCAGATTAAGAAACACAAAGAACTATGGCCCTGGGAGGCATGAAAGTGGCAGGATTGGATCTGGGGCAAGACTTCCAGTTTCATTGTAATTTGCGTATTTGTGATTCATGGTGGGAACTGTATACAGTAAAGTGCAGCTGCTTTCGGTCAGAGCTGATTTTTCCTAGTGGTATGTCCAAAAAATGACTTGTGCACTTTATGCCTGTAGGAGAATGTCTAACTGAGAGTCACACAGATCTACAGGACAAAAAAAAGACCTTCAGCCCATCACAGCCACACCAGCAAAAACAACGATCTAACTATTCTAATCCTATTTTCCAGCACTTGGCACATAGCCTTCTCCTTGGCATCGCAAGTGAACATTTAAATACTTATCAACTATTTTGAGTGTTTCTGCCTCTACCACTGTCACAGTGAGTTCCGGATTCCCACTTTTTCCCAGAATACTGAAGGCTGCCTGTTGCTTAGTCCGCCTGCACACCCAGGAGTCTCAAATTCTTTCCGTGGGTGGCAGTGAAGACTCCAGCAATGAAATTCTGAACTTCTGAAGCACTTTGCAATAGTTTGGGCTGGTGGATCCAGAACGATCCTGATTCTGTGTTAGTTCTGATTCTGTGCAAAAGTTCAGGGCGCAATCCACCAACTGTATACCCAGGCTGTGATTCCAAGTGCTAGAAGGCAGAATCTTAATCAATAGGAGCTCTCATTGATTAAACTGTAAACACAGAATGAAATGCATAGTATTTTTAGATTCTTCAATTATACTAAATCTGACCATAATCCGTTCATTGTTTTTCTAAACTCCAGTTTATGTTCACTTTTCATATCTAGCTGTATTAGGAAGAACAGAACATACTCCTGCCTGTCATGGTTACCTCTCTCGTATCAAAGTAACTTTCTCTTGACTTCATAAATAACTTCAGTACCTTCATTTCCAATTGACTCGATATAATCAAAATAAATCATAAGCATAAAACTACATGCGTCTGTTTGTGACAATATATTTGATCATTTTCCCTCCATTAGTAGTATGACACACATCCAGGCTCCTCAATGATTTAGTCACGGTGTGCCTCTGGTCCTCATTGCGTGGCCTCTGGATGGTAGATGTCAAAATCTGTCCCACCTGATCAATGCAGCTCTAACTTTCCAGCCAGGTAAGTAGTGAACCACTCTTCTGCATCACAACTATTTTAGCCCCTACGTCCATAATTATACATGGTTATAAAACAGTGGGTTATAAATCAAGTGCTCCCCAATCAGGAAACAGAATGGAGAATAGTCCTTCCAAGAACATCAATCCTAATTTCAAAAGGTGAACTCAGTGAAGATACATAACCAGCAAATCAAAATACTTTGCCAGGAGAGAAGAAACTTTTAAACATGTTTTGAAATCTGTAACTAAAGTTAAAGTAACCGGTTTGGACTTAATTAGAATTCTAAAAAGGGGAGCTATTCCAAAATTTATTGAAACATTATCATGAACAGTATTTCTCCCATATTCCTTCTTCCAGGAGAGTCAAAAGCTAAAACTTTGTATGTTCTTAACAGCAATCATACATGGTCCCTTGATGTTATACAGTAGTAAGCTTGGTGAGTGGATCTTATTCTCTCTCCTGAGACCTCATGTTCCTGTCCTAGTTTAGTAAGAGGCACGTAAACATAAGTACTTTTTTATATCCGAACAAATTCAATACAGATGGACATCCCACTGCTAAATTGGTAAGTAGTGCTCAGTTTGCAATAAAAGACAGATGAAGGCAAACCAATTTATTTCCCATTATTTTTCGACATGAGGTAATATTTCATGAAATTATAAAGCTATTACTTAATTAATGCAATTACATTATTATCAGTTGCATGGAAGTGTGACAGTTCCATGTATATTTTATGCGCAGAATGCCTCACAAATGCCAAAATGCATTGCTCTCATAAAAGTGAAACATCAGCTGCATGGATCACACTATAAGTTCAGTCCAACCCTGAGGCACTCTGTTCAGTTCTATAAATAGTACTGTATAGGGTGCTAATTCGCATCTTGAGGTTCACAAACGGCTGGTGCCTTTAGAATTATGTAACAGAAGTGGATTTCATGAACAATAACATTTAAAGATATCATTCATAGCTCCAATTAAACATTGGAGGAATTTCAACTTTTTATTCAACTTTTATTCTGAACAGACAAAAATAAATACATTCATCTAACAATGTTTTTAAAATATATCTAAGGCAAAATAGGCATATCTTAAGAACTAGTGTAACTTCCAACCATTGTCACAAATTTTAAATCATTGGAAGTGACTTAAAAATCTATATTAAATCTCAAATAGTGTACAATGGGAAAGTACAATAAATATTTAGCAGCTTTGTAGACAGGCCTGCTAGTTTCCTTACACGGCCAATTAATTGAATTTTTAAACTTCCTCGAAGGCCAGGAAATTTGGACAATTAGCAGCAGTACAGAGCAATCTTAAGTTCTCAGCAGAGATTAATAATGTGTTTTACTTCATGGACTACATCAACCAATGTTTTTGTCAGAAGCTGTAAGCCCAGGCATTTAGTAAAAGAACGAAGCCAGAAGGTTCATGGTTAAAATCAAAGAATTCCACTATATTAAAATCAAAGTACATGAAAACGAGTAACTATACTCTATGTTAAAACATTCTTCAAACATACGAGTGTATCAAGTCATTACTAATTCACTGAATGAAGCTTCCTAGCTCAAAATTCCTCCTGCACATATTTGACTTACACCCCCTAAACTCAAATCAAATATTTATCAGAAAATGGAAGACTATACAATTGGTCTGACTACTATTTCAAAGATACCTAGATAGTTGAAAGTTCTTTATCCATCTACTTATATCCAGCAAAGCTGTCTCTTTAAATCAGTACTAATTGTCCTATGGTTGTAGGCCACTCGTTCAACACTGACATTGCTAACAACTTAAGCATAGCCACCTCAGGTCAGAGCTCCCCCAGCACCAATATTCTTTACTGTTTGATTACATATCCATGTGAAGAGGAGGTGGCTGGTGGCTGCAAAATGGAAATTTTGAAATCAATGTAAAGCATCAGAAGGATAATGGATATAAATGGGAAAGGACTGGACAAGGGGAGAGAAAATCAGAGTAAAGGTGGGAAGAAATAAGTTCTATCGAGCAGGAACAGACTGAAACAATGGGTCTGCCCGGGCAGTTCTGGCTGTGGATTGCAGGAAGAAGGTAGAAGTGGACTGTACAGGATTGGGACATTGTAAGTGGGAAGTTGTGGGGGTGGGGTGGGGGGCATCCCCAGATAAAATGGGGTTAGTGGCAGTCGTGGAAACAATAGCTTGATGTTTGATACAAAAGCAGAAATTGCTGAAAAACTGTTCTGGGGAAGGGTCACTCAACCTGAAGCATTAACTCTGATTTCTCTCCACAGCTGATGCCAGGCCTATTGAGCTTTTCCAGCAATTTCTGTTTTTGTATCTGATTTACAGCATTCGCAGTTCTTTTGGCTTGATGTTTGATCCTGAGGTCGTGGTGCTGGGGGAGTTAGGAGAGCTCAGCCTCTGCAAGCTACAAATCAGAACATCAGGCAACAACAACACCACCTTTGTAAGCACTTCTCTTGCTGGTCGTAAAATGTTTGGACTTCAAGGCCCTGCCAGGAGCCATTAGAGTAATCATGTTTACACTGATTCATTAATGCCACTCATCAGGCTTCAATCCAAAAATGCTCACGCAAAATTATGGCCTGAAGCAAATATGACTAAGGACCTATAATGTAAGACACTTAAAAATGGAACCTGAGGGTTCCATTTTGTAAACACATTCCAAAACAAGGACTTGCACCCTCGCCACTAAACTGTTAATACACCAGGTCATGGTCTCTGATGTTGAAGGAAATACTTTCTTCATTGGGAGGGTGGGAGGTCTGGAATTATTATGGTGGCTTACCAGTAGGATTCTGCTCCCAAAGTGTGTGAAAACTTTGGCAGAATTCGAACAAGGTCACATACCTCAGAGCTCTTATAGACATTTTTTTTGATTTCCTTGAGAAGGCTCCATGCCACACTGTGAGAGTGTATAACATGAGGCTTCATTGTCCTGGCTGTGAGGGTGCAGGGGTTCCCCCAGGTAAATTATGCTCTCTTTCTGACATCCCCCATGGACTCCCTGCTCCCAGATCTCACATGGAGATCTTGTGGTTGCAATCCTCATGGGCTTTAGTGCAAGACAACACTGAAGGTGATAGTAGTACCACGTGACCAGTAAGCCCCGTATAAGCAGCAACCTCTAATGGTCTCCAGAGGGGAAACAACATTTGAAGATCTCCCAAAGTGTTGGAGAACAATGATACAAACCCACATCTATAGGCTTCACTGACATTTTCAATAACTCTCTGAAACATAGCACAGGCACCAATTTAGGATGTTCCAGCCCATCACTACCTAACTGTCCTGCAGCAGGACTTGGGCTTGGAAGAACTGGGTGAAAATCCCATCCTGGTGGCCATCATGGTCATGTCTGCTCTGAATTGGTTTGCCAGTGGTTTGTTTCAAGAAGCAGCTGGCGATCTGTGTGGCATCTCCTAAAACTCAACCCATAAATAAATTTGGGATATAATTGATAATATTTTCTTCAGATCACAGCTTTTCATATTGTTTCATACACGTGGGAACACCACACACCACGTGCATGGCAGATACTCATGTGACTCGGCCAATGTTGTCCATCTCATATGCTGCAGGCAAGGATGCCCCAGGGCATGGTGTATTGGTGAGACCATGCAGACGCTATAACAACAAATGAATGGACACCACGCAACAATTGCTAGACAGGGATGTTCCCTCCCAGTGGGGAGGCACTTCAGTGGTCAAGGACATTCGGCCTCGGATCTTTGGGTAAACATCCTCCAATGCAGACTTCGGGATACGCAATAACGCAGAGTCGCCAAGCAGGAGCTGATAGCCAAGTTCGGTACCAATGAGGATGGCCTCAACTGTGATCTTGGGTTCATGTCGTGCTACAAGTGACCCCGCCACCCTATACATTCTCTCACACACATGCGCACCCACACTCTCACACAAACACATTCGCACACACACAGAACCTCTCTCACACACACACTCTCACACTTTCTCTCACACACATATATTCCCTCACGTTCACACACACACGCACACACACTCTCTCCCTCCCTTATACACACACACACACACACACACACATCGACACACACACACACATAAATTTATGTGGTAAATTTGCATTTGCAAATTTGTATTTGCAGGTACATTCTATTTTGTTCAAAAAGCACACAATTTGTAGACACAGTCAGTCAATAGGACATTTTATAAATTCCTGCTTTGGAAATAAAATCAGTCTGACTCCAGGTTAAAACACATACAGATTCTAAACAAGGCCTCACACCTAAAATGTATAGTCTGACCTGAAGATGTCACCTCTTTATATTAAAACCCTTAGTTATCTCAGGGCAGTGACTTGAAAGAAATTCTGGGAGTTGCATATTAATTAATCAAAACCTGCATCTCCTTTCTAAGTGATTAAAGATTTAACACGTGGGAGTCAGCCAGCAATTTTAGGCTTATTCAATACATTTGCAGTTATATGATCTTTTGATCCTTTACTTATAAATTCTGTGTCTTGATGCCTCTCTCACTACACCTGATGAAGGAGCAACACTTCGAAAGCTTGTGTTTTCAAATAAACCTGTTGGACTATAACCTAGTTTTGTGCGATTTCTGACCACGACAGAGCATCAAGTAGCCTGGGCAATGGAAATCTCACTATCACTGACTGCACCCACACTGCTTTGGAAACACCCTATTGCTAACCTGCAGAGTTTTTCAGTTGAGGAAAGCTCTTCCAGATAGCCTGAGAGCTTCCATGACTCTTATATACCAGAAAAGTCACAGGTTCCTCTCTCTTTCCAAAGACCTTGGTGCAAAAAAAGGGCAAGGGGACTGCTAGGATAAAAGGACTACCATTTTCAAAGACAGCCCATGATATAATATAAAACTCTCAGAGTAAGAGAGCTAAGATCATTGTTGCTCAGGCTTTAAACCTTTCATCATTAGTAATCCTTCAATGTTTTAGAATGCATGTAGACTCCTAAGTTGTCCTGAACTGTTTGAGTATCTTTTAGAGCAACATTAAACCTGTGAGAAGCAGTGTTTTGTGCACCTTTTCCCAGCAGACCAATGAGCTATGAAGGACAGTCAATTTTTGAGTTTCCCATTGTACACCTCCCAGCCTTGAACAGCAGTGCACTCTCCTGAAAAGCTGAGAAGGAGAAGGACCTTTCTCTGCAGAATGTGTAGAATCATCACTGACTCCATGCTCTCACTTGCAAGGTGGGTATAAGTATGAATGATGTGTGCAGACCAGATCCTAACACAATTTCCTGCACATCGCATTTAGCCTCAGTGTTATACATATTACAGTGCAATACCTTGGCTGCAGTCCTCAATGTCACAGTCTACAGATCCTTTACATCTGTTATCAGTGAGTCAGCAGTTTGTGACAGCTGCGCAACGCTTGGCGATTATAATTTCTTTGATCCTTGGGCTGTCTGAAGAGGTTGTTCATCGTTCACATAGGTGTGACTTAACCACATCCAACCACAAAAATTATGCTACAGCACAGACTTTAAAACTGCAAGTGAACATACACTCACGTTGACGTTTCACCCATGCCACTGATGTGCCCTCAGCAAATTTTCTTCTTCCTCTGCTCCCCAGTTGGTCTAAGTGCAATTCCAACAACTGCAGCCAGGTGGAGGAAGCTTACTTTGTGGTTGACCCTGTTGGCTTTGAAGGCTTCAGAAGTGATGCCCTGGTACCTTTTGGGCCTGCAGGATCCAGACCCGCTAACAGTCTTCTTTCCAAATGCAGGTTTGCCTTGGTTTGAAGTATCACAGGCTTTCGGATTGAAGGCTTGGGAGCTGGAGGGGCAGACCCTCTGGAGTGGCCTGAAAAGAAGCTGCTGAGATGCCTGTCTGTCACTCACCCATCCTTTGTTTGCCTACTGGCAAACTCCTAGCTACTGAGATGAAGGAGCACACGGAGTAAAGGTCCCTCATCGTCCTCTCATCTTGCCATTGATGCTGAGCAGGAATGGCTCGGGAAATAGAGTACAAGGGCAGTGCACATATCTGGCTGACACTGAGTATGCTGGACCTGGTTCACCAAAGCTATCACCAACCTGTCTATGGAGACAGCCAGTCATAGGGTCATAGAGTCATACAGCACTGAAACAGACCCTTTGGTCCAACCAGTCTATGCCGACCATAATCCCAAACTAAAATAGTTCCACCTGCTTGTGCTGGGCCCGAGCCAGTGGAATACAAGTAACATTGGTGGATTTCTCCATCCTTCGATCCCATTTACTGAGTGCCTCTGACAAACCTGCTTACTGCTCCTGTACCATGCATTTTGATAAAGTCAAGTCACAGTGAGAACATGGAACTATTTTGTACTTTGAGCTGAGCAGGTGCTTGGTCTTGGGCAGTCCTCCGAGTGCAAGAAACCTCAAGCATTTCTTCATCAACTAGCTACCGCAGACATGTCAGTGATATGCTTACCACATTGCGCTACCAAATCTAATTTCAATTTGATTGAAAACCTGAGCTGGTGGAGGGCACAAGTAAAACCCTTGCTGATGCACTCTCTGAGGTTTCACTGGTGTCTTCCTCACAGATGGGGTTAGAGCTGAAGGTCTCTGGTGCAGAGGGTCACTGGGTGTCATGAGTGCCTGCACAAGAGTTAAATGGAAATTAGTTGTGTCAGAGGAATAAAAGCTCTTGTGGAGGTTAAGAATGAGTTAACATTGGTGGTCATGGGAGAGCAGGGGAGCACAGCACAATCAAGTTTACTGACTTGGTTGACCGTTGAGATCTCACCAACCTCACGAGAGCAATTTCTCTAAACCCACCCATCGTCTTGGCACTGTTGTCCTGGCTATGGGCCAGGTTTTCCTGCAATGAGGCAAGGGGAGGGATTGAGTAGAATGAGAGTGGACGGAAGAGCAGTAAGTGGTGATGCATGATCAGGGAAGGTGATAAGCTCTCCCCAGTGAGTAAGTATGAAGTGCAGAGGGTGGGAAGCAGCAGTAGTTTGGGAGGAAGAGATAAGTGAGTGATAGGTAAGTAAGTGGAAATATACATGATATAATGGGAGTTATAGTCCATGAGCCTTGATGAGAGGTGATCCTGTGAGTATAACATGGCAGAGTATAGATGAAGTACTTAGCTTTGCGCACCACAAAAGACCATTGACCTTCTTCCTGCACTGCTGAGCATCATGCCTCAGCCTGGACACAGCTCTGACCTGGCTACAATGTGTGCCCAGGTTGGCTGAGTCTGGTGGAGAAACATCCTGCAGCAGTTAGCTGGAAGAAAGGATTGCCCTCCTCTCCAACAGCGTCTCCTGCAAGACTGCCAGAAGGTTGTCCACAGAGGGAGAAGCGACCATCCTTCCCTCTGGGCCGAGTCTTGAAACTTGAGACTTGAGCATCACTGAGTGAGGGGCTGTTCCTGATTTGCAGCATCTGAAACAGTGTGCGGTTTGATTTGAAGTATGCCATCAGAGCTTTGAAGGCTGTAAGGTTCCAGCAGTAATCAATACTTCTGCCTCTCCAGGTATACGACACCTCAAGAAAGGTGCTGAAGATCTGAATGTTTAATGAATGAGGTGAAGAGCAGAAGACTGTGAGAGAAGTCACTCCAAACCTTGGCAGAGCAGATGCCATGAGTTTCACTCAAAAAAACAGTGAAAGTGGGAAAATTTCATCTTCTGTTAAATTGCTGGGGTGGGGGTGGTGTTGCCCTACTCAGCTGATTTATTTATTTCTTGCTAAAATGAAATTATTACAAGAACAAGCACTGTCTTTTTTTAAGTCATGAAAATGTGTGATTCCAGAGCCACAGGGAGCTGAATTTGGAATCTTAGGTGTCTTTCACTGGTTGTTAATGTCACCCCCATACATCCCAGTGCATGGCAACAGCACCGATATAAATGCTGTGGGCTGGTTTCTCATTTGTTCCACAGACGATGGAATATCAAATACAAATAAGCCAACATCAATTAAGTTATTAAATTGGATATTCCAACTCCTGCAAAAATAAGCCAGTGCTCCACATCACCAACCATAGCTGCACAATGCAGCAGAATATTAAATATGGTATTTGCGGTAGGATTTATTTCAAAAAGTGAACCTGCTCTTTATTTCAAAGTCCTGGCAACTCCAACAATGTGAAGCCAGCTAATGCATTCATAATAGGCAGATCTTCCTACTCTCAAAAAGGTGGCTGCAATTAGTTGTTAGGAATCTCGACCTCAATATAAAGAAACAGAAAGATATGATCCAGAAAGTACTTTGGAAGAAGTACTTGTTTCCATAAACTTTTTTTTTCCAGAGTCTCTCAAAACTATCAAAGCTCTTGAAACTTTATTAGTTCAAGTTATGTGCATCCAAAAAAAAGGCTTTAGTGTTGCCCTCCAACTGATCTGAGTGGTTTTGACAGTCTCCAGTTATGCCAACAAACAGAATTGAGTAGTTTCTACAGACAAACTCTGGTCCCTAGTGAAAATAAAATTGATTTTTCTTATAAAACTCTGACAAGCTGACGCCAATAGTTGGTATTTTGTGCAGCTGAAGGCCACATGCTCAGAAAAAAAATGAGTTTGACTTAGAAAGGAAGTCAAGTGAAATATTTCGTTCCAAACGAAGGGCAATGAAACGGTCCAAAATATTTGCAGAAAAGGCTGCAGGAAGTAACTAGTTGATCTCCTTGGGAGAGAAGGAACTTGAATAATCGTGATAAGAAATTAATCAAAAACAGATTTGACTGATGAACCCAATGGTCAGTTTCTGCTCCTGTGTCAACTGCAACAATGTCTAATGTATGGCAGCTGTCATTCTGTCTTTGAATTTTAACTTGTTGGTTTACAGTTTAATAAATGGCTCTTTTCCAACCCAGATGTTTAATGAATATTAATTGTTTCCGATCAAAATTCAGAGACATTTGCAGGTTCTGTGAGTGGGAAATGGCTGTGCAGAATATCACACTGTAATATGACAAGTGTCAGGACTGTTCTCCTTGTGGCAGGCAAGTGAACAGGTGACCTGATACAGTTTTAAAGGATGAAGAGGTGTTTTGACAGAATAGCTGAAGAAAGCACATTCCCCACTGATAAAGAGGTCACCAACTAGAAACCATAGATTTTAAATTGTTGACAAAAAACTCAGAGGGGAGAGGAGGAGATTATTTTTCATCCAATTTGGACATTATCTGAAAAGCAGATAAATTGATTTTTAAATGGAGTTGGAGCTTACAGCATTAAGGGAAAGAAAGTGAGGATGCGAAACAAAACATTTTCAAAGAACCAGAATAGGCATAATGGACTGAATGGCCTCCATCTGTGCTACATGTTTCTATAATTTGGTGATTCATTCTGATCATCAACTGTAGTTTTCAATGTTACAAATGAGAAACATTCCATGCAAAATATTTGGTTTCATTCCATTTCAAACAAGCGACGACCAACCTGAATAGAATATGAATGGAACAGATTCCCTCATCAGAGTTTGAGACAAATAAAATCTAATTACTACTGATGAATGTTAATGTAAGACTGGGAGATTACCTTCCAGTAATTTGAGCTCCACTGCACAATATAATGGATATATTTATTGAAATGGCCTTGCCTCTGCTCCAAAACAGATCAAACTGTTGTTGTGGATGAGAGGCAAATCTATTATAATAAATGTGATGAAGAATTTTTTTAATATATTTATGCATATTAAGACTTAGCTGTTCTCAAATCAGCTTCAAGGTTACATCTCCCAGTCAGTGCAGCATAGAGATGCATTATTCCAAAACTTCGAACTTCAAACTTAAATAAATGGCTGCCCAGGGGGAGACATAACAAGACAAGTGAGTGCTCAAAGAATAGCAAGATACCAGGAAGCTCACAGAAACAGAGGGATTTCGGGATGCTTGTCCACAAATCCCTGAAGGTAGCAGGATAGGTTAATAGGGTAATAAGAAGGCATATGGAACACTTGCCTTTATTAGTCTTGGCATAGATTATCAGAGCAGCAAGGTTATGATGGAGCTGTACAGGACTTTGGTTGGAGCACAGATGAAGTACTGTGTGCAGTTCTGGTCACCACACAATAGGAAGGATGAAATTGTACTGTAGGAGGTGCACAGGACATATACCACGATGTTGCCTAGCTTTAAGCATTTTAGCAATGAAGAGAGGCTGGATAGGCTTGGGTTATTTTCTTTAAAGCAGAGAAGGCTGTGGGGGACTTGATAGAGGTATATAAGATAAGGGGCAGAATAGATGGGAAGCAGCTGCTCCCCTTAGGTAAAGAGCCAATAATAAGGGTGCATAGTTTTAAGGAGAAGGGCAAGAGGTTAGAAAGGATTTCAAGAAACAATTTTTCACCCAGAGGGTGGTGGGAATCTGGAATGCATTGCCTGGGAGGGTAGAAGAGATGGGAAGTTTCACAGCCTTTAAAAAATACACAGATGAGCACTGAAATGTCATAACATTCAAGGCTATGGGCCAACTGCTGGAAAATGGGCTTAGTGTAGGTAGGTCAGTGCACACTGGATGTATCAAAAGGGCCTCTTTTGTACTGTAAGACTCCGTGACTCCACGGCAGTCTCTTCCTGCAAAGGTTACTGGCCCAATCATAGGGCCAGCAGCTCAACAGCAATGTCTCTTGTTGGGGTTGCACCTATGGGATGAGGTCACATCAATGATAATGCACTCTTCCAGATGGTAACTGAGATTGGGGGACATCTGGACCAAGCAGGCAGGTCTGAGTGAGGGGTCAGGTTATGGGGTAGGTGCCAAAGGAAGGTAGTACCATTGATGTGGGATATCATTGCTGGCCAGGGTCCATTCATTGGAGACCACTGGAGGACTGCCAGGGTTTACCCAGAAGAAGTGGAAGGTGTGGTACTGACCCCCTGGTGGATGGCTCATCTGACACTCTTCCTGCTGCTGGCAAAATAGCATGACAGTGGGAAAACATCAGGCACATGCACTCTCCCCCCCCCAACCCAATGCTGTCACACATTATGTTGCCAGCATTCCCGTCTCTAAGCCTATCACCACTAATGGGAAAAAGCTGAAAATTCTAGGCCTTCGTTCAAAGAGTGGTACATGTGCAGTCTGATCAGCTGAAGCCAGTGTGGCAATTGGAGTGCAACAGCTTCCTATCCCGTTAATGAAGAAAGTGAAAGGAATAGCTACAATTTCCTTTCCCAATCACTTTTTGGTGGGTTTCGGTGAGAATATGTGTATGTAAACTGCAGGTGAGGATAACATCATGCTTAAATGTGATACACTATGCTGAAATCACCCTATCAGCACCCACCATGAGGCTTAAACGTCAAGAATGGTTACGTGAGCAGAACACCAGAGGCTGCCTTCCAGAACCAGCATTAATCAAGGTCTTCTTAGGACAAAAAGGAGATACTTAAGGAAAAATAGCTGACTTCACATTTTTACAGGACAAAACCACAAGATGTGAGATGAATACTATTTCCAAAGCTTTTGCTTGCCTTTTGTTGTAGAGAATAGAACAACAATGATTTACAAACCGTGTCAATGCCGCACTATAATCAACTGCTCGATTTGCAAGATTTGCGTGCAGTCAAACCTTGTTTCCAATGTGGAATCAAATCAGAAGTAAATTGCAATGATCTCCACTCATGGACTAAAACAAAATCCAAGAGCAACTTTCCCCACAACTTTTGATAATGTAAGTACATCACAGCAGCATGAAGAAATCAACTTTACTGAAGCATGACTCTTATCTGCTTCTCCTGTGCTTCTTTAACTACATCTGCATTTACTCAGTAACCAACATTGTAGAAGCAAAGCACTTATGAGCAGGAGTAAGTCATTCAGCCTTCCAAGCCTGCTATACCATTCAATAAGATCACGATTAATCTGTCATAACTCTTAACGCCTTTGTCTATCAAGAATCCATATATCTCAACCTTGAACGGAGGTCTTGAAATGACGCAGTTTCCACTGCTTTCTGGGAAAGAAAATTCCACAACTAAGTCCTGCCAAGAGAAAAAAAAATCCGCCACACCTTCAGCTTCACAGTTCATTCTGTGGATATTTCTGAAAGCATTTTAGTGATCTGAAAATACGCATGAGAACACAATCCCATGTGCAATGTTTCCTCTTCCTGCACTAAGTTGTATCAGATCACTGGGACACAGTGAATAGGGCAGGCTGTGAAGAATGCACATCCTTAATGGAGCCTACATGATTTTCTATCAAGTTACGTTAAATTGGCAGAAACTCAGGCAGGATCCCTCGCCAGCATGCAATTCTCCCATCCAGTCCTCTTTTGCACTCAGATTTTGCTTTGTGCAGGAACAGATCTGTTCCACTGTGTTCATGTTTGCTCCCTTTCTTCTGCAATCTCACTACAGTCTTTACTTTCAAATGATTGGCTGAAAATCAATTTTCTCTAAAGTGACCAGTTCAAGTTTATCATTTCAAGCGAAGAAGATTTAGCAACCAATACAATTCCATTTCATATTCTGATTGAAGAGATCAGTGGGTTGAACTTTTATATGGATTCTCCACGTCTGCTTGGTGACAGACATGGAGCAAGAGTATAAGCAGCTATTTCCTCCATTAATCTAGGATTCACTGGGAGGCTGGGAGATCCGAGGAATCTCCAAACAAATTCTAAGCTAAAGGCTCAACATAGTCTCAGGTTTTGGCTTCAAGTGTTTTCAGCAATAGATAAATAATTGGTTCATATTGTTAAAATAGCGTCATTAATGTACACAAACTACAACTCAGAGGCGAGATTAAGATGAAAATTCAAAAGTTGTCCATGAAGCACTGCTCCACTGCTTCATGTTTTCACAAAACATCTCTCACTCTGCCTCACCATTCAAATGCATCGAACAGTGTAAAGTTACTGTAGTTGCACAAGACATTTGCTTGTTATGATCATTTATTTTTTAAGATGCAATTTCTAATTTCCCTTTTTCCTATCTGGATATGTTAACAAGAAAATGGGACCCTTCGCAAACAATCGCTTTTTTTAAAAGAAACAAAGATTGTTGGTCAGACAAGCTACTGCAAATTACTCATTTTCGCATCCCACCAAAAGGGATGGAAACAGACGATTAAACCCATGGTAATCATGAAAGAACCCAACTGCAAATGATTCACAATCACCACCCTCCAAATAGTCAAATGTTTCTGAGATGAATCCTCCAACTTCAATCAGATGTTCTGAAGCAACAACGGGCATAGGCTGATAGAACATCTATGGAATACACAAATGAGCAGAGTACTTCAACAGTCTTACCAAGTTGGAGAACAGATTTAGACTAAACCACTACAAATTTGAAATCCCTACATCAAGGCCAGTCATGAAACATGATGTGTGAGTGTTTGGTTTAGTTTCCATGGACTGTAAGATCCTTGTCAGCCTATACTCTTACACTACCAATGGTATGTGTGTGCATGTGGGACCAGATATGTTTATGTGACCTTTCCAGAGAGAAAAATCAGGAGAGAAAAACAACAATATTTAGAGATTAACTTGATGGTTATACTGGACCTCCATTTTGAAGTGTGTAAGATGGGTTTGACCAGCATTCATCATTTACAGAATTTACTGCTTTTTCCTTCAGGGTAATGAACCCTGTTGCATTACATAGTCTTTCCTAGTCAGGGAAAATATAATAAACTTACCTTGCTCTTTGTTTAACTCAAGCAAGCTGCCTGGATAATTTTTTGATAGGCTTCAAACATAAATAGCAGAACGCTTACAAAATTGACAAAACACATCCTCTCTAAATTCTAAAGAAAAAAATACTGTTGTGGTCAAACAAATATAAGAAGAATAAGATGGACACTTCATCCCTCTTCACCTGGTCATAACATGCTAAATTGATCACAGAAAGTTAAAAGTACTATCCAATTCAGTCTAAGTACCCTTTTAATCAAGTAATAGATAAGTCTACAATTCTTCAGCCTGCTGGATTAAGGAGATATGCAATTCTGTACAAACAGTTTCCAGTTGCCCTGTTTCCGTCAATATAGTGGTATCAACTTTGTTTTTCAGCAGCTTGTCCTAAAAAGAAATTATTTAAAAATAAAGGTTTAAGAGTAAGACTAACTAGGAATGGAAACAAAAACAGAAAATGCAGATATGACTCTTCCTCGGAACATTAAGTTCCGAGGAAGAGTCATAATGAACTTGAAACATTAACTTTGTTTCTCTCTCCACAGATGCTGCCAGACCTGCTGAACTTCTCCAGGATTTGATGTTTTTATTTCAGATGTCTGTTATCTGCAGTACTTTGCTTTAATTAAACTAACAGAAGGCATTATTAGGTGCATTGGTACAAAAATGTATGGACCAGTCTGCTTCACAGTACATCCAGCCATGCCTCTCAGCAAAGTACAGTATGTCAGAGGACAACAACAATTACAGGCATTCACCACATTGCCTGAAAGCATATTCTCAGTCTCAGCTATAGTAGGCTAGCTGTATCCTTAATGATAATCTCTGTGGCTTGTCAAGAATGTGTCACTGTAAATACTTCTTAGATCTGAAAAATAACAGATTTTGATGTCGAGTTCAGAATTTTGATCCCTGACGTTACAATCAGGTAGTTTGCAAATTCATTTTAGAAATTATCAAACTTTCACACAAGTAATTTTTTTGTTGCTATAACATCATTAACTGTTTTGCATTTTCATTTGCTCCAGGAATTTATTCCACTACAGTACCATGTAACAAGTGTGTTACTGATCAATCTTTTACCCTGTATCAAGAGGATAATCAGAAGGAAAATGTTTTGTGAGTGGTATAAACCTGGACTAACAATTTCTGCAATTTATAATTCACATGGCATTATGACTGCATTTTAGGTGTGTTCTGTGTACTTTCTCACAGTAGGCACATCTACCAGATCGAATCTTGTGGAATCAATGGGAAGTTGTTACAACGGATTAGGAATTAACTACATTCCCAGAGGCCGAAACATGCTATTAATGTCATGAATATGTGTGAGGATTAGGAGCTTTCCAGTGTATCTAATCACTTACGAATAAAACTTACTACCATGAAATCACACTTCTATTAAAATTGATTATAAAAAATAAAAAAACATTCAATTTATGCATTATGTAATACCTCTGTAACCATCACCTCAATTTTGGTGTTGAATGCTTGAATGGATTCAATTTCCTACTTTTCTTGCTGAAAGCATATTGCTCTGTAGTTCTGATATTACCTATTGATGGCAGAAGTAAGCAAAAACGTTAAGACACATTAAAGTGCTGGGAACGAGCAGAGGCAAAGGCAAAGGCAATTTTTTTAACTCATTCCCAATATCATCGATCATCAGGAGCTGTTACCAGAAGCAAGATGTTTAAAAATAAGAATGTAATCAAACATGGAACTAGACCAGACTGCCTTGTTTGTCAAGCCTATTACTTCCATAGACCCAACGCTACCCATTTAAACATTGACGTGAACATTCTGTTAAAAATGTTTTCTGATGTCTGCATAATTCCAGTGTAGTAATCTATTTTATCAATGAGAAGTTGTTACTGCTGGACTGTCACTCCCCATAGACAATATCAACATTTATTCTTAATCTATGCAGAAAATTTCAAGGTACATTAGATTAAACATTACAAGACAGATTTGCAGGACATGAGTTGAATTGATTCTCCACACAATGAATGCCTGATTATAGTTTTTTTTTGTCCATGGTGAAGTACGAAGCACAAGCTAATTATGCATTGAGAAACTGGGTGGAGAAAAGAAAACCCACTAATATCTGATTCTTGACTGTCTACTGACAGCAAAATCCTACAGGTGTTAGCAGAGACCTGGAACTTGGATCGTGACCCAGGACAGGTTTGACTCAAATCTTGCCAAATCAAGACACCAAGCAGTGAGATTGTAACACAGAACATTGTACTGCAAAGGTTACGTTTATGTATCTTAGAATTTTGTGTGCAGATTTCAAATAAGCAAGTGAAAATGGCGCAGATTTACACAAGACATTATGTTTGCCAACAATTTCAAACAAAACACTGCAAGATTTCAAATGAAAGAAGACATTAATGCAGATTTTTGTGGCAACAAGAACCCCCTCGGATGGAAAAGACAATCAATTCACTGCTTAATCACTTCAAATTTAAACAAACACAATTTCAGATGGATTTGTTTTTAATTGAACTTCATAGAGCAGAAACCATTGCAATGAACTGTAGGCAAAGATGACTGTTTTACATTGATTAGTTTTGCAACTGTCTTCAAAGTGCACTCAAATGCAATTGCTGCCAAACAATTAATGTTTTTGATCGCTGAAACAGCAACAATAAACATTAACAATTCATATTCAAGCAAAGTATCATGGAGGACAAAACTGCTTTAATCATTGGCATCTGCCCCGACACATAATTCCTGGTATCCATTAAAGATTCTTTAGAAGGAAATAATTGGACAGTGAATGGTATGTGCTACAAGATCTCAATTTACTTCTTTTGGATGGAAATAGAGTAATGTCTTGACAGCACTATTTGGAGGAAGACACTAATGAGGCAAAAGATGCCCTCAAGGAACAAAGTAGATCTTGAACCACAAGGAAATGTTGCAGGTGAAAAGACCAATCAAAATAAATTTGATAAGCAAAATGAGAGAAGCGTCCAAAATTATATGAAAAGAAATCACAGCAAGATCACGCGAAGAGCTGTGGAGGTTTAGAACTCTTTTTCGCAAATGGCAGTTGATGTGTGATCAGTTGTTAATTATAAATCTGAGTTACAGAAAGTTCTATTCAGCAAATGTATTGAAGGATATGGGCCGAAGGCAGGTACATGGAGTTAGGCCATAGATCAGCCATGATCTGAATGGCAGAACAGGCTCAAGGGACTGAATGGACTCCTCCTGTTCCTATGTTCGTATTTGGCAAAAGTCACTTTTACAAAAATATTTAAAATTATAGCTACATAGGCCATCAATCAGGTGCTACCTATGTCATAAACTGCTATATACTTTATTAAAATGCCATCATACTGTAAAAATGAATTTACTTAGCTTGTTCAATATATTTCTTCACTTTAGTTTAGTATCGAGTATGTCACAGTTTTATTACAGCTAGAAAATAAGTTATCATTGGGTCCACAGCAACACACCAGAAACAGAGACATAAAACTGACTTGGCAATCCTGTTTACTGGTGTCCCTTAACTCGGAAAGTAGACGTGTCATTCTATTCATAGATAGTAGGAACTGCAGATGCTGGAGAATCCGAGACAACAAGGTG
>NC_063353.1:25931115-25961065 GCF_021869965.1 Rhincodon typus | reverse complement strand
TCTAGGCCCGAAACGTCAGCCTTTCTGCTCCTTTGATGCTGCTTGGCCTGCTGTGTTCATCCAGCTCTGCACCTTGTTCTCATTCTATTCATAGATGCCCAGTAACTAAATTTCAACACATGGACAGCTGCATTATAGTATTTAAGTGACAGCTTTAAATCTTTCACCATGTTCCTTCAGCCATTGTATACAAAATATATTGCTTTAATAATTCTAACCACACTGTTATTGCCGAAGGTAAATTATTCCAGATAAAGTGATTATGAAAGCTGCATTACTATTATTGCCCAAGGCGAAGTCTTTGTTAATCTCTACAAATGACTGACCAATGAGACTTTGCATTTCAAAGCAGAAAATTGATTAACTAAGTCCCTTGAGTCTTATTAAATGCTTCAACTGAGGATGCAGCCTTGGGCACCAATAATGCAAGGAGATTAGAAAATGCTGTGGAGTTACCATCATTTTAACCATACATCAAGTATCTTAGCCAAGCCAACAAATCATTGTATTAACTCTGATGATGTCAACAATGTGCAAGGTGAGGAGACCATTTAATGAACAGAGTAAATGCATCGCAATCTTAAATTATGGAACAGAAACACAATTGTAATCATAATTGTTTCTTACTGCTCTCCTGAACTTTTTGAAAATTATACTTTGGGAAACTGTTTGCTATTTACCAACTCTCATCTCATATTTCCATTGGGAAACAGCAGCTGTAATGCTAGAAAATTAGTTTTCCTCATTACTAATGGCAATCACAATTACAGTGAGATCAAGCCAGCTACTTTCCATATAAACAGAACAGATGGATAATGGTAAAATATAATGAGCAGTGTTGGCATAAAATGCCAACCAAAAATTGTGACAACAGGAAGTAATATTAATGGGCTCGAGCTGCATACCATTTGCAAAATATTTAACAAAGTAGAGATACAGACACAAGAGTTTCTGAGGGCAAAATCTAAAGTATTCCTGTTTGTCACACAATTCACGCATTTATTGCTTCCATCTTCAAGTCCCTGCCTGGAGGACCAGCATAAAGCTATTGAACTCTTGAATATCTGAATTGAGAGAATGGCTGCAACTTCTTTACAGTTTGCCTTAACTACAGAAAGAATAAATTTCATTTATAAAGCTTCCTTCATTGGTTCCCTTCCCATAACTAATAGCCTATGAGACAGAGAATCCACATGCTTTTTGTCTGTTTCCACAGCGTGGTTTCCTGGAACAGACCACCAGCCTGTCACACAATCCATGCAATATGCCACGTCATTAAGGGTTTGGGAAGATTCTACCTTTAATCTCCAAGTCACCAGGAGGTTTTAAGAATGTCAGGTTTTCTAAATGATTGTACTGCAAACTATTTTTCTAATTCCAAAAAATATTGCACTGGGGGAGTCGAGGGGGTAGCTAAGTGGTGTTTCGACCTGGGTGCAAGGCCCTTAGGATTCATGTCATCATGGAACTGGGTTTTGAGAGGAGATTATTTGAGCAAGTCATTCAAGTATGGGTAACAGCGGTTTTTCTTAAGATTTCTCTAAACCTCAAACCAGGTCAGCCTGCAAGAATCTGTCAGAGCGAAACAGCAGAAAAATTGGGGCAGTCTCTTTCATAGAGGGAGGGACCTGTATGGTAAGCCTCACAGTGTAAGTCAGTTCAAGGAATTGATGTTGTTAGTCAGGTAAAGAAGATAATGGAAGCATACCATCCCGGGCTATAAACATCTTTGGACTTAATCCTGGAGTATAAGATGTCAACCTAAGGGACAAAGTAAAACTGTTGAGAGGGAGTTTTGGCTATTTCAAATATTAACCGAGGACATTTTTTTCAGTGGTTTAGAGTACAAGTTGACTGAACAGTGTTTCAACAATAACAAAAACAGAAATTGCTGGAAAAGCTCAGCAGGTCTGGCAGCACCTGTGGAGTGAAATCAGAGTAACATTTCGGGTCGAGTGACACTTCCTCAGAACTGCCAGACCTGCTGAGCTTTTCCAGCAATTTTTGTTTTTCTTACTGTTGAAACACTGTTCAGTCAACATGTACCCTAAACCACAGAAAAGTAAGTCCTCAGTTAATACTTGAAATAACCAAAACTCAGTTCTGTGGAAGGGTCACTCAACCTGAAACTCTCATTTCTCTCCACAGATGCTGCCAGACCTGCTAACATTTATCAGCAAGTTCTGTTTTTGTTTCTGATTTACAGCATCCACAGGTTTTTCGGTTTTTACTTAGTGCTCCAGCAATGCTTTTTGTTTGTTTATTATTATCAAAGTCTTAAAATTTGAAATGTTGCTGTATGATTCTTCAAGCCAGCCACTGGAAACTCAAATCTCTTATGGAAAGTCATCAGTTCTCTAAGGAAATCATAATATGAGCAATCATGTACTGGCCTAATGAAACTGATGCATCCAAACGCCTCGCCTACTTCCGAATATAGCATCACTTCGAAGCTCACTTGACTGTGTCCAATGTCACTGTGCTATACAACAATGGGCTTCCCAGCAAAATTTAACTTTAGATTGGCCCAGAGGAATTGGGGCAAACAACAGAATTGTTTATGGCAATTGTTACCAATAATGCCATTGCAGTAAATTCCCACACAATCACCTCTACTAAGGTCAGAGAAGTCAAGGCAACTACAGAATGCAAACTGTTCCGTATGTCAGAAGTTGAGGTGGGAGAGAGGAGATAGAGTTGAAAATGAAACCAAACAGAGGATTAGGCAAAGTATTCTTTTCTTCAAAAAAGGGTGTGAGTAGAGAAACCAAGCAAGTTAGGAAACGAGAAGCATCATAGAGAAATGAGAGATTACAGTTCTGTAAAAAAAAATGAAGATGAAAATCAAACTAACATTTTGAGAGCACCTTAATAAAAATCAAATGTTTAAATGAAGCTTTCAAAACATGAATTAACAGAGTTATGAAGGGACATAATATATAATACAGCCTCTGTGGTGCCCACCAGTTGTGGAAAGTCAAATTAACTTTATCTGTGCACAAGTCATTATTGAATGAATGCTCTAATCCAATAGATTCGAAGCCTTAATGGAGACAATTAACAATATCAATTTTTAGTTGCAATTTTAGCAAAAGAATACCATTCATTGGACAAACAGGCAAAGATTTCAGAAGTACTACTGGTTGAGGAAGGTCACAGCAGACATCAGGAAGATGAGACCTAGTGGTAATGTCACTGAATTAGTAATCCAGAGATCCCAGTCCTTCAGACATAGGTTCAAATCCCTACAGGGCTTTTGATGGAATTTACGTTCAATTAATAAAACCCGGAGTTGAACGTCTGCCTTAATAAGGTAGACCGAGCATCTACTTTCAGTTATTGTAACAACCCATGCAGTTCACTAATATCTGCTAGGGAAGGAAATCTACCCTCTGTACCTGGCCTACACGTGACTCCATATCCACAGCAACTGGCTTCTGAAATGGCCTAGCAAACAAATCAGTTCAATGAAAAATAGAACAGACAACTGGCACTAGAGTTGCCTGAGATATCCACACACTGCAAAAGAATAAATAATAGACATTTTCTTTGGCCAATAGTAATATAGCTCTGAAAAAAGACTTTCAAGCCAAAATATTTAGAAAGGGCAGAACACCTTTAAGAGCAAGGATCGAATAGAGGTAAAAAGGGGCTTCCTTGTATTTTCCATTTTATATGGGTGTAAAGCTGATGGAGCATGGCCCAGCCATTCTTTGGTATTCTTAGGTTTTGACTACATGAGGGTTTCTCCTCACTTTCACGAGAATTAGGACTTTATTAAGGTTATCACACAACTTACACAGCCACTCCAAATGCCTAAGGTGTTTCTGGGTTCTGTAACTGACATCAGAGTATATCAGGCCATGTGTAGGCACAGTCACATCATAAAGGGAGTGCAGACCACACTATTGACTCCTTGCAGAAAAGCAGAGTTATATAATTAACATGCAAAGAGTGAACTGGATTGAAAATTGTTTCCACAATGGAATATTTAATTATTTATCTTGAGAATGACTGATTAATAAAGCATAAGTGTAATCCGTCCTCAGACATGACTTTTCATTCCTCTATAAATAATTTTGAAGCTGGCAACAAACAATGTTGGAACACATATGTACAAAGACAAAGATTATTGCGAGATACTTGGAAAAGATCAAAAAGCTTTGGACTACTGATCAGAAAATATTCTTTATGCTTTAGTCGCAATATAAAATCAAACTCAGTGGCGCAAAAACAAGAGAAAAACAGGATTTTTTCACTGCACAGCTGTACTAAGAGCCTGGTTAATGTATTCATTACAATGGAAGCAAGTCTCTGTACAAATATATTATTACACCCTGGGGTAACATTCTCAATTCACACCACAGCAAGTGGCACATATAATGCATTTTACAATCAAATATTTGGACACTGTAACTTCCAATCTGAGCAGGATAAGAATGATGGTGCAATACTTTTACATTTACGTATGGATTGAGATCCACAGTTTAGAAATGCTGAATGAAGTTTGACACAATCCTTAAAGATGCAAAGATGCATCTCTTTCAGATTGCAATGCCTAGCAACCAGCAGTCTATACTGCACAATGAAGATGGCATGAAGATATTTATCTCCAATTAGGCATTCTTCAAGTATTACTTGCCTTGCAGAGAAGGCAAACATGTGTATTAAGTAGAAATTTTTATAGACACAAGTTGACTAAATAGATATTAGATAAGTTTCTCATTACCAAAGTCTAATGAATAGCATGTATTCCATTTGAAAAAGAAATTACTGCACAACGTCGTAAGAAGTGCACATTTCAGGGAATCATCATCTTACAGTGCAGAGTAATTGATCTGCTTTAAATACCATAAGTTCATATAAATGGCAAAGCATACAACAGTGAATATGTTTAAGATGACTATCTGCATCATTTTAGACACCATCAATAGAACTACTCTGCTGATCTATATCACGAGTTTTAAAGCTCGGCTCAGTTTCCTTTAGAACCTGGACAGTTGTCACAATCTAAATAAGTAACCAAACCCTAAGTTTCTAAGGCAGGAGAATTTTCTTGAATAAATATACTCCAAAATCCATGCAACAAAGTTATTCCTAATTGAATGGTAAACTTGAATGAAAATCCTGTTTCTCTTGTTTCATCATAGCCTTCCGGTGATGCATCACACACTGTACGTTGTACCTGCCATCTTCAACGGAAACTGCTCAAGCATAGGATTCATATATTCATGTAGATGGTACACTGGTTCAGTGGTTAGCACTGCTGGCTCATAGTGCCAGAAACTCAGGGTCGATTTCACCCTTCAGCAACTATCTGTGAAGACATTCTCCTGTGTCTGCATGGGTTTCCTTCTACAGTCCAAAGATGAGCAGGTGAGGGAGATTGGCCGTTTTAAATTGCCCACAATGTCCAGGGATGTGCAGGCTAGGTAAATTAGCCATGAGAAATTCAGGTTTACAGGGAAGCAGGGGTGGGGGGCGTGGGTCTGGGTGCTGGGTGGGATGGTCTGTGGAAGGTCAGTGTGGACTTGATGAGCTGAATGGCCTGCTTTCCACATTGTAGGGATTCTATGTATCAAAGAGAATTTGGTTCTTTTGAACATATGTTACAGAACACAAAGAGAAGATACTTACAGCCCTCATAGATGTCAGTGGGGATGTGGACAGCTGTGTGGTTGAAGTCCACACGGCGTCGGAAGGCTTGGTTGAACTGAAAATCCGGTTTGATCCTTGGGCGGCTTTCATTTCTGTCAGACTTTAGGAGGAAGAAAAATCAAACTGTGAACATTTGAGAACTCCAACGCACTGACAGAGTCTTGTTTCTTGTGAATGATTATTGAATTATAAAGACTCAAAGCTGCAATGTGATCATTAAATGAGATTATTAATGTCTGAATTATCTTTCTATATGAGGGTCATTTACTCATGAATATTAGACACATTACATCCTGTTGCTTGGTCAGTAACAATGCTTAAAAACCAACATAGAAGGGATTTTTAAGCCAATAAGCTACAAACTGAAAATTTTAGAACAAGCTAAAAGTTTGCAAATATACAAACATGGTTGCACTTTTATTCTTACATTTTGAAAGTAATGAAAAAAATTCCAAAAAGGGGATCATTTTGTGCTGACCTCCAAAATAGCAAACTTCTGGATTCTTGGATTATGTCAGAAAGAAGCCTACCATATAAATAAAGAATCAGCTATAATTTGTAATTTTTACCAACAGAAATAACACGGAGGTTCTCAAAGTAACCAGTTGTGCTGAAACTGGATAAAGTAGTGGGCAAAGATTCATACTGGGATTGGGAATGTAATAGAGATTGGTGAATGTATTTAATGGGATTGTCAGGTAAGCAAGCTGCAATTAATGGGATGCTACAAGTATCAGTGCTGGGCCTCAGCAATGTACAATCCATATTAATGACTTAATGAGGGGACTTAGTGTAATCTATTCAGTTCAGTTGCTAGGTACTGTTAGTTGAGAAGGGAAGTTGTGAGAAGGATGCACAGAGGTAACAAAGAGAGAAAGACAATTTAGGTGAACGTTGATTCTGGCAGCCATGAAAAGGTGAGAATTTATCCTTTTCGGTTGGGAAAATAGAAAGCTGAATATTTTTAAATGCCAAGAGATTGGAAATGTTGGCATTCAGAAAGACCTAGTTGCCTTTATGCACAAACCACAGAAAGTTAAAATGCACGTACAAGAAAGAAGTTTGTTTTTAAAGGGAATGTACAGTTTGTTGAAATCCACTTGTTTAATGATGGCTCTCACTTCAGAAAAAAAATATTTTGTCGCGATATGGGGTCTCCATAATGATAAGAAACACTAAAATGTAGTTGGGAATTTGCCCAAAGCTGCTATTCATTCCTCGATCTCTCTCTTCAGCGCTTTCTACTTGGAGAAACACTGTATTTCTGTGAAGTTGAATTATGTAAAAGGTTGTAGCTGTCTTTAGTCCTTTACCAGCGGAAGCTGTAAGGCACATGAATAGAAAAGCTGGAACCTAAATACGGCAGTACAGTATTCCAACAAAAAAGTCGACACATCCTGTGTCAGGATTGGAGTATTTTAAAAAATGACAAAACCATAGATTGTTCTGCTGATAAAAATTACAATACTAACAGAATATTGTTTTCCAAAATGATAAAAGCACAAACATGTTAGAAAACAAGAGTTCTTTGTATTAAACCATCAAATTGATATGAATAAAACATTTAAAAAATTGCAGCCAAGTGGTTCAAATCACAAAGAACATTGAAATCTGTAAAGTTGTTTTCCTGAAAACGTCAAGACCTCTCAGTTTTTTTTTTCCATTAATTCTAAGTTTCCTCCCCAGAACAGTCCTCATTCAAATATGGAAAGGAAGGATTTCTAAATCTTTGAAATTACTGCATTCATAATGTTTAGATTTCTCTGATGGTGTTAGTACAGGTTCCCAGTTATGCAAAATGAACATTTGCACAAATCTCAATTTGAATAGGATTGTTCCTTCTTTTTTAAATGCCCTGCATTCCTTACTTTGGCATTGCTGGCAAACCAATATTTTAATTGCCAAACAATGTGCCAAATAAAAAGACAGAAATGTTCTCCTATGGGTTTAACCTGAATTTGAAACATTCCAGCTGATGCCTAACCTGATCCCACTTCACAGGCAGCACAAGGGGCAGGTAAAGTTTTCGGGCTTACCACTCTGTGAATACACTTTACCCGGCAGAATCGAAGCTCTGATGTGATGATGTCAACAGACAAATAGTTTGCTGCAACTCACTGCAAGTGAAGATTGGGCATTGGAGTGACATGATGGAAGGATTGTGATAACCATGGGACCATATTCTTAGCAATGCTGCACCTCCAGGATGGAGCAAAGAACATCCATAAAGAAAGGAAAGCAGCTCTTTCAAAATTATTTGGGGGGACACTTCAGAATTAAATTGTTTTTAAAAAAAAACTGCAGGTTGTTGTATTTATAACAGCTCTAAAGCTAACTGTAATCTAAATTCAGTAAATCTAGGATCTAATAAATAATCCACATAACCTGGAACCTTGTGACTCCTTCGTCTTGCTTTAAAACCTGTAATAATGAATATTGTTACTAATGAATTAAACATGGAGTTCTTAAAGGGTTCATCACATAGGTATCATAGATTAAGGACATGTTTCTCTCCCTTAACAACAAGGAGCTCAATACATCAAACTGAATTCATACTCTGGAGTGCAATTCCTGTTGGATGCCCATTTTGTCAAAGTCCATTTACATCCACTTTGCAGCCAATCACATTTCTGTAGGTTGAGGTGTAAAAAATGGGCATCAACTAATGGAAATTCTCATAAATAATGTGGGCCAGAGGAATTCACAGCGTAGACTTCATTTTCAAAAGTTGAAAATTAAAGTTTCAAATTAATGACTTTGTTCACAGCAATGTTTGAGCATGCAATGAGGGATAAAATACAATGAAGGTCTCAATGGCAATATTTTTTTTTAAAATGCTCAAAAATGTTGGAACTGAAGACTTGAAAAATGGCTTCTCCCCACTGCAATGAAAACTCCAAACTTCATTTTGAACCAGCACTTTTTTTTTATTTACTCATGGAACGTGTGTGTCCCTGGCTGGCCAGTGTTTATTGCCCATCCCTAGTTGACCTTGAGAAAGGGTGGTGAGCTGCTTTCTTGAACCGCAGCAGTCCACGTGTTGTAGGTATACCCACAATGCCCTTGGGAAGGGAATTCCAGGATTTTGACACGGCCAAAATGAAGGAATGGTAATATACTTCCAAGTCAGGAAGGTGAGTGGCTTGCAGGGGATCTTGAAGGTGGTGGTATTCCCATGTATCTGCTGCCCTTACGCTTCTAGAAGGAAGTAGGTGCACAGTGTATCTTGTAGCTAGTACACACTGCTGTTACTGAACATCAGTAGTGGTGGAGTGGATGCTTGTGGAAATGGTGGCAATCAAGTTGGCTGATTTGTCCAGGATCATGTCAAGCTCTTTGAATGTTGTCAGAGCTGCATCCATCCAGGCAAGTAAGGTGTATTCCATCACACTCCTGACTTGTGCCTCGTAAATGGTGGACAGGCTTTGGAGAGTCAGGAGATGAGTTACTCGCTGCAGTATTCCTAGTATCTGACCTGCTCTTGTAGACGCGATGTTTATACGGTGGTCCAGTTGAGTTTCTGGTCAATCATAATCCCCAGGATATTGATAGGAAGGGATTTGTATGGTAACACCATTGAATGTCAAGGGCTGGTGGTAAGATTGTCTCTGACTGTCATTACCTGACATTTGTGTGGCATGAATATTCCTCGCCACTTGTCAATCCAAGCCTGGATATTGTCCAGATCTTGTTGCATTGGACTGCTTCAGTATGTGAGAAGCCATGAATGGTGTTGAGCATTGTGCAATCATCAGCGAACATCCCCATTTCTGACTTATTGATGGGGGGAAGGTCATTGATGAAGCAGCTGAAGATACTTGGGCCTAGGACACTATCCTGAGGAACTCCTGCAGAGGTGTCCTGGAGCTGAAATGATTGACCTCCAACAACAACAACCATCTTCCTATATGCCAGGTATGACTTTGACCACAGTGGATTTGCCCCTGATACCCATTGATTCCAGTTTTGCTACGGTTCCTTGATGCCACACTCAGTCGAATGCAGCCTTGATGTCAAGGGCTGTCACTCCCTCAAGTCTGAAATTTGGCTCTTTTTGTCCATATTTGAACCAAGGCTACAATGTGCTCAGGAGCTGAGTGGCCCTGGCGGAAACCAAACTTGGCATAACTGAGCAGGTTATTGGTACGTAGGTGCTGCTTGATAGCACTGTTGATGGCACCTTCTATCACTTCACTAATGATTGAGTGTAGACTGTTGGGGTGGTAATTGGCTAGGTTAGATTTATGTGGTTTTTGTGTACAGGACATACCTGGGCCATTTTACACATGGTCAGTTAGATAACAGTGTTGTAACTGTACGCGAAGGAGTTGGTTAGGGGAGCGGTATGTTCTGGAGCAAAGTCTTCAGTATTATTATCGGAATGTTGTCGGGCCCGCTCCATCTTTGCAGTATCCACTCCCTCCAATGTTTATTGATATCACGTGAAGCAAATCAAATTGGCTAAAGACTATTATCTGTGATGCTAGAGACCACTGGAGGAGGCCGAGATGGATCATTCACTCAACACTTCTGACTGAAGATTCCTGTAAATGTTTCAGCCTTGTCTTTTGCACTGATGTGTTGGGCTCTTCCATCATTGAGGTTGGAGATAATTTCAGAGCCTCCTCCTCCAGTGAGTTGTTTAATTGTCCACTACTATTCCCGACTGGATGTGGCAGGAATGCAGAGCTTATGTCTGTCCACGGGTCTGTCTACTGCTTGCTGCTGGTGCTGTTTGACATGCAAGTAATCCTGTTTCACCAGATTCACACCCCATTTTTCAGTTTGGCTGGTGCTGCTCCTGCACTCTCCACTGAACCCCTGTCTTAATGACAATGGTTGAGTCAGGGATATGCTGGGTCACGAAGTTTCAGATTGTACTGGAGTACAATTCTGTTACTGTTGATGGCCCACAATGTCTTATTGATGCCTAGTCTTGACTTGCTAGATCAGTTTGTAGTCTGTCCCATTTAGCACAGTGATATTGCCACGCAATACGCTGCAGGTCATTCTCAATGTGAAGGCGGGACTTTGTCTCCACAAGGACTGTGTCACTCTTACCTATACTATCATGGACAGATACAGCTGCAACTGGCAGATTGGTAAGGATGAAGTCAAGTTTTTCCATCTTGCTGTTCCCTCACCGCCTGCCACTGACCCAGTCTAGCGGCTTTGTCCTTTAGGATCCAACCTTTGTGGTGGACATTGAAATCCCCCACCTAGAATATATTTTGTGCGCTTGTCAAACTCAGTGCTTCCTCTAAGTGTTAATCAACACAGAAGAGTTCTGATTCATCAGCAAAAGAAGGTCAGTATGTGGCAACTAGTAGGAGGGCTCCTTGCCCAATTTTGATATAAAGCCATGAGACTTCGTGGTGTCCAGAGTTAATGTTGAGTACTCCCAGGTCAATTGCCTCCCAACAGTATACCACTGTGCTGCCACCTCTGCTGGGTCTGTCCTGCCAGTGGGACAGGACATATCCAGGGATGGTGATGGTGGTATCTTGAACATTATCTATAAGGTATGATTCTGTGAAAATGACTATATCAGGCTGTTGCTTGACTAGTCTGTGAGACAGCTCTCCCAATTTTAGCACTGGCCCTCAGATTTTAGGAAGGAGGACTTGGCAGGATCAACAGGCCTACTTTTGTTGTCTTTTCTGGTGCCTCAGTCAATGCCAGGTGCTCTATCCAGTTTCATTTCTTTGTAGCAATTGATAAACTGAGTGGCTCTAGGCCATTTCAGAACGCAGTTGAGAGCCAACCACATTGCTGTGGCTCTGGAGTCACATGTAGGCCAAACCTGGTGAGAATGGTAGATTTCCTACTCAGAAGGACATAAGTGAACCAGACAGGTTTTTCCAACAATTAACCAATGGCAGGAAACCTAAACCTAAAAAAACCTTAAGTTCATGTCAGCTCCCCAAAAATAAGCTGCATCACTCTTTATTTCTACTAGCATCAGAACCTTTTGTGATATGCAAGGGCCGTCAATAATTTCACTAAAGCATACTTTGAATGTTGAGACTTTTTATTTGGTGTTATTGTTGTTGATTTTAAAAATTGCATTTCTTGCTTAAATCAAAGTTATTCTTGAACAAAGTAGATAGTACAGAATACATAAACAGATTGGTCCCATCTTTCAAATACAGTGACAGCAGCTCAGGTACATACTCATTTTGGAAAAAAATTAGCACTGATTTCTGAAGAGAATCGTACACAATTCAAACCTATTAGTTTAACCAATACTTACATTCATGAGGTCATCCTTTGCATTGTAGTATATCACATCATTATCCTGAAGAAATAAAGAAAATGATAATTAACAAAACAAAAGTTGCACAATTCATGATTCATTCAAAATAGCAATGGCAAAAAATCCTTGAAAGTAGAGACTCAAAGTCAATATAATTAAAAATAAGACTATCTTACAGTGATGTGCAACTACTCCAGTGGCATCTTAATGGTGACCCTGCTACAAAGAACACATTTTCATATGCCTGAAATATTAAATCTTCTATGTGCACATTTCCTGGATATAGTAGTCAGACCATACTTCTTGTGAAATTTCAATCATGTTCTAGGGGTCAACATTTGGGTATGCATTATTGTTTGGCTAATAGTAAAAGTGGAACAAATAGGGTCATTGTAAAGCAATTACAATAAGCCACAGTATTTAAGGATCAGGGATGAAAGAAAGACCTGAAACAAAGAAGGAAATGGTGGGATTGTGAACTTCAAATTGAACACAATGGAACTTGGTAGAAAATAGCTATGAAAAATTTTGATAGGCTTATAAACACAATCAATCATGAATGATCAATTTGAAAAATTTATCAATAAGACAGCAACTCAAAAAAGGGGAGAAAAATATAATCCAACCACAAAACATAATTTAGAAAAACTTGACTTCCATTGCTTGTAATAACTTAAATTTCCAATAGCCAAAATAAGACTTGAAACAGAATCAAATTTTAAAACGGCTATTTCACAATAATACAAATAAAACTACTGAAATATTATTTAACAGACACAAACATTTTAAGTGAAGTCAAAAATAGAAATTGCTGGAACAGCTCAGCAGGTCTGGCAACATCTTTGGAGAGAAATCGGAGTTCATGTTTCGGGTCGAGAGACCCTTCCTCACAACTGTCTCTGATTTACAGCAACCGCAGTTCTTTTGGCTGTTTTTAATTGAAGTGTTCAGGATCTCCAAAAGCCTGTTTGGCGTGGGTGTTAGTGGGTTAGTGGGTTTTACTGCTGAATACTGACCATGGCCAGCACAATTTGCACAATGCCTTCATGTGTATGTTCAACTTTAAGAATAGTAAGGCATTACCATGAAATAAATAGATATTGAAATGTATCAAAACTAAAAGTCAATCCTTGATCATTTTCACAGAATAACGGACAAAGTTGTAGAAATGGCAAATAGCTGTGGCAAAGTTGGCAGACCTTCCACGTGAGTGAGAAGGTTATGTTTCCAAGTGCTGTTCCAGACACTTGAACACAAAATCTCGGATGACCAATGGATGCAATACTAAGTTTTGCACTGTCAGGGGTGTTATCTTTTGGATATGTATTAGACTAGGCATGCTATGTACTGCAAGTACAAAGGCATCACACTATATCTGAAATAAGAACAAAGAGCTGGAAATGCTCAGCAGATCAGGCATCATCAATGGAGAGGATAACAAAGTAAATGTTTCAGGTCAATAACTCCTCCTCAGAGTTGAATATATGTATATTTTCTGTTTACAGTACATAATACACGTTGTGTCTTAAATCTGAAAAGCAGAGGTATTTGAAAACTGGACACTTTTACAATTTGTCATATGTAACTTTGTAAAATAACTTGGTTGCTTGCTGCACTAGGCGCTGCATTGACATGCCAGATTAGTTACTGGCTTTGTATGCCAGTCTTTTCCCTTGTGCCAAGTGACCCTTGATCCCACCAGAACCAACTTAGCCCAGTCTTCTGAACCTGATTTTACCCCAAACAGCAAGATCTGGCATGGGCCCAGTCCCAAGGTTTTCAGATTTCAGATAATGCACCTGAAAGTATCCTTTGTGCAATGCATTATGAACCAATCAAATTATAACAACTTGTTGCCAAACAAGCCACACTTCAAGTCAGGAGTCTGAATAAGAAAATATTGATTAGTTTTACCAATTAAAATGAAGGTACCACAGGGATCAGAATATTTAACTCTGTTACAACAGAATCAGTACTAAATTGCCTGCATAACACACACATCAACTACAATTTATATGCATAAACATATCCATGCTGATGGATTACAGGCCATAAACTCTGGTATAAACTGGGCCAAGACCATTCATTATCAGAAGCAAAATGAATGCCAATGGGCAGAGATAATGTAACATGCCCAATCTTTATTCAACAAAAAAGATGATGGAGTTGCCTGTAACTGAAATTCTGCCCATTTTCACCAAGTTTATTTTCATCAAACTCATCTAATTTGCAGTATCAGTCTTCCGTAGGCTTAATTGAGCAGTCCTGGCATTACACTGCTAGAATTGGCAGGCTTTGGAATAAAGGGCAGCTTCATATAACTTAAGCAAACTCCCCTGTGGTTCCTACTTTTAGCACTTTACTACAGAGTACTGTTGCAATATGTGATATGGAGCACGGATTTGTTTTTATGAGTGTGTCGTAGTCCCTAATTGGGGATGGGTTTAGCTCGGTTGGTTGAAGAGCTGGTTTGTGACGCAGAGTGACGCCAACAGTGTGTGTTCAATTCCTGCACCAACTCAGGCTTTCTCCTTCTCAACCCCTCTCCTGACCTGAAGCACGGTGACCCCAAGGTTAAGCCACTACCAGGTGTCCCTCTCTGGTAACGGTGACTTTACCCTATAATGCTCAATGTTGATATTTATCTGCTTTGGGCTTGTTTATCTGTATGAATATGATTGAGGTTTCATCCTTCCTATGGAGTAACAGAAAAACAAGCCGTTTACATCTTGGCCCTCAACATCCAAAGGGAAATTTGGAATGACATGAATAACAGCGAAAGATAAAAGATAGTGAACCACAGCTCGTGCATATTCAGTAGAAATAGTTACCAGAATAAATTCAACTTAATAGCATTTCAGCTAGGAGGGTATGTTGTGTTCATGTTGGCTCTGCTAAAGCTGAAATTTCTATCAATAGGTTAAATTACACTTCACAGAAATTAATTCCATGAGAAGTCCACCAGACAACCATGGCTGACAAGGGAAGTTAGGGCCAGCAGAAAACCAAGATCAAAAGAAAAAGCGTACAATGTTGTGAAAATTAGTGGAGCGCCATAGGACTGGGGAGACTTCAAAAATTAGCAGAGGATAACTGAAGGAGCATTAACTGGGGAGTAAGCTAGCCAGTAATATAAAAGAAGATTGCAAGAGTGTTTTTAGATATATAAAAAGTGAGACATTGTACTGGGAACAGAGAAATGGTGGAGGAATTGAGTAGATACTTTGCATCAGACTTAACAGTGGAAGACACCAGTAACATACCAGAACTTCAAAAGAGTCAGAGGCAGACGTGAGTGTAGTGGCCATCACTAAACAGAAGATGCTGGAGAAGCTGAAAGGTCTCAAGGTGGATAAATTCATTGCACCAGATGGGCTACACCCAAGACTCCCAAAGGGAGCAGCACAGTGGCTCAGTGGTTAGCACTGCTGCCTCACAGCACCAGGTTGAGGGTTCAATTCCACCCTCGGGTGACTGTCTGTGTGGAGTTGCACATTCTCCCCATGTCTGTGTGGGTTTCCTCCGGGTGCTCTGGTTTCCTCCCAAAGTCCAAAGATGTGCCGGCTGGGTAGATTGGCCATGCTAAATTGCCTGCAGTGTTCAGGAATATGTAGATGAGGTGAGTTATAGGGGGATGGGTTTGGGTGGGATGCTCTGAGGGTCGGTGTGGACTTGTTAGGCCGAAGGGCCTGTTTCCACACTGTAGGAATTCTATGAGAGAGCTGAGGAGATTGTAGAGGCATTGGTACTGATCTTTCTGGAGTCAGGGAGGGTCCCCGAGGACTGGAAAATAACTAATGTAACGTGCCTGTTTAAGAAGGGAGGGTGGAAGAAGGCAGGAAATTATAGGCTGGTGAACCTGACCTTGGTTATTGGTAATATTTTGCTGTCCATTATTAAGGATGACATTGTACAGTACTTGGAAATGCACGGTAAAATAGGGCTGAGTCAGCACAGCTTCATCAAGATGATGTCATGGCTGACAAATCTTTTAGAATTTTTTGAGGACGTAACAAGCAAGTTGACAAAGGAGAGCCAGTAGACATGATCTGCCTGGATTTCCAAAAGGCCTGTGACAAGGTGCTGCACAGGAGGCTGGTAAATAAGATACCAGCTCATGGTGTTAGGGACAAGACACTGGCATGGATAAAGGATTGGCTGACTGGCAGAAGGCAGAAAGTGGAGATAAAGGGGTCTTTTTCAGGATGGCAGACGGTGACTATTGGAGTTCCACAGGGGTCACTGTTGGGACCACAACTATTCATATTATAGATTAATGATCTGGACGAAGGAACTGAGGACATTCTTACTAAGTTTTGAGATGACCAAAGCTAGGTGGACGGACAGGTTGTGTTGAGGAAGCAGGGAGACTGCAGAAGGAGTGGAGCAGACTAACAGAGGGGGAAAAGTGGCAAATGGAATAATCCAGATTCAGTCAGCAGTTAAGGCAAATGCAATGTCAGCATTCATTTCAAGAGGGCTAGGGTAGAGAGCAGAAATGTACTGCTGAGGCCATACAAGGCTCTGGTCGGATATCATTTGGAATAATTTCAGCAGTTTTAGGCTCCATATCTAAGGAAAAATGTGCTAGCATTGAAAACAATCCAAAGGAGGTTTAAAATAATTATCTGCAGGATAAAGGGCTGGTCATATGAGCAGTTGAGGAATCTGGGTCTGCACTTGATGGAGTTTAGGAGGATGTGGAACTAACTGATTGAAACTTACAGAATACTGAGAGCACTGGATAGAGTGGATGAGGAGAAGATGTTTCCACTGGAAGGAGAGACTAGAAACCAATGGCACAGCCTTAGATTGAAGGGACGACCCTTTCGAACTGAAAATAGGAGAAATTTCATCAGCCACAGGATGGCGAATCTCTGGAACTCATTGACACAGAAGGCTGTGGAGGCCAAGTTATTGAATTCATTTAAGACAGATATAGATAGTTGTTAACTAGTAAGGGGATCAAGGGTTGCAGGTAGAAGGCAGGAGAATTGGGGTTGAGAAATATATCAACCATGATCAAATGGTGGAGCAGACTCAATGGGCTGAATGGCCTAATTCTGTTCCTATATCTTATATCTATATCTCAGACCTTGAATTTCCCTGCACATCATGGTCCTACACCTCAGCAAGCCCCAGGTCCCAAACTTCAACACTAAAAATATCTCAGCTCAACCTTATCTATTATTATTGTTTCTAAACCTGACCTTCTAGATATTTTCCAATCAACCTGTTCAGAGATTTTATTAGACGTCTGGAGCAGTTGGAGACCAGGGCCTCCTGGCTCAGCTTCTAATCCCAGATCTCATTCAAAGGGCACTCACTTATGATGTAAGCTCTCCTTCTGAATTTGAGCCCCATCACTCCCCCTCTACAACACAAAAGAACATCAAATGAATGAGGATTAGGAGAAGGACATTTGATCCCTCGAGCCTGCCATTTGGTAGGATCATGTTTGCCTCTCATAACCTTTGACCCTTCTGTCAATCAAAAAAGTTAACTCAAAATTTAATCTATGTGCTCCCAACTCTCAATTCCAGTTCTTGTCTCCACGTTGCTTTTCACTATGACCAAAGGCTCTGAATTATCACTTATCGGTTACTCTTTTATTTTTTTCCCTTTTCCGCACACAGTCCATGCTTTGCTCTAATTTCTTTCCCTCTTTTTGCAAAAGGTAATTACTTGGATTAGAAGTGAAACATACGTCGGAAGGTTCATGGATATAATTTTAGAATATACGAACAAGCTGCTAAATAATGAAGTCAAATGTAATTTTGGACAACCAACAGAACAAAACCACAAAAGAGATATAATGAAAATATTTAAGTTAAACAAAATTGCAAGTCAAGTATTACAAATAGTTTTAAAGGAATTGCAGGGAGTGCAAACAAAAGATAAGCAATTAGGGAACACTAATGAATTAGTCCAGAATCAGTTTGGCCCAATGATATGTCGGTGACTGACTAAGTTGCGCAGAAGAGATAAGGAATCTGCAAATGGATATAGTCAGGTTAAGTAAGTGGGCAAAAAAATGGCAGATGGAGTATAATGTGAGAAAAACTGTACTTATCCACTTTTGCAAGAAGAAGATAAAAACACCATGTTATTTAAATGGAGAGAGATTACAAAACTGTGAAGCACAGAGAGATCTGGGTGTCCTGGTACATGAACCATAAATGTTTGTATGGACATAGAGCAAGTGGCTAGGAAGGCAAGTGTTTATTACAACAGGAATGGAACATACAAGTAAGGATGTTGTACTGCAGTAGTAAAGGGCATTGGTGAGACCACATCAGAGTACTCTTGTACAATTTTGATTTCCATTTTTTTTTTAAAAAGAGTGTGTAACTACATAAAAGCAGTTACAGAGAAGGTTCACCTGACTGATACCTGAGGTTGGGAGATGGGGGTGTTGTTATCTCAGGAGGAAAGATTAGACAGGCTGGACTAACGAGAATGTGAGATGATCTTACTGAAGCATGCAAGATCCTAAAGGAGACAATAAGGACAGCACACGAATGAAGACAGAGTCTCTAGGTGTGAAGCTGGAAAAGCACAGCAGGTCAGACAGCATCAGAGGAGCAGGAAAGTCAACATTTTGGGCCGAAACCCATTGTCGCGAGGGTTCCTTCAGATGCTGAAGGAACTGGACACAGAGGATGTTTCTCCCTGTGGGAGAGACTAGAACTAGGGGACCAGTTTAAAACTCAAAATCCCTTAATTAAATTGGAAAAGAGGAGAAATCATTTCTCTCAGAGGTTAGTGCATCTTTGGATAGTATCTTTCCCAGAAAGTGGTGGGGTGGGATCATTGAATATTTTAAAGGTAAGGGGTAAATGGCTTTTTGACCAAGAAGTCCTGGTTTATTGGGGGTAGATGAGAAGATAAAGTTAAAGTCACAATCAGATCAGCCATAATATTATCAAATAGTGGTGCTGGTACTCCTGTTCGTACTCCATATGCTTGTATTCTGTCACCAAAATCACAAATCAGTGATGGGTGGGTGAGTGGGGGATTCAATCTTACTATAATTAACGTGTAATCTATCAAGCTAGCTGTCACTTCAATCTGGTAGGAAAGGAGTGCTCTACTGCAAAAGCTGTCATCTGCCTACTCAGTTGGATATACAATCTCCCACATCACTGAAAAGCATTGAAACATTTCTCATTGTATATCACAAAAACATCAGGAATGGCCCTAAGGTCCTGCTGTATCTGCTTCAG
This sequence comes from Rhincodon typus, assembly GCF_021869965.1. Lineage (NCBI taxonomy): Eukaryota > Metazoa > Chordata > Chondrichthyes > Orectolobiformes > Rhincodontidae > Rhincodon > Rhincodon typus. The sequence goes on along the minus strand of NC_063353.1, from coordinate 25,941,925 downwards.
ATTATCCTGAAGGGTAAGGTAACTCAAAGGTTAGAACAACAGATGAAGCTTGTTGCTTTGTCATTCCTCTGTGCAGTGGCTGGACAAGTAATGTTCACCACTAACAGGACGCTGCTATCAAGTCAAAAAAAAATCCTGCCCATCTCAGAAATGAGTCATGAAAAACAGTGTCAGGGTGATGCCAGGTTTCAAGGCTGGATGTCCCAAAGACTCATGGATCATATCAAACAGAATATCCTTTGGCTGTTTGCAACAAACAAGTGCTGATTGTAGCCAACTCGCAAAACACGAAACACAGCATTCTATATTAGATGTGATTCGTCAATTGGATAACATTTGCTGCAAATCCTGGGTGTGTGAAGAATTATGCTGACAGCCAATTCAAGCAATTGCAAATCAGGATCCCAATCTGGTGCACTTGCATGTACAGGAAACTAAGATTAGTACACTGTTCTTGCAAATAGGAAGAACATGTGCAAGCACAGCACCTGTTCCAATTCAACAATATAGGTGACAGTCATTCACTGGTACGTTCCTCAAGACCAGGCCCTGACCAATCAGTGTCAAACTGCCTCATTTAAATTTTAAACAAAGCCTTGCAGTTAACTGTCAATGATCATGAAACTAGTGTATTTTCCAGGACAACACATCTACCAATCAATCCACTTGCCAACCAAATAGCATTCTCCTCTCACAACTTAAAAGGTTTGTATTCCCTGTAAATTGGTATTCTTGCAAATTGTCTCGATGAGTGGAAGATAAAAGCTTTGACTAAAGGTGTCCTTTTTTCCACAATACACATGTATCCCTTCCTAATTCAATGCTAAGTCAGATAGTTCAGGATTATCTTGCAGAGCGTTCAGTGATCAGAGTTAATGTTCCTCTTGGTACCATAAGTCTGGCTTGAAAATTTTCTTATTTCTTTGTGCCACTGAACCCGTTACTTACAGCACAATCCAACAAGGACACTGTACACTTTATTATGAAATCTTCCCATTTAATTTTTCTGATCGATTAATATAGTAATTATATTCTATTTGTTTTGCTTGTCACTGTTTCACAGCAATTTAGCACATTAACTACTGAACTATTATGCTATCATCCTCAGATCCTTTTCTACTTCACCTTTAGCTATTCATCCACAATGTATATATAATTTTTATTTTTCTTTTAACAATACAATACTCTTCTCTCTGTATTGTAATTAAATTGTCACTATTTGTCACCTATTACTTGTTAAGAATTAGAGGTTGCTGTCTTAGCGTACACAGATTCTTATCATTTACATTGGGTTTCTGGACCTGGGTCAATAGATCAGAAATATTTAGAGTTCTAATGATAACCCCTCATTTACAACACTCTGTTCTCTCCCAGACCTGAATCCTGCACTCCCCAGCTTGCTCCCTTTCCTGTAGCAGCTACAGATGCCAGGGTATAAGTCAATCTCTAAAATCTCCAAAGATTATTCCAAAAATGGAGTTCGACTTATATGCTAAATAAAAAAAATGTGAATTTTTGCCATTTTGAAACATGAAATAAAATACTGGCAATTTACATTATTTAGAACACATTAAATTCACTGTCTTTGACATTCAAGGCAAGAAGTTCATCAAATTCATTGAGTCACTTTAGCTATAGTATCATCATAAAGATTCAACTCCAGATCAAATTTGACATTTTTTAGCTTCATAATCATCCGTCCACAACAAATTAGCTTCTTCTCCATCCACTGAATTGAATATTCTTATTCTTTTGAATGATTGAATAACAGTTTTTGCATAAATAGCACCCCACAGTTTAATGACAAAAACCACACAAAATATCAAAGGGGACAACATGCCTCTTTCTACTCTTGGTGAATTATTTTTTTGTCAGCCATTCATCTGTCCCATCCAATGTGAACATGATTCTTGAATGATTTATTGAGGCAGGCACCCAAACGTTGAACGACGGATATTATGCCCTGTGATATCCTGTGTTGCTGTTGCACTGTGTTTACAATTCCAATGTTAGATAAGCACCAGCAACAAGACTTTGTAACTGCCTTTGTGGTGACTTTGGCTTACTCACCTACAGCATATTAACTTCAGCCAATGATTAGCTGTTGTCAATTGAATTCTCTCGAGTCGCTCTCTATATCCATGGACAATGCTTTTTGGTAAGATATATTAAATGTTCACTCAGTCAATGTCAGCAACTTACTGCAAATACACAGACTTTTAAAACTGCACACAAATCTGTCACAGATTTGTCAAAAGCAGATAAGACCTATTGCAATAACTACACAAGGATCCAAATGCTGCTCACTAAGTGGAGGGCGACGATAAAACCCTTCACAATTGTCTGCTTCCAGCGGCTAAAGAAATCCGATGGGACTCTCAATGTGGATTCTTTCCATTTAAGAAGCAGAGTCTCTTATTATTCTCCAAAATTACAATGGATGGACAGTTTTGTCAAACTATTTTCTATGACAAAGCTCAGAATAAAAGAGCTGGATTTGGAAACCTTGTGCCAGGAATGTGGACAATACACCTCACCCATCAGGTTGGCCTGAGAGATGGCACAGGTATTGGAAAACCTAAACTGTTATTGGACTCAGAGGATTCTGTGGAAACAGTATGGGTGACATTTCTCTAAGGATTTGAGATATCTATTGTACATTGTCTATGTCTCTGATGCATACAGAAGGGCAGGTGACACTACAGCGCTGTAGAGATTAAGCTTGGTGCTGAATTTGAAGTGCTCATGGAAAGGAGATTCCCAAGGTCTGAGAATGTTATCCAGTGGTAGGCCCAAACCTTGACAGTTGTCAGCAACTGCTGTGCATTGGGATCAACATGGTAAAGGGCCTGTTTTCCAAATGATGAGGAAAAGGCTAATTCTCTCATATGCATCGTGATTGCACCAAAAACAGCATGGCAGTCAGCTTCAGAGTGTGCACTTACACTCATCTGTATACTGCAACTGAATGGCAGAGGTGGACGTGGTCTTGGTTCTGTGCTGGAGGCAATGCAAGTTGAACAGTTTCCTATTCAGTCTGTAGAGAAACTCCACTCCAGCAAAAAGCATCATGGATACAGGGTGGAGTGCTGTGTTGGGGAAGTGGAGAAGAGTGTTGGCTTTGCTTGACCCAAGTTTGCATAGTTGTCTGTCTGTGATGGGCCCATTGATGAGGATCACAGCTTGTGTGTTGTCATGCAGCAGATGGAGAATGGTAACAAACCTCTGGGAGGAACAAACTTAAGGAAAAAGCTCCACAATAATTCTGGATCAAAGAAAGACATGAATAAAGATTGCTGCATTTTTCTTGAACTTGTCTTGCTGTGAAGACCAAGAGTACTCTGTTTCTTAAATCGAAAGCATCCACATTGAGAGTCCCATTGGTGTTCTTTAGCCACTGGGAGCAGACAATTGAGAAGGAGTTTATCATCACGTTCCCCAAGGTATGCAGCATGTGGATCCTTGCATAGTTACTGCAATAGGTCTTATCTATTTTCTTGGAGATGCTCACAATTACAGCATTTCAGTAAACCTCCTCCCTCAAGATGAGCTCATTTACTCATATCAAGAGCACTTCTCCCTTGTATTTCAGTTTCTCAAGGTCAAAAATAACAACACCAATTTATAGTCCAACAGGTTTATTTGAAAACACCAGCTTTTGCAGTTCAGCTCCTTCCTCAGGCATAGTGTGAGAGAGAGGCTATAAGACACAGAATTTATAAGCAGAAGGGTAACAACCCTAAAACTGGCTGCCTCTTGTTGAATCTTTAATCAGTCAGGAAGGAGACTACTAATTAAAATGAAATATCCAGATTTCTTTCAAGTAGTTGTCCTGAGATAATTAAAGGCTTTATCAATATATACAAGAGGTGACATCTCAGGTCAGACAATGCATTTTAGATGTGAGGTCTTGCTTAGAATCTGTCTGTCTTAAACTGGGGTCAGGTTTTTTTTTGAGCAAAACATAATAAATCTGCAACTACACAAATATTTTGGATATAATAATTCATGTGTGTATCTGTGTCTGAATATGTGCGTGAGTGTCCATGTCTGTGCGTGCATGTGCGTGTGCGTGTGTGCGCTTAAGAGAGAAAGATTCTCAAAGCCAACATACCTGGCATCCAGTCATATCAGGCAATAGGGCCCTGTGTACAAAGCTCTCTGGCTATGTCAAGGGCATCTTGAAATCCATTATAAAAAGAACCCCCAGTTTCTGCTGTGACACCATGGGTTCCCACAGAAACTCAGCACCCAAGGACCAGTCAAACCAGAAATACTCCTCATCACAATGGATGTTTTGATAATCTACATCAGCATGCCCCCACGATGACGGCATCACTGCAACAGCATCAGTACTCAATACCAACAACTGCCAATTTCCAGATGCCATCCTACAACTCATCTGCTTCATCCTTGACCACAACTGCTTCACCTTCGACAGCAGGCTCTTCATTCGGATGTATGGAACAACCATGGGAACCAAATTTGCACCCCGATATGGCAACATTTTCATTCACAGGTTCAAACAAGACATCTTTGCTGCGCGGGATCTCCGACCAATGCTATGCACCAGATAAATTGATGACATATTTTCTTCCTTTGGTCTCATGTCGAGCAATCACTGAAACAATTATATTGTGATATCAACAAGTTTCATCCCACCATCAGACTTATCATGGACTACCCTTTAGAATCAGTCTCCATCTCCATCAAGAACAGACACCTCAGTACCTCACTCTACCGCAAGCCAATGGATAACCTCACAAAGCTGCATTTCTCTAGCTTCCACCCGAAACATATTAAAAAAAGCCATCCCCTACGGACAAGCCCTACACGTACACAGGATCTGCTCAGATAAGGAGGAACGTGACAGACATCTGAAGGTGTTGAAGAATACCTTCTTAAGAACAGGATATGATGCTCTACTCATCGATCGCCAATTTCACCGTGTCACAGTGAAAAACCGTAATGACCTTCTCAGAAAACAGACATGAGATATGACCAATAGGGTACCTTTCGCTGTCCAGTGCTTCCTGGGAGTGGAGAAACTATGCCACGTTCTTCGCAGCCTTCAACATATTACCAACAATGTTGAGTACCTCACCAAAATCTTCCCTACACCTCCACTTCTCATCTTCAAACATCTGCCAAACCTTAAACAGACCATTGTTTGCAGCAAACTACCGAGCCTTCAGGACAACATCAATCACAACACTCCACAACCCTGCCAATGGCAACCTCTGCAACACAGCTCAGATCATTGACATGGATACTACCATCACAGATGGGAGCATCACCCACCAGTACACAGCAGACACTCGTGTGACTCGGCCAATGTTGTCTAACTCATACAATGCAAACAAGGATGTCCTGAGGCTTGGTATGTTGGCGAGACCATGCAGATGCTACAACAATGGATGAATGGATGAATGGACACTGCACAAAGATCAGCGGACAAAGGTGTTCCCTCCCAGTGGGGGATCGCTTCAGGAGTCAAGGACATTCAGCCTCCGATCGTATCCTCCAAGGTGGGCTTTGAGATACACAACAACACAAAATTGCTGAGCAGAAGCTGATGGCCAAGTTCCTATCCATGAGGATGGCCTCAATCATGATCTTGGGTTCATGTCGCGCTACAGGTTACCCCATCACATTGAATACTCCCACACACACATGCACACATTCACACATACACACACACACTCGCACACTTACACAGGCCCTCTTTCTCACACACACACTCCCTCACACTCACACTCTTTCAAGCACACACACATACACACACACAACACACACTCGAATTATTTCATCCAAGATGTTTGTGTAGTTGAAGATACATTCTGTTTTGCTCAAAAAGACTAAAACCGTAATCCCAGTTTAAAACATAGACAGATTCTAAGCAAGACCTCACACCTAAAATGCATTGTCTGACCTGAGATGTCACCTCTTGTATACATTGATAAAACCTTTAATGATCTTGGGTGAATTACTTGAAAGGAATCTGGATTTTGCATTTTAATCAGTAGTCTCCTTCTTAACTGATTCAAGAAGAGTCATCCAGTTTTAGGGTTGTTACTTTTCTGCTTATAAATTCTGTGTCTTATACCGTCTCTCTCGCACTATGCCTGAGGACAGAGATCAGCTACGAAAGCTTGCATTTTCAAATAAACCTGTTGGACTATGAGCTGGGTGCTGTGTGATTTTTGACCTTGTCCACCCTGGTACAACACCGACATCTCCTCATTTTATTTTCTCAGCAAAGATTCCATCTGCACTGGTGTCCCTTTTTGTTCTCACTTATCAGACAGTCCTGCCTGGGTAGATTTGTGCTGACGTAGAAATGACAAGCTTGCTGTGGGATATAGTTGAGGGCACCTATGTCAATGAGTGAGGCTTGGTTCAGGAGATCAGCTCGTTGTAAACACTGAAAGAGTCTCGGTCATGACTGCACACTTCCAGACTCTGATAACAATGAAACGATTCTGCTCATTTTCAGGAAGTCAATCCAATTCTCTTGGATGGATCACTTTTTCTTCCATTCCTGCATCAGTTTCTCACTCGTATCGATTTCTATCGGTGCAGTAGAGTTATTTGGTAGATAAGCAAATGTTCTGACTTTTAACTTGAAATATGCTTCATGCTCCATTCATTTTGGTGGAAGGCTCATTACTCCAAGCTATTTGTGGCTGTATCTTAAACTCCTACACATTTTTGCAATGCTGTGCATATCTCCTGCTCTGCCCTTGTACCCAGTCATGAAGTGAGCAAAACTAATAATGTATTGTATGTATAGCAAGTCATGGCTGTAAAGGATGGGAGAGGTCAATTTATATGCTAAGCATATGCAAAAGCACGATTGTTTTGGCTGGAAAAATGTGATCATCTTATGCACTGTACATACTTATAAATATATCTCATTACTACAGCAATTGCTTTCAGATTCAAATTGTGCTTAGAATTGCCAATTTTAGTCTCTCACACAGGATTCCAATTCATTTGGAATATAATTCTTTTTCACACTGGTCCACAAGTCATTTTATTCAATGTGTTTTCTCATCTCTTCCTTTTGTTGTAATTAGAGATTTCAATTTGAACAAAATTATGAGGCTGATGGAAGACATGGGCCCAAAGTAATCGTTAAAAACCGTACAACATTGGCCAAAGAGGTATTTTACCATATTTTATGTTTGCTTTAAAAATAGAGTTTTTGTTACTTTTTCTTTAACTACGTTAAACTCATAGCTCTGTTTACACGTTTTTAAAATTTATTAACAGGATGTGGGTGTCACTAACAACAATAGCATTTACAGCTCATCCCGAATTGCCCAGTAGAAGTTAGTGCTAAGCTGCATTCTTAAACTGCTGCAGGCTGTACAGTAACCCCAAGGTTGTCGGTTTATGGTGGATTCAGCAATGGTACTGCCACTGAATGTCAAGGGACAATATTTAGATTTTCTCTGGTTGGAGATTGTCATTGCCTGATACTTAGGTAACATCAATAACATCTGACACTAAAGAGTGCAAATTTGAATGTGTCAGGTCATGGGCAAGCAGACAGGAACTATTTCAGCACCTGGGGAGAGACAAATGGTACTCAACATTGTGCATTCATCAGTGAACAACCCCACCCTGACTTTACACGAGAGGGACAGTCCTTGATGAAGCAGCTAAAGATGGCAGAGATTAGGGCACTCTCCTACTTTATCACTCTTCCTTCATTGTCACTGAATCAACGCCTTCCTAACAACACTGAGTGTCCCCATATCCTAAGGTTTAAGGAGGCAGCTCAGTACTTTAAGGATGGGCATTAGGGATGGGCAATAAATATGATCCCAGCCAACAAATGTCACACATGCATAAAAGGAACCCTGAGGCACAGCTGGAACTAAGGCCATTGGTGTTCAACAACAACAATCTGTTATGCTATCACTTAACATAGTGATGTATTTTCACAATTCCCACTGACATCAATTTTACTGGGACTTTTGATGTCAAGGCCAGTTACTTTCACCTAATCTCTGGAACTCGGTTCTTATCATAGAATCCCTACAGTGTGGAAACAGGCCCTTTGGCCCTACAAGTCCACACCGACCCTTAGAGCAACCCACCCAGACCCAACCCCCTATAACCCACCTAATCTATACTATGGGCAATTTAGCATGGCCAATCCACCTAGCCTGCACATCTTTGGACTGTGGGAGGAAACCGGAGCACCCAGAGAAAACCCATGCAGACACAGGGAGAATGTGCAAACTCCACACAGACAGCTGCCCGAGGCTGGAATTGAACCCAGGTCCCTGGCGTTGTCAGCCAGCAGTGCTAACCACCGTGCCACCCATATCTTTTGCCCACATTTGAACCAAGGTTGTAAACTGGACACGAGGTAACAGGTTATTAGTGAGTAAATACTATTTCGAAGCAGTGTTGACAACACCTTCTAATTCTTTGTTGATGAATAACAGAGGGCTAAACACATTAAAAAAATTAACTGAATTGGATTTTCCTTGCTTTGTGAATGAAATAACTCCTCAGAGGCCAGTATCCCATCACATAGTCACCATTTATTTACACGTGGAAAGTCCTTGACATCCCAGCTTCCTCACAGCCAGCTCTCATAGGGAGCAGTACCTCTGACTCTCCTGGTTATATCTTGTCAGCCAGGGCTCCCTGATTAGACCAGGTTATTAGCCCCAATCAGGGAACTCATATTCTATGAGGTACACCTGGCTGACCTTGTTACAATATAGGCATGACAAATCTAGTCAATTGGAAATTGAGGTGAGGGAGGAAGGGCCTAAGGTTAGAAGCAGAGGAAATGGAGAGTGGGGCTTGTCAGAGGCTGGTAGGGATCAGAGTTGGAGAGTGGAAGCCAGAGGGAATTCAACTTGAGAGGGCTGAGGAATTGGAGGTCAGGGTGAGGTTATGAGATATTGGAGGCAGCAAGGCTGGAGTCCCTGGGGGCAGGTTGGAGGGTGGTAGAGATTAAGAGTTTCGAGCGAGCTAACTGATTGCCAAGGGATTAATCAGGCGAGTACACTGGATCCAATTCATAAATGGAAGTGTATTTATACCCTGGACGTAGCAGTATTGATTTCCTTAAAGCTGCCAGGTTTCCTGAGACCTGGGAAACCAAACCAGCCAGAGTCAAATTTGAACAGTGGGTCAATGATTAGAATATTTCTATTTTCAGTCAGCAAGCACACTACATCTAGCTTCTTTTAGAACCATAAATGAGCCAACTGGAAATGGATAATGGTCAGGATCCTGATTGTTCACATTATTATGAGTTGCTAAAATTCCCTTCAGTATCTGGGTCAAAATTAACAGCAAATTACAGTTTGAACCGATTCAGTCAAGTCACAGAGAAGTGTAAATTCATTTGTTGTTATATTCACTGGTAAGTAGTTTAATCACAGGCCCTCTAAGGAAATGCTCTAGACTGCTTTTATACCAAAAATCAGGTTACAAAAGCCACTGCTCAGAATTAATATTAACGGATGATCCAACTTGGAGCATCATTCAATTAACGACATGAATATTAAAAGCTAGAAAATATAATCTTTTATCACAAATTGAAAAGTTCTTCCACTGTGATTTATTCCGCTGTAAGTCCTCTCCAAATTCTAGTACACAGAAAGTGCCAGATGACCTAAACAGGTTTTCACCACCTCATGAAATCCCACTGGAGCTGGGTCTTTAAATAGTAATTAAGTAAAGGTTTAAGAAGCTAATTCCACTTGCAGTGTGTGACTACAAAATCCGTAAGCCAGTTAATCCTGTATATTAAATTTGTAATGAGATATGTGACTGAAGTTCGCACAAAATCTCACCTCAAGCAACCTCTCAGCTCATTAATTATCTTCTTTCTCTGACACAAATAATTCCTCCCCCACCCCCCCCCACCCCCAGTTTATTGGCTCTCCTCAATGAAATTCATGATGCATGACATAAGGGTAATTACTGTTCCCAAGCCACTGCCAATCATATAGAAGACACCTACAAGGAGATGCTCAGAATTGATCAAGGGAAGCCCTCCTTCTGGACACTGTGTGGAATGGGCAGATATTGTGTAAAGGAAAATGATTTAGATCTGCTCAATATTTACAGCAGAGACATATCATAAAATTGACCGACAGGATAAAGCACATATCATTAAAAAAAAACTGGAAGAGGGTTTGACTATGCAGAAAGAAAAACACAATTGTAGCTGTGTTCAATATCTATCACTGAGCATGGACAGATTATTAAATAATGTTTACACAACCTGTCAAGTTTTACAAGAGAATTATTTTCCAATGACAGCTTTATTTTACAGACTGTAGTGCTAGGATTGAGCACATTATCCATTGCAGCATATGCTTCCGCAGATTTTATTTAATTACCGTGTATCGCTCAGATTGTGAGGTGGCCAGTCGTATTAGCATATGGCATACATCAAAGAAAGAAGAATAGAGATGAAGCTTTGGAGTGTAAATTTTGTGTTGATTATCTGATCGTCTGGTTTGTTACTGCTAACTATATTTGCAGCACAGTGTCATCACCCTTTCATATTGACACACAAATGCAGAATTGTTTCGAGTCAGGAGTGTCAAACAAGATATATTGTGAGGAGGTGTTTTCATTTGAGGAATGGCTACTGTGTGATCATTTGTCCTAGCTCAGAAAAGAATCAATATCTGAGGAGAAATGACTGGTCTAAACCAGGGTCTAGTTAGGTACTGAGATATTAGGAACTGCCGATGCTGGAGAATCTGAGATAACACGGTGTAGAGCTGGATGAACACAGCAGGCCAAGCAGCATCAGAGGAGC